>NC_045794.1:57838771-58463771 GCF_009873245.2 Balaenoptera musculus
GTATTCACATGGTTTCACTTTTTTTGTTTGTTTGTTTTGCTACAATAAATAATGCTGCTGTAGAAATCCTGGGCCTATATCTTATGTACTAGTGCTTTTGTCCCTATGAGTTAGATTCCCAAGAGGGGAATGCTGGATTGAAGGCTAAGGATGTATTTTTAGTTTTAAAAAAAATGTTGCCAGATTTACTTCCCAAAAAAGCTGTTTAAAAATTCCCATTTCCACCAGCAATATATGAAAGTGCCCTTTTCTTCATATCTCCACTAGCAATGTTATGATTTTGTTTTTTGCTTTTTGCCATCCTGATGGATGTAAAGGGATAACTCATCATTATTTTACTTTTTGTTTTCCTCACTGGTTATGATTTTGAGCATCTTGCCAGGTGTTTTGGCCATTCTGATTTGATTCTTCACAGCTTTTGCCCAAAGCAAGAATATTTTAAAAGGATCTTTGCTTAGTGAAGATGCTAGAAAAATATTGCTAAAATATTTTAGAAAATAGAAAAATAGGATTTATCATAGTCACCAGTATCTATATGTAATGTCTAACACTAACTAAAAGCCCTGGGGTGCCAGGAAATAATCTTGTGAGTACTATTCAATTCTGGAATGTCTACTCTGAGGGCCAAAGATGATTATTTTTTTTTCATAAGGGATTGTCTCCCTCTTAGTGCTTCATTTCTGATTGGATGATGTATTACTGTATATGCTTAAGTAGGATTTGTTATTAAATAGAACCAGCCCCATTTATTTAAGTGTCATTCAAACTACGTGTTTTTAAAAAAAGAAAAGAACAAAAATCAGTAGGGAAAGAAATTGTATTTTTAAGCTTCTAAGAAGATTTTATAAACAATGGAGCCCAGAGAACAAAAAAAAAAAAAGTCATAAAGTGACTTGACAGTGTCCTTTTAAGTGAACATATGTGAGTTTTATGCATCCATATGTGTTCACATATGCCCTACATATGCACAGCCAGCTGCTAACCAACCAGATCGTTCAATGTGTATGTTTACTGTAAAACAAGCCGAAAGTGTTTGGTCTCTTTGTTAGAGAAACAGCTCATAATTTCAAGTATACAAATATCAGTTGTTTTTCATTTCTTTGTCTTCCAAGCCAAATGAGCTGCCAATGCTCAATTTGGCAGCATGCTAACTGAGGCTGACTCTTGGCCAGCCACAGAAACCTGGCCCTGAAAGTTCAGGAAATTTTTACAAGAATAAGGAGTTTTTCCTAATGGATCCCTAAACGATAGGAAGTTTCTTTAGAGCCTCAGCCAGTTCTTTCCCACTCAGTATCCCAGAGGATAATCACTAACATTGTTTGGACACTAATGGATGGATTTAGGGTGTGAAATGAGGGGTACTGAGTCCTCCCATATTTGACCAAATACTCTTTCAAAACGCACTATTAACAGAGGACAGCCTGGGGTGCAGAGATGATGTTTGTGATAACAACTTTATCTAGGCGCCCTCAGTATCTCATCTTTTATTTCACCCTTGATGACAGTGCCCCACAGCTTAAAATGGTTAAGTGAAGTTTGGACCAATTTCCAATTGAGGATAAAGGCTTTGGGCCAATTATACATCGACTTCTACAATCACAGTATTAAACCCAATTATCACTAGTATTCTCTAATACTAACATTAATATTCTCTGAATAGCAGAAAGAAAAAGCATGTAAGGAAGTAGGCTGTGATGAAACGAGCTTGTGCTCGGGAGTGGGAGAGTCTGTGTCCAGTCCTATCTATCTCTGACATTCCCTGGCTGTGTGGCCTTAGGTAAGCAGCTTCATGCCTCCAACTTCAGTTTCCTCATCAGCTGGATGGGAATAGTCATGCTGATTTCCTAAGTTTCTGATGAAGATGAAATGAAATAATCTATGTAAAAGGACAATGCACAGTACTGGGAATATAGTAAACTCTCAATAAATGTGAATTTCCTTCTTCTCTAGTTCCACCTTCCCTCTCTAAAAGAGAGAAACATGAGAACTAGGAATGTTTCTTGGTCAAGGACCAAGTCCCCAGTCCCAATGTTGGGAGCGGGAGAGGCTGAATTCCACAGCAAAAATTCATTTAAAATGTTAGCTTTTGATATCATTAACAGAGACTAGACTGAGAAATGTGTGTATGTATGTGTCTATATGCTCATTTATAAAAAGCATACTCATTTATTTAGCACCTACTGTGTGTCTAGAATAGTGCTTGCCATGTAGTAAATGTCCATAAATATTTTTTTTAAATGAATGAAGACTAAACCCTCAAAGCACCATCATAATCTCTTCCTAGGTGCTTAGTGATGATGCCCTGCTTTCCAAGGAAGAAGTATGGGTATCTGTTATCGCTGACTTATTCACCCCTGAAAAACAACTAGAAGTGTCCTGTCTACCTTCCAGCTTGCCAACACAGGCTTCTTCTACATCTAACCACCTCTCATTCCCTCTTTCCCTCCCTCCATTAAACCTTCCTGAAGCTGTCCAGTATTTCACCACAACTGAAAAATAAAATTCCTATTGCTGCAGGTGTCCATGTGTTTGGGGCAAAACGAGCCACTGCTTGACAATTGTAAAGAAAGAGAGAACAGCTGTTTGCATCTGGATATGGGGGGCGGGGTTAAGAAAGAGAGAACAGCTGTGGCAGATAAGAAAGTGAGCAAGTGAGCAGCTGCTGGTAATTCAGAATCTACCAGACTGCCCAGAATAATTGAAATCCAGAAGAAGCATGCAAGACTCGACTTAACTGCTTTATGGATCCTGCTCTTCATTAGATATTACTTGTCCTTCGTTAGAGACATTGCCATGAGAGCCACAGGAGGGCTCCCAGCAGGAATATCAACCCCCAGCTCCCCATCCATAACCCTTTGGAGAAGCAAAGCAAGAGAGTTAAAATGGCACAGACTTTTCTTCCAGTTAGTCCATACTTACTTTTACGAGAAGAAAAGTCTATGGTTGGCAAGGGAAAGAATACTAACCGATGATGGATCTATCACAAAATGGTGCGAAAAGAATTCTTTCTATATTACAAGAGGTTGTGGTCATTTTGATGATGATCTCACATTGTAGAATTCAGTAGGCTAACAAAAATATGTGATAACTTAAGCATAATTTATACCTCAAAAAATATATTTTAAAACCCTGTCAGTAGTTTCAATGTTTCTTTTTCTGTGTATATATAATCCTATGAATGTGTATACATAGAAACCTTTCCCTCTACTTTCTTTTTTATTTTTTGTAAAATGAAGAGGATAACATCTTTGTATCATGCATTGGGTAACAAAATGTTGAGTTTGGTTTTCTGCTTCACACTGGTTCTTCTAGTCAGCTGCGATTCTAGGATAAATTGAGTGACCCAGAAGTATGTCAGTCTATTTCTCACCTTCCTCAACACAGAAGAAAAGCATCTCACCACTCCAGTTTGTAGAATTTCACCTCTTTAGTTTCTGAAAGGCACAGTTCAAGAGAAGAAAAAAGAAGCTACTGCACAATGTTATTTATTACTGAATGATATACAACTACATGCCCCAAGTAAAAGAATAAACAAATTATATGGCAATCTATACATATTTAAAGAAATCATTTTGAAGATAGTGATGGAGAAAATGCTTGTGATATAACGTTCATGGAGAAGACTCTGCTAAGATGATTCATAAGTGAAAAGTTGAATGCAAAATGTACACTGTGATTACAACTAAGGCATCAGGAGGGACCTTCAAGATGGCGGAGGAGCAAGACATGGAAATCAACTTCCTCCCCACAGATACATCAGAAATACATCTACATGTGGAACAACTCCTACAGAACACCTACTGAACGCTGGCAGAAGACCTCAGACTTCCCAAAAGGCAAGAAACTCCCCACATACCTGGGTAGGGCAAAAGAAAAAAGAAAAAACAGAGACAAAAGAATAGGGATGGGACCTGCACCAGTGGGAGGCAGCTGTGAAGGAAGAAAGGTTTCCACACACTAGGAAGCCCCTTCGCGGGCGGAGACTGCGGGTGGCGGAGGTGGGAAGCTTCGGAGCCACGGAGGGGAGCGCAGCCACAGGGGTGCGGAGGGCAAAGCGGAGAGATTCCTGCACGGAGGCTCGGCGCTGAGCAGCGCTCACCAGCCCGAGAGGCTTGTCTGCTCACCCGCCGGGGCGGGCGGGGGCTGGGAGCGGAGGCTCGGGCTTCGGTCGGATCGCAGGGAGAGGACTGGGGTTGGCGGCGTGAACACAGCCTGAAGGGGCTAGTGCGCCACAGCTGGCCGGGAGGGGGTCCGGGAAAAAGTCTGGAACTACTGAAGAGGCAAGAAACCATGGCTTCGGGGTGCGCGAAGAGAGGGGATTCAGAGCACCGCCTAAATGAGCTTCAGGGACGGGCATGAGCCACGGCTATCAGCGCGGACCCCAGAGACGGGCATGAGACGCTAAGGCTGCTGCTGCCGCCACCAAGAAGCCTGTGTGCGAGCACAGGCCACTCTCCACACCTCCCCTCCCGGGAGCCTGTGCAGCCCGCCACTGCCAGGCTCCCGTGATCCGGGGACAACTTCCCCGGGAAAACACACGGCGTGCCTCAGGTTGTTGCAATGTCACGCCGGCCTCTGCCACCGCAGGCTCGCCCCACATTCCAATTATGACTATCATACTCCTCCCTCCCCACCGGCCTGAGTGAGCAAGAGCCCCCTAATCAGCCGCGGCTTTAACCCCATCCTGTCTGAGTGGGGAACAGAAGCCTGAGGACGACCTACACGCAGAGGCGGGTCCAAATCCAAAGCTGAACCCCGGGAGCTGTGCGAACAAAGAAGAGAAAGGGAAATTTCTCTGTGCAGCCTCAGGAGCAGTGGATTAAATCCCCACAATCAACTTGAGGTACGCTGCATCTGTGGAATACCTGAAGAGACAATGAATCATCCCAAAATTGAGGCAGTGGACTTTGGGAGAAACTGTGGAATTGGGGTTTGCTGTCTGCGACTGATTAGCTTCTGATTTTTTTTTTTAGGTCTTTATTGAATTTGTTATGATATCGCTTCTGTTTTATGTTTTGTTCTTTTGCCCATGAGGCATGTGGGATCTTAGCTCCCTGACCAGGGATCGAACCCACACCCGCTGCACTGGAAGGTGAACTCTCAACCACTGGACCGCCAGGGAAGTCCCTCTGATTTTCATGTTTATCTTAGTTTAGTTTTTAGCACTTGTTATCATTGGTGGATTTGTTTATTGGTTTGGCTGTTCTCTTCATTTATTTATTTATTTATTTATTTATTTATTTTAACACAAAAAATTTTTTTTTATTTATTAAAAAAAATTTTTTTTTCTTTCTTTTTTTCTCCCTTTTCTTCTGAGCTGTGTGGCTGACAGGATCTTTGTGCTTCTGCCAGGTGTCAGGCCTGAGCCTCCGAGGTGGGAGAGCCAAGTTCAGGACATTGGACCACCAGAGACCTCCCAGCCCCTCGTAATATCAATCGGCAAGAGCTCTCCCAGAGATCTCCATCTCAGCACTAAGACCCAGCTCCACCCAAAGGCCAGCAAGCTCCAGTGCTGGACGCCCCATGTCAAACAACTAGCAAGACAGGAACACAACCCCACCCATTAGCAGAGAGGCTGCCTAAAATCATAATAAGTTCACAGACACCCTAAAACACGACACTGGACATGGTCCTGTCCACCAGAAAGACAAGATGCATCCTCATCTGCCAGAACACAGGCACCAGTCCCCTCCACCAGGAGGCCTACACAGCCCACTGAACCAACCTTACCCACTGAGGGCAGACACCAAAGATAATGGGAACTACGAACCTGCAGCCTGTGAAAAGGAGACCCCAAATACAGTAAGTTAAGCAAAATGAGAAGACAGAGAAATATGCAGCAGATGAGGGAGCAAGGTAAAAACCCACCAGACCAAACAAATGAAGAAGAAATAGGCAGTTTACCTGAAAAAGAATTCAGAGTAATGATAGTAAAGGTGATCCAAAATCTTGGAAATAAAATGGAGAAAATACAAGAAACGTTTAACAACGATCTAGAAGAACTAAAGAGCAAACAAACAATGATGAACAACACAATAAATGAAATTTAAAATTCTCTAGAAGGAATTAATAGCAGAAAAACTGAGGCAGAAGAACGGATAAGTGACCTGGAAGATAAAATAGTGGAAATAACTACCACAGAGCAGAATAAAGACAAAAGAATGAAAAGAATTGAGGACAGTCTCAGAGACCTCTCGGACAACATTGAACTCACCAACATTCCAATTATAGGGGTCCCAGAAGAAGAAGAGAAAAAGAAACGGACTGAGAAAATATTTGAAGAGATTATAGTTGAAAACTTCCCTAATATGGGAAAGGAAATAGTCAATTAAGTCCAGGAAGCACAGAGAGTCCTATACAGGATAAATCTAAGGAGAAACACGTCAAGACACATAATTATCAAACTATCAAAAATTAAATACAAAGAAAAAATATTAAAAGCAGGAAGAGAAGAGCAACAAATAACACACAAGGGAATCCCCATAAGGTTAACAGCTGATCTTTCAGCAGAAACTCTGCAAGCCAGAAGGGAGTGGCAGGACATTTTTAAAGTGATGAAAGGGAAAAAACTACAACCAAGATTACTCTACCCAGCAAGGATCTCATTCAGATTTGTCAGAGAAATTAAAACCTTTACAGACAAGCAAAAGCTAAGAGAATTCAGCACCACCAAACCAGCTTTACAACAAATGCTAAAGGAACTTCTCTAGGCAGGAAACACAAGAGAAGGAAAAGACCTACAATAACAAGCCCAAAACCATTAAGAAAATGGTAATAGGAACCTACATATCGATAATTACCTTAAATGTAAATGGATTAATGCTCCAACCAAAAGACATAGACTGGCTGAATGGATACAAAAACAAGACCCATTTACATGCTGTCTACAAGAGACCCACTTCAGACCTAGGAACACATACAGACTGAAAGTGAGGGGATGGAAAAAGATATTCCATGCAAATGGAAATCAAAAGAAAGCTGGAGTAGCAATTCTCATATCAGACAAAATAGACTTTAAAATAAAGACTATTACAAGAGACAAAGAAGGACACTACATAATGATCAAGGGATCAATCCAAGAAGAAGATATAACAATTGTAAATATTTATGCACCCAACATAGGAGCACCTTAATACATAAGGCAAATGCTAACAGCCATAAAAGGGGAAATTGAGGGACTTCCCTGGTGGTTCAGTGGTTAAGAATCCGCCTGCCAATGCAGGGGACATGGGTTTGATCCTTGGTCCGGGAAGATCCCACATGCCGTGCAGCAGCTAAGCCGGTGTGCCACAACTACTGAGCCTGCGCTCTAGAGCCTGCATGCCACAACTACTGAAGCCCGCATGCCTAGATCCCACGCTCTGCAACAAGAGATGCCACTGCAATGAGAAGCCCGTGCACTGCAATGAAGAGTAGCCCCTGCTCGCTGAAACTAGAGAAAGCCCGCATGCTGCAATGAAGACCCAATGCAGCCAAAAATTAAAAAAAATTATTAATTATTTTAAAAAAGGGGAAATCGACAGTAACAATAATAGTAGGGGACTTTAACACCTCGCTTTCACCAATGAACAGATCACGCAAAATGAAAATAAATAAGGAAACACAAGCTTTAAATGATACATTAAACAAGATGGACTTAATTGATATTTACAGGACATTCCATCCAAAAACAACAGAATAAACTTTCTTCTCAAGTGCTCATAGAACATTCGCCAGGATAGACCATATCTTGGGTCACAAATCAAGTCTTGGTAAATTTAAGAAAATGGAAATAGTATCAAGTATCATTTCCGACCTGTCCCATATGAGACTACATATCAATTACAGAAAAAAATCTGTAAAAAATACAAACACGTGGAGGCTAAACAATACACTACTAAATAACCAAGAGATCACTGAAGAAATCAAAGAGGAAATCAAAAACTACCTAGAAACAAATGACAGTGAAAACACGATGATCCAAAACCTATGGGATGCAGCAAAAGCAGTTCGAAAAGGGAAGTTTATAGCAATACAATCCTACCTCAAGAAACAAGAAACATCTCAAACAACCTAACTGTACACCTAAAGCAATTAGAGACAGAAGAACAAAAAAACCCCAAAGTTAGCAGAAGGAAAGAAATCATAAAGATCAGATCAGAAATAAATGAAAAAGAACTGAAGGAAACAATAGCAAAGATCAATACAACTAAAAGCTGGTTCTTTGACAAGATAAACAAAATTGATAAACCACTAGCCAGACTCATCAAGAAAAAAAGCGAGAAGACTCAAATCATCAAGTGGGGTCCTTGGTTGGTAAATCAAGGGCCAGGTGGTTGGGACACTAGTCCTTTGGCGATTACTCTCTCTCACTTTTCTCCTAATCCAGGTTGCAGAATCATATCTTAAGAGTTGGAGGAATATTTAGAGACTGGCTAATTTCTCTTGATAATCACCAAGGAAGAACCAAGAATGGCCTGTGACAAAGTTCCCAGATGTTTTGCGATCCAGGTAAGTAACTTTCCTCAAAGCAAATTAGATTAATGTTTCTATCCACAGCTCACCTCTCAGGTCCAGGCTTTGTTCCCTGGTCTGGCACTGAAAGAAGTGCTTGAGCTTTGAACAAGGTGGAAAAAACATGAGATGTCGTCCACTCTTGATTTTCCCGTCGCGTACTCCTGCAACAGTAGACTCCAAAGTTTAAAGACTTTTTACTATGTCAAAGTTGCCTCTGAATCAGCCTTGTCTATTCAGCTGTTCCCTGGGGACATTGTGATAGGCTCATCGTTACAGTATGAGCATCTTTATACAAGGTCTGTTTTCCGGATATTTTGAAACTTCCCCAAGCCCTGCTTATGTAAAGTGTGAATGTTCCATATTAACATAAGGTACTCTTGCACTCTGAGCATGGAGTAACTCAAGACCCGTGACAAACTTGTATGTTTTCCAAAATATGTTTGCAGCATTTCCCTCTTGCCTATAAAATAGCATTAAAGGAAATGTCTCGCTCCATAAATATAACTGTCAAGTACTTAAGTGACTTGCACTTCATCATCATCATCACCAAAATAGTAAAGTGCCTTTTTTATCCAGGGCTAGGATCATAGTGTACTGGGCATATTCCACAGATATTTGAGTAACACATTGAGAAGATGCAGCCACTGGGTTTTTATCAAACTTTTCTAAAGGGACCATAACATCCAGTTGTTTCCAGATATAATTTCTGTATTTTAAGTGTGATGGCTAATTTTATGTGTCAACTAGACTGGACCATGGGATGCCCAGGTATTTGGTCAAATGTTATCCAGTGTTTCTGTGAGGGTGTTTCTGAATGAGATTAACATTTAAATTGGTAGACTGAGTAAAGCAGATTGCCCTCCATAATGTGAGTGTGCCTCATCCAGTCAGTTGAAGGCCTGAATAGAATAAAAAGTCTTGACTCCCCGCCAAAGTGAGGATTCTCCCTGCCTGATGGCCTACATACCAGTATATTGACTTTTTCCTGCCTTTGAACTTGAACTGAAACATTGGCCCTTTCCGAGTCGTAAGCCTACTGGCCTTCAGACTGGAACTACACCATTAGCTCTCCCGGGTCTCCAGCTTCACCCACTCACCCTGCAGATCTTGAAACTTGCCAGCCTCCATAATTACACAAGCCAATTCCTTACAATAAATCTCTATCTCTTTACATACACATTCTATGGGTTTTCCTTCTCTTGAGAACACTGACTAATAGAACACATAAGAATCAACATATTATTCAAGATGGAAGATTCTGTCCACTGACAGAGGATTCTGGGAAGATAGTGGAGGAGGGAGCACCAGGAATCCGTCTCGCCATGCAAACAACAATTGGCAGAATCTCTCTGATGTACTTGGAACTCTGGAATCTGTTGAAGGCTTGCAATTTCTAGGGAAAGCCTTGGATGGTAAATTGCAGTTAATTTTAGTCCATTTCAGCTCTTAGCACAGTAGCAGCTATCCATCCCCCACTCCCAGCCCCATGGCAGGCAGCTGTGCTGATGTTCCTGGAGCAGCTTGCACACAGCTTGTGGGAGCCAGGGCAGGCAAAAAGGATCCTGTCCTCTAAATATTGGAAACCTATGCACTGCTCACTGATTGCTGTTTCTGATCACAGAGGTGCAGACAAAAAGGCAGGCAGCCGTTGTTGCAAGCCCTTCCAGATGAAATGAATTCCAGGGAATTTAAAGGGCCAGCCTTCTGCCCCTACCCGCTTCATTTTTCACTTTTCCCTCTTTCAGAAGCCAGACATTAAAGATTGGGACATTCAAAAACAACTACATATATGGGGAAAATTAGAAAGTGACCATGCATGACCAGGGAAAGGCTCAGAAAAGAGCTGATAAGACCTTAAGTTTACAACTCAGCCTGACCCTCAGCACAAAGACACCTGACACAATTAAAAACAAACATATAAAACAAAAAACAAGAATAATGACAAAACCCAGCAAATCCTAGGGAAGAGGGAGAATCTGATTTCCAGAGTTACCACATTATTAGATTCAAATGTCCAGTGTGCAAAAAAAGCACATGGCATACAAAGAAACAGGAAAGTACAGCTCATTTAAAGGCAAAAAATAAATCAACAGAAACTCTCTGTAAAGACCTAATGGCAGATATCCAAGACAAAGACTTAACACAACTGTTTTAAAAATGCTCAAAGAATTAAAGGAAGATATAGAAAAACTCAAGAAGATGATGTGTGAACAAAATGGAAATATTATTAAAGAGACAGAAGATCTAAAAAGAAATCAAAAGGAAATTCTGGAGCTGAAAAGTACAGAAACTGAAATGAAAAAATTCACTACAGGTAAAGGTAGGTTTGAGCAATCAGAAGAGAGTATCGGCAAATTTTAAGATAGGAAAATGGAAATTATTAAGTATGAGGAACAGAAAGAAAAATGATTAAAGGAAAGCAAACGAATCTATGTTATTGCAAATGGCAAAATTTCATTCTTTTTATAGCTGAGTAGTATGCCATTGTGTATATGTACCACATCTTCTTTATCCATTCAGCTATTGATGGACATTCAGGCTGCTTCCATATCTTGGCTATTGTAAATAATGCTGCAGTGAATGTGGAGGTACAGGTAACTTTTCAAGTTAGTGTTTTCATTTTTCTTTGGATAAATACCCAGAAGTGAGTTGATGAATCCTATGGTAGTTCTATTTTTAATTTTTTGAGGAACCTCCATACTGTTCTCCATAGTGGCTGTATCAATTTACATTCCCACCAACAATGTAGGAGGGTTCCCTTTTCTCCACAGTCTCTCCAACACTTATTTCTGTACAGCACAGGGAATATAGTCAATATTTTATAATAACTTTGTATGGAGTATAATCTATAAAAATATCAAATTAGTGCATTTTACAACTGAAACAATATAATATTGTAAGTCAACTATATTTCAATAAAATAATAATAATAATAAAATAAAACATAACCATCACCAATTAAAAGAAAACAAGTGAATAAGGCCCAAGGAATCTGTGGGACACCATAAATCTAATCCAGTAAAACTAAGATGTGCAAAAAAATATATAGCATCTTTATTTTCTTATCCTTATAACTCAATCTCTTCCAGATTAAACAATCTATGTCTGGTAAACGCTCAGTCTTTCAAACTTCCTCCCTCTTTGCTCCTACAGGAAGTGTCATCTTGGGGTACATAGGCACTGATGTGACTTCATTATGGCAAGTGTTGGGAGGATGGGGGATCTTGGATCCCATTCACCATCTGAGTTCTTGCTGGTTCCTGCTGTGGGACTATATCTAGGTCCTGAACTGATATCTGCTGAAGTGAAAATGGACCTATCTGTCTTTGGGGCATTGTGCTGGCATTCGCTGCTGAAGTCAATAAGAGCAGCCAATTATCTCTGGTCTTGAACTCTTTCATATCCCCCATTATGTTCTTTGACTAGTCCTCAGACCTCCAAACAATCTAGTCCCACTCCATTACCTCTCTGGCCTCTTCCTTGTCACTCTTCCCTTTGCCTAGCCTTCCCCAAGCACATTAATCTCCTTGCTGTTCCTTAATGCACCTTGCATGTTTCTACGTCAGGGTCTTTGTACCACTGTTCCCTCTGTTTGGAAGTCATGGCTTGCTCCCTCGCTGTATTCAAGCCTTTGCTCCAATGTCATCTTCTCTTTACACATTCCTTAACCATCTTATTTAAAACTGAACATGACTCCTGAGCTCCCACACTCCCTTCTTGCTTTATTTTATCCATGACAATCAACACTATCAAATATATCATATGCTTTGCTTATTTGTTTGATTTATTATCTGTTTCCCTCCTCATGAATGTAGGTTCACTGTAGAGATTAGGGCTGATAAATAGTGCAGAGGACTCAGAATTGATATGGTATCTGCTCCATGACTTTGGGATTCAATGAAGTGCATCAATGCCTTAAGTAAGGATAAGCACTGAATGGTACAATAAACACCTCATATGATTTGGGGTGGAATCAAGTCAGTATCAGGCCACCCCACATCCATTCATGTCCTCCACTTTTCAGATTTCCATAACTGTCCTCTTCTCAGCCTCTACTGGCTTTTATTTTAAAACTCCAAAGGTACTAACAAATGACAAAGATGTCTTATTTTCTTATCAAAAATTTATTGAGGGCATACATACTTAAACTTTTGTGTTAGTGAAGGTAATTCTAGCTGCTATAACAAAAACATTTCAACCAAATAGAACCTATTTCTCACTGAGATGATCAACCCAGGGTGGCTGGTGGGTGGGGTTTTACCCACAGAGGGATTTAAGAGCCCAGGCATGTCCCATCTTATGGCTCCACCCTCCCTGTCAGTTACTCAGCATCCAGTTAGGAGAGCAAACAGAGGATGAAAGAGACAGAGCAGTTGCCTAACCACCTTGACCACACACATCACTTCTGCTCACATACCATTGGTTAGAACTAGATCATGGAATAACTGGATGCAAGAAGCCATGGAAATTGCAGTCTCTGCCTGGGCAACTCTTTCCCTGTGCCAATTCTATGCCATAGAAGGAAAAGCACAGATCTTGGGCAGTTAGCTATTTCTACCATGCGTGTTGCATGATATGTAAGCATTTTCACATACATTGCTTCATTAATTCTTTCAACATCTTCATAAACTATTAAGATCATTCCTACTATACAGAGAAGGAGACTGATACCCAGAGATAAAAATTGAGGCTTTAGAATGTGACTCCATTTTTGGAGATTTGCATTTTTAATATAGTCTTTATGGAGATATAATTCACATACCATACAATTCACTAATTTAAAATGTACAAAGCAATGGTTTGTAGTATGTTCACAGAGTTGTGCAACCATCACCATGATCAATTTTAGAATATTTGAATCACCCCAAAAAGAAATTTTGTACTCTTTAGCATTTCCTTCCCATTTTCTCCTCAGCCCCCTCAGCCCTAAGCAACCACTAATCTACCTCCTGTCTCTACAGATTTGCATATTCTGGACATTTAATATAAAGGAAATCATACAATGTGTGGTCTTTTGTGACTGGCTTCTTTCACTCACCTTCATGATTTCAAGGTTCATCTGTGTTGTAGCATGGATCAGTCCTTTATCTCGTTTTATTGCCCCAAAATATGGCACTGAATGGATAAAGCACAAATTTGTTTATCCATTCATCACGTGATCGACACTTGGATTGTTTCCATTTTGCCTATCATGGATAATGCTGCTATGAACATTTGTAAACAAGTTTTTATGTGAACATATGTTTTTATTTTTCTTGGGTATATACCTAGGAACAGAATTGCTGGGTCATATGGTAATCCATGTGTAACCTTTTTGAGGGACTGCCAGACTCCTTTCCAAAGTGGCTGTGTCCTTTTACAATCTCCCTAGCAGTGTAGAGGGTTCCCATTTCTCCACATCCTCCCCCCACACTTGTTATTATTCCTCTTTTTTATAGTGGGATTTGCATTTTGAGAGATGACGACTTCGGTCAACTTCAAGACTTAGAATTATGGTTCAGTTCCTTCAGTAAGAAACTAGATAAGGAGAGAGGGGCTTAGGAAACATTTGAAAGGATTTGTCTTCTGTGCTCTTTCTCCTAGGTACACATACCTTATCCTGCCATCTGGATGCCCAGGAACCTGAAGTGGTGGCACTCCATGAATGCTTGCCCTTCTTGGGCACGTTCCTTCTTGCCCCACATTCCAGACTTTTCCTGACCACTCCTTTCCTGACACCCCGCAATAAATAATTGGATGCAGAAAGTTTTAAGCCTTTTTGTTTTGACCTATCCATGTCGACCCTGTGGACTTTCTGATCTGAGAATATTTTGACCCCTGTGTTTGGGAGTTAAAACTTTACATTAAAATTCTGCATACATAGATTAAAATACCATTAAGAAAGTATTTTTAGAGCCATAGTAATTTCTATTAAGTTACTATAATTCCTTGATAAAATTTTTATTCCCAGGCATTAAGATATTTCTAATTATTTTCCATTTTAATTGTTAATTTACTGAAATTCTTTTCATTGGAATCAATTATTTTCCACATAAGGTTTAAATGAAAATGTTACTCAATGTGGTTTTTCTCCTTATTGCTCATATCAAATTTTTATTGATTATAGTTTCTGCAATTGCAGCTTTTCTTTTATAGCCATTATTTGTACCAAATCCAATTGTCTCAGGTCAAATTATTCATTCCTAAACTTAGTCAAAAAATTGGATTCTTCTGTCAATTTTTAGGCAATAATAAATTTTAACATGTGCCAGTGTAGTTGTTGGCAGTTTTATTTAGTGTTGATTACTTCTGCCAAGTCTAATTTTTCCCTGTTTAACGTTTGCATGTTTCAATGTGAGCATTAAGGCACGATTCTTCAGATTTTCATCTCTAACAAATTTTATCGTGTGCAGTTTTCACCACTGTCATTTTCTTTTGTACTGATTATTCCTGCCAATAATATTTAGTAGGAAATGGATAAAGGACTGATAGTTGGACATTTTTTTCTTTTTAATGAGAAAACTGTGAGAAGTTTCCTCAGCTATTTCAAAGTTGTTCTGCTGTCTGGAATTTCTCTGTATTGATGACTTAATTCTTTAACATATTTCCAGTCAAGTTGGGTATTCTGTACTAACCACTCATGTTGATGGCAGAGCAATGAGCCAATGGTGGGATTATCATATCCTTGGGTCAAACGTCCCTGGATCAATATAATCCTGGGTCACAAAATTAATTGGTTCAATGTGTTCTATACCTGATTCATCATTGGAATCAGCTGGGGAACTTCTTTTAAACATACAGGTTCCTGGGCTTCCCTGGTGGCGCAGTGGTTGAGAGTCTGCCTGCCAATGCAGGGGACATGGGTTCGAGCCCTGGTCTGGGAAGATCCCACATGCCACGGAGCAGCTGGGCCCGTGAGCCACAATTGCTGAGCCTGCGCGTCTGGAGCCTGTGCTCCGCAACAAGAGAGGCCGCGATAGTGAGAGGCCCGCGCACCGCGATGAAGAGTGGCCCCCACTTGCCACAACTAGAGAAAGCCCTCGCGCAGAAATGAAGACCTAACACAGCCATAAATAAATAAATAAATAAATAAATTTAAACATACAGGTTCCTAACCCACCTCTTCCATCCCTATCTGCCCCAAGTCAGCAAAGTCTCACTTTACATGTCTGAGATAGGCTCCCAGCAGCTATTTAATTTTTTCTTAATTCCTCTAATGATTCTCATGTCTATCCATGGGAGTCTTCTGGGCTAAGCCATACCCAGAAGGGGGCTGTCCACTTGAGCCTGTGTCAGAATAGTTTTATAACTTACCAAAAAAGAGAAAAAGGACATTAAGGAGGAAAAGGAAACTGCTGGTGGCCAAGAAACAGTGGGTGGGTGTGCTCACTGGAAGGTCCTGGTAAAGATATAAGAGGCATGCAGGCAGTGGTCGTCAATTTGGAGGTCAAGAGAAGGAGACGGAAGTAAAGCAGCACCGTTCAGAGTCTAAGTTCTCAAACCTTAGGCACTACTGAGTCTTCCCTCTTTTCTGGTCCTTGTTCTGCTTTGCTTGGTTTGGAGGAGACTTTTAAGGCTGGGCAAGATGGTGCCCTGCTCAGTGACTAAACTGTCAGTAACCTGATAGAGAAGATGTGAATCTCAGTCTACAACTCAAGGTGGGAAAGAAATAGAAGTTCATTTTCTGTGACTCAACTTATTTTCTATTTTTGAGATGCCCATTCATTGTAGGAAGGAAAATAAGTTCAGTCAGTTCAAGGTTTTCCTTCTCTTACCCCAAGGTGGGTAAAAGTAGAGTAGTGGACCAGTAGTTTTAGTGCCAATGTGTTTTGAATGGAAGGCTACTATGTCACCTGCAGAGGCAGATGGATCCACACCCAAAGTTTGGTTCAGATGTTGCTACTGATGTTGCCACACATACACACCAAAATGGTATAGAAAGGTTTATTACTTACATAATTGGTGTCTGTGTCTGGGGTGAGCAGGATAGGCTTCTTAAGCAAGTCTGAAATAAAAAAGCAAGGAAATGAGACTGGCCTGGGTTTTTATTGTGGTTAGGGTTTGGGGCTGGGCATGAGAGTCCCCATGCAGCAACGTCTTGTGGTTTGGCTGGTGCCAAAATGGTGAGCACCCAGGCTTTTTTATCAGCTTGTCCAGACGTGGGGCAGAAAGGGAAGAGGAAGAGGTAAGGCTTAGAAGGTGTCGGCGGTCAAATATCAAAATATGAAATCAGATTATTCATTAGAAGGGCATTTGTCTTTGATTTCACTTGTCCACACAGAAATCCTCTGAAGCAACCAGCATCTCGTCTGATCCTTGGTATTTAAGAATAATTATTATTACAGTTATATTTATTGATTAATTACAAAGTCCCAGGAACTCTTGTGTCTTACATGTACATTTCATTTAATCCTGACTGCAATCTTATGAGACAAGTACTATTATTATCCCAATTAAAGATGAGGAGAGTGAGGCACAGAAGTAATGGCATCTGGGACTTCCCTGGCTGTCCAGTGGTTAAGTTTCTGTGCTTCCACTGCAGGGGGCGTGGGTTCGGTCCCTGGTTGGGGAACTAAGATCCCGCATGTCGAGTGGTGTGGCCAAAATAATAATAAATAAATAAATAAATAAATATTAAAAAAAGAAAAAAAGATGTAATGGCATCTCCCTGCTGCTGGACTCAGGCTGTCTGGCTTCAGATTCTGTGCTCTAACCTCTGCATTATACCTCTCTTTCTTGTCTTCCTGGTCCCTCTCATCCTACCACTACATGATAAAACTGAGCTACTCTGGTGCACAGGAAGTTCCAAGAGGCTGTCTCTACCTCTAGAGCTTCCTGCTTCCATGTGAATCTAATCCTGGAAGCAGGGCTCTAATCCCACTCTCCAGAAATGGGTCAGCCAGGATCCGGGCAGAAATCAAATGGCACTTTCAAATTGGGTAATTTAAGGAGAACTCATAAAGGAACTGCTTACAAAAATGTGGGAAGAGTTCAGGAAAAGCAACAGAGAATGGGACAGGGATCCATCACCACCCTACACCCCAGCCTGAATGAATGAGGGGAGGAAGTGGTTACAGGAACCAAGAAAATGAGTTGTGGGGAGAAGGCCATCTGAGAGGACCTGTGGCCTTTAGTTGAGGAGCACAGCTGGGAAGACGAAGGAATAAATATCCTGACCTTACTTTCCTCCTGCTCTCCAGATCTCTTGCCAATGTCTTCTACTAGTCAAACCCAATGGAAGAATGGAGGGAAAGGAAATTGTCGATGCATTCCATATGGACAGCCACCCAGGGCACCAGGCAGAATGAAGGATGGGAAGTGGATCTGTGGGGTAAAATGGAAAATGTCCATCATAGGCTTACCGATATCTATGCTTTTGTCACTCCTCCTCCCTCTCTTCTCTCCCCAGTCTAGGTAAAAAACAAACAGACAGATATATATATATATATATTCAGGAAGCTGGCAGGAGCAGAAAGGAAGCTCTTTTCTCTCTCTCTCAATTTCTCTCTCTCCCTTTGCTCACCCTCTCCATTTCTTAGAAACCCATTCAACTGCCAATATTAGAGGGTCTGCCATATATTGGCTTAAACGCAAAAAGGTTTACGTGGTTCACATAAGTAGTTTTATGACCCAATGAGCCATTGAGAACCCATCTTTCAGCTCTACCATCATCGACATTTTTGCTTTCATCCTCACTCTGGTTGTCTTATGGTTCTAAGATGGCTGTTTCTGCTCCAAGCAGCACATCGGTACATCTGTGTAGTAGGCAGAAAGAAGGATAAAGGAAAAAGAGGAAGAAAAAGCCCCCCAGAAATGTATCATGTATATCTCATTGGCCAGATAGTGTCATATAACCACCTTGAACCCTTGGACTACAAGAGAATGTGTCCAGCAATTGTCTTTAGTTGGGAGAATTCGAGTTCTCTTCAAAAGGATGGAAAGAAAATAGATACTGGGTAGGCAGCTATTGGTGCCTGACATTCTTAACATTTTATCTATATTAGAAATCTGCTCTGCTCCCATAACTCTTTAGGCCATTGGAAATCAAATCTAGGAAGAGACTTATAGACACTCAGAGAGAGAAAGAGAGAGAGAGGGAGAGGTGGATAAATAGATGGATAGATAGATGGATAGATAGATAGAGAGATATAAAATTAAGCACATGACTGCTCAGCTAGTACACATTCCTTAGACCTTCCTGCAGCTAGATGTGAACATTTGCCCATCTTCTCACCAACTGAATGTGAGTAGAAGAGGTATGTGCCCCTGTGTTTAGGCCTTAAGACACAGGACATGTGTTCCTATGCAGCTTCTTCCTCTTCCTACAGTCTAAAAGCTAATGCCTGTGACCAGCTTCTGCTACGCTCTAGGGGATAATGGACCAACAAGACGGCATATCTCTAAATGTCTACATGGATCAGAGACATGGCCAAAGCTGGACTGTTAAATCCAAGGCTGTTATGAGAAAGAGATAAGAGCTTCTTCGTTCTATAAAGCTACTTCTTTTTGAGGTCTCTATGTCACAGCCTCAAATACCTTCTGTTCCAAACATGATTCTCCAGGATGGTTACTACCTCATGCAAAGCTGTGCCTGGGTTTATTTGCGATATTTTCCCAGACTCCCCAATGCAGAATTCAAATGGGAAGAAGCGGGATTATTCTTGTGGATTAGCAGCCATTCTTTGGGCAGTCTGGATGTTCTCAAGAAGGATGAAGACAAACAGGAGCTAAAGTTATGCATAAGAGGGGTACAGAGTAACAGCTAAAGGAGACCAGGACATAAGAAGGCCACAGTGGAAAATTCTCACAGTCCTTCCTCTAGGTCAATGGGGAGACTGAGTCTCATTCAACCAAATCTTGATTTGTTCAGTTTTCTAGGTCTATATCACTTGAGGCAGTTATAGTCACAGACTCATTGGTAATGATGCCATTGGGGCTTTTCTTAACATTGTACCTCTTTTTCCTGTCTTCCTGGTAAATTTTGCTTTTGTGATTGAATTTTATCATTTGTCAAGTGAGTGGCTGAAGTATTTAAAATTCTAGAGAGAATATAGCAAATGACTGTGGAGACAAGTATTGACATGAGAATCATTAGAAGGCCTTGGACAATGCCTCTTAGCCAAGATCCTGCCTCATCTGGGATTATCCAGGAAAACAAATCCCATCTCCACCCTGAGTCTTTAGTGAAGGGATGTTTGACCTAAATAGGTTTGTATAATACTTGTTCATCCTCCTGATTTATCCAGAGAAACAAAACTATGGAAAGAAAGTTTAAGAATCTCACAGATGGTTATGAAAAGGAGATGAAGAAGGATGTGGTAGTTTGTTATGTTATTTTTAGGGTACAGGAGGTCTTGAACTGAAGATCTTGGATAGAAGCTATCCATTTTGAGCAGCCTGCTGCTTTGTCCAAAGATCTTGGAAAAGCTATCACCTTCTTGATGTCGTCTTCTGGAAGATTCCAAGGGATTCTGTTTTGGATCTCCTGTTGATATAGAAGTCTAGGAAATAAATGTATGATAACTTTTTTACTGGAAACAAGGATCCAAGGGTTGATCCCCTAGAGTTTTACTGCAGTGTTTATGGCTAACAACACTTGATATGATCCTTTCCAATGAAGTTTGAGAAGAGTCTTATGTTGTTGTTGTTTCCTGTAATTCAAGACTTGAGGCTGAAGGTCATGCAGGGGTTCCTGTGCTTTATGATTGAGAGAAGCTGCTTGGACCTTTGATTATGAACTTGAATATGCTGCATTCATATTCTACAGTATTTGCCATGTTGGACTATAAAAGAGCAGTCAAGAGAGGGGGTGAGAACCCTAAGGGCAATGGGCATCTAGTGACAAGTTCATATGGGGACAGTCTATGAGTTCCTGTTAGACTGGCCCTAATGGCCATGAGAACTAGGGGCAAAGCCTTTGGCCTTGGCAACTAAAGTTCTTCAGATAGCTTTACAAGTCTCAGTTAGTACCTCAATCACTAGATAAATAGGTGGGTATTGCCAAGTGGAAAAAACAAAGTCTAAAAGTTTCTTTGCTACTATCAAAGGAGTTGCTTTATGGCAATGAAAGACTTCTAGAAGACCAGGAAACACAAAACACATTAGTAAGGACATATTCATAACCACATGAAGTGAATAACTGAATGAAGTCCATTTGTAGATAGATTTCCAAAAGGTCCTAAAGGTTTTGGCTTGTCTTTATGCCTCAGCTTTACAATTCTCTCAAGATGGTAGGTTTGACAGATGGGAAATACGTCAGAGATGTACTCTGAGATCTTATTGAAATGTCCCTACCAACGTTTATTTTTGATGGTTTTTAAATTTGCCTTTCCATAGTGGGTCACAACATGTAACACTTTTTGAGAAGATTCATTTCAGCATCTTGGGGCAGACCAAGAGATCATCTTGGTGCCACTATAGCTTTCTGGGAGAAGAAAACAATTTGACTTTTTTCAATACACTTTTTCAGAATCAAATGCTTAATACTGGCGTTAACTCAAGACCTGATGCCAATAGTTAGGAGTCAGTTTTGGCTTTGACTCTTGGACTTGCTGGACAGCTTGGAGGTGTTAAAGCAGCTCATTTAGTGTAGTAACCTGCTAAAGCACTACCCTTTGCTCCCTGAGTCTGCTTTTTACTGTGGGGCTCAACCCTAATATAGCCAATTCCTTTGGCAAAACAAGGCATCTAATAGGACTTTTATGTGACTGCCATGTTTAATTGGAAAACCAGATGCAGTTAAGAAGCCATACTGCTTCCAAAGCATATCAAAATCATGAATTACTCCACACACATATTTGTTATATGCATAGATATTTGCTCTCTCATCTCTACCTAACTGGCAGGCTGCAATTGTAAGTGCTGCAATTTCAGCAACTTGTATAGATTTTGCCTCTGGGAAAAGACAATATTCACATAAGTCTGAGTGGGCTGCAATCACACACTAAGCTTGATAGCCTCTTTGTTCAGTTCTCAAATGGGATCCTTCCAAAAACAGTTCTAAATCTGGGTTGTCTAAAAGAGTTTCGAGGAGATCAGAGTGAGGCAAGGGAAATTCCTGAATACGTGCATGACAGTGGTGAGGTTTTCCTTCTTTTGAGAGAGGAAAAAAGTTGGAGGGCTTTGGGGACTATAGCAATGGATAGAAACATGTGTGAATGAGAAGAGGAGGATTTCATAGAAGGTCAGTCTAGAAACAGAAAAGCATTGAGTGTTTTCAGTAAAGAGTAAGATCTGCATGACATGAAGGACCATAAGGTTAAGTGGAGATCTTAAGACTAAGTCAGTAGAAGCCTCAGTTAACTTTGCTGCTGTTGCCACTGAACACAAACAAAGAGGGTAGGCTTTTGGTGTAGGGTAAAATGAGAGGCTGTTTAAGTGATGGGTGTTTGAAACCCATTGTGCTGTTGAGTTAGAACCCTCAAAGCTTGTCTTTGGATCTTTTGTATACAAACAGAAAGAAAGGTCTATGGTAATTGGGGAGTAGAAGCATAGGAGCTTCTGAAAGGCATTTTTAAAGTTACACAAGGCTCTAGGTGAGTCTATCCCAGACAGGGGCTCAGGTACTGGAAAATCAATCTGTACCAACACCAAATGATTCTTCTCTTCTATAGAATTCCAGAAAGATGTGGTCCAGCCATGGCACATTTAAGAGTGGCACCACATTAGCAAAGTAGCTTTCACTCCAACAGATTCACCATATTCATTCAACAGATTCATTACCCAGAAGAGAATGCTGATTAGTGAGAGGAATATCTGAGATTCCTACCACTGAAATGTTTTGGTTACTCCAAGGAAGGAATGATGGAAAGCTGGGTTGATGGTAGAAATGTGTACATCTGGTATCAAAAAAGGAAGATCCTAGATTTTTTTCATGATGGCATGGAAATTTCTTCTTTTTGTTTTAAGGGCAATTTTAGAAAACCAGAGAATCTACTTACTCAAAGAGGAGTCATTGTGTTAGACAAAGTTGGTACTTTGTCACTTTAGAGTCTGTCTTTCAATGAAAGTTAAGGCAAAGCAAGTGTTTTTCAGGGTCCTTTTTCCTTATGATATCCACAGGTATCTTTGTCTAGACTAGCCATAGAGATGTTTTTGTTCCTGGATTTATCTAAGTGCTTAATCTGAAAAGTTATTAAGTTAATCTGTAATTTTTTTTTTTCTGAGCCAAAGTATCTTCAAAGCGCTCACCAAGCTCTTGTAATTCAGAGGGAAAGCAGTCTACCATCCTATATTCTGTTTTCTAACTAAATCTGTCACATCAGGTTTAAGACCATCAACAAAGAAGGTAGTTAGGGCAGCTGTGATATCTTCATTCCTATTGAGAAAAGAATATTCTAGAATGTGGTAGTTAAGCTGTTTCTGAAATCAGGGATGGATCTATTTTTCTCCCTCCTTACATAACTGGATTTTTCACCAATGCATTTTGACAGGAAATACCTCAGGAATAGCTGCTAAGAGATCTGATCCTATTTTTATACTTTTTACATTCATTTACAGTTAAAATTTGTCCCTTTTTTTGTTTGTTTCATTTTGGTAATCAATCCATCCTGCTTTTCAAATGAAGTTCTACCATCTCTGGTTTCCCACAAAGAGATGAACTAACTGATAGAGATCAGGGAAGCCCAGACTCTAAATTCCTAAGACAATGCTTAAAATCTTCAACTAACTTCCATTTTTCCCTAGGAGGAATCAGAAAGTCCCTTGCTACATTATGAAAATCTGATCTTGACCAAGATTTAAAGCTGCAGAATCATTTCCATCTACATTAAAAGATACTCTGAGGAGATATTCTCCAGTGAGAGGACTATATTTAGGAATGGGCAGTGGAGGATAGAGAAGGGGGTTGAGATATGGTGCAAGAGAAGGAGGGAAGGAGCAGAGCAGGGACAGGAGGAAATTGAGATACAGGGGGCCAGGAGGAAAGCCAATCCAAAGATGGAGCAGAAGTGGAAAAAGAGAGCTTAAGTTTGGATTTTTAGATCCTTCACATTTTTATTAGATTTTCCTAAGGAGTCCTTAAGAGAAGTAATTTTATAACTTTGCTGTCTTTTAGAGGTTTTTTTGTCTTTAAAAGTCCTCTTCATACCAGTTAAATTTTTGTTAACCATTGAATATTTGGAATCTTTGAATCTTTTCATGCTAAGGTGCCATACAAAGGCATTGTCTTACTCATATCCCAAGTTCCCCAGGGTGGTCTCTGAAGTTCTAAACTACTCCCAAAGCTTCCAATGTTTACTGCTATTGGCTTTATAATGTTAAACCTATATTCAAGTGGCCTGAACAAACTAACGAAACCTCCTTGGCACTATGGCCCCACCATGACTGTGAGAACCTCTATTAGTAGAATGAATCAAACCAAGAGATGTATACCAAAGAGAATAAAGAGGAAGAATAAAGGCTTAGGCAGTGCTTCAACACCAAGAGAGCTGGGCACTGGTGTGGTCCATAGAAGGACTTGCTCCTCTATGAAGTGGCCTGGGCTGAGCAGCAAAGGGGCCAATCCTGCCTGAATCTCAGCAGCAAAACTGTGGAAGAAATCAACTAGAGAGCCATTAGCATAAGGCTCTGAAGGAAGGCTCCAAAGAAGCATTCTACTTGGAGAAGGACAACGGAAAATTTTGCATGGCTTTAGCAGGAGGGGGTTGGCTGAAGTTCAGCTAGACCTAGCAGGATAAGGGGTTGGCTGAAGTCCAGCTAGTTTTGGAAATGGGAATAGAGGGATTGTTCTTGCGGAATAAGAGTCATTGTTCGGGCAGGCTGGATTTTACGAAGCGAGGTAAAAAGGAAGAATTAGGGGTTAAAGTCACATGTAAGAGGGGATGGGAAGGAACAGCTGCGGGGTGAGAGTGGGGATACAAGGACTTGTAAAGGCCAAAGTGGAAAATTCTCCAGTCTCAATTTGTTTGGGTCTCTTACATACAAAAGCAGTAAAATTTGTTTTCACGGGGGCCTTCAATGCCTTCATTCAAAGTGATTTCCAACAACGTGACCATGTCAGTGGGGACAATGTCTTGCAGCAGAACTCCCTTGACTAAGTTTCTTTAAGCTTCTGGACTAGGCTGTGGATTGGGGGATTCTGGGAAAATAAGAGGAACATTTCCTTTAATGGCCTCTTCTTTTCACAGAGGATAATTCAGATTTGTCGGGAATTTTGCAGGGTAGGATTCAAATGGAAAAAAGGTAAATCCAATGGATAAATTCTTCCACATTATTGCATGTACAGATAA
The DNA here is from genome assembly GCF_009873245.2 of Balaenoptera musculus. NCBI lineage: Eukaryota > Metazoa > Chordata > Mammalia > Artiodactyla > Balaenopteridae > Balaenoptera > Balaenoptera musculus. Next base: position 57,863,476 of record NC_045794.1, read on the forward strand.
ATGTGAAAACCTTTTAGAATTCAGCAGTGTTCTTTTATTCTGTCAAGATCCCAGAATAATGAAACATAATTTTGAGGAAGAGAATTCAAAGTACTTGGATGTTTGCTTATTTTGGTTCAGGGGAATGCTGGCACCCTTAGAAGACTAGCCCTTAAGTATGCGATATTGGAATGGAAGTCAAGTAGGAAAAAGCATTGGTTCCTCTTACATAAGCTTCAGCTGAATATAACTTTCTCATGACATTTCAGCCTTTTTTTCCCCTCCCATCTTGGATAGAAATAAGTGAAAAGATAGAACCAAAAGAAGGGACAGTATTAAAGAGATTTTCCAGATGTTTTAAAACCCTGGAAAGCATTCAATTCTGGTTTGATGTGGGGTATAAGTTAGCCCACTTATTTTTTTTCCCTGAATCATACAGCTGGTTCCTGAACTGAATGTTCATCTGTGCCCTTGTGAACAAGTTCCACCACAGTCAGAGGTGAAAATATTGGAGAGGCTTCCACAAATCTGAGTCACTGAAGGGAAACCGTGTGACTTCTGTCCTCCTCTTTATGATTAAAAAAATTGTAATAAAAGCATTGTTTTTGCCATAATTTCAAAGGAGGTCATAAAATTGATGGATCTTGCCAGAAGTGGATCATTTAAGTAACTATTTATTCCAACTTTGCCACAGATGTAGAGTAACATGCTGTAGGTGTTACTTGCCTGTACTTGAGTCTCATGAAATATAAAACCCATTCATTATTAAATTTGTCTTGTTTGAGGTTTATTTGAACTTGTTTTTTCAATGTGCATGGAATGTATAAAAATTGACTTTGTCCAAACCATTCATTTAATTGCTTTTGACTGCTTGGTGAACGTACCATATACCAGGCGTTGACAGTGTTTTGTGCTAAGAAAGCGTAATTCTGAAACAGCAGAAAACCAAGGATACTGTTGTCATAGTTTAATATAAAACCCATCAGGGCCAGGACACTGATGTTCATTATTTCATTCGTGTATCCCTGAAAAGCCTTAATGATGAATCATGTTGGTTCTTTCAGAATATGTACTTTCGGGCTTCTCTGGTGGTGCAGTGGTTGAGAATCTGCCTGCCAATGCAGGGGACACGGGTTCGGGCCCTGGTCTAGGAAGATCCCACATGCCGCAGAGCAACTGGGCCCGTGAGCCACAATTACTGAGCCTGCACGTCTGGAACCTGTGCTCCGCAACAAGAGAGGCCGTGACAGTGAGAGGCCCGCGCGCCGCGATGAAGAGTGGTCCCCGCTTGCCGCAACTAGAGAAAGCCGTCGCACAGAAACGAAGACCCAACACAGTCATAAATAAATAAATAAATAAATAAATAAATAAATAAATAAATAAATAAATAAAAAGAATCACCAACAATTGTTAAATAATCACAGTTTAAAAAAAAAAAGAATATGTATTTTCTTCTCTTCCATTTGCCGTTCAACTACTACATTCTGCTAAAGGCAGTGTTTAGAACATTTTTCAATTGTTTCAAGAACATATACTGTAGATATTCTATAATTTTTAGTGCTATGCTTTAAAATTTTTCTGAAAAAGATAACTTTTTTCCTGTACCTAAAAGGAAGGGTCTGCTTAAGGAAATTCAATTTAATAAGCTTATGTCAAATTAAGTGACTGGCATTGTGGTAAATCCTGTAAATATACTTTTTTTCAAAGATAAGATTTGTATATTTGCCTATGAGTACAGGGATATTTAGAAAAAAGATATACAAGAAATTAGAAAACAAAATAAAACTTTACAAGTGTTTCAAATTAGGGGTTCAGGTAAGTCTTTGGGTAAAATTGTTACATAAGTAAATTTTGTCTTCCTTTGCTCTCCTTATCCTTCTTAATGTTATTTTCTCTCAGTTGTGTATGCACTTTTTCAATCAGTTGTATAAACTAATTCACACTAGAGTAATTTTGATTGAAATCTCTAAATATTTGTTGGACATCTCCCCATGGATCCAACTCTGTACTTGGGACTACAGGCATTGTTTCTTTGATCTTCAGACTATCTCCTAAAGCATCAGTATTACCTGCAACCCTGTTAGAAATGCAGAATCTCAGACCAACTAAATTGAAACCTGCATTTTAACATTATCTCCAAGTGATTTGTAAACACATTAAAATTTGAGACAGTGGTCTGGAGCAAAGGTTCTCAAACTTTAGCTTAATCACATTCATCTGGGCGGCTTGTTATGAGGTCTATATTTGAAGAACCTCTGGTTTAGATGATATAAAAGAAATCCTTGCCTTTAAGCATTTTATAACAGCTGGGAAGCAAATTGATCATGCATTGAATAATTAGAGAACAGTTGAGTGCTAATCTATGTGATTTTGAGTTTAATGCAGTGGAGTTTTGAGAAGGGAAAGATTAATGTGGAGTTGAGTTGTCAGGAAAAGTTCCATTGCCTGGGAAAGGTGGTAACACTGATGAAATTGAGAAAGGCAGAAAGTATGGCCAATTTTTAAGAAAAGATGATATGTTTCATCACAGATATACTGAGCTAGAGGGACTGATGGACCAAAAGAAAGTTCATATCACTGACACTTGGAAATGCATGATTTTAGTGCAGCTCAAGCTAAGGATCAAAAGACCATTTGCATTGTGAGGGCAGGAACCTTCCCTTATTCTTCCATCCTCAGTGCTCGTGGTATACCTGACACACAGGAGGTGTTCAGTAGCTTTTTGCTGACTTAATGAATAAATGAATATAGATTTAGATTCCCTAAAGCCATGACCCTTCACAAATTTTCCCACTTAGATGCATTTAGTCTTTGAAAGAAGACAACAGGAATAACCAAAAAGCTTAAGCCAAAACTATAAATCTTTAATAGTGGATTTTCCAGCCCTGAGGAAGCCAGAAGAAAAATATTTTTGGTGGGAAACATTGAACTTCCTACATTACCTATGAATAAGGCTATTATATAGGGAACTCTATATACATTCATTCTATTTTTTTTAATGTTTGTCATGTGTTTTGCTAGGAGAAAAATTGTTAGCAATCTTAAACACTCTCAGAAAAGTTTTAAAATTAATTTGAACCTTATGATTTTCCCATTATCATTACTGGAAAGCGTTGGGTGTTACTGCCTGCAGAATCTCCTCCGAGCCAAGAAAAACCTGCATATTGTGAGAAGTCTTATAGAGAGAAATGTAGTTTCTAGCCAATTCTTCTATAACCATCCATCACATCTCTTGATTTCCAGTCTTTCTCCTTATATAAACAAGATTGAATTTGCTTTACTGCTACCAGGCACAACTGAAGTTGGTGTCAGGGGGTTGGTATGTTCCATCGCTGTTAAACTAATTCTTTGATCTTAAGGTAATATTTACTGACTTGGGGAGCTTGGGACGTGATGTGACATTACTTCCAGGTCATTCAACGTGACTAAAAAATGATTAAATATGTGATCCAGCTTTCAACAGAGTAGAAAAGGGGATAGAAGAAAGAGAGAATCATAGTACCCTCTCCCCCACTGAAACATGTTGGATGAATTGCACATACAAAGAGATAGCTTTTATGTTGAGTTTTAATCAAACGTATCATGCTTTATTATTTTATAAGCATGCTGTAGTATATAAAATACTTATGTAACAAATCAGTTAAACTTAAACCTCTTTGTAGGGGTTTCTGATTTGGTAAACAGCTTTCCCCTTTACTCTGTTATGATGTATGATGTCATACTTACATACAGTTGCCATACTTACAAACACATACCATATATTTCACCCATACATAGAAATGACTATCCCACCCTGCCCTACCTTCTGAACCAGAATCCCCCTCAACTACTGCTTTGGAGCCATTATGAAAAAAAATCTGTGGCTTTTAAATACCTTATGGGAAAAAGTGGAGAAAAAAATAAATAAAACCAGCTTAGGGGAGCTGACCCTAACTGTTTTCCTCATCGGAATGACATTAATCCTAGATTCATTCAGGTTAGAAAATCACCTTCTCTTTAAACTGTAAATACCATTTTGAAGGTTACTATCTTCCAATTACATTTTAGAATGATTTGCTTGACCCAGTTGCTTTCCTCTTAATCATGGGTTGAGTGAATTGGGCTTAGGATTGGGGATAAAGGAAGGCAGATAACCATGGCATATGGAGGCATTGGTGGGGGGGAAAGGGATCAAATATTAATAGCATGTTGCAGTGGAGCACTGAGGGTAACATAGAAGTACTAAGGATTGAGACTAGATGGCAGGAAAGGGCTATAGAAAGCAAGGTGAGGCAATGTCAAAATTAAATTTCATGTGCTTCAAAATTTTGTTTTGTTAATCCAAAATTAGGAAGAGAAGCTGTTTTGTCCTTCTTCACATATCCCAAAGATCCTTTCTCTTGGGATCCAGAATTCTGGTTAGTATTGATTAATAAAAAGGGGTTTTGTCTTGCCTATCTTTGGTTGGTAACCTTTTAACTACACAAACAATCATTACGAGTTTCTGTTTCTTGACAACATGCCTGTTTCCTACCTCAACTACCTTAAGTGCAAAAAGCTCCCTCTCCACAGTATTTACAGTTCAATTATGAAATCATATACATAAAGGTAGGGAAGATAATTGTTTGGATGCAAACACAAACTTAGAAACTTCAAACCATCAATGACACTATCACGATTCTGATTACAAAGTTGCTGAGAATAGATTCTATCATGAGTTTTCTATCACTTCCCAAAAGGTCACCAGAATAGTGTGCTGTTTTCAGTCTAAGCACTGAAATAACATAAAGAAGCAAAATTCCAAGAAAGATTAAAATCAGTTATATTGCTAAATTAAAAACTAATTCAACAGGAGCCAATTGCACATGAGACAAGGTTCCTCCCCACCACTCTACCCTACCCCAACCCCTGAAACATAATGAACAAGTCATTTGGCTCAAGAAGTCATGGTACTATTCACAATTGCCTTATCACGAGGGAAAAACTAGGGACAAACTTTGTTCTTCTAAAAATCAGAAGTCCGTTTTGTACCATGTTAGAAGACCTCACTATACTCTGCAGAATGGATTGCCCATGGCTTATTGCCCATTGCCTATTGAGTTGAGTTAAGCTGAAAAAACTGGGCAAACCCACTGTTGCATTATCTTACAGTTAAACAGAAAGAAAACTAAGAGCTTCAAAGAAACTTAGTGTTCAGAAAATTAGTTGCAACATATATATTATGAATATATATTCATATATATTATGTATGTATATAATATAAATTTGTATAGTATAAATGAATATAATATATATTAAAAATCAGGTTAATAAATACAATTCAATTTCCTGTCTTTAAGACATGATTTCTGGTTTGACCATGCAGCCTTCAAACCAGACGTACTAGTCACGTAATTACTTTAGCCAGCCGGTAATCTGGGCTGTCCATGTGATGGAAAACAAATGCTTCGTATATAAGCCTTTTCTAGTTTTGACAGGACAGACCAAATAATTTTTTTAGAGAAATGTTTCATTGTGGGCTATGGTCAGGCAATAAGAACCCTTCCAGTCACCCACATTCACTGGCATGCTCTATGCCCTTTCCAAAGCCATTTGTTTGCTTTTATGAAAGCACAGACTGAAAACAGGTTGAATATTAAATCCAAGGAATATTAAATTATTATTTAATGAGGATGTTTGTGGGACATAAAATTAAACCATAGCAGTATTCTACAAGACTACATGATTACAGAGAGAAAGAGAAAGAGAGCAAGAGAGAGGGAGGGAGAGAAATGATCGAGCTAGTTTACTACTGTTGGAGTTTAAAGTTATCACAACCAGTTTCAGAAGCATACGGTATGCTTGAGGGTCTAGTGTACCTGAGAACATGATACTCCCAGCAGGAATTTATTTAGCTTCCAAATGATCCATTAAGAAAGTTATAAAGTACAAGAAATGTTCCCAACTACTGTTTAGCAAACAAAATTTTTAGTACTTGTAGGTGAGCCCAAAAGACACTAGTGTATAACTATAATAAAAGTTTTGTGTTCCAGAACCTTTTGCCAAGATCATTTATGTCTTATTTTGTTAACCATACTTTTCAGAATTGCCCGGGTTCTTTGCTTTCTGCACTTACTTTTCCCCTCCAAAAAAAAAAAAAAAAATGGAGAGAAACATGCCCTCCAAGAAAGAAATTTTCTCCCCTCCAACAAAGAGGCTAACATCTTACGCATACATATATTCTCTTCCACCTAATTCGAAAGATGTGTAAGAATGGAACATAAACTCATTTACCTGCTAGGGGTCACTATGTTTAAAAGATAGTAAAGATGTTTCAAACTGGCAACATTTAAAATCATCTCTGTGTCATCTATTTATGTGTATCCCTTGGAGATAATAAGTAATTGTTTGTTCTTTTAGAACATCTTTCTCATGATTATCAACTAAATCTTGAAACTCACTTTAGGGCTGTTAGAATTGCATAACTAGACCCAACCGTTTTTCATCCATCTGGGGAATCCCAATGGATAACCTAACTTTTTGTTATTTAGAATGCCTGAAATTTCTCTCCTAAAGCAAATCGCAAATCTCCATTTAACTAAGGCCAAAAGAAATTCAAAAATTTACTTAAAATAAAGATGGCAATGAATTAATTAGCATTACATAATAACAAATTGCCAAGAATGTTATTATATGAATATACAGCATTTAAAAATCTAAAAATAAATAAATAAATAAATAAATAAATAAATAAAAATCTATAACTGATTCCTTCCTGCCAGCTAGTTTCTGCAAAAAATGGCACCTTCACTTTAGCTACTCAAGTCAGAAGTCTGGGAGTCTGCCATCTCCCTTTGCTGCCCACATCTCATTCCCAGGTCCTTTGGATTCTATCCCCTAAATACTTCTGGAATGTGTTCACTGATACAATGCCCATCCAGGCCATCACTGGCCCTTATCTGTGTTATTCCACCAGGTCTGTGTCCAGGCTTGCTCTCCTTTAAGCCATTCTCCACACAGCAGCCAGAATGATCTTTCTAAAATAAGTATCGTCATGTTTCTCTTCTACTGAACAACCATTAAATTACCTCCCATAGTCCTTGTAATAAAAGCCAAACTCCTTAACATGGCTTAAAACCCTCCAACTTTACCTTCTTCTGCCCTTTCCAGTCTCATCTGCTGGCTCCATTCTCCCATTTCCACCTCTTTATCCAGCTACAATTCCTTGATCTCTCTGTTGAGTTAGATGGCCTGTAAAGAACACCAATAGCTCCCTGTTATCTGATTCCCTAATCTAGCACATATCATATATTTTTGATAACTGCTTGTTTAATTTTCCGTTATTCCTGATATGCTGTAGAAGCTACAAGAGAGCACGGATTGCGTCTTTGTTTAAAATTGAATCCTCAGCTTCCAGTACTGAGCCTAACAAAATCTAAGTGCTCAGTAGATGCTTACTGAGCATTAAGAATGAATAAGGCTATGGACACCAAGGGGGGAAAATGGCGGGGGGGGGGTGGTGATGAACTGGGAGATTGGGATTGACATATATACACTAATATGTATAAAATGGATAACAAATAAGAACCTGCTGTATAAAAAAATAAATAAAATAAAATTCAAAAAAAGAAAGAATGAATAAGGCAAAACACAAAGAAACAGAAAAGAAGGTACAACCAACTGGGGGGAAATATTTGATGCCAATATCATAGATCAAGAGTAATTTCTTTATTAGCTAAAGGCTCTTACAAATAAGGAAAATGCTCAATGTATAAATGTGTAATAGTTCACAAAAGTGTAAATACGGCTCAATAATAAACATATAGGCAACTATTTAACCACACTTCAGTGAAATATCCACTTTTCCATGCCAACTGACTTGGAGATTTTGTTTTCTAATGCTAGCATCCTAGCAAGGGTGTGATGAAAGGAATAATCTCATATAATTTCTGTGGGAGGTATAAATTGATCCAAATGTTTTTGAAACAAATTAGTTAATGTGTAACTTTAATGGGTACACCCTTAGGAATTCATCCTAAACAATTATAAATATGAGAGATTTATAAAACTACACAAAGCAGCATTATTTTCAGCAGTAAAAAATTAGAAGCAAATTAAATATTCAATAAGATAGACAATGTAAGACATGACATATCCTCTAGTTAGATTATTATATAATTTTGTGAGAATGATTAAGAAGCAATAGAAAAATAGCTTATGATATAAGTGAAAAAATAAGAAATATAAAATTTTAAGTACAGTATGATTAAATACATAAAAACTATGTATAAGAAAAGGGCTGAAAATATTTCATTTAACTAGCAGTCATTAATTATTCTGCTAATTCAGTGAAAACAGAACTTGTGCCCTAATTAGCCTTAAATTTCCACTTTACTTTGTTCATGTGAGCTGGTCTACTAATTACATCTTTGTTAAAAAGAAATAAAAAATACTTTCCATTGGCTTTGCTTTTGCTGTTTTGATGGGTGTCCTGGGAGGAATAAGAGAAAGAAATAGTCACAATGACTCGAAACCATGCCATGTATGCATGTTTCCTTTGTTTGCATGTTATCCTTATTATTCTTAGGAGGATAGTTACTCAAGTTCTTTTGAAATAGTATCATAAAAAGCATCAGATGTGTTCCTGACAAACCATTCTTATAATTCTTAAAGAAAATATTTAACAGTTGAAAATGTCTGTATTGTTATACGGTATAAAATAGGTTATTGCTTATGCCCACGTAAATGGATACTACAGATTGATAGGGAAACTTAGCTACCAAATTACAAAACCGTAGAAAAATCTCACAATGTATTCTCAAAGGGATTGTCCTTCAAAAAGGTATTGTGTAAAAGCAGATGTCAAGATGGGATTAGTTATGCAAAAGATTTAATGGAGGAAACATCTATGAGGGAAAATGATGAAGGGCTCCAGGGGAGGCTCAGAGAACTGTCAGACCATAATGCAAGTGTGACCCCTGTGAAGGAAAGAGGAAAGGATGTGGGGTTGGGTAAAAAGCATCTGAGACTGCAATGCAATTTGAAGGAAGTTCAGCGAGGTTGCTGGGAAGTCCTTGAGACAAAGTCTCCCACCAGAGGAGTCCTTTCTCTTCAAGAAATGGCCCTCTCTTAGTAATCCTACCGTATTCAATCACAGACTTGAAGCAACCCGTGGTAAGTGTGGCTTCCATGTGACAGCAGTGGGGGATTTAGAGTGAGGCAGCTGGGACCATCTGTTAATTATGCCTTCTGCAATAGGAGCTCTGAGAGGCTCTTTTTCATGGCTGCACAGGTAGTATTTAATCACACTCAAAATAGAGCATCTTATTTTATAACAGAGCATCTATTTCAGTGTTTGCTCAAAGTAGCCACCTAGTTATTTGGTGGCATTTTTTGATGTAAAATGACCATGAGTTTCTCATGACAACAGCCTGGGAGATAATTAGGAAAGCATACATCTCTATTGTTTTGGTGGGGAAACTGAGGCATGGAGAAGCAAGAGGACTTACCAAAGTTCAAAATAAGTAACAAACCAGAACCCAAATCACTGTTATTTTATTATAAGAAGGCTCCTTCCCTTTTATATTCATATATGTAGAAATATAATAAAAATTTCAGAATGTTAGCATAGGTAACATGTAAATATCCAAGACCACATGGCTCTCTAGTTCACTGTTACGTAAGAAAGGAGATTTCACAGTTAAGTACATTATTTCAGAATGAAATCAAAGGGCTCAGTGCCTATTCATAAACTTTCCTGAGAGAAATGATTTTTCACCTATTATTTCATTTTTTGAGTCATCAAATTAGGGAGAAATATTAATATTTTCCAAAATAAGTCTTGAGAGTACATACTTAATTCTGAAATTCAACCAAAGGAAAAGAACCTAACATGTCCTTCTGGCCATCGGGCACAAAGAAATTAATTAAGGCCTTTAAAACAACTCCTAGCTCCAAATATTCCGATCCACATAGAAAACAGGTTTCTCTTTTAATTCTATGCATGTAAAGACCCAAATTAACCTTAAAAATAAATGTTTTACTCTGCCCAACTGTTATGAGAATGGTCCCTTGTACTTTATTAAGCCAAATTTTGAAGTGAGCAAAATGAGGATGTTAGAAAGCTGAATTAAATCATTAATGCAAAATAGCTATATCTTTCTTTATGATGGTCTATTTGTCAAAAAGAATTTGTTTATGCTCAAGGGGTAGTTTATTGATGTGAGATGCTTATATCACTTCAAATCCCATAAACATTACGAAGAAAGAATTTTACTTTCCAAACATCAAGAACATATCTGTCCCAACATATGAGTCTCATCAGAACCAGCTCTAACCTTATCATCTCTATTGGTGGCTGCTTTTAGTTCCAAATGTTAGGATTTAAATATTTCCCAGGATCTTCTGAATATTACATAACAGGTTTTGGGGCAAGGAGGGGGATGTATGTTAAACTTACTAAAAACATCATTTCCAAGGCATCACTTGAATGATATCCAAGGTTGGTTTGTCTTGGATTTTTTTTCTTATCTTCCACAATCCATAAGTTTTATGAGGCAGCGACATGGATTCAAAATGATGAGCAACATTAGTAATCTCCACTCAGGTACATTATTTTAAAAATAAAATTCATTGCCATAGAAATTTTCTCCTTCCCCAGACTTTGAAAAATGAAATCCTCTGCTTATTTATAACAACAGTTATAGCAGTCCAAGTTTTAGGGACCATCATTGCCAGATTTTAAATTGAGCCTGAAACAGCCTACCTCAAAGACCTCTCTTGGACAGCTTAGTAACTTTATCTTTTTTTACTCTAGCCATCTACATAGTTAAACAGAGCAAACTCACATCATTTATTTTGCACATTTGACTCCACTCCCTTGGGGCAAATTCATTCTCTGGATGAAATGGAACTGCAAAGGGTGTTAGTAACACTTGATCATTTAGAAGGAAATAGAACATACACTCCCTGGTCAATATACATTAGGTCATCGGTATTTTTGCATAATGATTTCATAAAAATATAACCATGTGCATGCCTGAAAATAAATTTAAGTTCCACTCAGTTAAAAAAAAAAAAAAAAAGCATTCAAGGAAGTAATTCCAAAAGCTTAAAACAATGATTTGCCTTTTTCAAGTCAAAATTACTCAAACATATTCAAATTCCAAATCAACTAGGGGTAAAACAATCAGAGAATTTTGGAGCTTGAAAGACCTAAGAGGTTGTTTTAATTCAGGTACAGCTTTACATGTGTGTAATAGAGACCCAAATTAAAATTGGCTTAAACAAGATGGAAGTTAATTTTTCTCTCATGTAACACTACTGAAGTAGCGAACTGCTAATAGGGATACTCTGCTCTATAGAGTCATCTAGGGACCCAGGATTCTTCCATAATGTTGTTCTGTCATTTCTAGCGTGATATCTTTGTCCACATGGTCCTAGATTGCTCATCACCAAATTCCTATTTCAGGCACAACCTGAATTTTGTACACATCACTCTGCTCCTATCCCATTGGCTAGAAATCAGTCACATGGCCATACCTAGATGCAAAGGATGCTGGGAGTTGTAGTGTTTATTCTTAACATTCACATACTCAGCTAAAATTCAATTACTATGGAAGAACAGAAGATATTTGAGAGAATTAGCTAAAAGTCTGTGCCCCAGAGGTCATTTTAGATCCTAATATATAAAACAAATAAAAACTGAACTCTTTGCTTAAAGGTGGTGAGAGGTTGGATCCCTGTTCCCAGCCTCTTGATTCCTCATAAGGTTCCTTTAATGACTAGGGCCCTGTAAGACACATTTAGAAACCATTGCTCTAGACAAGGAGTGGAAAACTAAAATGTCTAAAAAGGTCAGGTGGGTAAAGTAAATAAATGTAGTGAGTTGAATGGGTCCAGTGGCTGGCAATGGGACAGCCTAAAGAGAACATTCCCAATTAGATCAAAAGGTATCTGATGCACTCAGTACCAGCATATTTTTGCTCCATAAAACTGTGGGTCCTGAGTTACCAGACCTTCCAATTTTTCAAGAGAAGCCAGAAATCTATGTTTTAGTGAAATGTCCTGCTTTTTTAATATTGGTTACTAGTTAACACATCTTGTGATACTGCAAAGGCCAAAAGTACATCTGCAAGCCAGATTTACCCAAGGGCCACTCAATACAATTTATAATCATCTAAGCCAATCACGTCATTTTCTAGACAGGGAAACAGAGGTTTCGAGTGCTTAAGTAACTAGCCCACGGTCACGTAGCTAACCACACCTGGTCAGGTTTTTAGGCTTTGAATTTAGTACTCCTTACACTACACCATCATGAAATGCCACAGTGAAGTTCAGAATAAGCAAATAAGAAAAAAATGTCTTTAAAAGTAACAATTCTATGCTACAATTTAGCATTCGGCTTTGAAATAAAATATTTGACAGCAGATCAAATGTGTGTTCTATGTCCCATTCCCTCTCAACCCCATAATTGAAAGTAAAATCTGTTCTGTTTTCTACCTTCCTGGCCTGGGTCTGCCAGATCCCTGCTGCCTGATCAGGACCACATGAAGCCAAGAAGCGTCAAAGGATACCACTGGCATCCACCCAGTAGCCAATCTTTCCTTTCTCCAGCATGGCCCATTTAATTGCACACTCGTATCATATCAGTGGCAGATTCATTGCAAAACACATTTTTTACTTTTATGTGTATTTTTTTTTCTGTATGCTGTAAAGTTATATGGCTAAAATAGTTTTGGCTGAAAATTTTAAATATATAGAAATGGATAACATTTACCTTTTAAATGCCTGAGTGGAACTAAATTGTTCATGGATTAGTTATATGGTACTTACATAAGCTGTTTTATGAATATTTCTACTCTTTAGAAGCTTCTTGCAGAAGAATCTTATACTAAAAGTATGTGTCAAGCATGAAAAAGTCCCTCATACATTATTTCTACCTTATGGTGGGGTCTTTTGAGTCCAAAACTTAGATGAAAGGATGTGTTTATTTTCTGCTTTTATTCCTAGAACTTTTGTTTTGCTCAATCTTTCCAACACTTAAATTAGATTTTTTTTGGTGTGGTGAATGTTATCCTAAATGTATAACTAGAGGAAAGGTTAGAAATGTAAGTAGTCTATACCCAATAATAATTCAAAAAGTTATTTAGTTCTCAAATTTGAATTTTCTTTAATTTAAAATCATTAGGGCTCTTTTTTTTACCTGAGGTTTTCGTGGCTTCTGTGATGCTAGCAGTTGGTAAAAGTAAGGTCTATAGGGGGCCAACCTCAGAAAATAAGAGCTAAGGGCTGGGTTTGGTTTGGCTGGAAAATACATTATTTTTCCATTCCCTATTTCTAATGTCTTAAATCATCAGATTTTATTAATAGAATAAATAGAACCACATGGAGCAATTCCAACAACTATTAGAAAAACACAGACATAAATGTACAAACAAAACTACTCTATTTCCTGGTCACTTTCTGCAGTCTTACTTTTTTTTTTTTTTTAATCTTCTATCTTTCTTTATTCTTCATTCTCTTTCTCTCTTCTATTTATTTGCATTAACTTCAACCTAAATAGTAAAGCATTACATTTTCACTACATTTAGGGTAAAAGCTTATTTTCTTTTTTAAAAGTGGACTCTTTTGCTTCCTGTGCTAAAGAGAACAGCCTGGCTAGTGTACAGGTGGCAGCTTTCATTACATTAAACGGGGAGCAAAGGTAGGAATGTGATAGATAAAATCCCAAGCAATGAGAGTCAGAGAGGAAAGCTTACGTAGCAATGAGGCGAGAAGGAAGATGATTCAAGAAGCACAGAGAAGGGCAAAAGCAGTTTTAAAGTGGTTCAGGGTGAATCACTTCATACACATGACACTGAATCAGTCATAAGTTAATGGGTTTAACTAAATCACTAATGATTGAACATTCATTAGTGAATGTTCTGGGTCTTTCCTTGCCTCAATGTCACTTACTACCTTCTTCAATGACAAGGAGGACGTCTAAGGTAAGAAGTAAAGGAGATAAGAAGAACTTATCAACAAGTCCACAACTTGGCAAAGACTTTTCTGGTTTGATCTCACTTGTCTTACTGCAGTACTCTTCCCTTTTTAAGAATACAAAGAAACTGAGGTAGTTATATTTAGGAGAAGGAAGCAAAGGAAAAACTATTGAGAGTAGTGGCAAGGGCAGAGTTGGGCAAAGGAAACAAAAAGTAGAGCAAAGATGGGAAGTAAGCAACAGGAGGGATTCTCTCTCTCTCTCTCTCTCTCTCTATCTCTCTCTCTCTCCCCCCCTCCCCCCCCCCCTCCCCCTCTCTCCCCCCCTCCCCCTCCCTCCCTCCCTCTCTCTTCCTCCCCACCCCTTCCTCCCTCTTTTTTCCCTCCCTCCCTCCCTCCCTTCCTCTCATCTTCCATTTGCTTGATCTCTTCATCTCCTTTGAAGCTTCCAAGCATCTATCCTCCACTTAATAACCTAGATCCTTAGGCTGTTCTTGTTCATTCTTCTGCTATTTTCACACTTTATTTATGACTCAGAGTGCTTTGGAACTAAGGAAGGGGGAGATGGATGGTCTTTCAAAACCATAACGTTTCATCTAAATTCCTATAATTCCTAACTGATCTCTCTGCCACCAAGCTGGCCTCTCACTAATCTGTCTGCCACACCTCTACCAGAAAGTTCTTCCTAAAGTGCAAATAAATCACATTGTTACTACACTGGAAGCCTTTTGAAATGATTCCTGAAGGTGTAAAGAATGCTGTCACCTTAATCAACTGAGCATGAAGACCACCGCTTCACCTCCAACTATCCCCAAATACTTATTATTCCCCAAACGTGTCATGCAGGGTTTCGTGCTGGGTGTCTTTGCACACACAGATCCCTTTGCTTCTGGTTATCTCCTACCCATCCTTAAAAATTCACCTCGAGCAGTCCTTCAGCAGGAAGTTTTCCCTTACCCATATGATTTCGTTTGCTTTGCATGTATCACAGCAAATTTTATATGGAATTATAAGTGGTAGATTTATTTGTCTGTCCCCTGCTCTACAAGACCCTAAGCAAGGAAGCAAAGTATCAGCAATAAGGGAGGCCTTTGGTAGTGGGAGGTGCTCTCACATAGCTCCGATCCCATCACATACAAGTGATAAGAGGTTATGAG
Organism: Balaenoptera musculus; assembly: GCF_009873245.2. NCBI lineage: Eukaryota > Metazoa > Chordata > Mammalia > Artiodactyla > Balaenopteridae > Balaenoptera > Balaenoptera musculus. Next base: position 57,878,550 of record NC_045794.1, read on the forward strand.
TCCGGCGGTCACACCATTTACCTTCCTGAATTGACCTCAATTTCATCATCCATTTCAGCATTCATCTAAAACTGAAAAAGCCTGGCTAACAGTAAACACTCCAAAGCATGATAGGGACTTCCCTGGTGGCGCAGTGGTTAATACTCCACGATCCCAATGCAGGGGGCTCAGGTTCAATTCCTGGTCAGGGAACTAGATCCCACATGCATACCGAAACTAAGAGTTTGCATGCCACAACTAAGGAGCCCGCCTGCCACAACTAAGACCCGGTGCAACCAAATAATAAAAAAAAAATTACAAAATATGATGATAGTTTTGAATATCTGTATCTGTTTATATCTGTAGCTATAGCTACATGTAAATCTGTGTATCTGCCTAGGGTATTAGCAGAGTCTAAACCCTGTTGTCACTCTTCCTGCAGGCGTGTCTAAAGGCTGCTCCCTCATGTAGGCTGGATTCTTTTAGAAATGTGCTCTAGAAACCAGTGTTAGACAAATGTATCAAATACTCTTAAGACTAAATATGTTCAATGGATACATAAAATGTTACAGATTTGAAAAAGACTCCAAGCCAAACTTTTAATTTTATTCAGCCAGTACACACATTACTCTTTATTTATGACTGGAGTGACCACACATCCACGTTTGCTTGGGATGGCCCCTGTTTATGCCTCTCATTCTGGCATAATTTTTAATATGCTCATTTCACCCTCCACCGTGTCCTGATTTGGACAGTTAATTATATGGCCTCTCTACTTGTGGCTCATGAACCATCTGATTGATTACAGTGTTTTTTTCTAATTGGTCAGTGCCCATGCCATACCAGTTGTTAAATTTTTTAGTATCAGATATGCTTATGAGGTAATTAAAGCATAGAACAGTGACATGATTTCTTCTCCTATAAGTCGAATTAAATACAAATGCATTAAGTCCTTAGAATAAGAAAAGTGAGAAGTAACACAAGACAGGAGAGCACCTAATTCACCCCCCAAGGACTGACCTAAAAAGGGAAGGAAACCTGAGCCATTCCGAGTCCCACCGGTGATGCTTTCCTCGGTTGCATTCCACCCTCTCCAACCCCCCTCTCCCACCTGGACCTTCTCTCTTTCCCGTTTTTTTGTTTTTTCAGTTTCAGTCACTGTTGAGAAGAAAAATTAGTTTCTTCCCTTTCTAATCCCATAAAAATTTAAGATGCTAACCTGGTCATACCCAGTTGTCACAGACCATTTTTGTTCAAAAGTAGAAATTCTAGCTATTGTCCCTCTTTATATGAGCATGCTCCGCTGATTTGCAGATGACTTAGTTAGAAATGTCTTCTACTTGGCCATAGAATTTCTTCAAAGAGTACATTTCCTTGAAAGGCAGACTAGGGAAATTGAGTTCTGTAGTTAAGAAAGCATTATCCTTACCACATCCAGAAGGCTGACCTCATTAGACTAAAAAGATGATAAGAATCATACCATTCGATCATTTGGCAATGAGGAAAGATTTTCTATGGCAGAATTTCTAATGGAATTAATGCCAATTGAATTCATATGGAAAGAAAAGTTGTGCATACAGTCAGAGTAAGTGCTTCCCAAGAATAATATGATCTTGAAATAGAGCATTTTAACCCTCACTAGAAAGTTGAAAGAGTTATGGGAGCTAGAGCAGTGAGTAGCTATTGGTGTTTATTCCATGGTTTTCTACAGATAAAGATAGAAGTGTAGTGGTTCAGGTTGGGGCTTAGCTAAGTAATTTTAGCAGTAATAAAGACTGTCCTTAAAGGTTTACACAGGTCTGTCCATTTATTTCTAACCATACAAAATACATTCTGATAAACACAGTAGGATCTGGGGGATGGGGGTCGAATAGTGTTGAACTAACCCAAGTTCAAATAAGAATAATAGCTGCCATATATTTAGCACTTACTACATGTATTGGCAAACCATGTAATTCGATCTCCACTCTGAAACTGAAGCCGAATCTACGTGTAAAACAACTGCTTTATGGTATGCAAAGTTTACTGTCAGACAAATGGCATACTAAGAAGCATGTAATGAAAAGTTTTCATTTTGCTTTCAAGTAAACAAAATGTCAGACACTGCTGTGATTACAGAAGTCTGTGAAACCAAATCATGTGTAATAATTTTTCACTATCATGCTTCCAAGTGAGGTAGTTAAGGGATTCCTTAAAAGAAGATTTCTCGGGCTTCCCTGGTGGCGCAGTGGCTAAGAATCTGCCTGCCAACGCAAGGAACACAGGTTCGAGCCCTGGTTTGGGAAGATCCCACATGCCGCGGAGCGACTAAGCCCGTGAGCCACAACTACTGAGCCTGCGCGTCTGGAGCCTGTGCTCCGCAACGGGAGAGGCCACGACAGTGAGAGACCCGCGCACCGCGATGAAGAGTGGCCCCCGCTCGCCGCAACTGGAGAAAGCCCTCGCACAGAAACGAAGACCCAACACAGCCAAAAATAAATATAAATAAATAAATTTATTAAAAAAAAAAAAAGATTTCTCAATAGTCCCAGTCAATAATGACAGGTTTAAATTTCAAAATGGAATCAACAATTGAATGTTTATCTCCCAGTGCATCTGTCTCAAAAGTACACTTTGGGATGTATCTCTCAGATCGGTGCTTCTTAAGGTGGCAGTATACAAACTCTTTGCTACCAGTCCGTCATGAGATAAAGGGCTTACACCAGAAAATAAATCATCATACTGCTTCACTGATTGAGAACATCTTGCAACCCCCCCCAAAAAAATTAGTTGAATTGAACAGTGTGTTTAGTGAAGAAATTGGTCTATATTCTGGCGCTAGTTTCTGATTTTATTGCCACTGCTAGCAAAGTCCGGGACTGACACTAGCTTACACAACACAGTTCGAGTATCATGTTGTGAGATATAAAGTTTTGTGTCAGTTAGAAATTGTATTCAGCTGCTGATAAAAGACCCAACTACAGAAACTTAAGTGAATTAAGAGATTCTTCTCTCACAGAAGACATGTGACAGACTATATGGGACATGCATGTCCACCACAAGCTGAGTTCTACTGGACCCACCAAACCATAGGTCGGGTGGGCCCAGCAGCATCCCATAAGATGCAAATGGTACATTTGGGATCAGGTGTAAATAAGCTGCATAGCAGCTGCCCCAGACCCTCGTGTTATCTACCACCATCACACCAGTACCTCTCTCCCAGCTCATATCTATGGCTCCATGGGGAGTCCACTATGATCAGCTAATGGAGGAGGGAAATGGCCAAGTTTGTTTCACAGCCTGATCAACTCCATATGTGAGTATAAGCCGAAAATAGACGGTTGCCGCTGTACAGCCCAATTCAGAGCAGCCCTGAAAGGAAGCGGGGAGGGAAATCCTCTCAATACATAGGGCTTTAGGCAGTCCACCTGGTCATCCACTTTGTGTGGAGAGAGAAGGGTTTGAGTCAAGAATAAATACGGCTTAAAGAATAAATCGTAAGATTGAAGACACAAATGTCTGGAAAGGCATATACGGAGGCACCTGTGAGAGTGGGGAAATGTACTGCATTTTATCCATCAGAGAACGCCTATCGCAGAGAAGACAATAAACAAGAAGTAGAAAGAATGACTGCCAGGGGCCATCAGCAGCCTCTGTCCCATCTTGGCACAATGTGGACATGAACAGGACAGCCACGGTGATCCGGACGGGGGCATGAGCCTAACTGCATGGGCTCCCACTCTCCAGAGCTGATTTCAATTTTGCTTCTGCTGAACGTCCAAACCTGCCAGCAACAGAGACAAATTCTGAGCAGCCAATATGGCACCAGCTCTCCAGACCAACTTGGTGTCAAGTTGATTACACTAGACTCTTTTCACCCTGGAAAATGCAGTAATTTACCTAGACTGAAATCCACACATATTCCTAATATGGGTTTGCCTTTCTTGCCTGCACTGTTCTCCACAGGCTTACAGAATCTGTGACCTACTGACTTGGGATCCCACATAACATTGAAGGGGACAAAATGACACACTTAAAGGGAAGGAAGTTAGACAGGAAGCACACGATCATGGGCTCTTCTCTCTAAATACAAAGATGCTTCAACTTTCTACTCCCCACCGGACCGATACACATTGGGGTATCAAATAAGACTTGACACATTCTCTAGGAATTCTCTAATTTTCGAAAGCCTTTCTCTGACGATTTGGGCCTCGGCCAGAGCACTTTCCCCAGTGCTCCACTCTACTTTCATTGTTCTCTTCTGAACATGGTTATGGTGTCCGTTTTCATTATTCCTCTCTTCTTTCCCTATCTTATCTTACTCTCATACAATCTTGCCCTTACTCTATATAATACAGTTCTTGGAATTTATGTCCCAACATAATGTTGCCAGCAGTGTTGAATTATAGCAATGTCCTTTTGGTTCTTCTAACAGCTAAAAATAAAATTAAAAAGTAAAAGCATGTTAAGCAGATAGTACCTTCTAACAGGTTAGTGGTCACAAAATAAGAATCAGGTTGATGCATCACACAGGGAAATTTTTTCCTATACCTTCTGTTCTCCAATCCCTCTGAATAAGTGTTCTCTCTTTAATTAATAAAAATATTTTCTTTTTCCCTCAAGAGATCTTTTCTCTGCTTCTACAAAATACAGGCAGGATCAAATCTGGTTACCTCTAATTTTTTCATCTTCTCTTTATCTTATGTTTTCTATTCAAATACGTTTAAAGCCTAGAAAAAAAATGTTCCTCCTCAAATCAAGATTTTTTATCTCTTCATTAAATGCAACTTTCCCTGTCTGACTTGACATGTACACATTACTATATTTAAAACAGATAACCAACAAGGACCTACTGTATAGCACAGGGAACTCTACTCAATATTCTGTAATAACCTAAATGGGAAAACAATTTGAAAAAGAATGGATACATGTATACATATATAACTGAATCACTTTGCTGTACACCTGAAACTAACACAACATTCTTAGTCAACTATGCTACGATATAAAATTTAAAAAAAAATTTTAAATGCAACTTTCCCAGTATTCTAACCATGTGAGCAAAAGTCAACCAACTCCTCAAAATTCACACGTTCATTTATAAGGCGGGTTCACAGTGGTTTCATTTACCAACATGAACTTCTCTCCGCTCCCAGAAAAAATATTTGTACATCTGGCTTTTTCTAGCCCCCATTTCTATGCCTCCTATTCATATTTCCATTGTCATCTTCTATTTTATTCATCCAGCTTAAAACATCACAGTGCCTTTTTACCCATGCAACATTGTCTTCTCGTTTCTGTAATATGCAATTTTTCTTTTTTAATAAAATCTTGGTCTGCTTAGCTGTATTCCTGGAACATCAAGCCAGAAGTTCTTGTTATTTTTTTCCAGTTATTTCTTCCAAAATATATCACACATTACTTTACTCTTGAAGCTTACATCACCCTCTTTTATCCCTAGCAAGGAATGACTACAAATATGCCTCTTGGAGTAAATCTTAGTTATTTGATAATCAAAATTCCCATAACATAATCCCCAGGCAGCCCATACTGATATATCTTTTGAATCTTTTTCTGACAATAAAACATTGCTGAAACAATTCAGTAATGTCTGTGTTTTCGTGGCTTCCAATAGGTTTCCCTTTCCCATTTGGGCTTCCCCTTTCTTTACTTAGATCTCAAGAGGAATAGGAGGGATCTGAAAGAAAATAAACCCTTAAGTCCCAATAACAGATGAGCCTTAAATAGTCCAGCAATAAACCGGATATTTTTTAAAAGACCACACATTCACAGATAAAGCATTAAGCATTTGAAAAATACTAGGCATATGGAGTGTAAAATACGTGTGAAATTAGCATCCAGCTAAATTGAACAGATAAATCCTTAGTAAAAGGTGGAAAGACTATAACAAAACTAAAACTTTGAAAAAAATCTTCCATAATTCATCAATTTCAACATATTGACTTTTTGGAAATTTATTTTTAGAGAATTGTCCTGAGAAATTGTTTGGAGAAATGTCTAGCCTCAGTTTCTTACACATTCTTCTTCTATCAAGGTTCCAGGTTTGTGTATGGGCAACACAGCTGGTTTCTGATCCAAGACCTTAGTCTATACCTTAACGCTATCCTACCTGGTGTTGCTTTTTCTTGTGTCTTTCTCTCAAGATTTTAAGTTCTATGAAGGCTGGGAATATACATCACATCTCATGCCTCTTTATGTTCCTAGTACCTTGCACACATATATTTGGTAGCCAGCATGTTAGCTATTGAGTGATCAGGTGAGACCAGGGCACCAATCCAATTACCTCACCTTTGAGGGGGTGGTTAAGGGAACCCTCGAAAGATATTCCCTCTTAATGGTGGTTCAAAAGTTTCATCTTTCTATATGAAAGACATATTATTATTACAACTAAATGGAGAGTATTCTGGAGGAGAATAAAGTTTTCCTGCCCTATTCTAACCCCATCTAACGTGACTAAAGTCTGTTCCTTTTCTTAAGTGGAAATTGGGCAAAGGAACCATATGTTATCCTACCAATTATCATATAATTTTCATATAATAAACTTTGAATTGCAAGAGATTTCTGTTATTAAGACTTCCTTTTAGTAGGAATTTGAATTATTTTAATAACCTGTTATTTCCATTTCACAATGATGCAAAGCCAAACCAGAAAGCAGAGCTTCTCAAGCTATGAATCTGGGCTTCTGGCTATTTTATTATATTAGACATGCCTCCACCATTCCCCCAGATATTATAACCGCTGTCTGACCTGCCTCCACCTCTGACCCTCAGGGAGAAAGGTCTACCCATATCTGCTCTGAGACTCCTCTCTTATATTTCAGATGTCCTGAGCTATCCAGTAATTACCTCCTGCATGTCTCCTTGATTCTCAGCTAGGGAAGTCTCTCTTCTGGTCCAGCTTGGTGCTGTTTCCTGAAACTCGTTTATTAGGTTGTTATTACAGCCTAAATTTACCCTCTTGTGAAATCTGATTAATGCCCATTATTCTAAGGTATATCTTGTTTATATGCTACCATAGCATTTTTCATATTATATTTTAATTATACTCACATCTGACGTCTTCACTATTTTCTGAACATTCATTTTTCCCCTTATCCTCAAACAGACAGTTCTGTCTCTCATAATATATGCTTTCATACTAGGAAGAGCCACCTTTTCTGCATATAAAATGACTAGATTCCCAAATCTCCTAGAATATAGTCTAATCAAATCCAAAACTTCTAGAACATAGGCTCCATGAGAGCAGGGAGCTTCCCTGTGTTCATCACCGTAGCCTGCTTTACAGAACACAGCCTGGCAATGGGCAGTTCTAGTCTCAACAATGTTCGTGGTACAAAACAGTACTTGGTTAATATGCAACATTATGAAGGGAACCGTGTTATATCAGTTTCTTTAGATACTTGTCAATCATAAAGACTCCCATAATCCTTTCATACCCTACAGACAGAACATTGTCTAGCATTTTAAATTTTTCCATCGCTGATATTTTACATTCTTGTGGTTTCACAAGAACACTCTTATTTCAATACTCAAATAACTGTCATTTTTTAAAGCTTTACAGGTTCTGGGCTTTCTGCTTATAAAGTGACTGCCATATCCACCTAGAAACTCTAGCAGCTGATATTATCTTGGGTACAGAGAGCGGTCCTTCAGGATGACTTGAAGAGGCAGGCCACCCCACACCTAGATGCCTCCTGTGTGCTCCAAGCAGGTCAGACTGTTTCCTGACATGGAATGGCCAGGGACCCTACTTTGCATAGGCCCCGGAGCTCTGTAGGAAAGAACTGAAACCTGACCAGCAATTGGAGTTTGGACATGTGCCCATTACATGGTACAAGGGTTCCCTGAAAGAAACCAGACTGAGGGAAGAGAAAGTCCAGCATTGAAAACAAAAACAAAAACAAAAATTGCCCAAATGGAGACAACAGCCTGACCAAGTGGGCAGATTGAGCTTCAAGGAAGATGGGTTCCAGGGACTGTGTTCAATCTGGGTCCATGCCTGGGTCTGAGCCTAGCGGGAGGGGAGCAGAGTGCCTAAAGATTAACAGTAAATGGGCAATGAAGGCGGCAGCAGATCGGTGACTCACTGAAACAAAAGGTTCGTGGAACAGCAATGCAAAAGCAGACAGCATCAGATGGAGAGGCCACAGCTCTAATTATGTGTGAGACCCTGTCAGACTTCTTGGGAAAAACTCAATGAGGTGAGAAAGACTGGATTTCCTACCAAACAAGGCTCAGACCATTGTTCCCGCCCCCTACCTCCAGCTAGAGGAAAGAAACGTGGCATGAGTAAGAAGCATTAAGCTGAAAGGAAAGGAAAAACACTTTTCAAAGTTTAAGTCATGTCACCAGTTCAGCTCCTAGCAGCTTTTTCAACAAAAATGTACATTCGTGTAGAAAGGAAAACAATGTATAGTTGAAAGTCTCTGTGTCATAACACCTTGCGAAGGAAGATGAATGGATGCAGATGGTCTAGACCAGATGGAAATAGAAGTGTGGCACCAGGAAGGCGCGCTCACCATCAGGCTCATTCAGCATGAGTGTCTTAAAGGGAAATACCTCTGAAAGGAGCGATGTAGCAACTCACCAGCACCTTGGCAAGAGCTGGAGTATCCAGGTTCCGAGACGGAAGAGAGTGCAGGGACCAGAGTGCACAATGCCTGGAGTGAGGGCACGAGGAACCTGAAATAACAAAAACAACTTACTACTGGCTGGGTATGTTCTGTGCTCTCTGCATATTCTCATTTATTCATTTAGTCCTCAAGACAGCCCTATGAGGTAGGGACTATTATTATACCCCCATTTTACAGATCAGGGAATTGAAGCACAGAAAGGCTGAGTAACTTGCCCAAAGTCACATACAGGTACCAAGTAGCACAGTTGAGATTCACACCGAGACAGTCTGGTTTCTTACCCTAATGCTCCCAGAGCTCCTCAGATGATACTTCTCCAGCACTTACTCTGTGCCTCATTCCCTTCCAAGCACTTTGCACAGGTTAACACATTTGAGGTTGCAAGTCACGATAAAGACAGTGGAAGATAAAATTTACCTAGGGCTTCCCCTGTCATGGAGTAACTTAAAAAAGAAAATTACTGGGATTCACTAATCTTCACTACTGCAGAATGCAACCTGAGAAGGAAATGAACTAATATTAAGAAAATACAAAGGCATAGCTACAGTAAAGATTCTGAATTTTAAAATCATAGGATTCTAATGTTGAAAACAGAAAGTGAAGTTGTGCCATTAAGTCATAGATTACTGTAGAACAATGAAAGTGAATGAAAAAGAAATAGTGCTAAATGTATCAACCTGAGGAGATCCCTCAAAATAAAAATATTGAGTGAAAAAATCAAGTTGCTGAATGATACATGCAGTGTGGTATCATTTCTATAGTTTTCTAACAGCTTTATTGAGGTATAATTGCTATATAAAAAGCTCCACATGGGAGTTCCCTGGTTGCCTAGTGGTTAGGATTCCGGGCTTTGACTGCTGCAGCCTTGGGTTCAGTCCCTGGTGGGGGAACTGAGATCCCACAAGCCACATGGCAAGGCCAAAAACAAAAAGCTGCACATATTTAATGTGTATATTTTAATGAGTTTGGACATATGCACACACCTGTGAAACTATCACCACATCAAAGTAATAGATATGTCCCCACTTTCAAAAGTTTCCATCTGCCTTCCTTCCTTCCTTTTGTGGTAAGAAAGAACACAACACAAAATCTACCCTCTTAACAAATATCTAAGTGCACAATACAGTCTTGTTAACTGTAGGTACTATGCTGTACAGCAGATCTCTAGAACTTATTCATCCTGCATAACTGAGACTATAAACCAATTCAACAATAATTCTATAAATTTGGGGGTAAGTAAAAATATATGGTAACATTTCTAGACATGAATGAGAATGATAACCACCAGATTCCAGATGCTGGTTACCTCTGTGGAGGTGGAACGGAAAGTGAATGAGGAGAATACCCAAGGGGCTTCCATCTGTTTTTCTTAATGTGTTATTAGGCTGGATGATAGGTATATGACGGTGCTCTCTATATAAACCTTCTTATATAGGTCTGAAATAATTCTTAAAATGAAAAAATCGTTAAGTAGCCTCAGAATAGGTGGCAATGCTATAGAGAGAGATATTTCCATTCAAATAAATACCCTATGTCTCTCTTTTCATGTATGTCTTTTAGAAATCCTTTCCTTCAGCGGACCAAAAGAGAAATCTTTTGAAAGAAAACTACAGTTGTATATAATCTTCCATTCCACTCACCATATTTCTGCACCCTGCTCTGTGACTTTGGAGTCTGACCTGGACCAACCACATCAACAGGATTTCCCCATCCTCTGGGTTCTGGTTGGGCTCAATCAATGGTGAGCACCCAAGAAATCAAATGGAAGGGGTAAATTTAGGTCAAAATATTTATTCCTTTGCCTCCCTTCTGCTAGGTTGCCTTGAATTGGCCTGCCCATCCACCAAAGTTCATTGGTCTGCTCAACACAACTCAAGATAATTCTCTCTCCTTTGTGGTTCTTTCTAATTCCAATAACTGCTCTCTGCTTCATCTCTTTGTGCCTATGAGTGGTAAGAATTGAGCTGATATTAGCCCTTAGTCCCTGTGCTATCCCTTGTAAATAGTTCATTTTTTAAATAAACTCTCCTTGAGTTGTCCTTTATAGAAATCATTAGTTTTATTCTCCTACCCTTATTTATACCTTAACTAGTTTTCCACTCCCTCAAAAACAATGAGAATCTAACTTATCTTTATATGTTCATGCAACATTTATTTAACAAGTATTTAGAATATGCTAATAGGGTTCCTAAAGATAAATAATTTTTAAAAATTGTTATTATCATTAGGCCACAGGTAATCTTCAAAGATGCCATAATAAATTAGGAAGACAAAGTCACAATCAACTAATTCTTATTTATACTATCATATTATTATATATCATATTATCCTTAAATTCTATATCAAAATTCTATATGCAAAATGATATGAAACTATAGAGAAGGGAGCACTAAATTTGAACCTTTTATTAAAGCCTTCTTGAGAAGTGCTCCTTAAAATAAGTCAATACACTGCTTCCTTCATCAGGAAAGTCTTATTACAGTAATAATAACTAGTGAACTAATTCTGTATGCTTAATGATGTACTTGATTTGCCTTCTGATGTAAGTGTCTTATCTTCTAATGGACCCATAATAGTTTGTAGCCCAGGAATGGACCACTTATTTCATAAAATACAATAAAATCAAAAGTGAGACAAATGTCTGCCTTAAAAGTTTATCAATAACTTCTTATATACACACATTTACAAACTGGTTGACAATCCTTTTATACAATAATTTTGATGAGCTCCTATAATAAGACATGTGGCCACAAAAGGTAGAAATTAATATGACCCTTAATAGTCTTTTTTTCTCCCAACTTTATTGCCCTTCAGGTAAGGGGGAAAAAGAACTCCATATTTGTGCAGTATAAAAGATTTTACCAGTTGCTGGAAGTTCAATCCAAGAATGTAGTGACAGGAGTGGGGCACTGGCACACACACAGGAACAGCACGAGAAGACTGTGATTCTTTTCAATTTAGCTTTACAGTCACTTGCTTTGGCGTGCGTGTAGTTGTACCATAAATATCTCCATTGCCATAAAAATTTGACACCATCCTATCTGGGTGCAATCACCTTAAAGGAAATAAGCTCTAGTTTCTGGACTAGAGAAAAACTTTCATAAACTGTATCAGTCAGTGTCCAGTCAGGATAACAGAAACCACTCTGTGCATTTCAAACAGAGAGAATTTAATACAGGAAACCAGTCACAAAAATGCTGGAAGAGCTCCATGAGCCAGAAGAGAGAAGTTCACTCCAAAATCAGTAACTGCAGGGAGCCACTAGGACCAGAGGAGTGAAAGAGGAAATGGTATTACCAGAACCCAGAGTGTGGGCATCTGAGGCTGCTGAGGACCCCTACTAGCAATGCTCCACTGGGGCTCCTGGTGCCAGTGCCTCTTCAAACACCCACCGTAGCTGCCATTGGAGCAAGAATCCAGAGCCCACGCTGTCTAGTGACGTCTATCTACCGCCAGACGCAGCTGCCAGATGCCAGGAGGAAGAACATGGCTCCTGCCCTCTTCCCAACTCCTAATCACTTGCCAGTGTCTCCCATTAGCAGAACTTAATAGGAAGGCAACTGACCAGGGAATCCAGGGAAAGTGGTGTGCCGGCTTTCAGCCCCCAAAATGGAGAGGAAGATAGAGAAGGGCAGGGGTGAAACTGAGAGGTCAGATACTCTCAGCAACTAACTAAAGCATATTTTACATTTTCAAGAGGAGTTCAATTGCCTTCTCAGAAATGAAGAAAAGGAACAATTAGTTCAAAACTACAGTCAATTTTTTAGGTTTTTTCTCCTGGAAATATATTTTCCGACTTTGCTGAGATATAATTGACACAAAGCATTGTGTAAGTTTAAGGTGTACAACACGTTCATTTGATACATTTATAAATTGCAACATAAATTACACTTATAAATTTACAAGTTCCCACCATGGTATTAACTATCACCTCCATTCTATCACATATCTCTCTCTTTTTTCTTTTTTTGGTAAGAACATCTAAGATCTACTGTCTTAGCAACATTCGTACAGTATTATTAGCTTTAATCACTATCCTGTATATTAGATCCCCAAGCTTGTTAATCTTATAGCTGGAAGTCTGTATCCTTTAACCAAATATCTCCCCATTTTCCCCACCCCATAACCCCTGATAACCAGCACTCTACTCTGTTTCCAGGACTTTGTTTTTTTTTGGATTCCACACATAAATGAGATCATACAGTATTTGTCCTTCTCTGTCTGACTTATTCTACTTAGCATAATGTCCTCAAAGTCCATCCATGTTGTCACAAGTGGCAGGATTTCCTTCTTATGGTTGAATAATTCCATTGTGCATGCATGTGCGTGTGTCTGTGTGTATCATATTATCTTGATTTGTTCCATCTGTTGACAGACACTTAGGTTGTTTCTATATCTTGGCTATCGTGAGTAACACTGCAATGAACATGGGAGTGCAGATATCTCTGTGAGATCCTGATTTCAATTTCTTTGGAGATATACACAGAAGTGGGATTGCTGGAACATATGGTAGGTCTGTTTTTAATCTTTCGAGGAACCTCCATACTATTTTTCACAGTGGCTATATCAATTTAGATCCCCAAGAACAGTACAAAAGTGTTCCCTTTTCTCTACACCCTCACCAACACTTCTTATCTCTTGTCTTTTTGATGATAGCAATTCTAACTGGTGTGAGGTGATATCTCATTGTGGTTTTGATTTGCATTTCTCTGATGATTAATGATGTTGAGCAATTTTTAATTACCAGTTAACATATGGTTTAGTTGAGAACTAGATTTTCTACTTTCCTCTACCTTCCACCTAATCATGGAACTAAAAAATATCAATATATGCGTATTTATCCACATATTCTCTTTTATCCAAGACTAAATCAGGGTCAGAGATAGTGTAATTTATTATCCTACTTATTACCCTGAATTCTCAAGGCCAGGCCAGAAAGTTGATGTATAGTGTCAAAATTTTTACTCTTACAAATAAATATTGCTTAAGTAATTATATGAACAACAAAGTATAAACATTTAAGAATGCTAAAGAAAATTTCCTCCAACTACGTAAATCATTAAAATAAGATATTTCCAAATTTTAAAAATCTTAGCTTTAGTAGAGACTTTTACAAATTTCTAACATTATTATTAAATGGCAGAACCTTTTTAAGACCTCTTGTTGACACTTCAATTTTTTATTCAAGGGTGTTTTCATCAAGTCTGAACTGACATATGGCATTTTCTTCCTAAATAATTTTGGAAATGACATATGTTTTATTTTCTCTTTTACTTGTAGAAAAGGCCTAAAACACCCATAATGAGAGGTAATCAAGGAGTAACTCTTCAAAGACTTAGTCCCTTGCATTGAATGCAGCCAGGAAGTTGAAAAAGATAAAGATAAGGACTGAGAATTGTTAGATTTGGAAACAAATAGCCATTGGTGACCTGCCCAGTTTCAGTGGAATAGCAGATTGTGACAGTGAGAATGTAAGTTCTGAGGTCAGGCTACCAGAGTTTGAAATGTCTTCAATTCTGTTCAAGTTACTTGTTTCTCTGTGTCTCATTTTCCTTATGTATAGAGATAATACTACCTAACTCAGGGTACATTAAATACAATAATACATTTAAAGCTCTTAGCACAAAATACGGCAAATAGTAAGCAGTCATTTAATGTTTATTGTCATCAGTATTAATGCAGTGGGTTACCGAATAGTCATACACTGCTGTTGGAAGTCCCAAAATAGTAACACTCAGTGGAGGTCAATTTGGCATTCGCTTGTTAACTTAGTAATCCTGAGTCTGGGAATTTGTCCAACAGATAAACCTGCTCACACACAGCATGGTGTGTACAATATTGGTAATTGCCTCATTGTTTGAAAAAGATAAAGATTAAAAAAAACACAGGGGACTAATTATATGCACCAGCCTATATCACCAAAGGAATACTAAGTTACTTACAAAAAAACTGAGGAGGTCTTCAGTGTTCTGAGATAGACAATCTCCAAGATATATGATGAAGTGTAAAAAGCAAGAGGCAAACAGCCATGTATCATATGCTTCCTTTTTGTTTAATAAAAGAGAAAAGGAAAAAAAAAGAATCGCTCTTCAAGGGGTTTGTTATCCCATCATGGAAGTCATTCAATGATAGAATAAATTCTCCCATACCAGTGTTTAGAGGAATTTAACTATAGACCATGACATTGGCATCTGCCTGAGACAACAGTTATTTATTCCCACCATGAACACAGCTTTCTTCTACTGGTCTCCTGTTACTCCATCAATCTTACTTCCTTCCAGGTCACCCTTCCCTTTCCATCCTTTCCTTTTCTGCTCTGTTCTCTTAGCTCTTATTTTCCTGCTTTTTCCTTTGCCCCCACTTGTTCCTTGTACCCACAGGCATTCCCAAGCCACACAAGCAGCACGCAGGACCAGGTACCTAATTATCTGTACTAGAGCATCTCATCCTGTAAATATCACAACAACAAAACCCTGGTTTTAACTTTCCACGTTTATTATTTTCACATCAAATCTCTAAACAACTCTTCAGCATTTTCATCTTAAAAGCCAAAACCTGGAAGATCATCTGGCCAACAGGAACACCATCTAGTTCAACATCATTTGAAGTTCAATAACTGTGTTACAATTTTAGCTCCATTACTTATCACCTCCAATTAGCTGAAAACGCACTCCAGAGATTAAGGGCCACAGGAAATGGTGTTATTTGCACCTTATGCTCATTTCTGTGCCGAACAGACTTCTCTGTTTCCAAAGTTGGTACAAGAACTAGTTTCAAAGAACAAGTTTTACAGATGAAATGTAACAAATCTTGAAAGAAAAGCCACATTGCCCCTTAGCATTTGCTAAAACCTGTTAGTACACCCAGGGAGTAATACAAGGCACAGACAATACCAGTACCCAACAGGATTTTTCTTAGCCCAGGTCCAGATAGACATTTACCAGGAATAATGTTTGTTCATCTCTATCTTATCAATTCCATTTTTCATGCTCTTTTTCTAGAGGATTATAGAAAGAATTATATTCAAATTAATGGGGAGACAGTCAAAGGTAGTGTCTGATAATATAGGTTTTGAAATCAGACTTACTGGCTGCATGATTATATGAAAGCTACATAATTTCCTTGAGATTCAGTTTCATCTCAAAATGGTGATGAAAATGATTTTCATATCCATAGGGTTGTTGTGAAGATTATATGAAAAATAGGTCAAGTACTTGGCCCAGAACCTGACACATAGTGGACACATAAAATTAGCTATTAATACTATTACTACTTTTTACAACCCAGATTGGTGACTATGTCCTTATCACTGGTGATCTGCAATATGTAAAATATTTACATGGTCCACCAAAACTCATCTCTAGGGTAGAACTGTATGCCCTGACTCAAAAGTGCTCATTTCACCACGGCTTACATCAGAATAGGTATCTTCTGTGTGCTCATCGGACGGCAAACTACTGCTAGAACCATCCAGGAAACAGAGCAGCCCTCCTCTCAAAATAAGTTTTTAAAAAATTATCAAACTTATAATATACAATTCTCATTTTAAAAAATACAATCATCCCTGATGTCATCATTAAGTCTTGTTCCTCACTGTCAGACCAGCTCTTCTGTTAATATTTAAAAGATAAAATTGTAACAATTTTTTAAAAGAGCAAAACAAAATAGGGGGGGGGGGGGGGAAGCAAAGCCAAAGAGGACTGAGAGCAAGAGAATGAGAACAAGAGCGTAAATCAATTTAAAATGTCAAAACTGGGAAATAAAAGGAAAAGCAGCTCTGCTGAATATAGTCCAGACCTGTAAGAGCATTACAGGAAGGAGGAAAAAGATAAACCCCTCAATCAAGCTCCAATCATGCTCTAGCCCTGGCCAGATGCTATGGTCCGGGATGTGTTTACAAGAAATGTACAAGTCTGCGTTAGTTCCTAATTAGGTTAGGATGGCTGCCAAAGAAAGTAGTAGTGTTTTTAAATGTAAGGTTATGGTTACAAATGGATATCAAAAGCCTTGACACTTAAGTGGCCATGACAATAGCCACCAACTGAATCTACATAATTGGTCCTCCAAGGTTGAGCCAGCAACTTGTGTTTCATTCTCATGGGGGCCGGCCCTCAAAGAATCCCAGCATCTAGAAAGTGGTACAATGTTGACTCATTAAATTAATTGACATTATTAACTTGGGTTAGGATAAAGGCAAAAAGTAATTGATTTAAAATAATTGTAGGTTTTATTATGCTATTTACCTCTACCACTCACCTGGTAAGAGGGTCCTTTGGCAGTGGTTTCTTTAAAAATCTCTGAGGTGGATTCAGGAACGAAAACAAAAAATGAACTATTTCTATACAAAATGTGGACCATTTTTCGTTCCACACAAACCACTCTAAGACATAAAATAACTGACTGAATTCTCCAAATCAAGTTAAACTATTCTTTCAGTTTAATTCGTTTTTATTAGCCAGGTAAATAAATAATAAAAGTAGACCATTTGGAATCATCATCAGTGGCACTGTCTCCAGTGAATGGTACAGATGGAATTCTTGCAGATCACAAATCTAAATGCAATATGTCTTAGAATCTAAAATAATGTCATTGAGAGGCTCACAGAATCCATTTTTATACTGCACTGCCAAGGAAAAAATGGGCAAAGTTCAAAGTGTCTGGAGAGCAGAGAAGTCCTGTTGAACCACTCTTGCCAATTAGCACATTTATTTTATGTGAATAATATTTTTCTGCCATCTCCTTTTCTTAGTTCAGTGTTTTGCCTTTAATGAGTCCTAAAAATATTTATTGAAAACGGCATTTATTGTTAATGAAAATTTCTTCTTTCCTCCTGCAGAATTCACTGCTGGATCAAAAGTAGCAAGTGAAATAACCTGAAAATGCAATGGGGCTTCCCTGGTGGCGCAGTGGTTGAGAGTCTGCCTGCCAATGCAGGGGACACGGGTTCGAGCCCTGGTCTGGGAAGATCCCACATGCCACGGAGCGACCAGGCCCATGAGCCACAATCGCTGAGCCTGCGCGTCTGGAGCCTGTGCTCCGCAACAAGAGAGGCCGCGATAGTGAGAGGCCCGCGCACCACGATGAAGAGCGGCCCCCACTTGCCGCAACTGGAGAAAGCCCTCGCACGTAAACGAAGACCCAACACAGCAATCAATCAATCAATCAATCAATCAATCAATAAATGCAATGCACTGTTATTCTCCACTCCAGAATTATACCAGGAAGCCCACTGAGTGGTACATGTGTGTCATATAGGTACATTGTCAGCAACATGAAAACATGAATATTATTTCTAAAGAACACACCTAATGAAATGTTACAGAGATCCACTCCGCCAAAGCCAAACTCAATTTCACAGCTCTCAGGAAAGACAATGGGAACTATGGGATCCTACAGCTGAAGAAAGTGACTTTTTTTTTTTTTTAAACATCTTTATTGAAGTATAATTGCTTTACAATGGTGTGTTAGTTTCTGCTTTATAACAAAGTGAATCAGTTATACATATACATATGTTCCCATATCTCTTCCCTCTTGCATCTCCCTCCCTCCCACCCTCCCCATCCCACCCCTCTAGGTGGTCACAAAGCACCGAGCTGATCTCCCTGTGCTATGCGGCTGCTTCCCACTAGCTATCTATTTTACATTTGGTAGTGTATATATGTCCATGACACTCTCTCACCCTGTCACATCTCACCCCTCCCCCTCCCCATATCCTCAAGTCCATTCTCTAGTAGGTCTGTGTCTTTATTCCCGTCTTGCCACTAGGTTCTTCATGGCCCCTTTTTTTTTTTTTTAAACATCTTTATTGTAGTATAATTGCTTTACAATGGTGTCTTAGTTTCTGCTTTATAACAAAGTGAATCAGTTATACATATACATATGTTCCCATATCTCTTCCCTCTTGCACCTCTCTCCCTCTCACCCTCCCTATCCCACCCTTCTAGGTGGTCACAAAGCACCGAGCTGATCTCCCTGTGCTATGCGGCTGCTTCCCACTAGCTATCTATTTTACATTTGGTAGTGTATATATGTCCATGACACTCTCTCACCCTGTCACATCTCACCCCTCCTCCTCCCCATATCCTCAAGTCCATTCTCTAGTAGGTCTGTGTCTTTATTCCCGTCTTGCCACTAGGTTCTTCATGCCCTTTTTTTTTTTTCCCTTAGATTCCATATATATGTGTTAGCATACTGTATTTGTTTTTCTCTTTCTGACTTACTTCACTCTGTATGACAGACTCTAACTCCATCCACCTCATTACAAATACCTCCATTTCATTTCTTTTTATGGCTGAGTAATATTCCATTGTATATATGTGCCACATCTTCTTTATCCATTCATCTGCTGATGGACACTTAGGTTGCTTCCATGTCCTGGCTATTGTAAATAGAGCTGCAATGAACATTTTGGTACATGACTCTTTTTGAATTATGGTTTTCTCAGGGTATATGCCCAGTAGTGGGATTGCTGGGTCATATGGTAGTTCTATTTTTAGTTTTTTAAGGAACCTCCATACTGTTCTCCATAGTGGCCATATCAATTTACATTCCCACCAACAGTGCAAGAGTGTTCCCTTTTCTCCACACCCTCTCCAGCATTTATTGTTTCTAGATTTTTTGATGATGGCCATTCTGACCGGTGTGAGATGATACCTCATTGTAGTTTTGATTTGCATTTCTCTAATGATTAATGATGTTGAGCATTCTTTCATGTGTCTGTTGGCCATCTGTATATCTTCTTTGGAGAAATGTCTATTTAGGTCTTCTGCCCATTTTTGGATTGGGTTTTTTGTTATTGAGCTGCATGAGCTGCTTGTAAATCTTGGAGATTAATCCTTTGTCAGTTGCTTCATTTGCAAATATTTTCTCCCATTCTGATGGTTGTCTTTTGGTCTTGTTTATGGTTTCCTTTGCTGTGCAAAAGCTTTTAAGTTTCATTAGGTCCCATTTGTTTGTGTTCTTATTTCCATTTCTCTAGGACCTGGGTCAAAAAGAATCTTGCTGTGATTTATGTCATAGAGTGTTCTGCCTATGTTTTCCTCTAAGAGTTTGATACTGTCTGGCCTTACACTTAGGTCTTTAATCCATTTTGAGTTTATTTTTGTGCATGGTGTCAGGGAGTGTTCTAATTTCATACTTTTACATGTATCTGTCCAATTTTCCCAGCACTACTTATTGAAGAGGCTGTCTTTTCTCCACTGTATATGCTTGCCTCCTTTATCAAAGATAAGGTGACCATATGTGCGTGGGTTTATCTCTGGGCTTTCTATCCTGTTGCATTGATCTATATTTCTGTTTTTGTGCCAGTACCAAACTGTCTTGATTACTGTAGCTTTGTAATATAGTCTGAAGTCAGGGAGCCTGATTCCCCCAGCTCCATTTTTCGTTCTCAAGATTGCTTTGGCTATTCGGGGTCTTTTGTGTTTCCATACAAATTGTGAAATTTTTTGTTCTAGTTCTGTGAAAAATGCCAGTGGTAGTTTGACAGGGATTGCATTGAATCTGTAGATTGCTTTGGGTAGTAGAGTCATTTTCACAATGTTGATTCTTCCAATCCAAGAACATGGTATATCTCTCCATCTATTTGTATCATCTTTAATTTCTTTCATCAGTGTCATAATTTCTGCATACAGGTCTTTTGTCTCCTTAGGTAGGTTTATTCCTAGATATTTTATTCTTTTTGTTGCAATGGTAAGTGGGAGTGTTTTCTTAATTTCCTTTTCAGATTTTTCATCATTAGTGTATAGAAATGCAAGAGATTTCTGTGCATTAATTTTGTATCCTGCTACTTTACCAAATTCATTGATTAGCTCTAGGAGTTTTCTGGTAGCATCTTTAGAAAGTGACTTTTGATCATTCTTTGCCTAGAACAGTGGTTCTCAACCAGGGGCTATTTGTCTCTCAAAGGACATTTTGGCAATGTCAGAAAACATTTTTGGTTGTCACACTGGGGGTGGGGTGCAACTGGCACCTAGTGGGTAGAGACCAGGAATGCTGGTAAACATTCTACAATGCACACCATAGCACCAACACCCCCAAAGGAAAAAAAAGAAAAAAATCATCTGGTCCGACATATCAATACTAGTTCAGAGAACAAAATCCCTGAGACAATGTTAGAAACATCCTAGAACTATTGTACTCTAGTTATGGGAATCCAATAATTTCATTTTTATTTTTTCAGCTTCATCATCCAGATCTTCAAAGCATTATCTTAAGATCAACAATAAAATAGCTCACATTTACTGAGCAGTCTCTTTATACCATGTGCCTTCCTAAGCATTTTCACATATTGTTTAATCTTCCCGACAGCCCAATGAGCAAGAAACTCTTGTCACCATTTCATGGTCAAGAAAATTGAGGCATAGGGAGGATGTGACCCACCCAGGACACAGCTACAAAGGAATGAGATGCAAACCCAAGGCCATCTGACTCCAGAAGCAAATCCTTAATCCACAACACCCCACAAAATAGCCACAGAAACAGAAACCAGAGGAGAGAACTTAAAGACAATTCCCTGAAAGAGAAAAAAAACAAGATTTTTTAAATGAGCTGCTGGATGAAACTAAATTGTACTTAATCAGCTCTACCTCCCCCACCCACCATTACCAGCACTCAATCCAAAGGAGTCCAGCACCTCCTCCCCTTTTTTTACACATGGGAATGACTAGAAATGGCCCAAGTTACAAATACTGAATTAGTCCAGTTTCCATCTGGGTGGCTCTCCAAATCTCTCTAGCTTCATTTTATGCTTAAAAAAAAAAGAAAAAACTATTTCTAAACTAATTCAGAGCCGACTTGTATATATAAAAATAACTAATATTTTCCATGGAATCTTGAGGCAAGGTTTTTGGCCTGAATGATGTTGAATGGGTGGGGAGCAGCAAGCTAACTGTTCCTCTAACTATTTTGCTTTGTGTGGGAGACCCGATTAGAAGCACTCTAAAGCAGCTTTGGCATTCTACCCCAACTTAGGTTAAACAAGACTAGAGCAACTATCATTTAAATACACACACAAACACAAGTGTAATTGGAAATGGAAACAGCTAATTGTTGCCATCTGTGACTAAGTTAAGTCACCTTAGTCATGGGTATGGGGCAGAATCGGGGGTGGGGGGAGCATAGATAAGTTATGTAAAAGGAAAAGGGTCAAAAATAGTCTTCACAGAGAGCAGTAAGTGGTTGTTCTCATCTATCTGGTAAAGAGCATCCAGACATGATAAAGAGTTCAGTACCACACCATTGCTGGGCCTTCAACTTAATGGTCAATAAACCCACAATGGTGGTAATTTTTAAAATGTTGCATAAGAGTGACAAAAAGGGTTCGTAAGATTGGAACTACCTGAGACGAGTGTTTCTAAACTATGTAGGTCTACTTGACCCCAAATGGATTTTCATCATTCTATGATTACTCTACCCAAGTCCTGATTCTACCTGCATATCTCATGCATCCTTCTAGTATTGATTTGTCTATTAATGTGTTAGTCTTCTTCCTTAGGCTGTGAGCCTCTTGATAGCAGGGATAAGCAGTTCACAATTTATCCTTAGGACATCATGTGTCATTTGGTATATAATAGGTACCTAAGAGAATATTGACAAGTGCAGCAATGTCATCTAGAAGGGAGATCCTAGGGAAATGCACAAGCCTATTACTGTTAAATATTTTCTATTAGTGACTTGGATGAGGGTATAGAAAGCTTGGTAATATTTTTAAATGGCACAGAGATGGCAGGGTTAGCTAAATATATTGTATGACAGAAATAAAATTTAAAAATACCTCTAGAGGCATGACTATTGGGCCAAAACTAACAAGAAGCAATTTAGCAGAGATAAATGTAAAATCCTGCACTTGGGTTCAAGCACTCAATTGCACAACTACAAGCCAAATTTGTCGTAGTTTAGTAGTACTTTATGTGACAAAAAACTTCAGGGATTTCACTGACAGAATTTTTCATATGAGCCAAGTGCATGCTTTGGCGGCTAGAAAAGCTAGTGTGAGTGTAGGCTGCCTTAGCAGAAGTGAGTTATTTATGATATAAGCCCATTTAATTAGGAAATAGTTTGGTGTGGCCATTAGTGAGGGTGTAACACATAAAATAAGAGAATTAGAGGGCCTGTTGCACTCACTATGGTCATGCCACATCAGTGCCCTGTGTTCAGCTCTGAGTACCACATTTTAAGAGGGATATTGACAAACCCAAGTGTCTGAAGATGCTGCCAATTGGAAAGGGCTCCAGGAAACAGATCCTATGCTCCAATGCTGGACAGCAGAAAAAACTCAGAATTTTTTAAGCTGGAGAAGGAAAGCCTTCCCTTGAATATTTTGATGATTGAAATGTGCCCTGTTCCCTGTCTTGCGATCTCCACAAGATCTCCACCTGGCACCATTTTTATTCACTCATTAAATACCTCTAATGTGTACTATATGGAAACATGAATCCTGTCTCTACTAAGGGAAAACTTAAAGAATCCTGATTTAGCAACTCACTTGTTTCAGAGTCAAGTAAAATTATTGGTGACTCCACAATGAGTTTATGGACTCTTATCCTGTGACCAAACTATAACCCCATTCCCCATTTCAGCATCTGAGTCCTTGGTGTTCTGTATGCTTGGATCATCTTCCCGATGATGTTATCACCTGTCTGCCTCCCTGCCTGGACTTCTGTGTTTGATCCATGCACAGGTTCCCTGTCACTGTGCTGGGATAGACATCACCTTGAGGACCTCCTCCTTAGGGAACTGTTGACTCTGGAGACTCTTCCACCTGTCAGACTTGTAAACATATCTCATCCCCAGGTCCCATATGCTCCCACAATGGCTTTCCCATTGCCTTCCTCGCCGATAATCTTCGTGACTCAGAAGACTGAATAGGTCAGATGTAGAGAAAATAACGTGAAGATGTTTTTCATTCAATTACAAAGATGATGTTTCTAATAATCCAAGCCTTTTTAAAAACAAGTTGGGCTTCCTTTTGTGAGAGGAAGCTCGCCATCCTCAGGAACTCCCGAGAAGCCTGGGAATGATTGTAGTGATGCCATGAAAGGATTTCTGCATTGTTAGCAAACTGGGCTGGATTCATTCTAAGGTAGAATCTCCCAAGCTTTGGTGTATTAAAAATCAGCCAAGAAGCATGTTTTTAAAAGGCAGAATTCCCAGAATCCAGTAGGTCCAGATTGGAGTCCAAGAATCAGCATTTCTGACAAACCTACCCCCACCCCAGGTGATTTCAATACATGTGAACGTGGGGCACATTTTTAAAAACACTCTTCAAAGGAGAGTAGCCAACATTTATTGAAAATCCACTCTGTGTTAATGGCTTTGTGTGGTTTTTCTTAATTAAACCTCAACATAGTTCTCTGGGAGCTATGGCATAATTACTAAGGACTTGGTTTCAAGAACAAAGCTATTAAGGTTCAAATTCTGACTTCTCCACTTCCTAAAATTTTCCCCATCTCAATTTCCTTTTCTGAAAAATGGGGTTCATATTAGTAATGACCTCATAGAGTTATAAAGATTAAATCATTCAATTCATACAAAGTGCTTAGAACAGTGCTGGGCACATAGTAAGCACTTAACATTACGATTCCTTTGAGGTAGTATGATACTTCCCCCATTTACACATAAGGAAATTGAGACTCAAGGAAATGAAGTCAGTTGCCTCAGATCCTTCAGCTAGTAGTGACTTCAGTCTATCTGTTTTCAAAGATTATCCATTATATTGCTCCTCCCAACTCTAAGAGTCTATGATCTTACCAGCCAAAGACATCACCATTAATAGGACTGGGTGGGAAACATTGTAAAGACAGCCCTATTCCTATAGGGAATGGACAGACACCTATCTTAAATTCCACCATGAATGATTTTACAAATGAAGAAACTGAGGCTAAGAGAGTGAAGTGATGTTGACAAGGGCTCACTCAAGAAAGTGGCAGAGTCTAAATCTGAACCCATGTTTCTTCTGCCACGTACCCTGTGATTCTAACCTACAGTGAGTCACTGCCTGGAAAATTCTTCTCATCCTAGTAAACACAAATGTTTTAAAAACAAAGATAGGAAACAAAAGTGGAATTCAGGGTGAAACTAGTTCTTGTATAAAGACACTGCCACCCACAAACATGGAAACAGCATACTTCCAGAAAAATATTTATTTTCTATCCCATAGCCACAGCCTAGAAAACTTAGCTAACAACTGACATCTCAAAAGTAACCTCAAAAGACAGCACTGCGGGGAGAGAATCTGTCTTAAAAACAAGGCAAACTTAGTAAACTGGCACAGAAAGAATTGGTTCTTGGAAACACGCAACCTTGTTTGAAGCCTTGCCTCTGCCACTTACTAGCAGTTTACTTGACTTTACTGACATTCTGTTTCCTCATTTACAAGGAGGTCATGCCTACCTTGCAGCATGTGAGATTTCAAATGGCATCATTTAAGCAAAGACCCTGGCCACAAATCTGGAACTCTAAAACTGTCATGATAGGGAAGCACAGTGCTTATCTCCAGAGAGCAGGGAACTTGTGTAACCATGTGGGAAGAGAAAAGGAGGTCTGGGATGCTGGCATAGAGGGTGGAGAGAAAAGTTCACAGTCCGCACGCATTGCATCAAACCTTGGGATAGAGCTCTTCTTAGGAAAGAATTTGGAGGACCTAAAGTTACTATGGTTCTCTGCCCAATTCGGTATTTTTTTGTAAAAATTTTTAGTATGACTGTCTAAATAACATGCAATCGTTTCATATAATCTTCTCTAGGACAAAGAACTTGTCCTACACACCTCTCTATTCCTAATCCTGGTTCAGCATCAGTACTCAATAAAGGTTTTATTGAATGAAAGAATAAAAGAATAAATGAATTAATTAATGTCATTCAGGCTTCCACAAAAGAAACAAAACATAAACAAGTCCTCACAGCAAATACACTAAGGAATTTTCTAATCCAGAGGACAGCAAACTTTCTCTGTAAAGGACCATACCATAACTATTTTAAACTTTGAGGAATATACAGTCTCTCTCATATATACTCAACTTTCCCATTGTAGCATAAAAGCAGCCCTAGACAATGCAAAAACGAATGGGTCTGTGTGATTTATGGATACTGAAATTTAAATTTCCTATCATTTTCATGTGTCATAACATATTCTTTTTAAAAATATTTTTCACTCAATCATTTTAAATGTAAGGACCATTCTTAGCCCGTGGTCAGTACAAAAACAGGCAGGCTGTCCTAGACTCTAGTCATTTCCACAAGCATCGGTAAATGTTTCCATGCAAAGCTGTTTCCAATTAGGAAAAAGGGGCTGAATTTAAAGCCATTTCTCCAACGTGCCTAAGTATTTTTTTATATGGGACCAAACTCAAAATGCGTACAAATGGTAACTTTATTTTAGTTTTCAGCCTCGAATGGTTGACCTGATATGCCTGCATCATGATATAGACACGTGAGGGTCTTTACTATAAATATAAGTAGAAAAAATATACTCTCTTAAGAGATATATTCCCTTAAATGTAAACATTTCTTCTTCTAAATGATCATTTATAGGGAAAATCAAAGGTTGTTCCATGAATATAAGGGTACCCATTAGGATCTTCTTGAGGGAGCCGAAGTTTCATTATATATTTTTTGTTCATTTTAAACTCATGCACAGAATCTAAATGAATTAACCATATATGTTTACAGAGTTCAGATAAGCATCCATGTCGTTACTTATACTGCATTTCTGTTATCTCTGGCTCTATCTCCTCTAAAATGTCACTGCAGGAAAAAAACAGGAACAGGATATCTGTGAGATTTAAATCTCTACTAATCTAGTCAGTTTATATACTGGCTATAGAAAGCAAACTGAAAACCAAAACTATGAATAATGAGACAACCTTTAGGTATTTTAAAAATCAAGCAAGTACGGTCTTATCACATGTGTTCATTTTTATGTTAAAGCAGCATTATTTATGGCTTGCTGGGGGGAAAGGCATAATCTTACAAGGGCTTATCTTAGTACCCAAAATTTAGAAGGAGAGAGAGAATTTTATTTAAAATGATTGTCTGGGGCCCATCTCAACTTCACCACTGACTCACCTGAACATTGGCAAGTTAGAACCTCCTGAATTACAATTTCCTCATTGTTAACTTCTCGTGATAATTATTTTGGTTAAATTATTGTGATTCAGAGAATACTTTATTTTTAATAAATTAATTTATTTACTTTTGGCTGAGTTGTATCTTCATTGCTGCACGCGGGCTTTCTCTAGTTGCGGCGAGCAGGGGCTACTCTTCGTTGCAGTGCACGGGCTTCTCATTGCGGTGGCTTCTCTTTGCTGCGGAACACGGGCTCTAGGCATGCAGGCTTCAGTAGTTGTGGCACGTGGGCTCAGTAGTTGTGGTGCACGGGTTTAGTTGCTCCGTGGCATGTGGGATCTTCCCAGACCAGGGCTCGAACCCGTGTCCCCTGCATTGGCAGGCAGATTCTTAACCACTGCACCACGAGGGGAGTCCTCAGAGAATACTTTAAATACCATATCTGTATACAGACGGCAAAGCTGGATGAGAACCAAGAAAACCAGAGGTTGTGTTTTTGACACAAGACTCAGGACTGATAATTCCAGATCCCCACCATTAGATAAATCTCCAACAGTCTTCAAGGTTCTTGCTTGCCTGTTGCTTGCTTTTTTATATATACTAATTCAAGTTGGTCATGAATACATAGATGTAGGATATAATAACTAATACCTAATAACTAGTTATCTAGTGTTATAACAATGTTAGAGCTATGGTTTATAGAAAGTCCAAAAATACATAGGATTTTTATCATCTCTCTTCATTCCCTTGGTTCCTGAAACGCCTTTAGTGTACCTGTTTCGTTTGTATGATTTATTCTTTTACTTAGATTTCCTAACTTTCTAAGAGGTCTAACATCTTAAAATGCTTTACATGAGCTATTTGTCTATGAATAAATATCCATTTTGCTTGTTTTTTACTATTCTAATTATTTGAAGTAGTATGTGCTCATTTTAAAAAGTAAACAACAGAGAGGTAGTAAAAAGAAAAATTAATAATCTCCATTAACCGCAATCAATCCCATCTCAAGAGATTACCAATGTCATCTGTATGGTATCTAATCTTGTCTCTATACTCATTAAGGTATATACCAACATATATGTCCATATATTGAATTTTGCTTACTTCATATTTTTAAAAATTCAGATTGTTCTTTATATATTACTCTGCAACTTGTTTTATTTCACTTAAAAATTTATCTTGGACATGCCTGTAGATGAATATACATATTATATACACATATATATATAATTGAGTTGACTTGCATCATATTCCACAAAGTGGATTTATTAAATTAAATATTTTCAGTAATTCTTTAAACTGATAGACGTTCAGGGTTTGTTTCCAGGTGTTTCTACTACAAACATCCATATACAGTTGACCCTTGAACAACATAGGGTTTGGGGCGCTGACCCACCTCGCAGAAGAAAATCTACATATAACTTATAGTCGGTCCTCTATATACGTGGTTCCTCCCTATTCTCAGCCACTGGTGGATAGTGCAGCACTGTAGTATTTACTTTTTTTTTTTTTACTATATAATATTCTAAATTTTTTTTAAGTTTTATTTTATATTGGAGTATAGTTGATTAACAATGTTGTGTTAGTTTCAGGTGTACAGCAGAGTGATTCAACTATACATATACATGTATCTATTCTTTTTCAAATTCTTTACCCATTTAGGTTATTACAAAGCACTGAGCTGAGTTCCCCCATGTTTAAGTGGACCCACGCAGTTCAAACCTGTAGTGTTCAAGGGTCAACTGTACATGTTTCCTTATGCAGTTGGGCAAGTATTTCTCTTGGACATAGTCCCAAAAGAGGAACTTGCTGACAAATAACTTTCCTGAAGATTAAATGAGCTCACTCCAGGTAAATATGAATATTAATGTTATTAAGCTCTTTAATGTTTTCCAATATAATGGGTGAAAATTATGTTTCATTATTGCTTTATGATGTATTTTCTTGACTACTAGTAAGTTTGATCACATTTTCAAATATTTATTGGACATTTGACTTTAATTTTTTTCTACTAGGCTTTTTGTCTTTTTGCTAATAAATGTGTAGCAATACTTTAAATGTTTGCAACAGTAACCCTTTATTTATTATTAGTATTGAAAACATTTTCTCCGAATTTGTCATTTGACTTTTTTAATGATGTAGTTCCACATATAGAGAAATTTAATTGTTTTCTATAGTCATCCATCTATTTATTTCTTTGTGTTCCTTCTGTCTTAATTTTTCTTTTCCTTTTTTTTCACTTTTATTTTCTTCCAGTTTTATTGAGATATAACTGACATACAGCCCTGTATAAGTTGAAGGTGTACAGCATAATGATTTCACTTACATTCATCATGAAATGATGATCACAATAAGTTTACTGAACATCCATCATCTCATATAGATATAAAATTTTTAAAAATAGAAAAATATTGTTTTCTTGTGATGAGAACTCAGGATTTATTCTCAACAACTTTCATATATAACATACAGCAGTGTTAACTATACTTATCATGTACATTACATGTACATGTAGAATTACATTGTACATTACATCCCTAGTACTTATTTATCTTATAACTGGAAGTTTGTACCTTTTGACTGCCTTCATTGACTGACTTATTTTAATATATGACAACAGATAAGAATCTAACTTTGTGTTTCCCAACTAAATTGTCTTTCTGCCAGCACCATTTATTAAACATATCATTTTTCCCACTGAACTGAAATGTCACCTTCATAATATATTAGGCTCTACTATACACATGTACTCTCTATTTGGTTCTACTCATCTACTCATCTACTTCTGTGCCAAACTGTACAGGTTTGATTATAGATTACAGCTTTATGATAAGTTTTGATATCTGGTAATGAAAGAATCCCACCACTAATATTGTCCCAATAATTGTTGGCAATTCTGCAACATATATTCTTCCAGATGAATTTAAAATTTTTTTTTCCTATTTAAAAAATTACATGTGAAAATTCTGATTGAATGTATATAACTTGATTTTATATATTCATTTTTGAGTAACTGATAGTTTCATAATATTAACTCATTCAATTCAGGAACAGGGCGTGTCTCTTCATTTATTTAGAACCTTCAATAATGTCTTATAGTTTTGTCCGCACAAATCCTTAAATGTTCTTTTAAATGCATTCCTTCCATTCTAGCTGTTTACTAATATGAAGAAGAACAATCAACTTGTTTTTACAGTAAT
Organism: Balaenoptera musculus; assembly: GCF_009873245.2. Lineage (NCBI taxonomy): Eukaryota > Metazoa > Chordata > Mammalia > Artiodactyla > Balaenopteridae > Balaenoptera > Balaenoptera musculus. Next base: position 57,908,426 of record NC_045794.1, read on the forward strand.
CTTATATCCAGCCACTCTACCAAACTCTAATATCTTTAGTAGAATCACTTGAATTACATGCAATTAAGGATATATGTCTCTTTTGGGACTTCCCTGGTGGCTCAGTGGTTAAGAATCCGCCTGCCATTGCAGGGGACACAGGTTCGATCCCTGGTCCAGGAAGATCTCACATGCCACAGAGCAACTAAGCCCACGTGCCACAACTACTGAACCTGCACTCTAGAGCCTGCGAGCCACAACTACTGAGCCCTGCGTGCCACAACTACTGAGCCCATGCGCCACAATTACTGAAGCCCGTGAGCTCTAGGGCCCGTGTGCCGCAACTACTGAGCTCACATGCTGCAACTACTGAAGCCCGCATGCCTAAAGCCTGTGCTCTGCAACAAGAGAAGCCACTGTGATGAGAAAGCTGCACACCACAATGGAGAGTAGCCCCTGCTCACCGCAACTAGAGAAAGCCCGAGTGTAGCAATGAGGACCCAACACAGCCAGTAAATAAATAAATAAGGATATTTGTCCCTTTTAATATTTATACCACTCCTTTGTTCTCCTGTCTCATTGCTTTATCTAGAACCTCCAAAACAACATTTAATAATGAGGAAAACAGTGAGTATCCTAGCATTAGTCTTACTTTAAATGAGAATAACGCTAATATTTTATTGCTTACTTTGAGGCTTGCTGTCAAACTTTTTGATAAGTGGCTTTATTGTGTTGTGATAATTTCCTCTGTCACTATTTTTCTTAGCATTATTTATTATAAATGCAGTTAATTTTAAATTTAATTTAATCTGCTTTTTAAAGATTATTGGTAGAATGATACTGGGGTTTTTTTCTTCTTTCATACGATTATGAAATTAGTTATGTTGCTCACCTTTTTTAATTGAACCATCCTTGCATTCCTGGAACAAAACTTTCTTTTTTTTTTTTTTTTTTTTTTTTTTTTAAAGCACTTTTCTTTTTTATAGCTACTTTATTTATTTATTTTATTTTATTTTTGGTTGTGTTGGGTCTTCGGTTCATGCGAGGGCTTTCTCTAGTTGAGGCAAGTGGGGGCCACTCTTCATCGCGGTGCGGGGACCGCTCTTCATCGCGGTGCGCGGGCCTTTCACTATCGCGGCCCCTCCCGTTGCGGGGCACAGGCTCCAGACGCGCAGGCTCAGTAGTTGTGGCTCACGGGCCCAGCTGCTCCGTGGCATGTGGGATCTTCCCAGACCAGGGCTCGAACCCGTGTCCCCTGCATTAGCAGGCAGATTCTCAACCACTGCGCCACCAGGGAAGCCCACAAAACTTTCTTGATGTATTATTCTTTTAATACACTGCTAAATGTTATTTGCCTATACATTTCTAGATCTATAATTTTTATACTGTCAGTATTGAGTTTGATATTAAGGTTATGCTAGCTTTGTAAATGGTGTTTGTAGTTTTTCTGTGATCCTGAATTATTGTATTATGCATGAATTATTTCTTTTCAAATGTTACTTAGAACACAGTTGTAAAACCACCTGGGCCTCATATGTTTAAAAATACTGAGTGTTCTGTAACATTTTATAACAACATTTCTAATTTCTTTTACAGCAACTAGTCTACTTAGGTTTTTTATCTTTTTTAGGGCAAAATCTGGTATTTATATTTTGCTTGTTAAATTACCTAATAAACTATGTGATAAATTTTCCAATTTATACCAGACAGTTCCACATAACATTTATAAAATTTTATTAATCTTATTAATATTTAGAGTTATATTTCCTTTACCATACTTAATATTATATAATTTTTCTTTTTTTGTTCTTAACTCAGACCTGCCATGAAATTGTCTATTTTATTTTTTAATAAACACAGCAAAAAATGACTGGGGAAATAAGTAATAACTCTCCTAAAGATGAGCTAGATAGCTTGGTGTAGTCATCAAAAATATTTGTTTCCTCACTAACAAATCAGCTCAGGCAATGAGGGCACAATAAGCCAATTTAATTCCTTAATCCAATACAATAGCCTTGGATTTTCTTTATTTGTGTGTGCATTTGTTTGTTTGTTTACTTATTATTTATTTACTTATTTACTTTGGTCAACTAGGAGGATTCTACACCATTGTTTCCACTTCATGTTATACCTGGATTAATGCTACAGGTGAGATGGAATGATATATATTTAAGCTAAAAGAAAAAGTATTCTTTCTAAATTAGACTCCAGGAATTCTTATTTTCCTGACCAGGCCTGAGAAATCTTGAGTCATGGTTCCAGAGTGTCTTCCAGGCCCTTTTTATAACACTTCTAGTTATACTTGTTTGTGCCACAGTTATTCAATATTTGTTATTCATTGTCTTAAATGATTCTGCACAGCCACTGTCCAAACAGATGATTTAACAAATAATTAAAAAATGAAAACATGTTAATCAAAGATGAAATTTCATCTTCCTGAGAGTAAACAACAGTAGTATGTATCTTGGCAATCTTCCTGCAGCTTTATCTGGATAAGGACCAAAATGGGAGAGTGCAAAGATATTCTCACAATCTTAGGACAAAGAATGATTGTTCTATAGCTATGGTAGCAAGTAGCCATCAGAACCACTTTTACATTTATTCAATTGATCAATGACAATTTTGCTTCAATTAACATGCTTTTGCAAGCCAACCAATCAATAACAGGTCTTCGCTTCAAAAAGTCAGCCAATGAGAAACAAACTCACTCTAAGAAAAATGCCTCTGAATGCCAGCCAATCAGCAACAATCTCACTTGAGCAATCATGCTTAAACAGATGATGTCAACCTACTTATGCCTCTCAAAGTAGGCCAATCCCTGAACCCCATGCGGTTCAAAAACCCTATATAACATCAGCAGTCTACTCTTCTCAGGGAGACTTCTCAGGCGTAGTTCTCCCTTATAAACAAATTCAGTGCTGTCTTTTTATTTCAAATATTAAGTAGTGATCTCACCACCCTCTGACATCAATAAAGATTTATTTAATGCTAACTATGGGATTAAAGGAAAAGACAGTAAGGCAAGTTGGCTGCTCCTCTGTGAATTCAGAATAAAATGTACGCTCTTTCCAAGTGTGTTTAATGTCTCTAAATATCCTGAAAAGCAGTGAGGAAAGGCATAAGAAAGACACAGAAAATTCTCTGAATTGATGCATAGCTGAAATAATTCTAGTTTACCATCCATGCAAATTACTTATTGCTCATAATACCTATGATTCTAATAATGCTGACTTCTCACCTTTAAATCCATTTGGGGACTAGACATATGAGAAAGAAATGGAAGGGAGAAAGAGGATATAAAAGTGAAAAATTAGTAAAGGAGAAAGAACAAAAGGAAGAGAAAATAAGTTCTGAAAAGTTATTTATAAGAAAGACAAACCTCAGTGAATCTGTGAATTGAACAAAGGGTTTCCTTTGTACTTTCTTTCATATCCCATATCCTCACTCCTGGCTTCTGAGATACTCTCTATTTGCTCCCAGTCTAACTGAGGACCTAACTTACTCTCACTTAGCTGTCAACTAATCCCCATAAGAAGGTAATAAAAATTCCATTTAAAAACATTTCTTGGGCATTCACTGTATGTCAGACCCAATACTGGGTGTTATTTCTCCCAGAAAGATTCTCAGTGACCCAAAGGCACTTGAAACCCAAAATAATAAATCCACTGGTGAAATTTTAAGCACTAGGATATCTGGTAGTGCTTGTATTTGGGAGCAGGGAACCACACAAATAGCCATGATAGTATTTGTGAACTTTGGTAACTCCTATAAGCCTTATTTTTTTTAATTTTTATTTTATATTGGAGTATAGTTGATTAACAATGTTGTGTTAGTTTCAGGTGTACAGCAAAGTGATTCACTTATATACATATACATGTATCCATTCTTTTTCAAATTCTTTTCCCATTTAGGGTATTACAGAATATTGAGTAGAGTTCCCTGTGCTATACAGTAGGCGCTTGTTGATTATCTATTTTAAATATACCAGTGTATACATGTCAATCCCAAACTCCCAATCTACCCCTCCCCCCCTTCCCTGCTGGTAACCATAAGTTCACTCTCTAAGCCTTATTAAATTTCAACTTATTTCCACCTTTCCCATCTTCAGAATGAGGCAAGTTATGCCTTTCATATTTCTGTGTCTGTATATGGAGGGAGGGGTTAGGGAGAAGGGGGGCTTTCACTTAAAAGTTTACCATAGCCATCGCAGAAAGCAATGGATTTGGTTAATCTATCTCTTGGTCACTATCAGAAACAGAAGCATAGGCAGAATGGATCTCTGTGGTCTCTTATTTTGTGTTTTATGACTGTCATAATTCTCAGTGTAGAAGAAGAGATATGGCAGTTATATCCGTTTTGACTTCAACTTTCTTTGCATAAAGATTTAAAACTTTATGATTATGTTAATACTGACACAGTTTTCTAATTCTATTTGCTAAGCTACTGCTGAATTTAATATCTATATGATGGTAAAGCTTTCTTCACCATGAAAATGTCGGTTGTCATTGAATTTAGTACTAAACCAGTCCTAAAATTTGTTTATCTTTTAAACTGGAAATCATTCAAAACTGTATGGGATAGAATTAAATTTGTTTAAATATATTTAACATCTTCTGAGTAGTTAAAATTGATCTCCTTATTAAAAAACATTTGTTTTCTTAGACTATATTTACTAAGTAAATGAATTTTTTATGTTTCCCCCTAATTATTCAGCAAAATAGGATGTATAATTTCTTTTTTTTTTTTTTTTTATAAAGTAGGCTATTTAATTTTATTTATTTATTTTTGGCTGTGCTGGGTCTTCGGTTCGTGCGAGGGCTCTCTCCAGCTGCGGCAAGTGGGGGCCACTCTTCGTCGCGGTGCGGGGACCGCTCTTCATCGCGGTGCGCGGGCCTCTCACTATCGCGGCCCCTCCCGCTGCGGGGCACAGGCTCCAGACGCGCAGGCTCAGCAGTTGTGGCTCACGGGCCCAGCCGCTCCGCGGCATGTGGGATCCTCCCAGACCAGGGCTCGAACCCGTGCCCCCCGCATTAGCAGGCAGACTCTCAACCACTGCGCCACCAGGGAAGCCCCGGATGTATAATTTCTTAAAAGAGAACTTTGATCTCCTGAATTCCAAATCTTCCAGCAGTTTTGCCCCTACTTCTTAAGTTTTCATAGGCCAGAAATTAAGGTCCAAACAGAATCTCAGGCATTGCCTGGCATCCTTTTTTTTCCCTTTAATTTTCTCCTTTTCTTTATTTTTGAAGCACTGAAAGAACTGGTATAACTTCTCCTCTTATAAAACTGAACCACAGAAAACACTTGTGTGTGTTGTTTATTTACATATTTTTATTACTTTTTTTAATGGAGATAATTTCACTGTAATGGTTATCTAAAACTAGAAATTGCCATCTCACCAAGTAAATAAGCTGTTTACATAATGAGGTTGTTTCAAGAGGAACCAAGTTGGAGTATTTTTTGACAATTCATTATCCTGAGCTCTCATTAGTGATATGGCTCTAGGCAATCACTGAGGTTCCACTTGTCTCAGTTTCTCCATCTGTAAAAAGGAGATAATAATCCCTCTATGCAAAGTGTAATTCTCAGGAACAAATGGGATCCAACACAACAATGTAGCAAAAGCACTTTGTAGATGTTAAAAAAAATTAAACACAAATATTCTTTTCCAGCACACATATGGCAAGCTTTGGCACAGCGAGTATATAGAAGGGGGATTAAAAAAAAAATTTAAGACTAAACAAATGCACAGTAGCTTCTCTCCTAGGCAGCCTGGAAAATTAGTTATACAGCTACTACTTTGTGAACGGTATTAGTGAGGAAGAATTCAGACAAGAATCCTATCAACAACAATTTTCATCAGGTCAATTTGTTACTCCAGACAGATATGCACTGAGAATTTCAGGAAATATACATCCTGTATTCTTGGATTTCTGATTAAGAGACATTATAACTCATTTTACACATCCTTCTCACCAGTAAGTATTTTCTTATTTTTACTTCATTTTACTTCTGTTTCAAATTTATTCTCATACCAAATGCACCTTTATCAAACTCTTCCTGCAAAATTCCATGATGTCTGTCTCAGCTTCCACTGCATGTTTTTACAGTTAAGTCGATATCTACATCAGCTCTTCTACTGTGCATTTGTTTTTTAGGAGTTTAAACTCATCCATAAAAATTAACTAAGGTTGAAACTTGGCAGAGAGTTTAGAAGCACATTTTGTTTCTACCAACCTTCAAGAAAATCCATATGGCTGTTTCTAAATTCCTGTATATCGGGCTCAAATAAAATATATCCTGGCCAACACAAGACACTTATTTAAACTAATTCACATCAAAAACAGGTTGTTTTTTTTTAATGCAACTATTCCATGCCTAGCTCTCATCTCTTCTCCAAGTCCTTCATCCAACACCCCGGATGGATGCCTGGTCACCCTGGTGGCTGGCGTGGCAGACACCTGCAGCCCAACCTTCTAACCATGAGATGCATAGTTAATGTTTCATGTTGTCATAGGACTGTGAAGTTTTCTGGAAGCTGCCAACTGAATTGACACATCAGAGGTTTCCTTGGCTCAGCCCTGTTCCTCCTCTGTCCCACCCAAAGACATGCCCCTTTTACTATTGTGGTCACATCCAAAAGTCCCAGAAGGCAGCATTTGAAAAAACTACTTTTCACCCCTATAAGCAGAGCTGTCTCTAATCTGATGAATCAGCCCATGGCTTTGAACTGTTGGAAAAGAATTCCCCACAGGTATCTCTTGTTTCTGCACGTCTTGCAAACGAGGCACTGAGTGCTTTTTGTTCCAGACCACCTTTTTCAGGATGTTTATATAGTGAACAGCTTTGGAAGGCAGAGACAGGGTCTCCCTCTAGGGAAAAGGGCAGGCATGCTTACTTTCCAGCATAATAAAAGATAATGTCTCTCTCCAAAATAAAGGCCAGGCATGCTTACTGCCCATTATTGTGGATTCAGGCTCCTAAACTGCTAAACAGGAGCGGTCCTCTCCTGCCCTTGCAGGTATCATCTGGCCCTCTTCACATGCACCCTGCGGGAAGTGGGCTTTGAGGAACTTGCACGTAAATGCTGACTCTCCAGCAACTGCTATTACTCTGAGTAATAAAATGACCTTTATCTCTGATCCAGGTGCCTCATCTCTTCTAACAGCATTCGTGAAACTCCGGCAGGCTAACTTGTTAGCTTGCAAATAGGATGAAACTCAGACTTTTGCAAGGAAGATAAAACTGAGAACATATAGGCTGTCTCTGTCACTAGAATGTAAGCTCCTTCCAAGATGAGACGATGTCTACTTTACTTATCACTGTATCCCCAGCACTTAGTCCAGTACCTAGCAAATAGACGGTGCTCGATAAATATTTGTGGAACAAGTGTGTGGTAGAGATCTAAATTCAAAAGTGAGGGGGAGCGATCCCTGGGGATTCCTTGGTGACAGAGGTTTAATGAAGGAAGTGACATTTAAGGTGTGAACTCTGATTACTACTCTAGTCTCCTCTCTACTCTGCTGTGAGAATTTGAAAATATCATTCAGAGACAAAGCCTCTCCAGAAATACTTTTGTCTTTTAGATTGCTAGTAGAAACACATCTTATATCTTTACTCCTTTGCCTCTAGTGGGTCAAGGAATGTAGCCTCAGAGATTCTGTGTCCTCTGTGGGTTCTTTCTTCTTGAATCTCAGCTTCTTAAAACTTTCTGCCCTCCCTCCCCAAATGGCAGAATTGGAGCAGCAGAGTGAATGACAGATCATTTACAGCTTATCTTAAAAACAGATCTGTCAAGGGATAATCAGGGTGTATCCCCTTAAAATACTGAAATTAATTTTTCCTGAATCTCTTTTTCCCCAAAATTTAAAAAAGATTCCTCCCTGTTGGTTCTTTGATCTGACTTCATGACAATGTGTAATTTTATTTTCAGAGAAAGTTTTTTCCTAATAAGAACTTAGGAGGTTTGAGGCTAATTTGGAGACAATTTTAAAACTGAAAGGGCCAGCATGCTTATGTTCAGGAGCAGTGGCCAAGCTGGGCAGAGACAAGAGAGGGTGGAGGGGTGGATGCTGTCCACGAAAGAAAAGGACAGAAAGTGAGGACCTGCCTGGGCTGGAGCAGGGGCCCTGGTGTGGTGCAGCAGAAAAGCCGATGAGGAAACTTTATATCTCAAATATAAAACCTTGCGAGATTCCTATTGTCATCGGATCAAGATGTTCCTTAGGACGCATGGTGCAGAAAGAGCAGAATTTGTCAGTATCTCCCCACCCTGTAGCACTGATAATCCTTTGTTTCCCTTAAAGCTGTTTCAAAAGGCTTCCACTCTTCCCATTATTTTTACAGTCTCAGATGGAAAACCTTAAACACTCACACCTTACTTCCAATCCACAAAAAAAAAAAAGCAAAAAAAACCACCAACCATAACACACGAATGGCTAGGGAGTACCCTGGTGAGATAAAAACAAAATGTTTTCAAAAATAGCACCCCATCGCAGTTAACAGTTTTACTTACAATCGGTCTCAGGTTTTAACCCTTTGCCAATTCCAACTTCAGAAGAGCAAATACCTAATGAATTCGTTTTAAGATAAAAAAAAGTTTGACATGGATTTCATGTTCATGACAGAGAAGGATTAATAGCGCTTGGCCTGAAGCACGCACACGTCCAGGCAGGTGGCAGGCAGAGCCAGCCCACCTCAGCCGGGTCCTGTTTACCCAACCCCTGGCCTCCCCTTCAACAGACACTGCCAGTTGGAGCAAACCAAGCCAGATGATGTGATGGTTTTCTAATGAGGCTAAGCGGGGAGAGAATGAACCAAGGAAGTTTTTTCTTGTGGCCAAAGCAAGGCTGAGTTATAAACTCAGACCTCCAGAGGTGAGAGGCTTGTGTACTCACCAGCTGCCACTTCTGCCTTTCACACGAAGCCTCGGAATGTGGCCACGCACTCCGTTCTCTTGAAACGGATGCCAGGAGTTCCCTTGAAAATGGCTTTTCATTCCGGGCAGTGAAGCAACCTCTGGGTGTGAAGTCACGTCTGAGGTTTACAAGCTATTACTGACATCGATAAAATGCAACCCTTGTTATTCTCCTTTCGGTGTCCTGCAAGCATACTGGCACTCATTAAATGCTTCCTAAAAATATCATTTGGGGGACTTCCCTGGTGGCACAGTGGTTGAGAATCTGCCTGCCAATGCAGGGGACACGGGTTCGAGCCCTGGTCTGGGAAGATCCCGCATGCCGCGGAGCAACTGGGCCCGTGAGCCACAACTACCGAGCCTGCGCGTCTGGAGCCTGTGCTCCGCAACAAGAGAGGCCACGATGGTGAGAGGCCCGTGCACCGCGATGAAGAGTGGCCCCCACTTGCCGCAACTAGAGAAAGCTCTAGCACAGAAACAAAGACCCAACATAGCAATTAATCAATCAATCAATAAATCTTTTAAAAAAATATCATTTGGCAAACATTCTTGTTTTGTTCATAAAGGCTTATGTACATCATTGAGAGCGTCATCTTAGAAAGCTGCTGTAAAAATGTATGTGCATTCATTAAATCAAGCTTGTTTCATTTTAATTAATATGCAGAATTCTTTCTCTCTGCCCAAAAGCACAGCTTATGTTCCAAAGAACTGCTTTTGGAGCCCCCCTGTACTTCTAGGGGACTGCATACCTCTCTCAAATGGAGCCAGGTTTGCAGGTCTCGGTGTCAGGTTTCCTCAAATAATGTTTGAAATCATAAAGGGCAAACCATTTAAGAATTCTTCAGCAGGATGCTTCACCAATTAATTTGTCAGTTAGATGTGCTTGCCTACACATGCCCATCTGGTCTCATGAGGCTCCAAAACTGTCTTCTCCGGGTATAAGTAGAAAATGAGAATTGACCAGACACGCTATTTCAACCAGGCTGAAAGGAAAGCTAATGACCACCTTCTTTAACTGGGGCCAAAAATACACTAAGGAACATTGCATTACAAGCCTAGGGATCCTCAAGAGAAAGCATCAGTGGAATAGAAGAATTCCTCATTGCTGAGCTCTCTTTCCAGCCCCGTCCTAACCCAGACAGCCGATAGAGAGCAGAAGTAGGAATAAACAGAGAGTGAGAGTAAGAAGAAAGAAGGAGAGAAAGCAGGGTGATGGGTTGAAGAACTGTTTGCAGTATGCCTGCATTGAGCGACTGCCCCACTCCTTCCTGTGCAGCAGGGTCATATGCACCCAAGCTGAAGCAGAAAATTATGCTGTGAAGAAATTGAGCTATCTGCCTTAAAAGAATTAAGGCTTCCAAGTCAGGGGCTGGAGACACATAGCAGAGCTCTCATTATTTTGGCAAGTCTTGGGGGGTTAGGGTGGAGAATTTTGCTTTCCTGTTCCAAGCCTATACAGCCTGGAGTGAGATCAACAGTCAACAAGCTGTTCACGTTACACAGAGCTCAGTCACCTCTCTCATTCAGGACACAGGCTAGTAAAGTCAGGTGGACAGCAAAGCACTTATCTGTATGAGTCAAACCTCACTCTTCATTCACAAATATAAATAGAAAACCGAGGTCATCAGACACGTGGGGAAGAGCAGCAAAGCCAAGGAAAAGGATCAAGCTGAATAAATAGAACTGACCCAAGAGGAAACAAAAATAATTCAGATCCAATCAAGAGAATTTTTAATTAATGTTGTCAATGACATCAAGGAAGGTTTTAATAACACATAAAGAAAAGGCTTTAAAAGGAGTAATATAAAAAAAAAAGGAGTAATAAGAAAGCAAGAGCTCTTGGAAAATAATAATCTGATAGCAAAGATAAATTTTCACTAGAAATCTGGAAGAAAAAGTTAAGGTAATGCACAAGTAAAGAAAAAAATGTAATTATTTAAAATATGAGAGAAAAATGACAAAAAGAGAATCAATCAAGGATATCCAATTTCCACTTAATAAGAGTTCCAGAGACAAACATAAAATCAAGAGAAAGAAATAATAAAAGGAATAATAGAATAAAACTTGCCAGAACCAAAAACAGAAGTCTTCAAATTGTCTCACTGGCTGCAGAGCAGGATAAACGAAATCACACCCATACCTAAGCGCATACTTATAAAACTTCAGCATAGCAAGACAAACAAAGTGACCAAAAAGTATCCACAGGAAGAAAGAAGTTACCTACAAGGAAGAAAAAACAGATTAGTATCACATTTCTCATCAGACACACTGACTCTTGGAAACTAAGGAAACAATGCCTTCACAGATAAAACAGGAAATTATTTTCAACTTAGAATTCTGTACCTAGCCAAATTTTCAATCAAACTGTAAAGAGGTTATAAAAACATTTTTGGGGCTTCCCTGGTGGCGCAGTGGTTGAGAATCTGCCTGCCAATGCAGGGGACACGGGTTCGAGCCCTGGTCTGGGAAGATCCCACATGCCGTGGAGCAACTGGGCCCGTGAGCCACAACTACTGAGCCTGCGCGTCTGGAGCCTGTGCCCCGCAACGAGAGGGGCCGCGATAGTGAAAGGCCCGCGCACCGCGATGAAGGGTGACCCCCCGCACCACGATGAAGAGTGGCCCCCGCTTGCCGCAACTAGAGAAAGCCCTCGCACGAAACGAAGACCCAACACAGCCAAAATAAATAAATAAATAAATAAAGTAGCTATAAACCCGTTGCTAAAAAAAAAAAAAAACATTTTTGTACCTACATATAATCAGTAGGTGTATTTCCCTTTCTGTGAAAAAAAACATTACTTGAAGATACACTACAGTTAAATTAAGAAGGAAACCAAAAAAAAGGAAGAAATAAGATCCAAGAGAGCCCAGAATAATGCCTCTACAGCAGGCCTAGGACACATATTGGTGTATCTAACAAACAGCATAACTAAGAAACTGAATTATCTTAGGAATATAGTTTTTTAAGGCACAAGTTTTTTTCTGAAAAAAACAAAAACCACAAAAGGCATTTAGAAACGCTAAAAAGAATTTAAAACTGTAGAAGAAATTTACAATCCAAGTAGAAAGCATATTAAAATGTCATTGTTTGGGAATTTCTTGGCAGTCCAGTGGTTAGGACTCTGCATTTTCACTGCTGGGAACCTAGGTTTGATGCCTGGTTGGGGAATTAGGATCCCACAAGCCAGGTGGCCAAAAAAAAGTCATTGTTTGGGGCAATAGACATCTGAGAAAGACAACCTGCTTGACTTTTATGCTTAGAGCATCTTCTTCCAAACTGTACAGATTTAGGGATGTAAGATTCTGTTTCTTTTTCTTTATTTTTTTCTTAACCATTTATAAAATGTATTTGTATTTTTAAATTACTCAAGTAATACATGAATATAAACATTACAAGCATTCATAAACATTGCAAATACAGAAATAAATATTTTTTTAAAAAAGAGATGGTGCTTCTCACCCACTACATAAATGCCACTCTCTTCTGATTCTGTTTCTTTTTCCATGGATTTTTACACATACAAATATTTACATAATCATCATATTTTAAATGCTTCTTATTAGTTTCCATTTCAAATTCAATTTACAGAAATGACATGAAAGCTCTGTTTATAACAATGGCAAAGAATTCAAGCTATAAAACTTGACCATGTAAAGTACTGGTACATGTAAAGTCCTAGTACAGTTGGCAGATTTTGAAAAGAGAAAGGAAAAGAAGAAATGGAGAGGGGTACCAAAGTGTTCATCTTATATAATTGGAAGGAAGGAGAAGTGTCTAACAATTATCAGGAGACAATTTAAGGAGGGGGAGCGATCAGATACAAATTTAACTAAAAAGTAAACAACTAGAGGTGTAAGCAGAATATTTAACATTAATACTTAATAATCAGAAAAGACAAGTCCAGAAATGGTCCAAAATAGTTTTGTTGGAGAAAGCGATTCTCCAAATATAGCCCAGGACCAAGTGAGTCCACAGACCCTTTTCAGGGGCTCCACGGGTCAAAACTGTTTTCCTGATAATACCAAAATATTATTTTCCTTTTTCAGTCTTACTTTGACATCGTTGTACAGTGGAGTTCTCTAGAGGCTACATGATGAATAATATTACAACAGATTGAACACAGAAGCAGAGATGAGAATCCTCTTGCCTTGTATTAATCCAGACATTAAAGAGATGTACAAAAACAAACAATACTATTCTTCTCACTATCATGGAAAATCTTTTTCATTATTTTTTCCTTAAATGGCATTTTTTAATGTTAATATGCAATGGGTTTATCATTATTTTTAAATGAATTAATAAATAAATATTTTATAATTTTCTCAGTTCCTAATGTGATAAATATTGATAGATTAGCAAACGCTCTTTGGGGTCTTTAATAATTTCTAAGAGTCTAAAAGCGTCCTGAGATCAAAAAGTTTTCTCTGAGGAGTAAGACAAGGGTGAGGAAAGGGAAAATTTCCTGTTCCCACGTGCACACCTCTATCCTGTTTTAACTATTTGCATGCACATACATTACTATTTTTTATTGAGATATAATTGCCATATAACATTATATGAGTTTCAGGTGTACAACATGATTCAAAATATGTATATATTGTGAAATGATCACTACAGTAAGTCTAGTCATTCTTTAATAGCAATTTTTTTTTTTTTTTCAATAAAGACTGCTTTATTGCTGCACGACAGTCATGAAACTCAGCTGCACAGGGACCTTACCACACCGCGCAGAGGCTGGTTCACGGGACCTTGTGATCCTATTAATGGGCCTCTCTGTTGTAATTAACACAGGCCGCAGGGACCAAAAGTTCCCCTCGGCCCTTCTGAAAATGTTCGGGAATGGTAGTGCAGGAAGGTAATACACACTTTCTGCATTTCTGCCCTGCAGTGCAGCAGTTGTTGCTGTTGGGAGTCACTGTGCTAATTCTCTTAGGTCATGTTTCCCTTTAGTTGTTCTGATTAACTCCAAGCACTGCATGGCTACACACTTGTCTAACTGGAAAATGCACAGCCCCAATTCTGTGCAGGGACGACGCAAAGCAGAGTGTGATGCATCTCTCTGGAGCATCAAGTTTATTAACTAGAATTGGAAGAACCCAGGAGTTCTTGGAACAAGAACTATCCCCCTCCCCCACCAACACGGAAGACAGAAGAGTGGGGGAGGGGAGACGTGCCCCAGGAATGACAGTCCAGTCTCTCAAGTTTCACCCAGGTGGGGGTTGAGGGGCAGACCTGCAGCCACGGTGGCCTCGCTTTCGGTCGCCCGGGCTGCTCCGGACCTTCCTCTGAGCTGGCCAGGGTCTTGGATACGATGCTTCTGAAGGCCGTGCAGAGAACACACTCCTCTTCCCCTGCACCGGGCCCCAGGGAGCGTGGCGGCCTGACCTTCCTGCCTTGGTCATCCATGGGGTTCACATGGGCTCACTTTATTATGACGCCTCATGCTGGGCAGCTTGCAACAAAGATGTTTCAAAATAAAGTTCCAGATTCTCCCAGCCACCCCTTGCTTTTTCTGGCTCTGGCCAGAGAGAGTGGATGAGGACACACTCTCAGGCTGCCCAGCGTGGGAGGACCTTCCAGTGTTGGACACACCCAGGGGGCAGCTGCTTCCCTCTGGGGCTCCAATCTTGCTGCTGCTGCTGGAGGTGGATGTCCCAGTGCCACACTGGGGGGCTGGGCTGGGGGTGGCAGTCCTCGCCTCCAGGCTGGGTGGGGGACAGGCAGACTCACCGGTCTTCTGACCTGCCTGCTGGTCTTCCTGCAGCTGCACATTTTTTCTGTGGTAGAGCCACCTGGTTTGCAGGGAGGACACCACAGGGCTTGGAGAAGGCTCAAGTTCACTGCCACAGAGGTCCCCGCAAGAGAAGGGCTTCAGAGTTATGATGGAGACCTCCACCTTGGGTTTCTTGGAGCTCACACTGCCTGTCCCAGTGTCCTGGATCTGGTCGCAAGTCAAGCCCGGAGTCCTCACCATTGTCACCTCCAGGTCCTTTTCACAGGGTGGCTGGAGTGGCTCCTTCTGGCCCATGTTGACCCATGGATGCCTCATGAGGTCAGGTAAGGTGCCTCTGTCACTGGGGTTGAGGGCAATCATTTTTTGTAACAGATCCCTTATCTTCAAAGACAGATAAGGTGGGATGGGGTATTGCCCTTGTAGGATTTGCTTCCGCAGCTCCTGGAAGTCTTTTCCCACAAAGGGCTGGGACCCAGTTACCATGGTGTACAGCACTACTCCCAAGCTCCACACGTCCACCGCAGGGCCGCTGTAGCTCTGCCCCAGGAAGAGTTCCGGGGCAGCATAAGGGTGTGTGCCGCAGATCGTGTCCAGTTGGACAATGTCATCACACTTGTTGCTGAGGCCAAAGTCTGTAAGTTTGATATTCATGTTGGAATCAAAGAGGAGGCTCAGTGGCTTCAGGTCTCGGTGCACGATGCCCCTCCGGTGGCAGTGCTGCAGGGCGGAGACCAGCTGCTGGAACGGGCCTCGGGCCTGCGCCTCTGTCATACGGCCATGGATCTTCAAATAGCGGTACATGTCCCCCCCACTAAGGTACTCCATCACCACGAAAAATGTCTCCTCTGTGTCAATCACCCCCAGCAGTTTTACAATATTGGGGTGATTCAGAGCCTTCAGACTGCACACTTCCCGGAAAAGTGCCTGGACACTTGAGAAGCTCTGATGCCTTTTCTTTATGACCTTCACAGCCACCTGTGTCCCGGTCAGAATGTGCCGGGCCAACTTCACTTTACCGAAGGTGCCTTCACCAATGGTGTGGAGGATCTCGAAGTCATCAATATGAGCCTTCTTGCCAGCAGATTTGGCTGTGAGGCCCTGCATCATGGTGATCTGCTAACTACACTGACAGCACTACCTAGCAACGCTAACTACACTAACAATGCTAACTGTACTAACAGGGCTAAGTATGCTGTCTCTACTAACAACGCTAACTACGCTAACTGTACCAACAGCGCTAACTAGTACTAACTACACTAACTATGCTAATCAAGTATCAACTATACCAACAATACTCACTATGCTAACTGTAGAAAGAACAATGACACAAATAAAAAAGAGTAGAGAAAAGAGAAACGAAAATCAACAAAATGGCAGAAACGAGGAAAACACAAGCTAACTGTAGGTCCAAGGCCGTCAGGTCACCAAAAGCAGCTTCCTGGGCTCTAAGGACCAAAAACCTGGGCCCACCTTTCTCTTTCATAGGGCTTTGTGAAGTACATCACAATGGTGCACTCTGAGGTCAGAGCAAGAAATGGACCCATCACCGCTGGGGATACACCACAGTGGTTTTCTCACTTTTTGAGTTCCAGGCCCCTTTACACTTAGGAAAAACGATCCCAAAGAAATTTTTCTTTACGTGTGTTATTAGATATTGGTATTCACTTTGTTATAAATAAAAATCTGCAGGATACTTCAGTGGCCTTTTTATTTCTAGTTTGAAAATGTGTAATAATTTTAGAGACCTCATAATGTCTACACTTGAAATGTTCAATTCCTTTTCCTTAAATTCTGGTCTCAAAATAACGTTACAACTTAACTGACTTCACGATACTATACAAAATGTTCTGTTGCATAAGACATGATACGGTACATTATGAAAGTCTATGAAGCTGAGAGAAGGTTTGCCAGGAAGGTCATTGAGCAGATTTCTCATCAGGAGCCTCGGAGGCCAGATGGCATGACTCAATGTACTTGAAGTGTTGAAGGAAAGAAACCGTCAACCAAGAATCCTATATCTAGCAAAACTTTCCTTCGAAAATGAGGGAGAAATCAAGACATTCCCAGTTAATCAAGAGTTGAGAGAGTTCTTAACCACCAGACCCGCCTGCCACAGGGAGTTCTTCAGGTTGGAGTCAAGGACCCTGGAGAGTAGCTCAAAGCCTTATGAAGAAATAAAGACATCTGGTAAAAGTAGACAGACGGGCGACGAGAAAAGCTAGTACTGTTGTAACTTTGGTTTGTAGCTCCACTTTTTGTCTTCTATTTGATTTAAGAGACTAATATATAATAAAACACACACATACAAATCAAAAAAAAAAAAAAAAGATCACCTCTTCACCTAGAAAAGTTACTTCACCCCAACTTTAGCCCAACTTTGGGAATTCCCATCAACAACATTCTTCTTTCCACTGTAGGAAGCAATGCTGCCAGAAGCTATGGCAAGCAGAGCCTCTTCTAAAATGCCTTTGATGACTGCAGCAACATGGATGCAACTAGAGATTATTAAGTGAAGTAAGTCAGAAAGAGAAAGACAAATACCATGTGATACCACTTACATGTGGAATCTAAAGTATGGCACAAATGAACCTATCTATGAAACAGCAACAGACTCACAGACATAGAGAACAGACTTGTGGTTGCCAAGGAGGAGGGGGGTGGGAGAGGGAAGGGCTGGGAGTGTGGCATTAGCAGATGTAAACTATTATATATAGGAGGGATAAACAACAAGGTCCTACTCTACAGCACAGGGAACTAGAGTCAATATCCTGTGATAAACTGTAATGGAAAAGAATATAAAAAAAGAATGTCTATATGTGTATAACTGAGTCACTTTGCCATACAGCAGATTGGCACAAGATTGTAAATCAACTATACGTCAATAAAAACAATAAAATAAAATAAAAAATGCCTCTGATGATGTACACAGCCCCTGCTCCTGCTGACTACCTCTCTGCAGCACCCAACAATGTGAAACCCCGCCCCCAGCTGAGGTCACTCCAGTCCTGTGTCTCCTTCCTTTGTCCTCTGTCTCCCACCAGTGTTTCTCTAACAGAAACACAAAGAACTGCTGTGTTTTCACTCAGTCTCACTGTTCACGTTCCCACGCTTGATTTGGGCATCAGACCTGCAAGAGTTCAAAACTTACTGGGTGGTAGAACTGCCATTTCTCTGCCTGTCTCTCATTATAAAGAACTTCTCTGAAATTCTGAATTCACTGGTCTGGTCATCCATTCACCAGCAAGTATCTAGGTACTGGGGTTAAGAGCTAGGAATGAGATACAGTTGTTAGTAAAGAAACAACAAACCCCAAACGGAGTCACTTGTGCTAAGTCCCACGTCAGCAAACCAAGACTTAATAGCTAACCTAATTGCAGTTTCAGCCTCTCTCAGGAATGGGACCTTTCACCAATAGATCTGGAATTACCTGGTCAGCACTAGAGGGGTGACCCCCCACCTTCCCCCAAAAGGAAGGTGACCCTGCCTGAAACAATCCACTCTTAGCTAGAAACTTCCCTTTTCTGCCCCCTCTTGCCTGTAAAGTTCTTACATTTTTTACAGCTCCGCAGAGCTCCTTTCTACTTGCTCAATGGGATGCTGCCCGATTCATAAATCATTGAATAAAGCCAATTCGATCTTCAAATTTACTCAGTTAGAATTTTATGTTTTTAATACAGTGATGAGCAAAACAAATAAAAAGAGAGGCATCAAACTCTTCGGAGAGTGTATCCCATTATCCCTCACACTCTTGGAAGCCTGAGTCAGCAGAAATGGAGGAGAGCCAGTGACAAGAAAAAGCCTCTTGAAAACCAAATCAGAGGTCCTGAAATACTACAGACTTACTTGTACAAGTGGGTGGGAACAAGCAGAGAGTAGCAGTTGTTTATTACTGTACACTGTAATCGAGGGAAACATTTGGAGTTCAAGAATAGAGATTTAAAGATGAGATGCTAAAATTCATAACAACTTGTCCAAAACAGGCCAGAAAACCTTAAGTTTTCGCCTTGTTTAAAAGAAGTCCTAAGTAAAGGGAAAACCAAATATTATGAAAAATTTTGGAGACGTCTCACACACCAATCTTCCCTTTATTTGAATTACTTCATTATCATTACTTTAGAGTTATGTACACTCATAAAAGTTCATTTATTCTGAGTTGAGAAGTCCATTTTATCATCATGTGTATTGTGCTTACATTTTAAAATCAGAAACAACTTCCCCAAGACAAAACTGATTCTTCATCTCTTTTGGTTTTACTATTCCAAAATAGATTAGGTGACTTGGGGTATTATTTTTACCCTATGTTGATTTGCCTACCTTGTAAAGGAGCAAGGAACTTTTCCTTCAACCCTTATTTTCCTAGTGATTTGTTTAAAATGAAAGGTAAATATGTGTTTGTGGGCATATAAGTGTGTGTGTGTACAATCATTTTTATATAGAGATTTATTATCTCTCAATTTATTTTGTACAAGAGGTTTGTCTCAGAAAATCAGTGTCTTCTTTTTTTTTTTTTTTTTCACGATTCATATCTTTAATACTCTCTGAGAGGCAAGTGAAAAGCAACCATGGATTTTTAAAAGGACCATGTCTGACACATGTCTGACAACACTGAGAGTGGGGGAGGAGGGAAGTTAACCAGCTAGCACAGTGCCTTGCATGTAGTAAGCACTGCAACATTTGTTAAATTGCAATGACTTGAAGTTGAAGATCATGATATATTTTTTTTTTTAGATTTTTAGAAATTTCATGTAATGTCTGAAACATTTATATTAACATATTTCCATACAAATAACCCAATGAAAGTTTAGTATTAGTTGTTTTGTTTGTTTCTTTTTTTATAATGCAGGTTCTTATTAGGCATCAATTTTATACACATCAGTGTATACATGTCAATCCCAATCGCCCAATTCAGCACACCACCATCCCCACCCCACCGCAGTTTTCCCCCCTTGGTGTCCATATGTCCATTCTCTACATCTGTGTCTCAACTTCTGCCCTGCAAACTGGCTCATCTGTACCATTTTTCTAGGTTCCACATACATGCATTAATATACGATATTTGTTTTTCTCTTTCTGACTTACTTCACTCTGTAGGACAGTCTCTAGATCCATCCACTTCTCAACAAATGACTCAATTTCGTTCCTTTTTATGGCTGAGTAATATTCCATTGTATATATGTACCACAACTTCTTTATCCATTCGTCTGTTGATGGGCATTTAGGTTGCTTCCATGACCTGGCTATTGTAAATAGTGCTGCAATGAACATTTGGGTGCATGTGTCTTTTTGAGTTACGGTTTTCTCTGGGTATATGCCCAGTAGTGGGATTGCAGGGTCATATGGTAATTCTATTTTTAGTTTTTTAAGGAACCTCCATATTGTTCTCCATAGTGGCTGTATCAATTTACATTCCCACCAACAGTGCAAGAGGGTTCCCTTTTCTCCACACCCTCTCCAGCATTTGTTGTTTGTAGATTTTCTGATGATGCCCATTCTAACAGGAGTGAGGTGATACCTCATTGTAGTTTTGATTTGCATTTCTCTAATAATTAGTGATGTTGAGCATCTTTTCATGTGCTTCGTGGCCGTCTGTATGTCTTCTTTGGAGAAATGTCTACTTAGGTCTTCTGCCCATTTTTGGATTGGGGTGTTTGTTTCTTTAATATTGAGCTGAATGAGCTGTTTATATATTTTGGAGATTAATCCTTTGTCCGTTGATTCGTTTGCAAATATTTTCTCCCATTCTGAGGGTTGTCTTTTCGTCTTGTTTATGGTTTCCTTTGCTGTGCAAAAGCTTTGAAGTTTCATTAGGTCCCATTTGTTTATTTTTGTTTTTATTTCCATTACTCTAGGAGGTGGATCAAAAAAGATCTTGCTGTGATTTATGTCAAAGAGTGTTCTTCCTATGTTTTCCTCTAAGAGTTTTATAGTGTCCAGTCTTATATTTAGGTCTCTAATCCATTTTGAGTTTATTTTTGTGTATGGTGTTAGGGAGTATTCTAATTTCATTCTTTTACATGTAGCTGTCCAGTTTTCCCAGCACCACTTATTGAAGAGACTGTCTTTTCTCCATTGTATATCTTTGCCTCCTTTGTCATAGATTAGTTAACCATAGGTGCGTGGGTTTATCTCTGGGCTTTCTATCTTGTTCCATTGATCTATGTTTCTGTTTTTGTGCCAGTACCATATTGTCTTGATTACTGTAGCTTTGTAGTATAGTCTGAAGTCAGGGAGTCTGATTCCTCCAGCTCCATTCTTTTGCCTCAAGACTGCTTTGGCTATTCGGGGTCTTTTGTGTCTCCATACAAATTTTAAGATGATTTGTTCTAGCTCCGTAAAAAATGCCATTGGTAATTTGATAGGGATTGTATTGAATCTGTAGATTGCTTTGGGTAGTATACTCATTTTCACAATGTTGATTCTTCCAATCCAAGAACATGGTATATCTCTCCATCTGTTGGTATCATCTTTAATTTCTTTCATCAGTGCCTTATAGTTTTCTGCATACAGGTCTTTTGTCTCCCTAGGTAGGTTTATTCCTAGGTATTTTATTCTTTTTATTGCAATGGTAAATGGGAGTGTTTCCATAATTTCTCTTTCAGATTTTTCATCATTAGTGTATAGGAATGCAAGAGATTTCTGTGCATTAATTTTGTATCCTGCAACGTTACCATATTCATTCATTAGCTCTAGCAGTTTTCTGGTGGCAGCTTTAGGATTCTCTATGTATAGTATCATGTCATCCGCAAACAGTGACAGTTTTACTTCTTCTTTTCCAATTTGTATTCCTTTTATTTCTTTTTCTTCTCTGATTGCCGTGGCTAGGACTTCCAGAACTATGTTGAATAATAGTGGTGAGAGTGGACATCCTTGTC
Source organism: Balaenoptera musculus (assembly GCF_009873245.2). Taxonomy (NCBI): domain Eukaryota; kingdom Metazoa; phylum Chordata; class Mammalia; order Artiodactyla; family Balaenopteridae; genus Balaenoptera; species Balaenoptera musculus. Next base: position 57,929,928 of record NC_045794.1, read on the forward strand.
TCGTTCCTGATCTTAGAGGAAATGCTTTCAGTTTTTCACCATTGAGAATGATGTTTGCTGTGGGTTTGTCATATATGGCCTTTATTATGTTGAGGTAGGTTCCCTCTATGCCCACTTTCTGGAGAGTTTTTATCATAAATGGGTGTTGAATTTTGTCAAAAGCTTTTTCCGCATCTATTGAGATGATCATATGGTTTTTATTCTTCAATTTGTTAATATGGTGTATCACATTGATTGATTTGCGTATATTGAAGAATCCTTGCATCCCTGGGATAAATCCCACTTGATTGTGGTGTATGATCCTTTTAATGTGTTGTTGGATTCTGTTTGCTAGTATTTTGTTGAGGATTTTTGCATCTATATTCATCAGTGATATTGGTCTGTAATTTTCTTTTTTTGTAGTGTCTTTGTCTGGTTTTCGTATCAGGGTGATGGTGGCCTCATAGAATGAGTTTGGGAGTGTTCCTTCCTCTGCAATTTTTTGGAAGAGTTTGAGAAGGATAGGTGTTAGCTCTTCTCTAATGTTTGATAGAATTCACCTGTGAAGCCATCTGGTCCTGGACTTTTGTTTGTTGGAAGATTTTTAATCGCAGTTTCAATTTCATTACTTGTGATTGGTCTGTTCATATTCTCTGTTTCTTCCTGGTTCAGTCTTGGAAGGTTATACCTTTCTAAAAATGTGTCCATTTCTTCCAGGTTGTCCATTTTATTGGCATAAAGTTGCTTGTAGTAGTCTCTTAGGATGCTTTGTATTTCTGCGGTGTCTGTTGTAACTTCTCCTCTCTCATTTCTGATTTTATTGATTTGAGTCCTCTCCCTCTTTTTCTTGATGAGTCTGGCTAATGGCTTATCAATTTTGTTTATCTTCTCAAAGAACCAACTTTTAGTTTTATTGATCTTTGCTATTGTTTTCTTTGTTTCTATTTCATTTATTTCTGCTCTGATCTTTATGATTTCTTTCCTTCTGCTAACTTTGGGTTTTGTTTGTTCTTCTTTCTCTAGTTTCTTTAGGTGTAAGGTTAGATTGTTTACTTGAGATTTTTCTTGTTTCTTTAGGTAGGCTTGTATAGCTATAAACTTCCCTCTTAGAACTGCTTTTGCTGCATCCCATAGGTTTTGGGTTGTCGTGTTTTCATTGTCATTTGTCTCTAGGTATTTTTTTATTTCCTCTTTGATTTCTTCAGTGATCTCTTGGTTATTTAGTAACGTATTGTTTAGCCTCCATGTGTTTGTCTGTTTTACGTTTTTTTCCCTGTAATTCATTCCTAATCTCATAGCGTTGTGGTCAGAAAAGATGCTTGATATGATTTCAATTTTCTTAAATTTACTGAGGCTTGATTTGTGACCCAAGATGTGATCTATCCTGGAGAATGTTCCGTGCGCACTTGAGAAGAACGTGTAATCTGCTGTTTTTGGATGGAATGTCCTATATATATCAATTAAATCTATCTGGTCTATTGTGTCATTTAAAGCTTCTGTTTCCTTATTTATTTTCATTTTGGATGATCTGTCCATTGGTGTAAGTGAGGTGTTAAAGTCCCCCACTATGATTGTGTTACTGTCAATTTCCTCTTTTATAGCTGTTAGCAGTTGCCTTATGTATTGAGGTGCTCCTATGTTGGGTGCATATATATTTATAATTGTTATATCTTCTTCTTGGATTGATCCCTTGATCATTATGTAGTGTCCTTCCTTGTCTCTTGTAACATTCTTTATTTTAAAGTCTTTTAATAGCAATTTTTAAGTGCACATGCAAATAAGACAGTTGTGTTCAGATAAGAGAGGCACAAAAATAGTAGCCTCACACCAATGATGACTAGATTTTCAGGAAATGGAAGCATTTTTCCCAGGAAAGATTATTACACATTGAGATCAACCAACAGATTTTACCTGTGGAAAGCCTTTAGATGAACCCAGAGAAGCCATTTCCTTGTAGACCTTAAGTATATTTCTGGGCAGAGGAGAGGACTTGGCTAGACAACTCTGGGGATTCCTTAGAGACTCCAGGATACAGTGTTCCTTGGAGTGCTAACCTGATAACCTTCATGTTCAATAACATCAATTTAATATCTCTTTCTAAATTCTTTTACAGCATATAGATAGATGCCACATAAACACATATGCAGATAATAACTCTGTGTTTGTAATGCCAGTTTTCTTTCATGAAGCTTAAACTGCCTTACAAACACCACCTCAGCCCAATTTCTTGTCCAGAAATTATACTTGTTCAGAGCCAGAATATATACTTCTCTCATGATTCCTTCTCTCTCTCTCTCTCCCTCTTTGTCTCCCTCTCTTTCTTCCTAGGTTTAAATAAAGTCTTTCAGAGACTGTTAAAAAAAATCATGATTCTTTTGGAAATGTCAAAATTTCCTAAGTAAAATCTATTATACTATTTATTGCCAAAGTCAGGGAAGCCAATTAAACTGCAATTTTACTTTTGGCTTTAAGATGCCAGAAACTGTAGCCAAGATTATATTTCAGCAATCTAAATTAATTTAGCTTTAAATGGCTGTTCAAAAGGAAAGTAAAAAGGACAATCTTGGTGACTCCAGTGTGCTATCTTTGTAATCCACATCAGGTTACAATTGTTTTGTTTTCATATCATTGATGAGCATTGTTTATGCCATGAATAATGTTTATACTTATTTGTCTTGCTTTTTCAAAAGAGCATAGACAAAAGACAAGAATGACAAGAAGCATATCAAGAAATTATACCATCAAAGACGTTGCATCATGAGACACATCTATTCTATTTCCGAAGACATAAAGGAGTTACACGGGAAGTGTGCTCTACAGCTAACATTTGATATGAAGATATCTTTGGACTGGACATAACTATTTAGAAGCTTGAAATAATAAGTCGTTTTTATTGAAAACCTACTATGTGCTAGACACTGTGCTAAGTACTTTATATTAGTATTTCATCAGTCCTAACAACCACCCTACATTAGATATTCTTATCTAATATTATTATGCCCCATTTGTATGTAAATAAATTGAAGCTTACAAGAGGTTAGTAATTTGCCCAAGGCTTCAGAACTAGTATATGGCAAAGCCAGGACTCAACCCCACATCTGCTTCATTCTATAGCCCACGTCTTAACCACTTTGCCAAACATGAAGAGCTTATGAATGGCATCCTACAAATAAGAGACAATGAATCTTCAATAGTTTATCAGCCATCACTTAGAATGGGCACTTTACTATGAGCCCAAGACATACAACAGAGGTCATTTTAAGCAATATTTATTGAATGTCTACTATAGTCAAGACACTATACTAGAAGATGCTAAGAAGGGAATCAGAAAGACAGGTCAGACAGCTGATCTGAATGGGGACTGCAGTCTAGTGAGGGAGAAAGCCATCCTAACACAAGGTAGAATTAAATAAATGGAGAGACATGAGCTCTCAAAGTGCAAAGGGAGGCTTCATAGTAGACGTTTAAACAGCATCTCAAAGAGTGAATGGGATTTTTTTATATGTAAAGAATCAAGGAAAGGCACATAAACTGAGACCAGGGTGTGCTTAAAGGCACAGAGGAGACAGACCCGGGGACACCCAAGGGGCACAAACGATCTAGTGTGGCTGGGTGTGTTGAGACTATGAGCACGTGAAGCTAGAAAGATATTTGGGACCAGATTTCAGTAGAATTTCTACACCTTCATAAAGAAATTGGAAATCTCTTCTGGGGAAAAAAAAAAAAAAAAAGCAAGGAGTTTGCAGGAAAGGGAAATGATGATATCAGAAGCCATGTTGGTTACTATATTAGTCAACATAGGAAATGATGAAAGTCTAAGCTTCAGAGTGATGGAGAAAAAGATGAGGAGAAAAACAAAAGACAGCAAGTGAGATGTGGGATAAGAAGTAGATAGCTCCTGAGTTGACTAGAAAATATCCATAACATGTTATAGGAAAACTGAACGAACTTTTTGGCCAGCCCAATAAAATGAGAAAAGTAGAAGAAACGCTATAACATATTTGGTTTGACACATCATAATCTTGAGGTACCAAAAGGAAAATCTATGCAAAGATATCAAGTAACAGTTGGAAATTCGAGCCTGGGAACCGAAAGAAATGTTGATGCTAGAGGCATATGTTAAGGAATTATCATCAGCATGAAGATGACAGGGGAAGCTATTAGGCAGGATTTGAATGAGAAGAGGACAGAGGGCAGAATTCTAGTGAACACCAATTTTTAAGGGGTAGACGAAGGAAGACGAGCTGGTTAAGATAACAGGGCAGTAGACAAACATCAGGAAACTATCTTCATAGAAGGCAAGAGGGAGGAATATTTTCAAGAAGTAGTGAGTGATCAGTGCCATATGCTCTTGGGTGATTAACTAAAATGAGGCTGGGAAGAGACTTAGAGCCAATATGGCCCCATAATCTTTACACCCTTTCTCATGCTCGTTCTCATTTGCAGTCACCACCTGCTTCTTCCTTGCTGCCTGTAGGTATCGTCAGAAGAGAGGCAGGCACAGTTTCACTGGTCAAAAAGCATGTGTTCCTGGGGGGATGATGCTGATGTTGATTGCCTGCAGAGGAAGCATATCCAGGATCTTCTTCTGATTCAGATCTTAAGAGTTATTTTTTTTCCCAGTCGGACCTTTGTTCCAATACAACTCACCATCTAGTGTCTATTATAAGTAATTTACAATTTCTCACCTGATCTTGGCATATGTTAAAGCCAGAAACAGATTCTTTGTGCTTCTTACTTGAAAAATTAGTATTTCCTCCTTATGGTAAAAGAGCTAATGTATGACATTTTCTATTTTACCCTAAATTCAATCACTCATTCACCAACAAGCATTTATCAAGCACCTGAAGTATATATGGCTGGGGGTGCAGTCATAAGCTTGACAAACCTCCAGCCCACGTGGAACTTACATCCTAGGGGCTGAGACAGATACTAAATGAGTGAGTGAATACAGCTGTGCAGTCTCAGACTCTCTGTCGTAAGTGTTCTAGTGGAAATAGTAAAGCAGATAGTGTGGTCTACAAGGCAAGGCCTCCCTGAGAAGACACTTGAGCTGAGACTGGAATGAAGAGGGTGAAAGATCCACTCTGAGATTTGGAGAAGGCGCATTCCTGGCAGAGAGGACAGCAAATGCAAAGTCTCTGAGGCTTAGCGTGGGACCTTGGCAAGTTCAAAGAATAGTATTTCCTTTGGATACGTACCCAGCAGTGGAATGGCTGGATCATATGGTAGTTCTATTTTTAGTTTTTGAAGGACCCTCCATAATGTTTTCCATAGTGGCTGCGCTAATCTACATTCCCACCAATAGTGCACAAGGGTTCCCTTTTCTCCACATCCTCGCCAACGTGTGTTATCTCTAGTCTTCTTGATGATAGCCATTCTAACAGGTGTGAGGTGATATCTCATTGTAGTTTTGATTTGCATGTTCCTCATAATTAGTGATGTTGAGCACCTTTTCATCTACCAGTTGGCCATTTGTATGTCATCTTTGAAAAATACCTATACAGGTCCTTTGGCCATTTTTCAATCAAATTATTTGGGTTTGTTTGTTTGTTTGTTTTGTTTTTGCTATTTGAGTTGTATGAGTTCCTTATATATTTTGGATATTAACCCCTTATCAGATATATGTTTTGCAAATATTTTCTCCCATTCCGTAGATGAGTGTAGTTAATAATACTGTATTGTATTGTGTATTTGGAATTTGCTAAGACTCTACACACATACACACACACACACACACACGCACACAAATGGTAACTGTGTGAGTTAATGGATGTGTTAATTGACTTCACTGTGGCAATTATTTTACAATGTATACATATATTAAATCATCACATTGTACACCTCAAAAAATCATGTTCTGGGGGCTTCCCTGGTGGCGCAGTGGTTGAGAATCTGCCTGCCAATGCAGGAGACACGGGTTCGGGCCCTGGTCTGGGAAGATCCCACATGCCACGGAGCAACTAAGCCCGTGAGCCACTATTACTGATAAATAAATTAAAAAAAAAAAAAAATCATGTTCTACAACCTAAATACATACAATTTTTATTTGTCAGAGAAGAGCAGGTTCTTCTGCAACCTCAGTAAAAAGTTGAGAAGACATGAAAGACTCAGAACTTATCAGGTCCCACTTCCTCCAGCATTGCTCTCGTGGACTCACTAGCTCTCCTTTCACCAAGATGTCAAATTCCTCAGATTTTGTTCCCCAATAGAAATTCTGAAAGACAGAGATTCTTAGAGATCTCTCATGTCTAATTCATTTATCTAAACAAAGTAAGGGAAAAAGACTCAGAATACTTTTCTTTGGGCCCCACAAGTACAGGATGGTTAATTTGCTTCAGTATTAAAGTCTGGTGAAGAACTATTACCCTTTCCTTGGAAACAGTATGCCTGACAAAAGATGCCATCAGAAGGAAATGCCATGTTTATTTATTTCCTTTTTAGCCCTTCAGCTTACTTTTGCACAGCCCTGACGCCTAATTACTTCTGGCACTCTGCCCTTGTTCATGGGTACTTAGCTACACATACTGTATATTTATGACTGTCCAGAGAACAGCTAACCATTGACCACTTCAGACTTCCTCCATGGCTCCATTTGAGAAACGGCTGACAGGTGGGAATGAATAATTTAGTATATGTGGTTAAAGAACAATTTGCTGGAGAGGAAAACCCAGAAGATGTTCTAATTCTGAATAAAGATAATGTATGATTTACATTTCTTAGGATGTAGATAGCTTGCTATACATTGCTTAGGACTATAAGGAAGACTATTAACCATTAAAAAAAGAATGACCTGGAAGCAAAATCTTAAGGGTGGTCATTAGGGGTTAAAATTCACATTTCCTGGTTTTCCCATTACTACCCAAAGAGAGAAACACAAATTTACTCTTCAAAAGTCAAAAACAAGGGACTTCCCTGGTGGCGCAGTGGTTAAGAATCCGCCTGCCAATGCTGGGGACACGGGTTCATCCCTGGTCCAGGAAGATCCCACATGCCGCGGAGCAACTAAGCCTGTGCGCCACAACTACTGAAGCCCACGTGCCTAGAGCCTGTGCTCTGCAACAAGAGAAGCCACCGTGATGAGAACCCCGTGCACCGCAACAAAGAGTCGCGCCCGCTCGCCACAACTAGAGAAACCCCGTGCGCAGCAACGAAGACCCAACTCAGCCAAAAATAAATTAATTAATTAATTTTAAAAAATAAATAATTAAAAAAAGTCAAAAACAAGTAACATTTCTTGTGCAACTGTCAGGTAGAAATCCTGAATAGGCGACTGAATTACTGCAGTAGGAAAAGGCATCATGAAATACTGCTGAGTTAGTATGCAGCTTTATTCCCTTACAGAAGATTACCTATCTATCTGTTTATCTATCCATCTATCTTTCTACCTATCTATCTATATCTATTTTAGACTCAAGGAATATATCTATAGCCAGATCTGTAGGTATAAATTAGTGTCGTGAAAAGCTATTTGTGAGGTGATACCTCATTGTAGTTTTGATCTGCATTTCTCTAAGAATTAGTGATGTTGAGCATCTTTTCATATGCCTCTTGGCCATCTGTATGTCTTCTTTGGAGAAATGTCTATTTAGGTCTTCCACCCATTTTTTGATTGGGTTGTTTGTTTTTTTGATATTGAGCTGCATGAGCTGTTTATATATTTTGGAGATTAATCCCTTGTCAGTTGCTTCGTTGGCAAACATTTTCTCCCATTCTGAGGATTGTCTTTTGTCTTGTTTATGGTTTTCCTTGCTGTGCAAAAGCTTTTAAGTTTAATTAGGTCTCATTTGTTTATTTTTGGTTTTATTTTCATTACTCTAGGAGGTGGGTCAAAAAAGATCTTGCTGTGATTTATGACAGTGTTCTGCCTATGTTTTCCTCTAAGAGTTTTATAGTGTCTAGAGTTTGTCATACAGAGTGAAGTGTCAGAAAAAGAAAAACAAATATCATATATTAATGCATATATGTGGAATCTAGAAAAATGGTACAGATGAACCTATTTGAAGGGCAGGAATCGAGACGCAGACATAGAGAACAGATGTGTGGACACAGAGGGGGAGGAGGGGGTGGGATAAATTGGGAGATTGGGATTGACATAAATACACTACCAGGTGTAAAACAGATAGCTAGTGGGAGCCTGCTGTATAGCACAGGGAGCTCAGCTCAGTTCTCTGTGGTGACCTAGATGGGTGGGATGGGGGCAGCTAAGAGGGAGGTCCAAGAGGGAGGGGATATATGTATACATATAGCTGATTCACTTTGCTGTACAGCAGAAACTAACATAACATTGTAAAGCAATTATACACCAATTTTTTTAAAAAAGCTATTTGTGATATAATTAAAATCTGTCTTTTATCATTGGAAAAATATATAATATGAATATTAAAAATATTAAATATACTAAAAACTAAAATATTTAAAATATAATTAAATAACATTAAAATATTTAAAGTATAATTATATAATTAAAATATAATTATTATATATATATATATACTGAGAGATTGATCCTACATAGGACCTACAAAGGAAATGATACTAGTTCTTCCTGAAAGCGGGATTTCACCTGACACTAGGTATGGCATGCAGTTCAACTCTTTGCCTTTTTTTTTTTTTTAGTAATTATATCTCTTCCATTTTTATTGCCTTTGCCCTTTTTTGTATTAGGGTCTGCTCACTGTTAAAGACTGAAGAGGAGAAGAAGACCACAGAGGGCAGTTGAGGCCTTGATCGTGTGCAGTATGGCAAAACAGCCCATGAACTACAAAAGAAAGGAAAACGTGGTTACAACTAATTCTATCATTTAATATGGCCATCTCCTGACATATAATATTAGAACATCTATTTCCATAAGTTCCTAAAGAAGGGGACCTTCTATTTCCTCTCACTTTCTTTGTTGACCAAAACAAACAAAAGAAACCCACAAAAAACAAAAATAAAACAAAACAAAAACACACAGAAGCCTGCAAATAAAGAGTCTTATTTGGAGTCTTAAGAATTGCAATTCGGGAGACACGGATATGGGTAAAACTGAAAGAATGTTCTGGGGAAAAGAAAGAGTCAGGTGTTTATAAAGGGAAAGCCATGAGGCTGTACTCTGACATAAGAAAAGAAATACTTGTCCTTAAGGAATAGGCTGTCATGAGTTATTTAGGGTAAGCGTTTGATAAGTATCTTGCATTTCTGGAACTTTGGACAGATGTTCTGGATGCCTACGTTAAGACAGTAAGTGGTCAAAGGTCAGATTTCATCTGGGCTGAGATGTGCATAAGTCGCACTTCCTCAGTGGCCCCCTGGCTCCATTTTAGAGAGCTCTCTTAGCAATACCAACTCCATTTTTATTTTCCTTTCACACCTTCAGGAATGAAATGGGCATTCAATGCATTTGTCATTCCATGTCCAATCAGCAGGAATAAACGGACCAGACAGGTGTGCCCATACAATGCAACTATCAGTTATAACCAGAGTGAATTAATGAGCTTTTGTAACATTTTATGTTCAATATTATGACCCACTTTACTCCTGCAGGTTAAAATTGATTCTTTGCAACTCTGAAAGAAGGAAAGCCCTTCAGATTAAAGTTTAAGAAAGGAGAGTCTTTTTTTCTAAGATGGTTCCTCCAAGCTCAAAGTCTCCAGAAATCTGCTAGGTATTCTTTGTCTCATATGCTATGTCTCACTGAAATAAATCTTAAAATATTCAATATTTGGGATAATTCAAGCTCTTTGGAGTTTTGGATTACAACATTTCACGAGAGGGAGCAGAGTTATCTATAAGAGAAAGCCAACACACATCAAGCCTGTTTCACAAACCAGAGCTCTGGGAAAAGAAAAAGGAGTAAGGAGTGTTGACAAGAGATTTATTTTTCAGACATATAAAACCTGAGTGTCTGAATCTCAGCAAAAACAGTACATGGGGAACTTCATAATTACTCTGCTCAGACTCACAAAGAAGTAGAAATATGTTTAGTGACCTCTAAAAGTAAATATCTCAACACAGAAAATAAGCAACTGGAAAAGAAATTAACAAAAAATATTTCTTAATGAGGTTCTTGGTCAGTAATTTCTTATGATTTATTGAATGAAAACTAAGAAATAATGTAAAAGGTTTACAGCAAATTCTGTATTTTTAACATACTAAAATCTAGGCTAAATATAGATACCTATAAATAACTAAATTTTATTTTTTTTAAAGTCAGAAATATTCAATTATCTCCTTGTTAAGATGATCAATAATTAAATAAGTAATATTTCAAAGAATTAGTTAAATCCTAATGGCAATCCCCCAAAAACTGAAGACCTGCTTGGGATATATATTTCATAATTAATGTTATGCTATTGAGTTAGGTATTTTTCATATAATTTTTAATGTATATTATTAATACACTAGGATGACTGTTCAAGTTTTCAGAGAACTGTCCCACGTCCCAGGAAACTCCTCAGTCCTGAGCAAACAGGGATGGTTGTTCACCTACCACTAAAATCTGTATTATAGCATCTCTATATGATCTCAACAATAACTTTTATAAGGCTCCATCAGAAAACTAGGTTAAGCAAATATTTGGGGCCTGCATCCCTCTCATGGTAAATATGTAGGCTATAGCTATGATTGGATAACAGAACTAATTTAGGTTGACAGGAGTTTAAGGTAAACTAGGAGAATAAGAAGATAGATAATGTAGACTAAGGAAAACAAATGAATTTCCACAGTAACATTCTTTCCATCAGTATTCATAAACTATACTTTAAACTGAGAAAATGTTAGTCCCAGATTCTTTAGCATGGGAATCACTAATCTTAATAATATGGAAAGAGCAATGAAAGCATGGAAATTTCCATAGGAATATCAAATTTTCCTCAATCATATTGATTTATTGAAATGCTTAACAATGGACTTCTAAAATATATTCTTACCACAGGAGATTCCCTAAAGGGAATTACTTAGAGATCAAGGTTATTCATTTTAAGTGAATTTGACAATAATAAACTGTTTAGTAGTTTTATGGTTAACATAGACAATAATTTCCAGAGAATTTTTGGACCCCCAGCTAAGAAGCATAGCCAATTTTTTGAGAAGTCTAAATAATGTGCAATTTCTTCAGTACCTGATGCCAGGGAATCTATTCTTTCTCAGTTTAAAGCCTTTGTTGTATCTGCTTTTCATTTAAGCTCAGGAGAAAACATTTTGTTTCTGGAATTGTTTCTTGGAAAAGGGAGTAAGCCATTCCGTGCATTACCAAAACCTAAAGCTTTATTGCCTTCTCTTGCTACAGCACCATATACTGCTGCCTGAAAATATCCCACACATGTGGTCCTGTCATTTGGCAATAAAAACATCGGATCCAGCAGTGACGAAAGACTCATGTTTGAAGGAAAGCAATCCAAGATAATTTCACTGCTAGCACTTAGAGAGGGTCCAAATAAACTCGACAACACATCCAATATACAAGGTACATTAACAAGAATACTCAATACCACAGGGCACATTCCAACCAAGCACTTTTCAAAATAAGAAGCTTATGCCAATGAAAGTAATGAGCCCTTTCTTGCACAGAACCGAAGGGAAATCAGACGTTGATGGGAAGGACACTTACTCAGACACTAATCTGCTTTTGATTATTAACGTGTTGCTCCTTCTAAGGCAGATACGGCAACATTCAGAAAGGAAGAAAAAAGACTTCCAAACTTGAATTCTGTTTTTCTCAAATAAATTATCTAAAAGATTATTCATTATGTGGTTTTTAACTTTTTCTGGTCCTTCTGTTGTTCTTTATATCCTTCTTTTAAGTACTTGCTGAATGCATTTCCATGTGACTCTGTGACATGCTCAGAAAACAGGATGACTCTGGGACCTAAGCAAGGATGAGCACAAAAGTTTTACTGAGGTTCAACTTCCCTCATGTTGCAAGGAGAAAAGACATATGATTCAGTTTTATCACCCATATGTAATATAAAGTCTGTACTAAAGCCAAACAGTTGTGGGAAAATATATGTTTTAAATACAGTCTCCTGAACTCTACACATTTAATTCCAGTAGTGGTACTAGTATCTTACGTTACAGTTTCACAAAGCACTCATGTATATATTATTTCATTTGATCATCATAGAATCCTTTTAAGTAAGTGGAATAATAGTATTCTTATTTTATAAATAAGGAAAATTGAGACTCACAGATTCCATACTAAGGACACATTTTAACACTTAATTCAACATCCATTCCACTACCTCATGCTACCCCTTTAACTAGAGTAGCATATATTTTCTGAGTGTCTACCATGCACTAGATACTGTGCCAGGGAGCTGTGAATACAGTGGTAAATAAGAAAACCTCAGACCCTGTCCTCAAAAGAATTTTAATAAAAATTATTATTTGATAATTTACACAAAATCAGTTATATAGTGACTAAGGTCATTGAATGGATAGAAAATTTACTGACTAGGCTGGAAAATGTGACACCAGAAAATCATTAAGATTAGAGAAGTTTCTATATAAGTATAATTTGAAACGTATTTACAAGGCTCCATTAATCCCCAAATTTCAGTTTTTTAACACAATATGTTTTTCTCTCATGCATGTAAAGCCAGTCTGTAGACTAGAGAACGTGGGGGAGGGAAGGCAGCTCTGTTCCATGCAGTCATTCATGAGCTGTATTGGCAGAAGTTCAGCTGTCTTCAACAGGGGCTCCCAGGGTTGCCTTGGACATTGGTGTCCAACTGGCTGACTAGGAAAACGAAAGAGTGGAGGAAATCAAGTGGTTTCTGTGGGTCCAGTTATCCATCTATGTTCCATTGTCCAGAATTGTGTCTCATGCCTAACTTAACTGCAAGAGAGGTTGGAAAATGTAGATCAACTGTGCCCAGGATGAAAAAGAAACTGATTTTCTCAACAGCTATCCATTACCTGTCACAACCAATCTCTAGTTGGGTAACCTAAAAGAAATTATTTAATCTCTACAGTTGCCTCTGAAAAATGGAGATACTGTATCTCATTGCATCCAAAACACCATCTTTTTTTAAGCTGTGCTATTATTTTATGTGCCACTAAGTAAAAGAAAAAACAGTACCACCAACTAAACTAGATTCGTACATACCATCAATTCCAAAAGACATTCTGACTTAGCGATGTTAAAATATGAGGGGAAGGGAGGATGCAATGAATTGAGGAAATATAGTAATAATATCTGCCTCCTTGGATTATTGGAAAATTAAATAAAGCAGTGTGCTAAAAAATAGGTCATGTTGCAGAATCACCACAGAGTTCTAAGTTATTAGCTAAAACAACAGTCACATACAACCAAATCAAACAAAACCTACACAAAAACAAATCTTGGCTTGGAAATACACAGCAGGTATTGAGGCATTCTTGCAACTGTCAAGCAGAGTCACTACAGGGCAAACCCTGAGTGCCGTCCACCCCCTTTCCAATCTTTCCTATGACCATTACTCCCTGTTGAAGCTCCTAGGCTCAGAGAGAGGAAAGGAAAGCAACAGACGGAAGCAGACAGCAGTTTCCCTTCTTGGAATGTTCCCTGGTATCGATACAGATGTTTCAAAGTCCTTCTTTGAGGCAGAACAATGTAATGACTGAGATGTGCCTCTCATTCAAATTATTCAGATTTGAATTGCAGATCCTCCAAATTAACTACTCCTCATGCATGGTATGGGGATAATGACAGTATACATCTCTGGCTGTTAAATGAGATCATCCGTGTGAAGTCCTTAGCGCTGCACACGGCTTATAGTAAGTACTTAATAAGCATAGCAGTTATTTGAACCTATGATTTTTACCCTACCCTCTTGTGCCTTTTGTGAGTCATTACTCATCAGAAACCACACGAGGAGCTTGCAAGGAGCCATAAAAAAACAAAACCCTACCCTCATTTTTCTCCACTCCTTCTTCCTGAAGCCAGCAACCAGAATAACAGTACTGCTTTCTCTGTAGTACTGGGTCCACCATAACTTTACCCCTATAGCCTTTCCTCAGAACTGCTGGGAAAGGGGATCCTATGTTCCTGTATTTTGTCTCATCAGCATCCTAAATCATGACAATATTGCCTCATTCCTCAGACCAAAGTAAAGACCTTGAAAATAACCACTAAGTTAAAAAACACCCTAGAAATTATAGATCAGTCACTATAATTTTTGCTTTTGTTTGTTTGTTTTCCACTTTAAAACCATTACTGACACCGTTTATAAACGAAGGATACAAAGAGATCTAGATCTGGATCTAGACATAGATATAATGTCATGCAAGGTCACCACAAAGTTCTAAGTAGTCACTCAACCTAAAAAGATAAAGTCATCCATCAACTAAAATCACGCATATATATGCACATTCTATATGTACAGAGTAATAATATACAACCTAACGATGTAGAATGAAGAAGGAACACAAGGGAATGTAGTTCTGTTGACCAATATCATTCATGTTGATCAGCAGAAACATCATTACACAGAATACAGTATAGCAAGATTAGGTCATTTCCCTGAGTAAATAAATTCCGTCCCATAATTGTTGATGACATAAGTCATCATAAGTAGTTTACTAACTAGTTTATTAGTGCTTTTATTAGTAACTAACCTCACAAAGAAACTAATCCACCTCTTAATAAACCTAAGGTGTGAATCCTGCTTCAGGTAAGGAAAAATATTACGTGACAATCAGGTGATCATTGCTAATTCATATCCATTTTAATGGATCAGTGTTTGATCTTATCTGACACAACCAACATAATGCTACAAGTAGACAGTCACATCCCCTGGTGAACTATCTGGTTACCTTTTCTGCACAGGGCAAATTCACAAAATATTGCTGCCAGTACTTCATTACTAGTGAACCTACTACAGAAGAAGTATTTCTTTAAAACACAGTACTGTTCTATTACAAATATTCTATCTCAATTTTTCTTGCTTCATTACTAGTGAACCTACCACAGAAGAAGTATTTCTTTAAAACACAGTACTGTTCTATTACAAGCATTCTATCTCAATTTTTCTGATGATTAAAGGGGATTTTAATTATACAATCAATGAGAAAATAGATAGAAACCATCTGGACATTCTTCTGTTTCCTGCCAAAGAATTTTCTTTTGTTTTACATATCAATGACTTAAGCTAACAAAGGAATTTCAGTGCCAGTCATTTGTCCTTGGCAGGGCTGGATCTTTTTTATGTTATGAAAGATCTTTTAAATTTACTGATTGAGAGTCAAATTATCCCACACGGTCAGTGAATTAACCTCAACATTTTCCTACACATAAAACTAAGAACAAAGGGTATTTTTTAATTACTTGATCTTTAAAGCATACAAACTTTAAATCATTTTGTGCTTCAATGTTTTTACTAATCAGGGTGGTCAAAACTCAAAAACACTTTCTCTTTTTTGAGATGCTGATGGAAAATGCTTAAGCAGTAGGGTACTTAAAAAAAAAAAGTACTATTGGTTTTAAATGAAATAAAAGAATGGAGAAGGACATGGCATGAAAGAAACAGAGAGACTTCCAAAAGTTATATTGCTATAATACTGGGCGGCCAGTCTGCACGAAGTAAACCTTTAGGAAACTCTAGCAGAGAAGACTCCTGGGGACAGACTGCCCAGGAGTCTAGCTGCAAGTATGAGGACCTCGAGGGGTGGGATAGGGAGGGTGGGAGGGAGACGCAAGAGGGAGGAGATATGGGGATATAGGTGTATGTATAGCTGATTCACTTTGTTATAAAGCAGAAACTTAACACACCATTGTAAATCAATTATACTCCAATAAAGATGTTTAAAAAAAAAAAAAGAACAAAGGGGAAGGGAGTAGGGATAAATTAGGAGGTTGGGATTAACATATACATACTACTATATATAAAATAATCAACAAGGACCTACTGTATAGCACAGGGAACTCTATTTAATACTCATATGGGAAAAGAACCTGAAAAAGAATAGATATATGTATGTGTATAACTGAATCACTTTGCTGTACACCTGAAACTGACACAACATTGCAAATCAACTATACTCCAAGATAAAATAAAAATTAAAAAAAAAAAGTGAACTACGTGAAAAAGCAAATCAACTATTAGGTCAGAAACTAAAATTCACGTCTGCCATTGCTCCCAGAATGGAAGAAGAAGTGGCACGTTGGCCATGGACTTTGCCACATTTCTCTGGTAAGCACCATGATTTTGACTTTGAAAGGTGAGTTTTGTTTCTTAAATCTACTCTTTGTAGGGAATTGCACAAAATAGAAGGTAGCTCCTTCCATGGAGCAAAGAAGCAATAAGATTTTTTTCAGCCTTCTCTAGAGGCATCTCTGTAATAAGCAGGATTTGTTGATTTGATAGGTGGGTATAAAAAACCAGTAGCGTCTGGGACTTGCAAATTTAGTGTCCAAAGAATACTAAAGAATTACATTACCATTTACAGTAGGGAAAAGAAGGCACTGATTTGAAAGTTTGATTCACAGCTATATATTTTAGAGATAATCTGTGGGACTAACACACAAAAGTTTTTCAAAGCTATCTTAAAGATTTCTTTGGAGGAAAGGAAAGAACCGGAAATTGTTATAAGATTTATTAAACTGTCAACAGTTCTGAAAGGAAAGAATTTGACCAAGAAACGTTTTCTCCCTTGGACACCTCTTTAAAACAACAACAACGATGATCTGTTTGGGGTTAGGAAGTACTATGAAAATTCACAGGGAAAAAAAATCAAGGAGAGAAAATTACCTTTTATCTGTTACTAAGCTGACATTAGTTTACTATCCTCATTTTTTGAAAAAATTCCCAATTTATTATAGTCAGATGAACTTCTTTGATTGTTATTATTTTCAAGAGGTGATTCTCCAAGGTGATTCTCTTAACTCCATTACTGAAAGTTAGGGGAAGACAGAATTTAATGACTCAGTATGTGAGGTCAAAAAAACTGATCCCAACCTAAAGATATATTTTTATCATACTGTAAGGATTTTTGATGAAAAATTTTTAAATTAAATTAGTGAGCTTCCAACAAACATAATGAAATTATTTTGTCTTCACCTTAATATTTATAGATCCTTGATGATTACCAGACTTTAACTTGTATAACTCCCTGTAAATTAAATACAGTGTATTAAAAGGGATGATGTAGGTATTTTTAAATAAAATAAACACAGTTTCAAAAAGCTACGTGGTAAGGCGTATTTTAGAGATATCTGCAGATGGAACACTAGAAATAGTCATATTGGAAACTGTAAATGGAATGGAGATGATGGGGGCAAAGAAGAGATATAGCAGTGGTGGGGGAGGGCCATGGCCTTTGGCCATAAACTGCTTGGCATTTGAAACATGGCCCTGGCTCTTGCTACCTTTAGCAAGTTACTCTATAAACTTCAGTTTCTTCCTACTTCTTAGAACTGTTTTGAGGATTGTCGGGGAGGAGGAAATTTTCCTCTACCCTTCTAGGTTCTCCTGGCTGGTCTAAGAATTAAATTGACATGAGACAGATTAATAGGAGAAAATTAAACGAAAGTTTAATAACACATATACATGGAAGAGGCCCAGGAAAACTGAATAACTGACCAAAATGGCTGAAACCTTCACCTTAAATATCACCTTCAGCTAAAGACAACAGAGGATGTTGGGAGTAGTGATTTGGAACTTCGAAGAGGAGGAAAGCAATTGACATGAAGATAGAAAAGCAAATGTTTGGTAAATAAATATTTGCTGGGCCCTGCAGAGACAGTGGGACACAGAGAGGAATTTTAACAAGCAGAATTTGCTAGACTCCGCCTTGTCTACTATACCTAGTTCATACCATAGTGAACTATGGTGATACTCCCTTTCTGGAATGGTCCGCCATTTAAATTCCTTAGGCAACTAACGGGGAAGTAAAAAGAAAGACTTCCTGACTCTTCTGTTCCTTAAAAATAATCAACTTAATTGAAACCTCAGGCCAACGAGACACATTTTGGGGTGGCAAATTTTGCTCCCTCACAGGGTTAAATAAGATTGCATATGTCATATGCCTTACATAACTTATATAACTATATAAGTGCTACATACCACCACAGTACCAGGTACACAAAAGATACTCAGTAAACATGAATGCTCTGTCCCCTAGACTGAAGGAGTGAGGTAGGAGAAGGAAGCAGTGAAGGGACAGTGAAGGATGCAAGTGGATGATGAGCTAACCTGGGACAGCAGAGATGCAGTGGATGCTGTGGTGTGCTGCCGGAGCCCCACTTCCTACAGCCACCAACAGTGTTGCCTGCTGACAGGTCACAGCAGAGTCCCTTTCAGGGAATGGCCTGAATGGAGGTGTCTCTCCCAAAGCCATACCCCGTCCCGGAGGCAGCTGCATTCAATGGCTGGAGGAAAAGGCATCCAAAGGCTCAACTCAGGACATTCATAAAGTGCCGTCCCAGCTTCAGAGTGCCGGATGGGATCCACTGGGACTTCTGCTGCAAATGCAGCACAGATCAACTTCTCCCACTGCCCAGTACAGCTTCCCTCCTCCCTTTACAGGTGCTGTTCCTGCAAACACTCCCAAATAAATCTCCCGCCTGCAAATTTCCATCTCAGAGTCTATCTCCCTAGGATAAAAGGTAATATAAGTGGGGGAGAGGGTGGATTAGTTCAATGTGAAGAAGCAGGGATTTTCTGAGATTATGAATGATTAATACTATAATTATGCTAGATCATTCGCATAGTTTTTCTCTTCAACTACATGTGCGATTATCCCCATTCGACAGATTAAGAGAGGTTAAGTGATTTGCCTAATATCACAGAGCCACCAATTAACTGAAAAACTTTCAGCCCAAGTTTATCCATCACTGAAGTCTGGACTCTTTCTACTGCATCATGCTGTCTCCCAACCACATCACTTTATTTCTTTCTTTTAATATCTTTGTTGGAGTATAATTGCTTTACAATGGTGTGTTAGTTTCTGCTGTACAACAAAGTGAATCAGCTATAAGTATACATATATCCCCATATCCCCTCCCTCTTGCATCTCCCTCCCACCCTCCCTGTCCCACCCCTCTAGGTGGTCACAAAGCACCGAGCTGATCTCCCTGTGCTATGCGGCTGCTTCCCACTAGCTATCAGTTTTACATTTGGTAGTGTATATATGTCCATGCCACTCTCTCACTTCGTCCCAGCTTACCCTTCCCCCTCCCCGTGTCCTCAAGTCCATCCTCTACATCTGCATCTTTATTCCTGCCCTACCACTAGTTTCATCAGTACCGTTTTTTTAGATTCCATATATGTGTGTTAGCATATGGTATTTGTTTTTCTCTTTCTGACTTACTTCACTCTGTATGACAGACTCTAGGTCCATCCACATCATTACAAATAACTCAATTTCGTTCCTTTTTATGGCTGAGTAATATTCCATTGTATATATGTGCCACATCTTCTTTATCCATTCGTCTGTCAATGGACATTTAGGTTGTTTCCATGTCCTAGCTATTGTAAATAGGGCTGCAATGAACATTGGGGTGCATGTGTCTTTTTGAATTATGGTTTTCTCAGGGTATATGCCCAGGAGTGGGATTGCTGGGTCATATGGTAATTCTATTTTTAGTTTTGTAAGGAACCTCCATACTGTTCTCCATAGTGGCTGTATCCGTTTACATTCCTACCAACAGTGCAAGAGGGTTCCCTTTTCTCCAGCCACATCACTCTAAATGAGAGGTGAGTGAGATGCAGTAAGAAGGGTTGAAGGCACAGTGGCCCAGATCAATTTCCCATTCACAAACCCCAACTTTTGTTAACATGGCTCAGCCTCTGTTTTCAATTTCTTGTGTCCTGAGCTTTTGGTTTTTCCTTTAAGGCTATTTCTCAACCCCAAAACGCCAGGTATTTAGTATATGAATTTTCTCTGTGTGTGTTTCTGTCTTTTTGTCTGAACATCCTATTTTAAAGGAAGACGGTATTTTATAATTAAAAGTTAAAATAAAAGAACATGAACCTTAGAGTCTGAGAACTGAATTTTAATCCCAGCTCTGCTATTTACTCGCTATGCATCTCAGAAGAATGGCTTAACCTCTTGTAGCCTCTTTTTTATCATCTGTGTACGGGAGTAATAATAGTCACCTCATATGGTTGTTGTGAGGTTCCCATGAGATAACCCACATTAAGCACACAGCACAGTGGGCATTCCATATATCCTCAGTCCAATGATCTCACTCTTTTCTAAAAAACTCCCTGATGGTTCTGCTCATGCAACCACTCCATTGTCATCAAAGCAAATCACAGTCAGTAAGTGAATAATTTGCCTTCCCAGACTGCGTCACAACTCCTTTACAATATACCTATTCTGACTCACAATACACATACACATTCCAGAAGCCATATCTAGCCTCTCTAGGTCTTTATCATCATGCCTCTTACCCGGGTCCTAGACATAATGTAAAACCCATCTTGAATGGTTAGAACATCTAAGCCACACTCTCTTTTCCTGGGAAGATGAGGGCTCCTCACTTCCTCTTTGTTCAGCCCGGATGCTCAAGACAAAGCATCCCATCACGCCCAAAGGATCTGGGTCTTCAGAGGAACAGAAATTATTCCTGCTCAGAAAAATAGGCTGGATTCTCCAGAATTAAATATTTAGAATCCCATATGGAGACTTAAACCCACACTCTGATTTCCAGCAAGGGACACACCCCCTCAATCACAATCACTGTTTGGGTAGGGAAATGTTTGCCACATTTTATTTTGGACTTTGAAATACAATAATTCATATCTATTTAACACTTACTATGTGCCAGACACTCTGCTAAGTGTTTTTCTGCATTGTGTTATTAAGCCTCATGAGAAACCTAGTTAGTTATTATAATAATCCCAATTTTATAAAAGAAGGAAAACAGTGTCAAAGAAAGTATCCTTCCCCCTGATTCTAGGAGGAATGGAAAGTTGGGGCCACCCTAGTTATCAGCTCAACCAGATTGAACAGGGAGCTGAAGGACGTAAGAACTAGAGGGAACCACCAATAAGAATATGCTTATAAGAAGAGGAAGGAGAAAAAAAAAAAACCTTTTCATATTGTGAAAGGAAAATCCAAATAGAGCTGGTATTGCTAAGAGAGCTCTCTAAAAAGGAACCTGGAGGCCATAGAGGAAGTGTGACTTATGCACATCTCAGTCTGGATGGAATCTGAATTTTTGAGCACTTATTATCCGAACGAAGACATCCAGAACATCAGCCAGAAACTCAAGATACTTATCAGACCCTTACCCTAAAATAACTTGTGACAGCCTGTCTATTATCAGACCCTTCACTTAAAACAACTCATAACAGCCTATCCCTTAAGGAGAAGTATTTCCTTTCTTGTGTCAGGGTACAGCCTTGTGGCCTTTGCCTTTATAAGCTCCTGACTCTTTCTCTTCCCCGGAACACTCTTTCAGTTTTATCCAAATCTGTGTCTCCCAAATCGCAATTCTTAAGACCCCAAATAAAGCTCTTTGTTCTTTGCAGCCTCTATATTGATTATTGTTCAACAGTGCTTATATACATCAGCTTATATTTGCACTTTTCAACTACCTATTAAGCAGTATTGATTTTACCATGGAGATATTTTCTAGGAAAGTAATGGAGTTTCCCAAAATTCCAGTTCCGTTTTTATGTAGAAGAAGAAAATGGAGAGAGTTATACAATACATTTAGTCAATCGGGATGTTTGATTTTGTTAAAAACAAAAACAAAACAAAAAACCTCTGAAGACAAACCAAAGGCAGGAAGCTAACTTAAAGTGACACAGCAAGGAATTCACTAGGCCAAGATTAAAGGCCAAAGTCCTGAAACCAGATAGTCTGCCTAATTCACCAAGCTCGATCTTTTTAAATAAATTTACTCTGCTGGGATGTTATTCCTTTCTCTCTCTAGGGCTTCTACTGAGTATTGACTAGGTTTTTCCTGGATCAAGTGAAGTCATTTGCTTGAATTGGTCACCCCTATTTACTAAAAATCAGACAATTTATGTGTTTTACCAAGTTTAATATCATAAGTCAAATTATGAACAAGTAAAGCTAATTTAATTGAAGAAAATGAGATCTTGCATTCTTTGATGATTCAGTGAAGTTGAATTGTTCATTATCTCACTTTCTCTCCCAACCCAAAGCATTGCATTGAGGTCATTTATCCAAGCCACTTTAAAATCAATTGTTAGGCTTTTTTTTTTTTTAATATCTTTATTGGAGTATAATTGCTTTACAGTGGTGTGTTAGTTTCTGCTTTATAACAAAGTGAATCAGCTCTACATATACATATATCCCCATATCTCTTCCCTCTTGAGTCTCCCTCCCTCCCACCCTCCCTATCCCACCCCAGGCATTTTGCATATACAGTAAGCTTAGCCTCTATCTGTGACATAAGGAAGTCAGGAATATCTTTAGCCCCGATTTCCCAGAGCTGGGAGAACCCCAGTGTTCCTCCTCCTCTAGTAGAGCAATGCAGTGAAAAGCTTATCGCTTCCTCTGTACCCTTGCAGGGTTGTCAGGCTTCAATAGATGCACAGTCATGGCAGCATGGAGTTGGTGATGGATTCACCTTCGTAGGCAGACAAGAAATTCAGTAATGTCCACATCCTCCCTGGTGACCCTTCTACTTTACAGCCCAAAATTAGAAGCAGGCTTTCTCCGTGTGGTTCAAGGTTACAGGGGCAATACTGGAGATTCTTAAACTCATTACTTTTCCTCAACACTTCTTTCTCAGTTTAACCTGCAAAGACACTATAAGCCCATCACTGGAAAGGGATATGCTTTAAGTTATTTGTTCTGCCATGTTGGAAATTTTGCATTGATTAAGTCGCACGCTTTCAACCTCTCACCCTTATCACCAGCACCGTTAACGTGCAGCACAGTTCACTGGCATTGATAGTTAAGTCTGTGTTCATAGTCTAGATGGTAATACCTAGAGGAAAGGTAACTGTCCCTTATGAGGATCAATAATATGGTCTTGGACTTGTTAACATGCTGTTATAACTATTTGAGCTAGCCAGGAAAAGATATTTCTTATCCAACTAAAAACTTTTTTAGTATCTATGTACTATATGTATGGCACAGTGATTTTAAAAAAATATACAGCCCTGGTGTTTTTGTGTCTTGTCTTTACTTTCCCCATACTAGATTTACTGCTTTAGAAAGAACCTAGTCCTGGGTCAGCAATCATTTTCTGAGAAAGTCAGATAGTAAGTATTTTAGGCAAGGACCGTACAGCCCCTCTCTCACCACTAACTCACTCTGCCATTGTAACGTGAAAGCAGTCCTGATCAATATGTAAACAAATGAATGTGCCTGTGTCTCAATAAAACTTTATTTACCAAAACAGGTGACAGGCCAGATGTAGCCACAGTTTGATGATCATGATCTAAACCAAAAGGTTGATGAGGGCACGAAATGATCTCTTCTTGTGTCCCTAGCACGTAGCACACGGTGGATATTCAAATCTGTTAACTAAATGAATAAAAACAAACTTCAAAGGACCAAGAAACTATCCTAGATCAATCATAATAGCAAATGTATAGTGTTTCACACCTGTCAGTGTGGAACAAAATAACTTGTCAGTAGAGAAACATTTGCTGAATAACTGAAACTCCATTTTATTTCGCACCCATGATTAATCTCTGTCTTTTATTCTTGACTTATGCACTGGATTATCTTTTGGGAATTTATTCTTGGTTCAAAACATCATTAGAAGATGCATTAGGGCTTCCCTGGTGGCAAAGTGGTTAAGAATCTGCCTGCCAGTGCAGCAGACACGGGTTCGAGCCCTGGTCCAGGAAGATCCCACGAGCCGCGGAACAACTAAGCCTGTGTGCCACAACTACTGAGCCCGTGCGCCTAGAGCCTGTGCGCCGCAACAAGAGAAGCCAACGCAATGAGAAGGCCGTGCACCACAACGAAGAGTAGCACCCGCTCGCCAGAACTAGAGAAAGCCTGTGCACAGCAACTAAGACCCAACGCAGCCAAAAATAAATAAAAATAATCAATTAATTTTTTAAAAAAAGATGCATTAAACTTGGTCTGTGGCCTTGCATATATTTGCTCCTTTAAAAAGTGCTCCAAGTAGAAAACAGTCAAATTGAAGAGCTGCTTCTTTTTCGTGTGTTCCCATTCACATGTTGTTTTAATTTTTCAGCTTCATCAGGCAGGTAGGCTGCCATCTGGTTGATTCTTGACAGTTCTCAGTGGTTTTAGCTAAAACTTTGGCAGTTGATTTTTTTTTTTTTTTTGTAATGAAGGCAGCCAATGTTTTGACAAAATTCAACCCTCTGTCCCTAGGGAAATTATTCAGTTTTTAGAACTTGTTTTGAGACCAACTTTTCCCAGAAAGGCTTCATATCTTCCCTCTCCTTCAGGAGTTCTCCCTTTTTGCAGTCAACTGTCACAGCTGATAGCTTACTGGCTATAAAAAGAGTTTTTAACTTTCAGTACAAAGTAAACAAGGTGACATTGCAAATAAGCCTTATGAATCGATAAGCATACTATTTTTTAAGGCATTTGCACAATATCCCCTATCATAAGATGCTCAGGTGGCACAATAAAGGAAATTAGAATTATAATCACCCAAAATAAATGATTCGTCCTCTGGTTAAATAGAGAAATGTCAGTATTAAGGTTTATAACAAAAATTCATCATAAGAAGAGACCTGTATAGTTTCTTTTTTTTCTGCTTAGCTTTTTTTTTAATGTTTTTCTTCCAGTTCTATTGAGATAGGGTTGACAAATAAAAATTGCATATATTTAAGGTCTACAACATGATAATTTGATATACGTATACACTATGAAATGATTACCACTATCAAGCTAATTAACATATCCATCAACTCACATAGTTGCCCTATTTTTGTGTGTGGTGAGGACCCTTAAGACCTACTTTCAGCAAAATTCATGTATATAATACATGATTATTTACTATAGCCACCATGCTGTACATTAGAGCTCCAGAACTTACTCATTATTTTTTCATGGACAGGCATTTTATTTTAAATATATTGTAGTAGTGTGTACATGTCAATCCCAAACTCCCAATCTATCCCTCCCCCCCACTCTTCCCCACTGGTAACCATAAGTTCCTTCTCTAAGTCTGTGAGTCTATTTCTGGAGAACTTATTCATCTTATAACTGGAAGTTTGTACACTTGACCAACATCTCCCCATTTCCTCTACCCCCAGCTCCTGGTAACCACTATTCAGCTGTGTCTATGAGTTCAACATTTTTAGGTTCCACTGGCAGAGGCCTATATAGTTTCTCAACCCAAAAAAATCTCAATATTCAGGATAGAAAAAAATATACCTGACTTCCATTCCTTTTTCTGATCTATTTTTTCAAAAAAGTCTTACTATATTGTCTTTCTTTTCTTCAGAAAATTAGCACTGGGAAAACTAGCACTGCCCTAAAAAAAAAAAAGTTTGTAGCTACCTTATCCTATACTGGAGCCCATATATGCCTGGTTATTGAAATTATCTGGTCAGTCTTTAAAGCATACAGAGGACTGGGCCCCACTAAAGGGTCTGGCTGAGGACTCTCTTAGTTTTGATTGGGGTACTCTTCAGATGGTCCTCACGGCATTTCAGATTCGGGAACCCCTGCACCAGAAGACTCTCCCAGCAAGACTGCTGCATCTAGTCGACACTTTAATGATGATTCAAGAGGCCCCAGATTCCTTTTCTCAGCAGTGAGTAGATTTTATTTTCATCCTTTTGATCTTCACCAAAAATTAGGTGCCAGCCACAAAATCCTATTTACTCTTACTGTAAGCCCAGCATCTGTCTTAACAACCACAGACCCTCTTTCATTTTGTAGCTATTCCAATCTTTGAAAACAGAGGCTGATGTTCACACACAGAAGTGTACTTTTCATAAAGCCACAAAATAAAGTGACTGTTTCTAGTTCTGACTGAAGAAAAACCATGTGTCAGTTTAGATATCTTCTGCCCTGATTACACACATCAGTATGTGAAAATATTTACAGAAGCTAAGTATGGAATTCAACGCAACAATGTGGAATTCCACCCACCACACTTGTGAAATTCAGACACACAGAACCAATGATTAAAATACAGAAAAACAACAACAACAAATATTTGCTGAGTGTCTATATGTGCCAGGCAATGGACAGATAAACAAAAACTTTCATTAAAAAAAATAGCATTTTAGTGACTTCAGTGCCATGATTGATGAATTCCTTCATTAATATTTTCCAGCAAGTATTTAAGTTTCCCCAAAGAAATGATGTTTCAGCAAAGAAAATTATTTAGATGTGGTAACAATTGGTCTTTCTTTTCTGTATTGCTGAGATTTTAAAGATTTTTTTTTTTGGCAGATTCAACAAAACTGTTGACTTGGGTTCATAGTGTATATAGCTGATCTTATATTCTTTTGATAGTTTGATCAAGTGTCCAAAAATGATACGTTTCTTTTCTCTATGGAAAGTTTAGCATGGGCTCTTGTCTTTCAGAGCCTCCAGGCTTAGCTTATGGGAGAATTTATACATTAAGAGAGCTCAGTTAGAAACTTAATGCAACTTTTCTGAAGCGAAGTTAAGGCTGAAACTAAGACAGCAGCAGTAAAAGGGGCAGCGAGGCAGTGGAGGAGAGAAAGCGTATCAAGTGTGTCTCCAGGATTGTTTCTAGTTGGCAACCTGGAAGAACTGTGATACTATATCTACCAAGATGGGAAATACATAAGGAGCAGCTCTGGTGTGATGCAGAGGGGGAGAAATGATGACATCAATCATAAATACATTGCATGTGCAATGCCCACAGGACCAAGTACTTTCAGGTAAGCTATTGGATTGGTAGAAGAAAATAACACCCCTAGCTGAATTCTCAAGAGTAAGGGCCAAACAAGGTAGGTACAATGCTCTAAAGGATTATGTACCAGCTATCTATTTGCCACAAGGATGCTGCACAACATAACAAATAACTACATAATTCAATGGCTTTAAATAATAAGCAATTATTTAGTTCTAGATTCTGCTGGTGATTGAATGGTTCTTCTGGTCCCAGCTAGACTCACTCATGCTTTTGTAGTCAGGTACCAGCTGTCTTGGCTGGGTTTAAAGTTTTGGCTGTGACAACTGGGCTGACTCAGCGCTGCCCAGCATAATCTCTCATCCACCAACAGGCTCATTCTCAAGACAGTGGCAAGGTTCAGCCAGGGAGCGTGAAAGCTCACAAGGCCTATTGAGGCCTAGCTCGGAACTGGGCACAGCTTCACCTCTGCACATTCTACCAGCCAGAGCAAGTCAAAGGCCAACTCAGATTCTAGGAGTAGAGAAATAGACTCTACCTTTTAATGGGAAGAAATTCAAAGTCACATGGCAATGGGTACAAATCAGGGAGGGGTGGAAAATTGGGGCCATTTCTGTAATCAATGTATCATAGATCAGAATCAGATTTTTCTGATACAGTCTGTTTCCTCATCTTAGGAAAGGAGAATCAGAGATGCATAAAATTTTAGAGCTGAAAGGGAATTGAGTGATTACACTCTCAAATCCTTTCATTTACTCTATGTGGAAGCACAAAGAGGTTTGCTCACTTATAATCAAATAGCTAAAGAGTTACAAAGCCAAGATAAAAAGATAGATTTTCTGGAACTGTGCCCTTCCATCGCACCATGCCCTTAGTTCCCTGGAGTGTTCAACCTCTTTAAATAATGTGGTAGTAGAAAATTTCTCATCAGGATGCACTTTTTTTTCAGAACAATATTTGGAAATGTGTAGTGTTTTAATACAAATAGTGAAATCTTCATTTTCAGAAAATATTATGAACACAAAGCAACTTTTTACAAATGACTCTATCCATCATTATCCATCATTAAGAAATATAAACATAATAGTGATTAAATACAATGCCTAAATACTATTGAAAGAAAACTATATAAATGGGTTTATTGTGATTTATAAGTTTGACTCTGTGCCACTTGAATTAATAATTTCTTAAAAGAGTAGAACATAAACCATGCTAATCACTTATTTAAGGTTTCTCAAAACACTTCCTGATCCATAAAAGGTACTCTCATGCTATTTGGTTTTTCCAGGTTTTTTTTCTTTACTAGTAATTAAGGAATTCTTAGTTAGGAGTAAAATTTAAGTTAATAGATGGCTGACTTCTCGTGCATAGAAAACTAACTTAAGAATATAGAATTTTAGTCTTTTCTATTTGAAGTACACTTTACTATATTTCATAATCAGCTTTGATAAACAGGGCTTGATGTGAATGAAATATGTTTAGAGTAGCTTTTTTTAAACTAAAAATGTGAAAATAACTAAATAATTAAACAGTAAATTCAGGGCAATGGTTAAATAAATTCTGGATCTTCCATACCGAAAAAAAAATCAAATCAGTGACAAGTGAAAATGCTTTAAAGATAATGTTACAATCAAAAAGAAAGAATAAAAGAAAGAAAGAGAAAGAGAAAATGTTTACATAGAACACAATTCCAATTTTTAAAATATGTACAATAAAAATACTGAAAAGACCTATAACAAAATATGAAGTGTTTTCTTCCTTTTGGTGAAAACACTCTAAGTGATTTATACTTTTTTCTTTATACTTTTATGTATTTTTAAATCAAATCAAAATAAGTAAAAAATTACATAATTTAAAAGGTTAGTAATTGAAAAACAAGAAAAGAAACTAAGCTACAATATTAAAGTGATTGCAAATGTTTAAAATGCAACCTTTTGAATATATATGAGTAGAATAAATACTAGACAAAACATTTTAAATGAATATCATATTTTTTAATCCTCCTGCATTCATAATGAGTCTTGAAACCATAAAATTAGAATGCACAATCTAACAATCCCATCTCACAGATAAGAACTTGATTCATGCCCAGAAAGGTTAAGTGACTGATTTATCCAATAATATATAGCCAGTCCACTTTAGAATCAAGACTCACAATATAGCCATCCTCTATTTTATCATTTTGCCTCTCTAAAAATACTAAAAGTTAATAAATTAAAATGTTGAGATTTAACATATAGTGTAGTACCATGTTTTTCAAATATGTGATTGTCTTGTTCATCTTCTCTCATTTATGAGTTCATCTCTAGAAAGAGTAGTAGCTGTTTTATCTTAAAACCTTCTCACATTTTCAGATTTGCAGATGGGTAAGACTTTTGATATATTTTAAATTTTTATTATTTTATTATCTTGATCTCATTTCAGATATTTCTGCTCTTGATAACAAATCACAATTTTCTTCAATGATCTTAGTTTAGGAAGAGAAAGTAATACAGAAAGTAAAAATTGAAACATCTATTCCTTACTTACTAGTAAGTAAAAGACAGTAAGCACCACAGGCCAAGTCTTGTCATCAGTGAATTTCTAGCCTATTGAGATAAAAAGATGCATATGACATGGTGCCTGATTTCAAAGAGCTTATAGTAGAGTAGAGACAGACAGATACACAAGCAACTAAGCAATACAGGGTTGAAGTTACTATAGAAATATCTTTACAAGTTTAAAAGAGTAATTATTTCTACCTTGGGGCATATGAGGTAAGGTTGTCAGGAAATGCTCTGTAAAGTCAAACTTGAGCTGAAAATTCTTCAATAAATTTCAAGTTATTAAAAAAAAAAAAAAACTAGCAACCAAGTTTAATGACTTTACCATTCAAATGACTGCCCTATGTATTAAGAAGACAGCAAGAGATGTTTCGTAGAAGATGGTTTCCCTCAAAACAACGTTCAATCATTTTATCTGATATACACAATTTTATAAACATATATGCTTATGAATTGAAAAGAATGTGATCAGCCTTAGATTAAGTGTTATGGTAGGTACAAAAATTTATGAGACACATTGCCAGCCTGTGAAGGACATGCAATATTATTATAGAGTCAGTATATGAACACATGGGAATCAGACAGTGTATTAGTTAGAGAAATACTAGCATATATAATACACACAAATACCAGCAATACTATAACGAATATACCCCAAAATTCTGCTGGCCTAACCCAATAAAAGTCTATTTCGTATTCATGTAAGAGTCTATTGTGCATGTTCCTTGTTTGAAGGTGGCTTCCCTCCATTTGATGATTATATAATATCGCTGCGTTGGCATACGTTTTCTGTGGCTAAGTAGTCTGTGGGGGGCCTTAAACTGCCACTAGCCCCTCCCTCAAGCACATGCATTAGATAACAGCCCATAGAGTTGCAAGTAGATTTAAGTTCCTGATATGCTCCCCCAACCAACTTGTGATAAGCATTCTCACCCACTCTTGGTTTGAACTGACCAATCTGGTCTTAGCCAAGGAATCCCAAACTACTCTCCCCAGAGACCCTAATAAAGGCATGTGCCCCAAGTTCTGCTGTCTCTCTTCCTGTACTCTTTCTTGGCCTCCCCACAAGGTCCTTGAGGCATACCATGTACCTCCTCCAGGACCTCTGAGTAACAAGCTTCTCTATTTCAATTCCCTTGTGGCCTTTTGTTGAATCAGAGCTCATTATCCAACACCCCAGACTCTATGTAGCAAAGGTTAATTCTTAAAAATCACAACAACAACGATGCAGCGATACAGGCTCTTTCCACCTTGTTTCTCTGTCACTTGCTGGAAGTCTTGTAGTCCTCTGATGCTAGCTGGTGGATGGGGAAAGATAGAATAAAGAAGGTATGCCACTTCTTAACCTCCTTAGTCCAGAAGTGAAATAACTCACCTTCCCTATTACCCACTGGTGGGAACAATGACATAGCCCCACCGACACCTGGAGGGCTGGCTAGGCAGCTGCTTCCCAGCAACAACTCAACACTAGAGAGGGTGGAGCACAGATCTCTGGGGGACACCTGGCCATTCCTGCCATAGATTTCATTTGTGGATGGGGAGGGGAATTGGCTTTTTTTTTCCTACCACATTTAAAAAATATCTGATTGCGGATCTCATCTATGATTCTCTCTGAGTGTTAAACTTGTTCTTCACAAATACTTCTCTTCAAATCTTAGATTTCCTACCAAAATGTGTATGCTTTTGAAACTAGAATCCCTTCAAGCCATCAATTCAAATAAATTATGTTTACATTTTGTTTCTTAGAACTGCTTCATAGTTGACACCTCCTTGTGTGAAACCATTTTGGCACATGAATAAATTGACACTCTTTGGGGGGCTTATTCATTCATTCAACAAACATTCATGGAACATCTACCATGTTCTAGGACACACAATACTCAGGAAACAAAGACAAGAGAAGATCTCCAGGATGGCTAGAGAGAGAAGCTGAATTCTGTAATTAAACTGAGATTCTAGGGAGTAACTAAAACAATATATTTTTAAAAACCTGTTGCAAATTTTTAGATTTGAGGCCCAAAACCAGGAAATTACTTAGACTATCCAACATGGACAAGCAAAAGCTGTGTGACAAAGAGGGGCAGAGAGTGAGGCTGGCCCTGGGAAAGAAAAAGGCAGACTTCACAGTTATTCCAGATGTAGATTTAACAAGATTCTATGATCAAAATGATGACTCAAAGGTATCAAGATGGAAAACTGGGTGGATGACGGTGCTCTTAATGGAACTGGAGGAGCCCCACAAATGATAGAGTTTTAAAAGAGAATATAAGTTTCATTAGAGTGTGTTGAGTTTGAAATAACTGTAGATATCTATGTAAAAATTCATCTGGATATGAGGGAAGTTATCCATGCACAAGCAATTAAATGCAGTCTAAATTCAGGTCTTACTCTATTTTTTGAGTTTTCTTAAATTAGTGTGCAGGGGAAAAAAAGAAAAGAAAGAAAAGGGAAAAAGAAAAGACAAACAAAGGTAGATAATATCATTGTGTCTTTATAATATTAGATTTGGCAAGATTTAGTCCTCTTTTTCAGAGGTCTTAACTGCATTTTGCAAATCAGCACAATTTTTTTTATAACAAAATCACCTGGCCTGGTCTTAGTTCAAACATTGAAGCTTCATCAGACATTTTGAAACACTTACCAAAAGCCATACTGTCTTTTAGGAACAACCTACTCTTTAAAACTAAACCAAACAAAACAAAGGTGCCAGCTTAAAGCAAACCTGGATTCATTTTAGGTTTGGTATGAAAACTGTAATGCAGTGGTTCTGCTCTATTTCATGTCCTGGAATTTACACTCTGACTTCAACTGTGCATTGTTTTCAGTTATTCAAACCCATATACCAGGATCAAAATTCAAGGTGGGGAAGGAAGTAGCCTATATTAATGACATTTTTTTAAAGAGCGTAATTTAAACTTTTCTTAACTTACACAGTCACGTTTGCATTGGTTTATTTTGTAATCATTCATAACAGCAATAAACACCCATGTGGAGCTTACAATGCTGGGCACTGTTCTAACGCTTCACACATATTAACTCATGGAAACTTCACAACAGCCCCTGAGGTGAGGACTCTAATAATCACCATGTTAAAGATGAAGAAACTGAGGCACAGAAAGGTTAAGTAATTTGCAAAGGGTTCCACAGCGGGCAAGTGGCAGAGGTGGAATTTAAAGCCCGACGGTCTGGCTTTGGAACCCGTTCTCACAACTCTTCTGCTGTATTGTCTGTCCACTTTACAAATAGTATTTCTCTTTTACCATCTCTTGTATTTGAAGATTTGCTCTGAGACCCCTGGGGCATAGGTACAAAACTCTTTCTTCACGTTGTTTGTTCATCCAAACTGCCCTTGCCAACCAATCCAGATGCCAACCAGTAATCTCCATGATCCCTTTCCTTTTCCAATCATCTAATTAAAAAAGAGTGACTGCTGAGAGTTAATAGAACTTTGCTGGGGAGGAAGTGTGGAAGATAATGGAGAGCAGAGAAGACTCCACCTCACAGCTGTTTCCTTCTTTCCTATAGCGCTAAGGAGTTAATGACTGCCTGTCAGAGGAAGGTAAAGAGAAGGAGAGGCAGGCTGGGCACTCACCATGCTGGCAGCTTCATGCTGAGAATATATAATTATCACCTTTCACAGAGAGAAATCTGGCTCAGAGTGGATAAATAACTTGCCCAAGATAAAGGAGTCAGAATTTAAACCCAGCTCTAACTCCAAAGCCCAGGCATGTTCTTTCCACACTGTGAAGAAGCAAGCTCAGACGGGAGAGGACAATTCCCCTGATGATATCTGTACATTTCACTGGGTCTTAACATTTCCTCTATAAAAATGACATATTGAGTAATTTTCAACATTGGTTCCTGGGTTGGTATTGTAACCGAAGGTGGGGTCCGGCGGCTCGCCGCTCAAAAGCTAATAAAGAGGCAAGGTTAGTGGAAAGGAAAGTTTGCTTTATTTTGGATGCCAGCAACCGGTGCGGGGCGGAGGGGGGACATCTGTCCAAAGGCCGACTCCCCCCAGCTGACGGTCAGTGGGCAAGAGCTGTTATAGGTGGAGGGAGGGGCTACATGCAGAAACGATAGTCGGCTCTGACAGTCATCTTGAAATTGGTCATCAGTGGTCTGACCAGCGTCATCTTGATTATTTTAAGTACAGTTAATCTTCAGCTCCGGGTCGGTTTTTTCCCATTTCCTTGAGGCCAATTCTCAGAATTGTGGCATCTTATGACAGTCTGGTCATCATGTAGTTAACTTCGTCCACCTGGTGGGGATTTCAGTATCTATAAGACAGCTCATAGGATATGGCTCAGAATATTATCTATAGCCCTTGAGAAGGAACTAAAGGTCCTTGACTATGCTTACTGACTAAACTATTATTGTTTTGTCCTGTTTGACTGCTTTTCTTTGCTTCTGCATTTTCTCACTTCTCTGATTAAACTTATTCTTTGGCTAACGTTTTTCCACAGAAAAAAGGCAGGCGGAGGACGTGGGGGGCAAGGACCATAGGGTCCTGCTCCGCTTCAGTATTACTACTAAATACTTAGTATGCATTATTGCAATTCATAGCTTGCAAAATATTGAGAAGTGGCTTTATGAAGTAATCTCTAGGGAACATAAAGTAAGCAAAAATTAGGATAGTGATATAGCAATAATAGTCACGTTTTATTAACTGCCTATATTGACCTGGAATTCTTTTTTTTAATTGTCTCTCAATTAAATGAATCTATGTACTTGCTTGACCGATATTTTCATTTAAAATAGTTACTTAAAATTTGAAATACCTATGCTTATTTTCTCCAGATTAATATAAATGGGTCTTTCCAACTCTTTGCTGGAAACACTTATTAAGAAAAAACAAGCAAATAAAAAGCATCAATATTTAAATTTAGCAAAAGGTCTACATAGGGTTGTTGTGAAAATAAATGGAATAATATGTTTAAAGAGCATTTAGGAGATGCCTCATGGGTTATAAATGACCAATAAGTGGTAGAGATTTTTATTAGAAAACACCACAAAATTAAAATATTAAAAAATTCAGAGCTCTACTGACCACCAAATTTATTGCTTCTTAAAATGTTTTCATAATATTTTAACTAATTTAAATTATGTTTTAACTACTTTATGTAAATAGCACACTAACAGTACTTTTCCATTTATTTTTATACACAAATACATAAAGTATTTTTCAAATATTTTTATTGAATATATAAAATAAATGTTTTTTTTTTTTAAATAAATGTTTTTTATTTGTCATTGGTACACAAAAGTGATAGCAAACAATTCCAACTGGACTTCTTCAGAATAATATATCCTCACTTTCTGCATTTTTAAAAAACATTTGCAGAGATTCCAAAGACATCTTTCTATTGCTTTCTCCTGTTCTCCAAGGCTATTAATATTTAGAAAATGCTGGTTTTAAAAGTAAGGTTCTGAACATATTTGTAAGCAAACTTATCCTTGTAATGCAATCATTAGAATCACAAGAATTACAGTGACCACACACATGCATCAAAACCATTGTGGTTTGTGGGCTGTCAAAATCACTCTTGAAGAGAAGAGAAGGAAACAAGATTCTGTTGCATTTGTGACCTCTAGAGGCCAACATGAATGTGATATATTTTATTCATTCAAACAGTGCCTCAAAGTACAATCTTCAAGAGTTTAAGATTTATAGGCTTTAGAAAATAGAGCAAATTCAAGAGAAGAGAGGTTCCATTTTAGGTGGATATGTTGCCTTGAACTAACAACCACAAACCACAAATTGAAGTTTTAAATAATAATTTGAAAAAGCCTCAGAGTCTTGGAGAACCTTCATGGAAAATGAAAACCTTGCCTACTTCATGGTGGAGCTGTCCAGACTAATTACTTATTGTGAGTAATCATCATATTGAGGATGAACATGGTGAAATGCACCCATTGGACTTTGGAGGCAAAACTGGATTCTAGTATTTGCTAGTTATATGATCTGGAAAAATCATTAACCTCTGAGTCTCAATGTCCTTATTTGTAAATTAAGTAGTCATAATAAAACCTGCCTTACAGTAATGCTTATAGATTAAATGAGGGAACATATATTTGGAATATATCTTGAAAACTGCCAGGTACTAAATCTGTAACACAAATTTCATCATGATTTTATCACTATTTGTTCAGGTGCTTCCTTTTGTCTCTAAATGATAATACTTTTTTCACCACAGTGATAAAACCGAAACAAAATATTAGTCTGTTAAAGACTTCTTTACAGGGCTTCTCTGGTGGCCCAGTGGTTAAGAATCTGCCTGCCATTGCAGGGAACACGGGTTCGAGCCCTGGTCCGGGAAGATCCCATATGCCACGGAGCAACTAAGCCCGTGTGCCACAACTACCGAGCCTGTGCTCTACAGCCCGCAAGTCACAACTACTGAGCCCATGTGCCACAACTACTGAAGCCTGCGTGCTTAGAGCCCGTGCTCCGCAGCAAGAGAAGCCACTGCAATGAAAAGCCCATACAGCACAACGAAGAGTAGCCCCCGCTCGCCGCAACTAGAGAAAGACCGTGCGCAGCAATGAAGACCCAGCACAGACAAAAATAAATAAAATTTTTAAAAAGACTTCTTTACATTAAAAAAAAGTTTGAAGTAGGGCTTGCTGCATTCTCCATACGTGTGTTACTTACACAAAAGTCCTAATAACTCTGAATAGAATTAAGCATGGAGCAGCAGTGAGTTACCTGCCCTGTTAGATTTATTTCCCTTTGTCTTAAAGATGGTAATGATGGTATAAACTATGAAATGTTAGGGCATTTCTTCACTTCTCAACATGTTCAGAAGTGGTACCCACCCATTTCCCCACACACTCTGCCACTGTGTTCAGGAGCTTTCTTCAAGGGCTAAATCTTCCAAGCCGGTTCCTTTCACAGTTGGAGTGAAGTCTGAATTGTTGCATTTTGGCATGTTTGTGTAGTCCACCTACCATATAGAAAATGTCGAATTGACAGTAGCTAAGTCCCCTGGTCCCTTATTTATTCCCATGAAGCATAAGTCTAGTCGTTGATCCTTTACTGTGAACCTTCTTCCATCCCACAGAACACTACAAGAGGAATTCACTTGACTATTATAATTATGTAGTCTCTAATCTCAATGCCACTCCCAAACCCTTACTTATTAGCTCTCTCTCATGCCTCACAACTCTTTGTTAAATCTTCACTATCTACCTTAAACCTCAAACCTGCTCTACTAAAATCTCTCTTCTGCTGTTCTCACCAACTAATTTCTACATTTAACTTACAGAGAAAATCAGTGCCTTAAGACAGGAACTCCTAAACTTCCTACCATCTACTTAGCAGTACATCTATATTCACAACCATTATTCCATCCTTCCCTCCCATTTCAGTGAATTAGGTTATCTTCTGCTTGAACTGAGCCTAATTTTCACACCATGCTCTAGATCTATCTAAGTTCAGTCACAATTCAGTTCAACTACAAGGGAAGGAAATACACAAAATGTATTTCCCTTTTGTAAAAATTAAGACCTTACATAAGCAAATCAGGGCTAATATAATACCTCCACAATCATCAGAGATATGGTTCCTTTTGACATGTGTCTCCATTATTCTCAACACACGGCTTCCACCTCATGGTCCAAGATAACTACTGAGCTCCAGCCAATGTGTATGCATTCCAGTCAACAAACAATGCATCGGCTTCCCTCTTGTTGGCCAGAACTTAATCATAAGGCCCACATAGCTGCAAGAGAAGCTAGGAAATTTATTCTTGATATGAACAATTAGATGAACATAGCTAAAAATCAAGGGAAGCAGAGAGAGGAAGAATGGATACTGAGGGAGAAGTAACAGTGTCAACCACAGTCCTCTCCCCCCTTCTCGTGTTCTTCAATATATTCATGTTTTCTCTCTCCTGTATCTTTTCATTTTCCCTCTAGTGTATCTTCCTCTTAGCCCTTCACACATCTCCCTAAACCCTGTCTCTCTCTCTAACTACTGCTCTACTTCTCTCCTTCTCTTCACTACCAAGATTTTTGAAGATTTTATTGTCTTTACTTACTTGCAGCATTCACTTCTCAGCCCCCTGCAACCTGACTTTGGCCCCATTGTGGGTTAATTGTGTCCCCCCAAAAAGATATGTTGAAATCCTAACCCCCAGTACCTGTAAATATGACCTCATTTGGACATAGGGTTTTTGCAGATGAGATTAAGTTAAGATGTGGTCATACTGGATTAGAGTGGGCCCTAAATCCAATAACTGGTGTCCTTATAAGAAGGCCATATGGAAGCATAGCAACACTGAGGCACACCTACAGAACACAATGTGAGAATGGAAGCAGGGATTGGAGTGATATATCAACAAGCCAAGGAACACCGAGGATTGCTGGCAACCACCAACAGCTAGGAAGAGGCAAGGAAGGATCCTCCGCTCCAGTCTGCATGGCCCTGCTGACACTCTGATTTCAGACCTCTAGCTTCTAGACTTCTGATTTAGTCTCTACAGTGAGAGAATAAAGTTCTGTTGTTTTAAGTCACTGAGTCTGTGGTACTTTGTTATAGCAGCCTTAGCAAATTAATACAGCTCCCAGCCACTGCACTGAAACAATGTCATAATGGGCTCTTTGTAATCCAGAGGGCAATTTTTAAGACTCTTTAAATTTGATGTCTCGCTATATAGCATTTGGCAAAATTTTTTACTCCCTGCCATTGAAATCCTCCTGCTCTTGACTTTTGGGCACCACTCTCTACGGGTTTCTTCATAGCTCTTAGGCTCCTCTATCTCAGCCTTCCCTTCTAAATTTTCTTTGTTTCATACCCTAAATATTCCTGTTACCTACTTCCAATTTAATATGTTAACTGAGCCAAGATACATTTAATTCCCCCCATCCTGCTCCCAAATTCCCAGTGAAATGAATAGATCAATATAACATTTTAAAAATCTATTTCATTTATGTATTCAAACACTGTGCCAGGATGGGAGATACAGAGATAGATGAAGAGGCAGACTAAGTATCTGACCTCACGGAGCTTTCATCCTTGTGGGGATGGATAATAAATAACCGAAGAAATACATAAGACAATTACAAGTGTGATACACAGCATAAAGGAGACAAACAGGATGATGAGATAGAGCAGGTGTAAGAGAATTTTTTCTGTTGAAGGGCCAGACAGTAAATGTTTTAGGCTTTGCAGACCAAATGGCCTCTGTTGCAACGACTCAACTCTGCTATCACAGCACAAAAGGAGCTACAGGCGAAACATACATGAATGGTGTGACTGTGTTCCAATAAAATGTCATTTACAAAACCAGGCAGTGTGCCAGAGTTAGCCTGTGGACTGTAGTTTGCCAACCCTTGAGAGGGAGAAAAATTGCGATAGATCATTTTTGATAAAAGGGTCAATGATGGTCTCTCTGAAGAGGTGGCATTAGAATTGAAACCTGAAAGGGACAAGGCGCCAAACCTCCTTTCCTCCACCCACCAGCCTCTGAACTAGTAACGACAACAAACAAGTGTTTTATTCTTTTGTTAGCATCTAAAGGATTTGAATGGCAATCCACATAATCTACAAAATTCATAACTCCAAATGGTGGGGAAACATCAACCCCTGCATCCCCAGTGTGGGAATTTGCAAAAAAGAGAAAGATCACTCAACTTAAGACATTATTTAGTAGTTTGAAAGAGGGTTAGGGATCTGAAGCACTAGGTAAACATTTCCCTCTAAACAGACTTTTGTGAAAGAAATGGGAGACAGCATTACAAATGTTTTACCTGTATTCCAAGCAAGAGTTGAAAATACACTGTATCTATGAAAAAGGAATAACCTAAAGTATATAAATA
The DNA here is from genome assembly GCF_009873245.2 of Balaenoptera musculus. NCBI lineage: Eukaryota > Metazoa > Chordata > Mammalia > Artiodactyla > Balaenopteridae > Balaenoptera > Balaenoptera musculus. The sequence goes on from NC_045794.1 coordinate 57,968,988, forward strand.
TTGTTTTATTCATAATCATTATTACCATAAGATATCAATTTTTATATGAGGTTACTATAGAAAATTGAATCTGTAAATTTGTTTTTTTAAAGATGCAAAAATAAGAGATATGGAGAACAAATCCACAAAGTAGAATTTGCTTATAATAGGAACTCTGTGTAGAAGTAGAACATATCAAGTAAATCATTACTTTATCATAGAAATTAGAAATTATGGAACAAGTTTTCCTTATGAGAAGGTTTGTTTCTTCAGCCCAAATGGATTAATGAATGACAGGTCAAATTTATGTAGAAAGAAATAAACCTAGATATTTACTGATAAAATCAATGAATTTGAGGTCTTTAGGAAAAGAAAACTACATATACCCAGACCAGACAGGGAATGGGAGGTGAGAAGAGAAGAGAAAATGCACGAAGAGAAAAATGTTTAGAAACAGACATCTCCTCTACAAAACACTACATGCTTTGGATGCTTTTAAAGACAAAGACTGTGCTCCAAGGATTCTGAATTCATTCACATCTAAGGACAAAAAGTTTTATAAAGATTCAGGAAGTATATCAGTTCTGTGAAATAATTACGCTAAGAAGTATTCCAACCGAGACTTGAATCAAAGTATTTTAAGGATGGAAAAAGCATAACAAAAGAATAAATGAACAACTGTGATAAGTTTTGAAAGACAGCTGCAACGTTATCTCCCTTCCCACAAACTCTTCAGTGATGTGGCCTTGCTGCTCCCCAGCAATGAGGTAGAATCTATTTCTCCACAATCATGTCTCTGGGTTAGACCTGTGACTTTTGCAGCCAGTAGAACACTATAAACACGACACTATGCTCGGTCCAGACAAAGCCCTTAACTGACCTGGCAGCTTCTGCTTCCTTCCTCTGGGAGCTCTGAGTTGCCTGTAGGAAGGACCAGTAGTTCTGCTAGAGAGAGGGGCCGCATAGAGGGGCATGAAGTGCCCCAGACATCTAGCCCAGTTGAGCCTTCAAATGACTCCAATCTCAGCCTCTATCTAACTGTAAATACATGAGAGACCTCAAGCGAGAACCACCCAAACGAGCCCCATCAGCCCAGAAAACTCTGAGAGGTAATAACAAATTGTTGTTTTTTAAGACACTAACTTTTGGAGTGGTTTGTTACATAGCAATAGATCCTGAAATGAAGTATAATGTATTACCTAATTGTTGTTAATATTGCCATAAAACTGTTCAAAAGTAAAAAATATATATCTTAAAAGATATGATACAGGATGCTGAAAAACATTAGTAATAATATTCTGGATCTAAAAATCCCAGATTCTTTTGACAAAACTCAAAAGTGGGATGAGATAGGAGAAGGAATTGAAAGTGTAATACATTCCTCAACTTATATGGAGGATGAAAATAGTTACTATTTCATTCTTTACATTGTTAGAGAAATTAATACACAATTTATTTTCAAAAGGAAAAAGGTTTATTGTGTTTCTGATTAAAAATCAGTAAATACTAGTTATAAAAGATTTACTTGATACAGAAAGGTATAAAGAAAAAAATAAACATTAGCAATCTCATTTTCCAGAGATACAAGCCATATCCATTTGGTCCATAATCTTATTTTGTATACATATATTAGCTAAAGATCCTGTTTAACATGACGTTAGATGGTATATTTAAAAATGGCTCCACAAATACTCCATTTCTATTTAAAGAAATTCTCAACTTGGTAGTACCTTTCTAAAGCATAATCATCCCCATAATTGCTACAGCTCTCAGAACTAAATGGTCTCTTCACTCTCCACCTTAGATAATCCGAGAGAGAGATGGCAAACTCTGTTACTATGTTTGAGAGTTTAGCAAACTCTCAAACTATGATAAATTACGTTTGGTATGGTTTAAATGCTGCACAAGTCTAGAGCACTTTTACTGAGTACAATTCTATTTTGTACTAAATAGATCATTTTATGCCAGACAAGCTGATCTTGTTTGATAGTGATGTAGAAATGTACTTACGCTCATTGACATTCTAATTGGGCACGACCTTAAATTTAAGAACTACTCACTAGAATCATATGGAGATTCCTTAAAAAACTAAAAATGGAACTATCATATGACCCAGCAATCCCACTACTGGGCATATACCCTGAGAAAACCATAATTCAAAAAGACACATGCACCCCATTGTTCATTGCAGCACTATTTACAACAGCCAGGACGTGGAAGCAACCTAAATGTCCATCGACAGAGGAATGCATAAAAAAGATGTGGTACATATATACAATGGAATATTACTCAGCCATAAAAAGGAACAAAATTGGGTCATTTGTAGAGACATGGATGGACCTAGAGACTGTCATGCAGAGTGAAGTCAGAAAGAGAAAAACAAATTAATGCATATACGTGGAATCTGAAAAAATTGGTATAGACGATCTTATTTACAAAGCAGAAATAGAGACACAGACATAGAGAACAAATGTATGGAATACCAAGGAGGAAAGGGGGAATGGGATGAATTGGGAGATTGGGATTGACATATATACACTATTGATACTATGTATAAAATAGATAACTAATGAGAACCTACTGTATAGCACAGGGAGCTCTACTCAATGCTCTGTGGTGACCTAAATGAGAAGGAAATCCAAAAAAGAGGGGATATATGTATACATATAGCTGATTCACTTTGCTGTACAGTATAAACTAACACAATATTGTAAAGCAGCTATACTCCAATAAAAATTTTTTAAAAATTAAAAAAAAAGAACTATTCACTAAAATCACTGTTTCCCTAGTGTTTGCTATGGAATTCCAGTCCAATTAGATGTTCTAAGAGTAAAAGAAGTAGGTATTCAATAAGTTTAGAAAATTCTATCACAAACAATACTGAAAAGATTATTCTCATCCATGTCTCCTTGTTCCCCTGTGCAAGATTTCCTCTGGGGGGTATATCAAGTCACAGAAGTGTTATGGCAATGGGTTTGTACACATGCCATGTCCCTAAATCCTCCTTATGTCCCTAAATCTTCAGAATGGCTGCACAAACGTATACCCATCCAGCAGTGATGAAGGGTTCTTGATTCCCACAGCCTTGGCAGTACTTGATATTATCCAACTCTCTTTACCATTGCCATTCTCATGTGCAAAGTTTTAATTTGCAGTTATCCAATCGAGCTTCTTTTCATTTGCTTTTTAGGTATTTTAGTTTTCCCCTTCTGTGAACTGTCACTTTATATTATGTTTTAATCCTTTATTGGTTGTTCACATCCCAAACATCTTCTCCCATTGTGTTGATAGTTTCTTACACAAAACATGAAATCGTTAATTTTCATGTCATCAATTACACCATTTTTTTATGGTCTGTGCTTTTTTTTTCACCTCATTTAAGAAATCCTTTCCCACTGTTTTTACAAAGACTTTCTCCAACATTACCTTATAATAGCTTTATAATTTTGTCTTTTACTGTTCCATCTTTATTCCAATGGGAGATTATTTTTGTATGATGTTGTGGTGTGAGTTTTGGGGCTGTTTTTTCTCCAAATATTTTGTCAGTTTTCAAAATCCTGTTTCTCCCATTTCCTCAATGATCTACCAACAACTCATCAAGTTCCCATACACACATGAATTTGTCTTAGATCATATCCTATTCTTTATCTATTTGGCATTTCTAGAACCAGTATCACACTGAATTACTATAGCTTGATAACATGTATTAATATCTGGTAAGATATTCTCCACATTGTTCTTCTTTCTAAGAATTGGTTTGGCTGTGTGTGGATTTGTATGTGCACAATTCACTGCTGATGGGGTTTTTTATTTTTATGTGTTTTTTTTGTTTTTGTTTTTGTTTCATTGAGATACAATTGACATACAACATTAGTTTTTCCTATGCCAGTCTACTTTTGTGTCCTTTAAAAAAGTTTTTAAATATTATCCATAACAACTTTTGCATCTTTAAGTCAGTTCCTATATATTTTATTTATTTCCTTTTGACAATTGTAAATATCATATTATGGTCTACTACTTTTTCTAACTGGCTATTGGTGTAAAAGGATTCTATCGGTTTTTGCTTATTGATTTGTGCTCAAGCAACCATGCTGAACTCTCTTTTTAGCATTAATAGCTTGTCTGTTGATTCTCTTGAGTTTTCTATATAAATAATTAAATCATCTACACATATTGACAGTTTTGTCTCTTCCTTTCTAGTCTTATCCCTTATTTCTCTTACTTCTCATCTTTCATTGGTCAGGACATGCAGTCCTTTGTTGAACAGAAAGGGTCATAGCAGGCATCCTTGTTTGTTACTGACCTTAAAGGGAAGGCTTCTAAGGTTTCTCTGTTAAGTGTGATGTTTGAACATTTCTACCGGATCTGCTACTTAGGCAACACAATGTCTAATGGTGTTTTTATTAATAAAGAAATCGAAAACTTTATTTTGGGAGATAGAGTTTCTTGCCAATAGAACACTAAGCTCCAAACTAAACTAAAAATTTGAACACATTTTCCAACTTAAAATGGTTTTAATTGTGCTTTTACCTCCTGGGTTTTCTCATTTCCCTTTGCCAAATTTTGACCAGGGGGATAGAGAAACAGTATTATAGTCATCTGAAAAAGGGCTAAAATAATTTATGCTTTGAACTATAGATACACAAGTTCTATACCACTGTATACGAGGTGTGTAACTAGTGGAACTGGTTTTTACTATCACATATTAAGTTTTCACATTCATATTTTCAAGGAAGATCCACAACGACTGAGCCCACGAGCCACAACTACTGAAGCCCGCGTGCCTAGAGCCCGTGCTCCGCAACAAGAAGCCACCGCAATGAGAAGCCTGCACACCACAACGAAGAGTAGCCCCTGCTCACCACAACTAGAGAAAGCCCACGCGCGGCAACGAAGACCCAACACAGTCAAAAGTAAATAAATTAAATTAATTAATTAATTAATTAAAATAAATAAATTAAAATTCTGTATACATCATTTTTAAAGAGTTTTTAACAGGTAAATAAAGATAAATAAATGTTCACAGGTGGCCTTGAGCTTACCATTTTGGGTTCAGAAATCTGTGAGCTTGGAACTTATAAACCTGGAACTCAGAATATCTTTTCCAACTGTAATAATTTTCTACTTTATTTTCTGGTTCCTTGCATATACATCATCTCCCACTTGAAATTATAAACCCTTAGAAATCAAGGTCCATGTCAAATTCCTTATATTTCCTCACAAGACCTAGCACACTCAACTATACTCTACTATAAAATACAGTATATTTTATAGTTGATGTCAGGTATCAACTATAAAAATAAGTGAATAGGTGAATTAATTAATAAACTAGCAAAAGAAACTGATTAATGATGATGAGATTTCTAGCCCAGCCCAACTTAATTCCCCAGTTAAATTCAATGAGTATTTACTGATCAACTGCTCTGAGCCAGGCAGTTAAACCTTGTAAAAATACAAGACCTACAGTGTAAAACCAAATAATCTAATCAGCATTGACTATGGGTTTGTTTTTTTTTTAATATATTTTGAGTCCCCACATCTTTGGAGTGGAAAAACGTCCTTGTCAATTCCATATTTGATATTCAATATTTGCATAAAAGAAAGCAACTTTCCACATCTTCAGAACACACATCCCTCTCTGTCTCTGTCTCTCTCTGTCTCTGTCTCTGTCTCTCTCTCTCTCTCACACACACACACACACACACACACGCGCGCGCGCGCACACACACACACAGAGAAAACTAAGCAAAAAGATAACAATACAAAAAGGCATCTATTGGTTAATCATACCTAAGTTTGATGCTGATTAGTTCACTGCTCAGATCTTTGTTTATCTGGCCATGACTTCACTCTCAATAAATAAAAAATAGTTTCCAATCGTATTTAAAACAGGAGGGAAAGCTCTTCCAGGGAATTTAATGCCCTTTTCACCTACCTCCAAAAGCCAGTTTAAAAAAGCAGGCATCTGCCAACCAAACCAACCAGGAACTGTAACAGAGACCACAGAACCATGTGGTCAGACATCTGAAATGCTGCTGACAACTCTTCCATTAAGACAGGTTACACTGCCATCATTAGCAAGTCATCAGTCAATCTGCTGAGAGTCATTTTCTATATCATTTCCTCTCTGAAGGCATGAAGGTCACATAGCACCATTGTGTTAAACAGCTCTGGGAATCTGAAAAATGTTTAGGATGGAGACTATGACTTGGTGTATAATTTCCCACTTACAGTTTTATGCTATCGGACTAGCACACATGGTATTCTCATCACTAGCATCAAAAGTTCCATAAACGTATCGTAAGTAATATAAGGCTCTATGGTTGTGATTTGCTTACAATCACATCAAAAACAAAATTTAATAGTAGCTACCTAGTTCCAGGAGTCATTTATTCTCATTAGAAAACCAAAGCCAGCAATGATATAAGCAGAGCTGACAATCACTGCTTGGGAGAAACTCAGAACAATTGGGATGTCATTTGGCTGACTGTTAGTGGATATTGGGGTGGAAATTAGCCCAGACTTAGCTTATCCAGGTGCATCGTTTAAGTTTATTCCAGCTAAATCCTAACTTTTAGGGTGAGATTTAAAGAGAAACTCCCTACTCTCTCTAAAAGTTGAGGGATTTCTAAACACACGGCCTGTTCGTTCGTGTGGAATTACAAGACTTTTTTAAAACCTCTATTTGATGCTGTATGGATTTCAGATATTTTTCTTGGGTCTCTAGTTCTATAATCTGTTTCCTGAGAAGCTTACCACGGCCAATTTTCTCATGAGAGAAGCTCAGTTTCAGGGACTAACAAAGCCCAAGTATCAAATTGAAGCCCAAAGTAAGCAGTCACCATAAAAGAATATTGATTAATAGATCCTTAGTCATTTCAAAATTATTAGTGATAGAATTTGTTGACCACTTTTGTAATAGCCACCAGTTCCCTAGTTGTAGTCCTGGAAAAACAGTATTAATGCAGTTGTTTATAAACTTTTTAAGAACCTTAAAAGTGATTTTATGTTAAAATAAATTAAACACAAAATAAATATTTAGCATTGTTATAATGCCTCATAGGACTCTAACATGGCTTTCAGGGTAGCTATGCTACTGCTTTCCCTCTTACTTCATAGATTCCTCCTTCGTCATTACCTTTGCAGGTTCCTCCTCAACTTCTTGATCTCTTAACACTTAACTGGAATATTGCAGCACTTCTTCTTCAGTCGTCTCTATATACATAGATCACTTCAACTTTCAGGGCTTTAAAGACCATCAAAAAGCCGGGGATGCCGAAATTTATAATATTAGTTCTAAACTCCAGACTCATACACCCAACTGCTTACTCAACATCTCCATTAGACTGAGTGCCTGACAGTTTAAACTCCCTGCCCCCCAATCCACTCCCCTCACAGTTTTCCTCATCTCTGTGAATAGCAACTTCTAGTTTCTCAGGCCAGGAACCTTGGGATCATCTTGATTCTCCTCTTTCCCCCACATCCTACATCCAATCCAACAGAAATTTTTCTTGGCTTCACTCTCCCAACTTAGCCAATAGAAAACTACCTGGCAATGAAAAAGGGCACACACACACACACACACACACACACGCATGCACACACACACACTGCAAGCACACAGGGATGAGTTTCAAAAATATTACTTTGAGCCAAAGAAGTTAGACACAAAAGAGCATATACAGTGGAGTTCATTTATGTGAAATTCAAGAACTGGCCAACCTAATCTATGGTGATAAAGATCAGAATAATCATTGCCTCTGGGAAGTTGCTGAAGGAATTGCTGAAACAACACCAAAGAATGTTAAGAAAATTAATATGTTCTATAGTGTGATCTGGGCGGTTACAAGAAAGCATATACATGCTAAAATCCATTAAACTGTTTACTTAAAATTTATAAATTTTATTGAATATTAATCATACCTCAAATAAGTATTCATATGTGTGTAATATGTATTGCTAGTTCCTTAGAAGGGTCAAAATGTTGGAGTATTTTGAAAAATTTAAATATGTAGTTCATAGATCCTCCCCAGCCAGCTCAACAAAAGCCAAAAATAAGGATGGGATTATCTAGGAAAGACCTGTGGAAGAACCTCTTGTTTCGTGGAATCAATTCCAACACATACACGAGAGGTCCACAAGATTCTTGAGAATTTTATACAAACAGAACCAATCTGGACAAGCAGAACCCGTTTGGACAGAGAGAGGACGAATGAAAGAAGGTTTTCCACAAGCAGAAAACAGACTGACAACACTATGCAGTTCCAAGTACATGCTACCCTTCATGAAAAAAACGACAACTCCAGAGGTGGAGGCCCAAGCCCAGAGGGTGGAACCAGAAACCACACTGGATTTTTCCAAGGCCTTAGAACATAACGTCACCTGCCCTCCTGGATTCAAAATTGCTTGGGACTGGTGACCGCTTTTTTTCTTCCATTTTTCTCCCTTTTTGAGTGAGAAGGTCTGTAACTTTTATCCCATGCCTGTCTCACAACTGTATTTTAGCACCAGCTAATTGTTTCTCGAGTTTCACAGGTTCATAAATAGAGAGAAATTGTGCCTCAGGATGGATTAGAGATGAGTATCTCACATATCTGGTTAGATTATGAGATCTGGGACTCTGAGCTAATGAGAGTTAGATGAGATTAGATTATTTGGACTTCAAGTTGCTGCTATAATACATTGAGACTTTGGGGAATGTTGGGATTGGGTGACTGAAACTCTGTACCCATTAAACACTAACTCCCCTTCCTCACCCCTGCAGCCCCTGTGAGCCACCATTCTATTTTCTGTCTCTATGAATTTGACTACTCTAGGTACCTCATGTAAGTGAAGTCGTACAATGTTTATCCTTTTGTAACTGGCTTATTTCACTTAGCATAATGTCCTCAAGGTTCATCCATGTTGTCACATGTGTCAGAATTTCCTTCCCTTTTAATGCTGAATAATATTCCATCTTATGTATGTGTCCTATTTTGCTTCTCCATTCAACCATCAGTGGCCACTCAGGTTGCTTCCACCTTTTGGCTATTGCGGATAATGCTGCTATAAAAATGGGTGCACAAATATCTGTTCCACTCCCTGCTTTCATTTCTTTTGTGTGTATACCCAGAATTGGAATTCTAGATCATATGGTAATTCTGTGTTTAATATTTTGAGGAATTTCCGTACTGTTTTCTCCAGCAGCTATACCATTTTATATTCTCACCCATAACACACAAAGGTTCTAATTCCTCCACACCCTTGTCAACACTTATTATTTCTGTTTGGTTGGTTATTTTAATAATAGTCACCTTAATGTGTGTAAAGTGGCATTTCACTGTGGTTTTGATTTGCATTTCCCTAGTGATTAGTGATGCTGAACATCTTTTCATGTGCTTATTGGCCATTTGTATATCTTCCTTGGAGAGATGTCTGTTCAAGTCCTTTGACCATTTTTTAATTGGGTTATTTTGTTGTTGTTGAACTGTAGAAGATCTTCGCATATTCAGGATATTAATCCCTTATCAGATATATGATTTGCAAAAATTTCTCCCATTCCAAGGATTGCCTTTTCACTCTGTTGATAATTTCCTTGGATGCACAAAACTTTTTAATTTTGATGAAGTCCAACTTATTACTTTTTCTTTCATCTCCTATGGCTTTGATGTCATATCCAAGAAATTATTGCCAAATCCCATGTCATGAGGTTTTGCCCTATGTTTTCTTCTAAGAGTTTTAGAGCTTTAGCTCTCACATTTAGGTCTTTGATCCATTTCAAGTTATTTTTTTATATGGTGTAAGGTAAGGGTTCAATTTTATTATTTCACATGTGAATATACAGTTTTCCCAACATCATTTTTTGAAAAGACTGTCCTTTTCCCATTGGATGGCCTTAGCATGCTATTTATGTCATTTTAATTAACTCACCTTATAATAAATTCTATTATAAGTATTGAATAATAAAACTGCAGTCTATTACCTGGAATAATAAATTCACTTCTTCTTTTGAGTGGATACAGGTCGTACCCACTTCTATCAACAGAGCAGAAAATCATTATACTATGCTGCTTCATGGATTTACTTTTCTAATTATTTGACTCTAAAAGGCACAGTGCACTTTGTTATAGATCACCTATATTCAATTAATATAGAAAACTTTTGAATATTATAATAAAATAGAATAAATGTTTAAAGAAATGTCCTTAAGTTTCATACAGGAGAAACAAAAACTACCTAAAATAGGCAGAATAAAAAGTATTACAAGTCAGTTGTCTGGATTCCTAGAGGAGTTAGACTCATTTCCTCAAGGTCAGCCCAAGAGTTATCCTGATTTTGTGTTTTCCTTCTTAAATTTTCCTTGCTCTACCATTCACCCCCATACTTTACCCGTACTATCCTCAGAGATCTCACTAACCTTAGCAATCATAATTCGATACATTTTAGTCACTAAGTTATCTAAAGGGAAGTAGAGGGCCTTATTGTGCTCATAAAAATAAAGCTATAGTGATGAAAGTAGATCCCTATTATTTGTAATTTTTAATTGCTGCTCAGAATCTGTATCTGATTTGACCAAAACTACAGATAAAAGTAATGGTGGTAACAGAAATAGTAGTAGAAGTAGAGGAAGCTAACACCCTTTGACTTACAATGTGCTAAGAACTTCATATTAAATGTCATTTAATCCTCAAAATAACCCTATGATATAGGTATTGTTATCAACCCATTCTAGAGTTGAGGAGACCAGGTCTTAGAGAGAATTTCATGCCCACGTACCTCACGGATAAAACGGAAGAGACAGTATTCAAGTCCAAAGGCTGTGCCCTTACACAATTACATCAATGTTTCACAAGACTTTATCAGTCAGATATGAGTTTCACATGGTTGAAATATTTGTAGACAATCTGTATTTCTGTATTATTATTTACTTATATTTTTCTTTAAAATCAACTTAAAAAAAAAAAAACTTTACTTTTAAAGGTTTAAAAAAGAACAAGAAGAAGTCTTTAATGCTACATAAATACCTGCAAAGACCGAGTGTGAGACCTAGTCCCCCTCTTCAAATGAGAGATTCAAAGTGTTAGATGTTGTAAGTGTGATTAATGCCAAACTAAGCCTTTCTTTTGAACTAATTAGAAGAATCAAAAGAAAACTCAAAAGGAATGATTTACTCACTATCTGTTTTTAAGTTCATTATAGCTTATGATCATATCAAACAGACTGAGGAGTCCTGTACGTGTACCTCTTCATGGTACCTGCCCCTCACCTTGGGAAACAATCCATTACCCTCTGTTGTGCTTGGATGTGCCGTTATACCAACAGCAAGTTAACTCTCTTACCAAACAACTAGTGAGGTGTTTGCAACAGGAAGCTTCTCCAAACCCTCTTGTCTACTAAAGACAACAACAGTTAAGGAAAGAGTCTGGTGGAGGAAAGAGACAAGTTGACTTGCAAAGCCATGTAATAAGTGGTGATAAATAGGTGTAACAGAAGGCCTAGGCCTTTAAAAACAAATGGAACTAAGAATTAAGGTAAAATAATGTCCCACTTCATGCCTGAATTTAAAAGAAAAATATAGAAGATCTACTGTAATAGGTTCCTATAGATTTCATAAATTATAAATATATTAAAAATTTATACTTTTATCTTCACAAAGTATCCCAATTAATAATTTCATAGACACCATATCTTCAAGCACCCTAAGTATAAATCTATGCTACAATTTCTAACAAAGGGAAGGTAGTTCATTTTAAAAACCTAGCTCAGTACTGGCATCAATAGCTGAGAATTTCCTTCCTCCAGGCTGACCCAGCTGCAAAGCTAGAAGAGCATAGCTGCCCTCCATCCTGCCCCTGGGTCTCCTCACATCTTCACCCACTGAAGTGACACAGCAGGACTTCTATTGTCATGCTGTCCTCTCTACCCTATGACTGTGTGGCAAGCATATTTAAGAACCTGTAAATTAAATTGTCTATTATCCAGAAAAACTTTGTATTTCTTGTTTAAATTTGTCCTGTTGAATTTTAACTATGAATAATTAATCAACTTCATCATTTAAGGGCATTTTAAGCACCCATATGTGTTGAAGACTTTGTTTTAAAAAAAAAGATTTTTTAAAAATTATACTAACTAATATCGATATGAACAAACCTAAACATACTTATAAAAAAGGGAACAATAAAACAAACACTAGCTGATGCTAGAATTTTTTTTTCTAATAGTTAAATTATTATGATTACTCAAGAGCAGAGGAATGAGTGAAAAACATAATTCATTTTAACTAAATGTAGAACACAGGCAGTTACCTGAAGCAGACGTGCCAATGGGGAGATGGGGACATTTAGCCTAACTAGAAAGTACAATATTTGGAGCATTACCTGCAGAATAGGTAACTTGGGTGAAAAGGGGAAGGCCATAAAGGGCTGAGGGAGCCCATACTGAGATTTGGAAGACAACTCCGACATGGGGGCCACCCTGAAACAAAGATAAGACCCCAACATGGCCTCTAGGAGTTTACGACACAGAACTGGAGCAGTAGCCAGACGTAAAAGTAGCCTCTTTTCTGAGGCCATAAAACATGGTGCTGCCTGAAGACTTAAGCTCCGTGAAGGCAGTTGCTGTCCTGAAGTATGTACATAGTCTGCAAAGTGTCCTCTAGTGTCCAAAAGCTCTCACTGCATGTAAAAATAGAAACCTTTCTCCAGTCACAAGATCAAGGATCAGCTCTCCCTGCCCACAGCCTGATACTTGGTAGTCAATCTGGTGACTATTTTTCAAGTTTCCTCATGGTTTTCCACTTAATCTTGATAATCAGTCAACAAAGCAAACAATGTAATTTAAAGCATCCTGATTCAGTGGCCAAAAGGAGGCGACAGAGCATTTAAATATGGTCTGGAGTCTGACAGCTTGGGAGGGTAAAACCTTGCACTGCCACTTGCTGGCTTTGTGACCATGGATGAATGAATTAATTTTCTTGCTTTCAGCTGACACATCTGTAAAGTAGGGATAATAACATTATCACCACGTAGAATAACCATAATAATCCTAGGAGGTAATAAATATTAACCAAACCTGGAGCCAACCTACCTCAGAATCTTTTTTCTTATGTTATAGTGAATTTCCCCTATTCTTAAAGCTACTTTCAGTGTGTGCTTTCCACTATTATTTGCAGCCATTGCCAACCCACTGATAACACTGACTATTGTAAATGAGTATTTCAAATTACATTCTATAGTCTTCCCGTGGGCTGGATTTTAGCATACTACAGACTGTTCAATTATATAGATCATCTAACTCACTAGTTATACAAATGAGAAAACCAAGGCCCAAAGATATTAAGTGTCTTATTCCAGGTCACACAGCTGCCAGAGCTGGGACTGTCTAAAACTCAATATGCCTGGCTCCCGGTCCAGTGCTCTTTTATCACATAATTCATCTCATTCCTCTTCTCCATCCATAAAAGTCAACACAAATCACACTCCAAATCAGAGGCAGCAGAGAAAGCAACTATTTCTGCAACACATTTTCAAGATGTGACAACAACTAACCACTTTTTAAAGGCAGGTAATGGATTAACGTGATATTATAATGAAAAGATATCGGAAGAACTACTGTGAAAGCAAAAGATCAGTCAGCTCAATAAAGTTTGAAATATCACTGATCAGACCTTGATATACAGAAAAATATAAACAAATGGAGGAACCATTTTAATGTGCTTACTTACAACCAACCCATGATACTACTACCTCTACCTGCTTCCCTGCCCTCGGTCCAGCCCTGAGGTTAAACTCACTAGCCCTATTACTAGTTCTTTAATTAGAACCTGGCTATCATTTTGCCTTCCCTCCAGTTTACATCCTGCTATCTCTTCTTCTTGAGTCTGGGGGAGTGAGGAATAGAAAGATGATATTTACATTTGCTATTGCTCTGGAACTATCTTTACACAGACCTTCACGTGGAAAGTTCACTGTCATTCAGGTCTCAGCTGAAATGTCACCTTCTCCTCAGATGGGTCCTTTCTCATGACAGCCTAAAGCAGCTCACTCTTATCTCCTTATCACATTACCCAGTTTTATTTTATCACAGTACTAGTTACTACCTGCTGTTTTCTTTTTTTCCATTAATTTTTGTATTTATTTCTTCGCATTTCCTCCAGCTAAAATGCATACTATTAGATACCCTGACTGTCAGCAGCATTGTAACTCCAGGAGGTAAAGCAGTGACTGAGAATAAGTACTCAATAAATGTTAGCTGAGCATTGCCTAAATTTACACTGTTAGTTCCAGAGCCAAGATTAAAATTCAGATGTCTAGCCACCAATTCTTTTCACTGCATTCTGACCTCTACATGACTTTATCTTGGAATATAATAAATTTTTAAAAATATCTTTATTGGAGTATAATTGCTTTACAATGGTGTGTTAGTTTCTGCTTTATAACAAAGTGAATCAGCTATACATATACATATATCCCCATATCACCTCCCTCTTGCGTCTCCCTCCCACCCTCCCTATCCCACCCCTCTAGGTGGTCACAAAGCACTGAGCTGATCTCCCTGTGCTATGCGGCTGCTTCCCACTAGCTATCTATTTTACATTTGGTAGTGTGTATATGTCCATGCCACTCTCTCACTTCATTCCAGCTTACCCTTCCCCCTCCCCGTGTCCTCAAGTCCATCCTCTATGTCTGCGTCTTTATTCCTGTCCTGCCCCTAGGTTCTTCATAACCGGTTTTTTTTTTTTTTAGCTTCCATATATATGTGTTAGCATGCGGTATTTGTTTTTCTCTTTCTGACTTCCTTCACTCTGTATGACAGACTCTAGGTCCATCCACCTCACTACAAATAACTCAATTCCGTTTCTTTTTATGGCTGAGTAATATCCCATTGTATATATGTGCCACATCTTCTTTATCCATTCATCTGTCGATGGACACTTGGTTGCTTCCATGTTCTGGCTATTGTAAATAGAGCTGCAATGAACATTGTGGTACATGTCTCTTTTTGAATTATGGTTTTCTCAGGGTGTATGCCCAGGAGTGGGATTGCTGGGTCGCATGGTAGTTCTATTTTTGGTTTTTTAAGGAACCTCCATACTGTTCTCCATAGTGGCTGTATCAATTTACATTCCCACCGAATATAAAAAATTTTAACATATGCTACTTACTTTACCTATATTGACCTCTACCTACCACCTTCTTTAAATTAAAAGTATACTTACCTTTTAAGGCCTGTTTTATTTTCACCATGGTGCTTTTTTCTTAAATCACACGATCAAATTTAATCAATCCTTTCTCAGTATTAGTATAACATCTTTATTATATTTCATTTTTGAAACTTAACTTACCTTGTTTTTTATCTGGCTCTCCTGACTCTTAGCTTACCTTCTTTTTTATCTAGACTATAAATTGTCTGAAGATAGTGATGGTGTCTAATTCTTTTTCATTTCTCCCTATGCCTATCAGACTGCCTTAAATATAGAAGTTATTCAATAAATTCTTGCTGAATTAAATTAAATTAAATTAAATTAATTAATTAAATTTTCTCTCTACACAAAGATCTTGTTGATTTCCAGAGATGTTGGGTGGTCAAAATACAATAAAAAGCACTCAAGGAGGCAGAACAACCTGTTTATTGACAATAATGATATTTCCAGGGAATATATCGGAACAACTAAGGTTCAAGGCAATATTCCACACATTCTAGAATGAATTCCATGGAGGAATAAATTGCATCTCACTGACTCAGAACCTATAAATATTTTTCAAGTAATATCTACACAGGATATTGAATTCCAAACAACTTTTGAAAACCACTAATCATTTACATTCTTCCCCAAATGTCACACAGTGTAAAACTGATGGATCTTTTGTGACCTGATGACATTTGTCTCCATTTCTGAAGGCATTATAATGGAAATGTGGTCTTCTATCATCCTGCTACAGTTGGTATAAATCCACTAGATACTTTTTAAAAATATTTTGGGAACACACAGTCATGCAAACCAATGTCTGCCTGTCCCAGCAGGGGATAGTAAAAGACTTTACAAACACCAGATGGGATTTAACAGCATTAGTAAAACATAAAATGCTCCAAGAGTGCTAAGTCACTTCACGAACAACTCAAAGCAAATATATTTGATTTCCATTATACATATTTTTCTTTCTTAAGAAATTCTAAAATTTTCCAATAGAAGTTTTATCATAGTCCTCTGACACTTAATTTCTCTTAAAATTAAATTATAATTATTTACCCTTTGGACACTATGCACAGATTATTATTTGTGGATATATTAACAACTTTCTAATTTTACCACAAGTATAGAACATATGGAGTTCTAAATAAGCATTCACCTGATTTCAATATTTAAATGCTTGCTTCACCAGAAATCCAACAGTCTAAGGTGACTTTTTATTCTTGTCATATCTAACTTTAACCTTGTAACTACGCAGGAGTTGATATTTTGACAAATATTTTACAAAATAGTAATTGCAAATCATTTAATAAAATATGACCTAGAAAGATATTACTACCTAATTTTTTTTAAAAATATGATTTTCTTGGACTTTTCTGGGAATATAATATTGTCATAAAATGGAGTCAATTTTCTATTCAAGGCGAGCAGAAGCACAGATAACCCTCCCCACTCCAAAAAAATTACTCATGCAATTGGATTTTACTGTGTATTTTACTCAAATAACAAGCAGCCAGGTTGAGGGTAAGAAGAGACAGGATGTCTACAAATGTTCTTTACTATTGTTTTACTTAGATTAACATTAGGAAATGATTCTCTTTGCCTAACCACCTCTCAGAAATGGTTGCAATCCAGAAGAAAGCAGTTGAAAGTCAATCTGAGATTAAATTTTAGCTGCATATAATATAGTAAGTATATAATCCACAAACAAGGCAACTCAAGAAAAAAAAGGGGAATTCTCTGGCGGTCCAGTGGTCAGGACTTGGCACTCTCACTGCCAGGGGCCCGGGCTCAACCCCTGGTCGGGGAACTAAGATCCCACATGCGGCACAGTCAAAAAAGAAAAGAAAAAAAATGTATTTGGGTGGCCCACCCCATGGACCACAGCCATGTCTGCGAGCGGAGATGCAGACTTCCATCCTCTGAACCGCCACATTTATCTCAGATAAGAAACAATTCAAAGCAATAAAATGCTATAACAGTAGTCAGAGCAGCGGGAGTCAAACACCTGTTAGCTCACTTGATGACAGTCCCCAAACCAAAGAGGTCAAGGTTATGAATTTGCTCAAACATGAGGTCAAGAAAGGGTCTCTGTTCGCAGACAGTATCCTTTTTTTTTTGACCGCACCGCGCAGCACGTAGGATCTTAGGCATCAAACCCATGCCTCCTGCATTGGAAGCGTGGAGTCCTAACCACTGGACCTCCAGGGAAGTCCTGACAGACAGTATCTTTAATCTCAAAGAGAATGAACTTCACAAAAAAGCAAATCTAATTATGTCAGTCTCCTATTTAAAACTCTTTAACGGCTACCCTCTGACCTCAGGAGAAAGTTCGAACTCCCTAGTATGCCATCCAACGCCTTCAGGACCTGGGTCAGCTTATTTCTCTGGCTTGTCTCTCAGCCTTTCCCCTCCCCGCATCAAGGCTGCTCAGCAACACGCAATTCCCCACGAACATGCTAATCCTTCAACCTAGCACCCCCTTCCCTCAGCTTCTCCTGACTTCTTTCCATCCATAGCCCAGGGGTCCACTTAGAGGGCAGCTTCTCCAGGAGTCCTGCATCCCCGAAGTCTTGGGAGAGCAGAAAATCCTCCCACAAGCTACTCTCAGTGCTCTAATCCATATCCCATGGATCTCACTGTATTCAAATTGTAAGGCAGTTTGTTTGTCTCCACTGCTGGCCTGTGTTATTTAATCCTTCTGAAAACCAATGAGGTAGGCCTTACTGTGCCATTTTACAGATTAAGAAACAAAGACTCAGAGATAACTTACTTGAGGTCACTTATTTCATGGTGGGAGAAGAACTAAAACCCTGTACCTTCCCTTAACTATCATACTATGCAGCCACCCAGGGTAGAGCCTTAATCCAAGCATTATGAATTGTTATTATATTAAACAAGATTATAGAGAGAGAAAATGCTTAGCATAGGACCTGTGACATATACTATGTGCTCAATAAATATTAGCCATCACCATCATCATCATCATCGCCATCATCATCATTATTAGCATTAGCTTTATCACTGTTTGGTCAAAGTTCATCTCTTTCAATGCAAAACTCCAGGAATCCTGCCAAACCCAGGATCTTTCCAAACAATGAGATCAATCATTAAGTGATGGTTTTCTCAAACTACTTCCCCTCCTTTTTTTCCTTAGAGGTCTTTAAAACCAACCTGTATTATGCTTCTAAAAAAGACAAAAAGAGGTTGCTCTCAAATGAAATCCCTTTTCACTTCCTTCCACCAGCACTCATTCCTTGGTTATTGAGGGCTACATTAAAGAGTCTAAAAAGTATGTGTTTCACATCTTTGGTGTCGTTATTCTATCACTGTTTTAGCGTGATATCCATCTTGATCCTTTTGGCTTGACCTAAGCCCATTATACGTGAGGCCAAGGTAGAGTGAATTTTTACAAAACTCTTTATTTCTTTAGGGATGTGAAACTGAACCTTGTCCCAACGGCAGCAGCATCTATTTAAAGACAATCTGATTTTGTAGGAACTTAGATGGAAAACAATGAAAACAGGAACTGTCTGCTATTAAATATGTTTCCTGTAACCCAAGCTCAGTAAATTGAGTCTCTTGGTTTTGCTGTTGTTCCACCTCTGGGAGTCCTGTTTAAATCAACAGGGTTTTGTGAGTACAGATCAATGGCAGGATTTTCAGTTTCACAGAGGAACAAAGCTTTCCAGGAGAAAGAATCGGCCAGTGCACAGCAAGTACAGTGTCTTAATTGCAAATGCTCTTTCAAGCTCTGAAAAATTGTGTTAGTTCATTGAATCTGGGATTTGTTCCTCCACACTGAAAGCTAAGTGCACAATTTAACATACTTGGCATTTTCTTTTTAAGGGCGATCCAAACTTCGAAATGCCTCTTGCATTACAGGTCCAAAGAGCCCTCATGAAAAAATAAAATAAAACCTTTGGTTATCAACTTATTCACAGTAGCAGATTGGAGTTGCAGTTTATAACGTTCAATTTCCTGACAGTAAATGTAAGATATTTAGCCAAAAAAATTCCAATTTATAAATGATCATACAACTTTTTCTATCAGCTCCCATATTGGAGATTCAGCCTGTTGATTTAGAATTCAGAGTTTTATTTTAAATTTATGGGTAAAAGAGTGAACAGTGAAAACTTGGCCACATCTCCGGACACTAGACACTAGACAGTGGATCCAACGAGAGCTCCTGGTTATAGGAAGGGTAAGTCTTGCATTGTGCACACAGGGCTGGGAACTGGGCAGGAGAAAAGCAAGCAGAGAAGAATTGAGGAGGTAATAGAATGGCAGTCCAAGAGGAGGGTGGAACAGAGGAGAAATCTTGAGGTGCCATCTTCATCTACCAGCATCTATGTAAGGAGGAAAAAAGTGCCTCATTCCATATCTAATCTCAACCCTATATTGCAAGTTCTAGAGATAAAGTGGGAACTTCTCAGCCATCAAGGAACGAACCCCAAAACACTAGGCACTCTCCACCTCCTCTGTCCTCATAGTCTCTGAGAATCTGACAGAGCTCCAAGATCTGGGAGATGATTTTGGACTATTCCCAGATCTTCAGGCCTCTGGGAACCTCAGAAGGGACCACAGAGTCCCACTCAGTGCTGCCTTCCCGTCCATCCCAATGTGGAGAAAAGGCATCACATTCTCCATTCTACTCTCTTACCTTCATGTATAAAATGCTCAAGGCTCTCATAACACAGGCTTAGTATCCCAGAGTTGAGCTCAAAAATTTTTACATACATGGAAGCCATGCATTTTTCTCTGAGTACCATTTTTGTCTCTATTGTACCAAGAACTTAAGATTCAGAGTATCTTTCCCTAAATCCCATGAGTATAATTTTTTTAAAGTATGGGCGGGAAATGGATTGACCATTTTAATGGTGTAAGCACGGGACTTACATGCATTTTTCCAAGTTTTCTGAGAAGAATGGGAATAAAAATTTTTCAAAGTAAAAAAGAATTTCAGAATGCCTAAAGGAAGCTACGTAAATAAATAATCTTTTATGTCTAATGCAGCTCTTATTAACATGGATTCCTATGGCCTTCAATGCTTCAGTACACGACTACCCGGAAAGTTTATGCAAATTTAGGGTGCATACACATTTTAGTATTTTATGTAGACAGGGCTCATTGTTTTTATAAAATTTTAAATATGGTAGATGGCCCCCCAAAACAAGTTTTAGAGGAGTTAAATTAACAAGAAGTGCAAATTTTCTATTTCATACTATTTTTCAGCCCTTCAATGCCACAAAATTTTTGCCATGGTTGAGCATTTTGCATCTGAAGATAGAGGTATAGATTGAAGATTCTGCTGATTGAAGACATTGATAAAATAGCAGCTGTCTTGATTGTTTACCCTGTTCTCTTCCTGCTTTCTACAGGAGCCCCAAATTAATGAAATACCCATTCCAGGAGCAATCTCCACACCTACAGACCCATTTGTAGTTCCAGTGCCAGGTTCAGAGAGCTGAGAGTAAGATAGACTCAATAATAGCCAGTATTTACTGAGAGCTCCCGATATACGTACCAGGCACTCTGTGAAGCATTTTTTCTCACTCGGTCTCCATAACAATCCCATTAGATTACTACTGCTAGTATTCCCATTTCATGCATGAGAGTTAGAAAATTAAGTCTTTGCCCAAGGTTATGCAATGAGAAAGTGGTAAGACCAAAAATCTAAACCCAGATTGTCTGACTCCAGAAACAACAGTCTAAGCCATTGTGATATGCTTCTCCAGAAGTTTTCCAGGAATATCATTGAGGAAGCAGGCAATCAAGAAAGCACTTTCGTTTTTCATCCTGACCTAATATTTCTGAGCTGAGCAAGTACTTGGACATCATCCCATCACCCATCTTTACAGGGGAGAAAACTAGAGAGATTTCACAGTACTAATGAAGAAGAGATAGATGGAGCAAACAATAAAAAAGCAAATGGGGACAATGCAAAAATACACAAGTATAATAGAAGAATGTGTAATTGATAAAGCGCATTTATTAAATTGAAGTTATCTTTATCTGAAGTACTACTTTTAAAATCTATCCAAGAGAGCATTGTGTAAGAAGGTAAAAAGGTACACCCATTTTGGAAAACAATTTGACAGTCCCTCAAAATGTTAAACAGATATGACCCAACAATTCTACTCAAGTGTACACCCAAGAGAATTGAAAACACATGTCCACATAAAAACGTGTACACTAATGTTTAATGTTCATAGCAGCATTGCTCATATGCCAAAAAATAGAAATCCAAATGTCCAGCAATTAATAAATAGATAAATGAAGTGTGATATATCTATACAGTGGGAGACTATCTGCCAATAAAAAGCAGTGAAACATTGGTACATGCTACAATATGGGTGAACCTCAAAAACACTATGCTAAGTGAAGTAAGGCAATCACAAAAGACCACATATTGTATGATCCCATTTACACAAAATGTCCAAAATAGGTAAGTGACAGAGTCAGAAAGATTAGTTAGTGGTTGCCAGGCGCTAAGGGCAGAGGAGAATGGAGTGAGAAATAAGGAATAATAGCTAATGGATAGAAGTTTTATTTGGAGGGTGATGAAAACGTTCTATAATTAGATTATGGTGATGGTTGCACAGCTCTGTAAATATACTAAAAACTATTGAACTGTAAATTTTAAGCAGGTGAACTTTATGGCATGTAAATTATATCTCAACATTGCTGTTAAAAATTGTTTTAAAATTAGCATGTGTGCTTCCTACCTTTACCATGGGGAGTGTAACAGCGACGGTAAAGGTGTTTCATCCCCACCTTTCAGCCATACTGCTTGCACTCTCTTCATCTGTCTTCTGGAAAAAGCATCACTCACGACCAGCAGGGGGAGCTCAAACGATAGCTTTATCCGTTCTGCTCCCAATCACAAACCGCTGTGAGGACAGAAAAAGAGTATTTTCAAATTTAGAGAAAATGAAAGATAGTTCAGTTTTATCCTTACTTATCCCCACCAAAAGGATTGAAAAGTTGATATGAGCATTCATCTCTTTAAAACAAACCCACATCGATCCTCTTACACATCTCAGCTTTTCAATTACATTGTATTCTCCATAACACAAGAATATCTAGATTATAATAGGATAGAATATGATGTTTGACCGAATACTTCTGTGCTCTTTCCCTATAAATTGCTTTTAAAACAGTCAATGAAATCCAGCAGAAGAACAAAAAGTTAGCATCCTATCCATAGAATGTCTTTATCATTACACGCTACCTAGTTGCACCTCCCATCTTTGCTCCAGCTCTGGGATCAACTGATTTGTAATATTATCACAGTGCTTAGGATTTTAGTGCAAAATAAATGTTAGCTATTTTTGTTGCATTCCAGGCTGAGAAACAGCTTTTGAAAGGGCATTTATTTATTCAAGAAATTTTATTGAATATCTACTATAAGCTAGTCAGTGGTGGGGAAAAAGCAGGTATAGAAACTGTCCTCATGGCTTATACTCAGGTGGGGGAAAGGTGATATTAAACAAACATATAAATAAGATGTAATCCTAAATTATAATAAGTACATTGAAGGAAAAGCACAAGGTAATTAGAGAAATGATAACAGGAGTGTCTAATTTAGATTGGGCGGTCAGGGAAAGTCTCTGAGGAGTTAGCAATTACACTGACAATGGAAGACAGAATGTTCTAGGCAGAGGAAATATTACTGTGTGCATCTTGAGTCAGGAAAAGACTTGAAGGAGCTTCAAGAAGGCTTGGGCTGGAGCCTAATGAGCACAGGGAACATGGTGCTAGAAGAGGTTAGAGAGTAGGGTAAGTGCCAGGTCATGTAAGGCCCTGTGGGCTCTAGGAAGGGGGTTGTATTTTACTTTAAATGTAACGGGGAGCCACTGAAGAATTGTAAGCACACAAGTGGGTTGTCAGAGTTGCATTTTTACAAGACCACTCTGGTCATAAAGTGGAAACTTGATTAAAGAGTCTCAAAAGCAGAAGTGGGAAGGGGCATGCTAGTTGAAAGAAACCATCCATTTTGTTGTGAATGAAATGTGAGGTTCAGGGGCGGTGGGAAGTTATAAGAGTCATTCTAGAAAAACGATGACATACTCCCAGGCCCATTTCATGGCAGGCTCCAGAATCCATGGCATAATCTGTGTTTACCCTAGTTCTCTACCAACACCAATCCTAGCCACATCTTCAAAAAGAATCAGCAACTATGAAAAGCATACCCAAGCAAACAGTAACGCTGCTTTTCCCTCTCTGAAGTTATGTAGAGCCATTCTTAATACAGAGGGAAAAAAAATCAATGTACACACGTTTCCCAGAGAAAACACGTCTAATTTAAAAATGTATACATGCTTCCTAAAATTGCGACCCCTCGTTGCACCAGCTGTTAGAATTACAATGGTGCATCAAATGAGGGTAATCAATTTTACACAGATGAGGAAAGATATAATATTTCAAGCCAAGCTTTGGAATTAACTAAATTTACATGCATGTTGTAGTGGAAAGAGCATGGACTGTAATTTCAGAGGACGTGGGGTCAATCCTTACTCCACCACTTACAAGTCGTATCTTTGGGCAATTTACTTGACTTCCCCAAACATCTGGTTCCGTGAGTGTAAAATGTAGGTAATAATAATGTCCACCTCATGGAGAGGTCGTGAACATGAAATGAGCATGTTCAATGCTCAGTGGCTTTCCATATCATTACTTTAAGAATGTATAAACTATTAGGTGTAAAATAAGCTACAAGGATATATTGTACAACACACGTAATATAGGAAATATTTTATAATAACTGTAAATGGAATATAACCTTTAAAATTGTGAATCATTATATTGTACACCTGTAGCTTATATAATATTGTATATCAACTATCCTTCAATCAAAAAAAGAATGTACTTCCAAAAATTTAATCAAGTTCCTCAAAATAAAACTTCTGTACAAAAAATAGAAGTTATTCTAGAAAATTACATTCTCTTCAATAACATTTTTTTGGCTTGTTTTACTTATTTTTTTTAAGTTTTTATTGGAGTATAGTTATTTACTATGTTGTGTTAATTTCAGGTGTACAGCAAAGTGAATCAGTTATACTTATACACATATCCACTCTTTTTTTAGATTCTTTTCCCATATAGGTCTTTGATAACATTTTAACATGATTGACCACGTCAATCAAATTCAATAAATTGAAACATTTTGAGGTTCAATTCTCTGCATCCAAAAAAAAAAATCAAACAACTATCAAAGAAACTGGTTATAAATTTTCAATATTGCAGAAGTGCTAGATATTGGGAAAATAAAGATACATGAAATAAATGGAATGAACAAAATGAAAGAATAATAGTTTCTAAAGAATGAGGTTGTTAATTTCCAAAAAATCAATAGATATAACTTAGAAACTAAATCATTGGTCAGTTTAAGGGCATTATGAAAATACTTCCAACACCTCAGCTCTATCACTTACTCGTTACATGACTTTAGAAAAGCCCCTTAAACTTGGCAAACTTGAATTTCCTCACTTATAAAATGAAGATAATAGCACCTAATTCATAGATTTATTGTGAAAGATAAAATCGCACCTCTAAAGCACTTTTGCATAGTACCTGGCACAAGTAGGTGCTGAATAAATGTCAGTTGTTATTTTTTGTTTCAGTATCTGAAAGCCTGTTTTAGGTCTTTTGAACATAGAATATTTTCGACTGTTTTATTTATCTCAGACATTCTCAAATAGATTAAATAACTTCTATTTCTGTTTCAAATAGGTTAAATGAATGCACTCCAAGTAGACTGACTGTTCCCATCACTCCATCAGAATTGCTCTTGCTAAGATTTATTAATGACCTGCACTACGCTAAACCCAATAGACAATTCTCCCTCTTCATCTTAAATCTGTTAGGAGCATATTTCACTGTTGATCACTCATTCCCACTTGAAGTATTTTCTTCCCATGGCCTCCAGAACACCATTTTCTCCTGATTTTCCTCCTCCCACACTGGCCATTCTCCTTCCTAACCTTTGCTGGTAATGCTTCAGTGTCCCAACCTCTACTGTAGACTTTTTATAGGGTAGTTTCAGAGTATTTCAGGCTTGGTCTTCAGATCTTTTCTCTTTTCTATCTGCACTCACTCACTTAATGATCTCAAAAAGTCATTTCAAAGTGCTTGTTGCTTTTATTTTATTTTATTTATTTATTTATTCTTTTTTTGGAAAAGGTAGTCTTTTTAATAACTGCTTTTGTCACCAGGTTAAGTCATGCAGTTACAAAGTAGTTAGAAATTTCTGAAAGGATATTATTGTTAAAAAAAAGAAAAGCTCATTTTTAATGCCTCCTGTGTTCCGACAATTATCAACTTTAAATTGCCAGCCTGGTGTTCTCCTCCAAATGCCAGACATACATATTCAACTACAAACTCAGTGTTTCCATTCAGACATACAATATGCTCTCAAAATGAACATGTCCAATTCCAACCTTCTTTTCTTACCCCCAGACGTTTCCTTCCTGCAGTCTTCCCCCTCTCAATTAATGGCAACTTCAGTCCTTCCAGTTGCTCAGGTCAAAAACCTTGAATTCTTCCTTGATTCCTCCCTCCCTCTCACAAACCCCACATCCAATCCATCAGCAAATTCTGTCAGCTCTATTTTCAGAATATCTCCAGAATCTAACCCCTAAACCAGCCACTTGTCATCACTTCCACTGCTACTACCCTGGCCCAAACCATTACCCAGATTACAGTAGCCTTGCCTTCTGTCTTCGGGGCACTCAAGCTGCACTGGTCTCCCCTCTGTCCTTCAAACATGGCAGTCCTGCCCCTGCCACTCAGAGGCCTTGCATTTGCTATTTCTTCTTCCCAGAAAGGTCCTCTGCGCCGATGCCTGCACGACGCACTCTCTTACTTCCTTCAGGTCTTATCCAGATGTCACCTCTCATTGAACCCTACCCTGGTCATTCTACTTAAAACTGCAATTCACACTCCCTGCCCTCACACTCCCTACCTCCCCATTCCTGCTTTACTTTTGCTAATTACCACCTGACATTCTATGTATTTTAATTATCAGTTTGTTCATTGTGTGCCTGTCTAGAATGTACACTCGCTCTGGAATGTAAAGGGCAAGAATTTGTGTCTACGTAATACCAAACGGCGAAAATCTCTCAGAGATCTCCATCTCAACATCAAGACCCAGCTTCACTCAACGACCAGCAAGCTACAGTGCTGGACACCCTATGCCAAACAACTAGCAAGACAGGAACACAGCCCCATCCATTAGCAGAGAGGTTGCCTAAAATCATAATAAGGCCACAGACACCCCAAAACACACCACCAGACGTGGACGTGCCCACCAGAAAGACAAGATCCAACCTCATCCACCAGAACACAGGCACTAGTCCCCTCTACCAGGAAGCCTACACAACCCACTGAACCAACCTTAGCCACTGGGGACAGATACCAAAAACAACGGGAACTACGAACCTGCAGCCTGTGAAAAGGAGACCCCAAACACAGTAAGATAAGCAAAATGAGAAGACAAAAAACCACACAGCAGGTGAAGGAGCAGGGTCAAAACACACCAGACCTAACAGATGAAGAGGAAATAGGCAGTCTACCTGAAAAAGAATTCAGAATGATAGTAAAGATGATCCAAAATCTTGGAAAGAGAATAGACAAAATGCAAGAAACAATTAACAAGGATGTAGAAGAACTAAAGAGGAACCAAGCAACGATGAAAAACACAATAAATGAAATTAAAAATACTCTAGACGGGATCAACAGCAGAATAACTGAGGCAGAAGAACGGATAAGTGACCTGGAAGATAAAATAGTGGAAATAACTACTGCAGAGCAGAATAAAGAAAAAAGAATGAAAAGAACTGAGGACAGTCTCAAAAACCTCTGGGACAACATTAAACGCACCAACATTCGAATTATAGGGGTCCCAGAAGAAGAAGAGAAAAAGAAAGGCACTGAGAGAATATTTGAAGAGATTATAGTTGAAAACTTCCCTAATATGGGAAAGGAAATAGTTATTCAAGTCCTGGAAGCACAGAGAGTCCCATACAGGATAAATCCAAGGAGAAACACACCAAGACACATATTAATCAAACTATCAAAAATTAAATATAAAGAAAACGTATTAAAAGCAGCAAGGGAAAAACAACAAATAACACACAAGGGAATCCCCATAAGGTTAACAGCTGATCTTTCAGCAGAAACTCTGCAAGCCAGAAGGGAGTGGCAGGATATACTTAAAGTCATGAAGGAGAAAAACCTACAACCAAGGTTACTCTACCCAGCAAGGATCTCATTCAGATTTGATGGAGAAATTAAAACCTTTACAGACAACCAAAAGCTGAGAGAGTTCAGCACCACCAAACCAGCTTTACAACAAATGCTAAAGGAACTTCTCTAGGCAAGAAACAGAAGAGAAGGAAAACACCTACAATAACAAACACAAAATATCTAAGAAAATGGGAATAGGAACATACATATCGATAATTACCTTAAATGTAAATGGATTAAATGCTCCCACCAAAAGACACAGACTGGCTGAATGGATACAAAAGCAAGATCCATATATATGCTGTCTACAAGAGACCCACTTCAGACCTAGAGACACATACAGACTGAAACTGAGGGGATGGAAAAAGATATTCCATGCAAATGGAAATCAAAAGAAAGCTGGAGTAGCAATTCTCATATCAGACAAAATAGACTTTAAAATAAAGACTATTACAAGAGACAAAGAAGGACACTATATAATGATCAAGGGATCGATCCAAGAGGAAGGTATAACAATTGTAAATATTTATGCACCCAATATAGGAGCACCTCAATACATAAGGCAAATACTAACAGCCATAAAAGGGGAAATCGATAGTAACACAATCATAGTAGGGGACTTTAACACCCCACTTTCACCAAAGGACAGATCATCCAAAATGAAAATAAATAAGGAAATACAAGCTTTAAATGATACATTAAACAAGATGGACTTAATTGATATTTATAGGACATTCCACCCAAAAACAACAGAATACACATTTTTCTCAAGTGCTCATGGAATATTCTCCAGGATAGATCATATCTTGCATCACAAATCAAGCCTTGGTAAACTTAAGAAAATTGAAATTGTATCAAGTATCTTTTCCGACCACAACGCTATGAGACTAGATATCAATTACAGGAAAAGATCTGTAAAAAATACAAACACATTGAGGTTACACAATACACTACTTAATAACGAAGTGATCACTGAAGAAATCAAAGGGGAAATCAAAAAATACCTAGAAACAAATGACAATGGAGACACGACGATCCAAAACCTATGGGATGCAGCAAAAGCAGTGCTAAGAGGGAAGTTTATAGCAATACAAGCCTACGTCAAGAAACAGGAAACATCTCGAATAAACAACCTAACCTTGCACCTAAAGCAATTAGAGAAAGAAGAGCAAAAAAACCCCAAAGCTAGCAGAAGGAAAGAAATCATAAAGATCAGATCACAAATAAATGAAAAAGAAATGAAGGAAACAATAGCAAAAATCAATGAAACTAAAAGCTGGTTCTTCGAGAAGATAAACAAAATTGATAAACCATTAGCCAGACTCATCAAGAGAAAAAGGGAGAAGACTCAAATCAATAGAATTAGAAATGAAAAAGGAGAAGTAACCACTGACACTGCAGAAATACAAACGATCATGAGAGATTACTACAAGCAACTCTATGCCAATAAAATGGACAACCTGGAAGAAATGGACAGATTCTTAGAAATGCACAACCTACCGAGACTGAACCAGGAAGAAATAGAAAATATGAACAGACCAATCACAAGCACTGAAATTGAAACTGTGATTAAAAATCTTCCAACAAACAAAAGCCCAGGACCAGATGGCTTCACAGGCGAATTCTATCAAACATTTAGAGAAGAGCTAACACCTATCCTTCTCAAACTCTTCCAAAATATTGCAGAGGGAGGAACACTCCCCAACTCATTCTACGAGGCCACCATCACCCTGATACCAAAACCAGACAAAGATGTCACAAAGAAAGAAAACTACAGGCCAATATCACTGATGAACATAGATGCAAAAATCCTCAACAAAATACTAGCAAACAGAATCCAACAGCACATTAAAAGGATCATACACCATGATCAAGTGGGGTTTATTCCAGGAATGCAAGGATTCTTCAATATACGCAAATCAATCAACGTGATACATCATATTAACAAATTGAAGGAGAAAAACCATATGATCATCTCAATAGATGCAGAGAAAGCTTTCGACAAAATTCAACACCCATTTATGATAAAAGCCCTGCAGAAAGTAGGCATAGAGGGAACCTTCCTCAACATAATAAAGGCCATATATGACAAACCCACAGCCAACATTGTCCTCAATGGTGAAAAACTGAAACCATTTCCACTAAGATCAGGAACAAGACAAGGTTGCCCACTCTCACCACTGTTATTCAACATAGTTTTGGAAGTATTAGCCACAGCAATCAGAGAAGAAAAAGAAATAAAAGGAATCCAAATCGGAAAAGAAGAAGTAAAGCTGTCACTGTTTGCAGATGACATGATACTATACATAGAGAATCCTAAAACTGCCACCAGAAAACTACTAGAGCTAATCAATGAATTTGGTAAAGTAGCAGGATACAAAATTAATGCACAGAAATCTCTTGCATTCCTATATACTAATGATGAAAAATCTGAAAGTGAAATTAAGAAAACACTCCCGTTTACCATTGCAACAAAAAGAATAAAATATCTAGGAATAAACCTACCTAAGGAGACAAAAGACCTGTATGCAGAAAATTATAGGACACTGATGAAAGAAATTAAAGATGATACAAATAGATGGAGAGATATACCATGTTCTTGGATTGGAAGAATCAACATTGTGAAAATGACTCTACTACCCAAAGCAATCTACAGATTCAATGCAATCCCTATCAAACTACCAATGGCATTTTTCACAGAACTAGAACAAAAAATTTCACAATTTGTATGGAAACACAAAAGACCCCGAATAGCCAAAGCAATCTTGAGAACGAAAATGGAGCTGGAGGAATCAGGCTCCCTGACTTCAGACTATATTACAAAGCTACAGTAATCAAGACAGTTTGGTACTGGCACAAAAACAGAAATATAGATCAATGGAACAGGATAGAAAGCCCAGAGATAAATCCACGCACATATGGTCACCTTATCTTTGATAAAGGAGGCAAGCATATACAGTGGAGAAAAGACAGCCTCTTCAATAAGTGGTGCTGGGAAAATTGGACAGATACATGTAAAAGTATGAAATTAGAACACTCCCTGACAGCATACACAAAAATAAACTCAAAATGGATTAAAGACCTAAGTGTAAAGCCAGACAGTATCAAACTCTTAGAGGAAAACATAGGCAGAACACTCTATGACATACATCACAGCAAGATCCTTTTTGACCCAGCTCCTAGAGAAATGGAAATAAAAACACAAATAAACTAATGGGACCTAAAGAAACTTAAAAGCTTTTGCACAGCAAAGGAAACCATAAACAAGACGAAAAGACAACCCTCAAAATGGGAGAAAATATTTGCAAATGAAGCAACTGACAAAGGATTAATCTCCAAGATTTACAAGCAGCTCATGCAGCTCAATAACAAAAAAACAAACAACCCAATCCAAAAATGGGCAGAAGACCTAAATAGACATTTCTCCAAAGAAGATATACAGATGGCCAACAGACACATGAAAGAATGCTCAACATCATTAATCATTAGAGAAATGCAAATCAAAACTACAATGAGGTATCATCTCACACCGGTCAGAATGGCCATCATCAAAAAATCTACAAACAATAAATGCTGGAGAGGGTGTGGAGAAAAGGGAACACTCTTGCACTGTTGGTGGGAATGTAAATTGATACAGCCACTATGGAGAACAGTATGGAGGTTCCTTAAAAAACTAAAAATAGAACTACCATACGACCCAGCAATCCCACTACTGGGCCTATACCCTGAGAAAACCATAATTCAAAAAGAGTCATGTACCAAAATGTTCATTGCAGCTCTATTTACAATAGCCAGGACATGGAAGCAACCTAAGTGTCCATCATCGGATGAATGGATAAAGAAGATGTGGCACATATATACAATGGAATATTACTCAGCCATAAAAAGAAATGAAATGGAGGTATTTGTAATGAGGTGGATGGAGTTAGAGTCTGTCATACAGAGTGAAGTAAGTCAGAAAGAGAAAAACAAATACAGTATGCTAACACATATATATGGAATCTAAGGAAAAAAAAAAAAAAAAGGTCATGAAGAACCTAGTGGCAAGATGGGAATAAAGACACAGACCTACTAAAGAATGGACTTGAGGATATGGGGAGGGGGAGGGGTGAGATGTGACAGGGTGAGAGAGTGTCATGGACATATATACACTACCAAATGTAAAATAGATAGCTAGTGGGAAGCAGCCGCATAGCACAGGGAGATCAGCTCAGTGCTTTGTGACCGCCTGGGGGGGTGGGATGGGGAGGGTGGGAGGGAGGGAGATGCAGGAGGGAGGAGAT
Organism: Balaenoptera musculus; assembly: GCF_009873245.2. Taxonomy (NCBI): domain Eukaryota; kingdom Metazoa; phylum Chordata; class Mammalia; order Artiodactyla; family Balaenopteridae; genus Balaenoptera; species Balaenoptera musculus. The sequence continues at coordinate 58,000,668 of NC_045794.1, forward strand.
ATGGGAATGTGTGTATATGTGTAGCTGATTCACTTTGTTATAAAGCAGAAACACACCACTGTGAAGCAATTATACTTCAATAAAGATGTTTTGAAAAAAAAAAAAAAAAAAAAAGAATTTGTTTCTATTTTGTTTGGTTGCTGTGTCTCCAGAACCAAGAACGCCATCTTGCCATAGCAAGTACTCAATAAATATTTGTTGAACAAGTGAAAATGATGAAGGGATAGTTTTCCTAGGCCAAGAATAGAATGTTAATTAACCTCCTAAATATAATTAAAGCCTTAAGGCTTTTGGCATTTAAGTTGATCAATTTTAAATTTTAAAAACTTGCTTATGAAACAAATTCTATTATATAGCACGCAGAATAGTTGGTCCCTTAACATCCTCTGTTTGTGTATATACTCTGTGTATATATTTATATATATATATATGTATATTTACTCATAGATAAATATAAACTACAGGCAAACACATTCCTCTTATAGCACCACACTAAGTTTAGTTTATACATCAAACCAGAACTTAAACCTTAGTCACATGCTGCTCTTTTTCCTCTAAGGATTTCCATTCTTGTTTCTCTTTGGGGGTAACTACATAATATGTGTTTTGCAAAACAGCACTTCAGCGGAATTATAGTTAATATACATAAGAATTCAAATTAGAAGTCAGGAAGCAGTTCCCCTTTTTCCTAAGAGTTTTCAATAACATGAAAAGAATCCATTTCTTCATCCTAGAACCTGGAACCTTAAGTGAAACAGCCAACAAGGGAAGAAATCACAGGACATGTGAAATTCCATCACAAGTTTTTTGTTAACCACATTTTTTGGGTTTTAGTGTTTGGTTTTTGTTTTTACTATCCTCTAGTATGTCAAGAAATCCTAATTCTTATAAAAAGCCATCCTAGAGCTATGGCCAGTAAATTGACGTAAGAACTGAAGTTCTACCACCCAGAGATAGTAACTAAATATTATTATTAGAATAAACGTTTTCCTTTACTATTCTAAATTTACCATCTAAGGAATTACTCTTTTTAATACTCTTCCACCATAGACTTTTTATAACTTTTTAAAAATTCCCTTTGTCTTGCCCACATTATGTAAAATAAACAAAAACTTTACTTTTAAAGGACTTTTAGTGAAAAAAAAGTTGCCTATCTTGACAGTTTCTAAAGAAAGACAAGTTAATTTTAGAAATCATATTATATTTTCCATTTATACCTCAGAATAAGCTGTTCTTTTTTTTTTTTTTTTTTTAAGATGGCCTCTTCTTTTAGCTTTTCTCCATTTCCAAAGTCTGTGATATTCACTTTTTCTTTCTTTGTAACTAATACACCTCTTCCTCTGAAAAAGATTTGCCAGATTTCTGCCACATGTTCTGTCCTGGGCTATGAGTACAAGCTCAGTGTGAAGGTTGAAAAGCATTTGGAAATGAAATGAAAAGCACATTCTCAAAGGTTTTGAATTTCCTGGAAAAACAACACCTCTTCTGACATTTCATATACAGACAAACCAACAACTCAAGCCAACATTGGAAGTCAACATTAATGTCGATCAACAATTGACTGTCCACAGTGACTTGGCACTGAAGTGGTCATGCAAGAAATTTTTTAACACTGTAGAAAACATTGATCTCTCTTTCAAGAGATTTCAACCGAGTAAGTATCTGAGGAAGTTCAGCTACTTAGTATAGCCACCTGTCCCCTTGCTGGAGATGACACACACACCTTTACAACACTCAAAGCAGCCTCAAAATTGAAGTGTTAAAACTCTTATTAATATGATTCCTCCTCCATTGTCTTCGCTTGCCTGCCACTAGCATGAACCTGCAAACCAATGAGCTGCCACCACAATTACACAGTTTTACAAGCAAAGGAATAATAGAGAGAGATAAACAATGCCTAAAGGAAAAGGGTGAATGAAATTAAAAGTGTAAAACTCAATTGAGTAAAACTCAATTACTCACACTAATTGAGAAGGATAATAATTTTATTAGTGTTTGGAATAGTGTTTACTTCATCTATCTATTAAAAGAGAGATTACTAAACAAATTAATGGTATAAACATCATTCTAGGCAATGCCACTCATTTTTGCATGTCATTTTATTCTCTCATTGGTAAATCTTGTTTCCCAAAAAGATCATTCATGGCACTCAGATCAGTTTGTAAGCAAGTACTTATTTGTGGTGTGCCTGTTTTTAATCAATGTCTATCACTCCCACTAGACCAGAAGCTCCAGGAGATCAGGGACCATTTCCATTTCACTCACCATTCTATCCTCAGTACCAAACACAGTGCCAAACCAAGTAAGTTCTCAGTAAATATTTATTCCATAAATAAGTAAATATCCCTTTTACAGCACTCTTTGTGCCTGGCACAGCTTAAAGCTGTAATAGTGGTCAATAAATTCTTATTGAATTAAATTAAGAGGATAGCCTTAAGGAAGGTGGTTCTGGAACTACAAATTTACTCATAAAACCACTGAAATAATAATTGTAAGTCATTTGTAACTTTCCTTCAGGCATGTGCTTAATTTGACGCAATTTTGTTAAACCCAATTCCAGGAGTAGTTTTCTTTTTTGTTCGTACTCTAAATTAGTAAACATATTTCCTTTCAGCAAAAAGCATATGAGTCAGACTTTTCTCTCCCTCAAATGAGTTATTCCCCCAGCTATTCAAAATTATTAGTGGGTGAGGTTACGTCAGATTTCCATTAATAAGTGATCAGTCCTGGTATTGAAAACTAAGAATATGTAAATGTAGATATAGACCATGATCAATCAACCAGGTACCAGTTGCTTAATAACCATACTTCTTCTGAATATTCTTCCTGGCTAAGTAACTAAACAAAACCTTGTTTCAAACCACAAAGATGCAGCCTTAGTGTTTCACTGACACCTGTTTCATACCCGCAATGATGTGCCTTTCAACAGATGTGCCTGTAGTGTTTGACACTGTGCCTACCCATCCTCCTGGTGACAGCCTCTCTGGGCTTCCTTCCAATGCCCTTTCGTAACTGCTCCTTTTTGGTCTCTGCTGACTCCTCTTCCTGATATCTCCTCGAAGTGTTGAGATTTCTCAGATTTGTCTTCTCTCTCTCTTCTCCTTGGGAAGCAGAAAGGAGAGCCTGACAACATAGGTTTACAGTCAGCCTGCTTGAGGTCAAATCCCAGATCTAACATTCTCCAGCTGTGTGATCCTGGGCCTCAGTCTCCTCATCTATACAGTCATATCTCGTTGTACTGCACTTTGCAGATACCGCATTTTTCACAACTGAAGGTTTGTGGCAACCCTGTGACAAGCAAGTCTATGAGCGCCATTTTTCCAACAGCATTTGCTCACTTTGTGTCTCTGTGTCACATTTTGGTAATTCTTGCAACATTTCAAGCTTTCTCATTATTATTATATTTGTTACGGCGATCTTTAATTAGAGATCTTTGATGTTACTACTCTCATTGTTTTGGGTGCATGAACTGTACCCATATGAGAAGGTGAATTTAATCGACTGTTAACAAAGGATTTAGAATATTACATAAATCTAGGCGTTGAAGCAGCAGCAGGATTTGAGAAGGTTGACGCCAATTTTGAAAGAAGTTCTGCTTGTAGGTAAATGCTCTCAAACAGCATTACATGCTACAGAGAAATTGTTCGTGACAGGAAGAGTCAATCAATGCAGCAAGCTTCATTGTTGTCTTAATTTAAGAAACGTCCACAGCCACGCCAACCTTTAGCAACCACCACCCTGAAAAGTCAGCAGCCATCAGCATCAAGGCAAGACCCTCCACTAGCAAAAAAGATTATGAATCACTGAAGTTTCAAATGATGGGTACCATTTTTTAGCAATAAAGTATTTTTTAAGATATGTACATCGGTTTCTTAGACATACTGCTATTGCACACTTAATAGACTACAGCATAGTATAAACATAATTTTTACATAGTGGGAAGCCAAAAAATTTGTGTGGCTTGCTTTATTGCAGTCGTCTGGAAGCAAACCCATATCTCTAGGTAAAATGGGGGTATCTACAAAGTGGGGAAGTAAATAATAACTACCTCATGGGGTTGGTTTGAGGATTAAATAATACCTGTAAAATGCTTAGAACAGTGCCTGATGAATAGTCAGTAAATGTAAGATATTTATCTACAATCCCTTCCTCCACAATTCCACCAGTTCCCACACTTACATCCATCACCTCTCAAGATCAGTATCAACCATGACCACCTCATCAGCTAGAATTCCCAAACATGTGGACGTCTATCCCTCCCCTCTCTCTGAAGAACCAGCCTGAATATCCAGTTGAGTCCTGGGCCACCCAAACTCAACGTACCCAAACCTGGACTTTTCTTTCCCACATCTGCTCATTTTTTTAATAGCACCACCTTTCTCTCAACCAGCCAGCTTGGAAACTTTGTCTGTTGTATTGTTCTAGCTGGTATACCCAGAATATAATAGTGCCCAATAAGTATACACTGAATCAGTAGTCTTTCTGCCACCTTCTCCCTTCAATCATCCCCAGGCCCCAATGCCAAAGTTAGGCTCCTAAGGCATAATTGCTTTCCTACCCATCCATCTACAAAGTATCTGAAATTAATTCAATCTTCTCCTAACTTTCAATTTTATAGCTTTGCACACAAAAACTTTTTAAAAGCCCAAAAGTCAACCAAGTTTGAATTAAACACAATTTCCCAAATAGGTTCCAAGCTTTCCTGCCATCATCCCTTTGTTCATACTGTTCCCTGCTCTTAAATATCTTTCTCCAATGTCAAATTACTGCCCTTGCTTTAAGATGCATCTCAGATGCAGTCTGCCCCATAAAGCCTTCCCTAATTCTACCAGCAGGACATACTCCCTGCTGCCTCCAAACTCCTAAAACCTCTGAACTTCTCCTCACGAACTTCCCATACCCTGCATTCTAGTATGGTCATTTCTCTAAATCTTGAATCCTCCTTGCCAAATTGAGAGGTCACATAGTGTATAGAACGGGGTCAAATCTGCTTCATACTTTGGGAAGTTTTTCAAGTTCTTTGAGCACCAATTTCCTCATCTGTGGGATAGGGAGAATAAACCATCATGAAGACATTAAAAAACTGGTATTTACAAATATTATTAATGAGGGATAATATTTTCCCATTATAAGTGGAAAACTACCACAATTGGGTAAAATATATATATGTACTAAGAACACTGAAATGAAATAGGTAAAATGTTAACAGCTCTTATGTTCAAGTGGCGGGGTTGCACATGATTTTAATTTTGTTCTATAATTGTTTATTTTTCAATATTTCTACAACTAGCTTGTATTCATTCCTCTTGTAACTGACTTATCAAAGAAACATTTATAAAATGCCTTCAGAAACTACATTATGGCCTGATGAAACAGAAAGATGAAGAATAATGACAGTTTATAAGAGGAAAAAAGTTTTAATTACTTGGGTAATATCATTCATAAAAGGGGGAAAAGTCTTTTATGTCTTCAAAATGCATTAAATTTCAGCCATTATGTGACTGGAAAAAGCTCAAGTAGAATAAAGAACCTTGGAAGTCACTTGCCAAAAATATTTGCCATCATAATTGGTTAGGACATTGTCACAGCTCCTGAATTTCGGGTTTTCTGAGCCCTGCATGTGATCTACCATTGGGAGAGAGCAACACAAACACAGAGGCCATTGCATCAAGCCTGTGATCAAGAATTTATGTCTGGCTTAAATCAAAGAGTCCACAAGAAAGATCTGAAGCTGTAAAATTCCATGTTATAGTCAGCAGCCTAAGCGATTTTTGAAAACTTTTTTCAACTGCAAACTTGACGTGTCCAAAGTTAAATTTACTATCTTTTTTTCAAAGCCTGATCCTCTTCCGGGGCTTAAAAGTGTGGTTTTGGAGTCCTATCTGACCACAGATTCAATGTCAACTTCACCACTTATTGGAAAAGCAACTTTGGAAAGTTACTTAATTTCTCTGAGCCTCACTTCCCTTATTTGTTTAAAAGAGGATAATTATATTTCCCCTACAAGTTGCTGACAGGGATAAATTTTTTAAAAGATGCATTTAAGTCACCTAGCACAGCACCTGGCACAAATAAGGACTCAAAAATGGTAACAACATTTTTCAGTAAATAATCATCATCTACCCAGCCTCCCAGGCTAAAGGCAAAACAGACATTACAACCATTCTGTTCCTTGTAGGTATCATAGGCACGAAGTTGTGCCAATTCCACCCCCGAAATATCTCAGGAATCTAACACCTACTACCTCGCCATGTCCAGTGCTACATACATTTCTCACCTCTTGCTCAAATATGCATATACTGAAATCAGTGATAACTCCTGACTCCTGCTCCCACAGTGCCCCATGCTGACACTAAAGTTCTCTTTTCCCAAAGAAAAAATGTGACATCATTCCCCTGCTTAAGATGTCCTGGCCCCCTATTGCACCCAGGATCAAGCCCAAGCTTAATAAGATGGCATGTAACACCCTCTTCACAATCCCTCTGCCTTAGTGTATCTCTCCAGCTTCTCCTTATGCCAGTTTCCCAAGATTCACACATGTTCACCCTGAGCTAGCACCATGCTAATCATTGTCTAAAAATTACCTTTGTCCTCATCACACTCCCAGGGATGGCCTTCCACTTCTCTTCCCTTAACAAACTCGTGCTGAGCCTTCAAGAACTTGCTCCAAATATCACCTTTTCTGTGAAGCCTTTCTCTGAGGCAGAGTTAGTTCCTCCCTCCTTTTTACCCTAGCAGCATTATTTTTTATCCCTGTTATTATCTTGCATTTTAATTTTCTGTTTTTCATGTCTGTCTTCTCAACTCAGTGGTGAATTACTTGAAAGCAGGCGCCATATGTATTTATCCCCACGTTTTCAGTGCTTGGCATCTATTGAACGTGCAATATACGTCTTTGGATAGATACATTTTAATTAAAACTGGGAATTGAGGCTTTACTAAAACTGGAAACTGAGGCCTGATAAATGTAACTCAGACTGTTTCACTAGCAAATGTTCCCGACCAAGGTCATCTCAAAGTTTTGTGAAACACTCTACTTTCATGTGAAACCACAGTAAATGTTCAAAGTACCATGTCATTAGCAAAAGAAAAAAGTGAAAGAAAAAAGTGAAAGTCTCTATAGAGTTGAATAGACTTTCTCAAGGAAAAAATTCAAGAAAAGAATGGAAGGTCCTTTATTACTACCATATATTAAGTGCTTACTGCATGGAAGTCCCTGTAACACACTAGGTCTTGTTCTGCTAATGGCTCTGCAAAGTTGGTACAATTGTCCTCATCGTGCACATGAGGAAACTGGGCCTCACAGATGAAGTTCCTCCAAGTCCCACAACTTGTAAATGACAGAGCAGAGATTTGAACCCTGGCCTGTGAGAACCCAAAACCTGTACTGTGCTGCTATGTCATGCTGCCCTTCTCATAGGTGACCAAGCCAATGACCCTCACACCATTCCACACTCTCCCAGCCATCCCCATGGGAAGTTAGGGAGAAAATGGGAGGGGGAAAAACAGAGAGAATGTGAACAAAGGAGAGTGAAGGATGGGAAGAAAAGGAGAGGGATCGCCTCTTAGAAAATGTATTTAGAATATCTATATATTTTTAAAGCTGCAATGAGATTTCTTTCTACTAAATACAATCTAAAATCTATGCAAAAGAAGAAAAATCTATGAAACTTAAAATCAAAATGTTAGTCCTTGTTAAAGAAAAATTAAAACAAACAGGCTCATTTTATTAATCCACAAACCTAACAACACTCAACAAAAAGCTTCTGTAAATTTTAATTGCAGCAATCTGGACAATGTTTTATTATGACTCATTGACTTGAGCCACAATGTTTGCGCAATATATTTTGCCCTGCTTTATGAGACTGCACTTGCAGTGAAATGCTACTATGCATACTCAATGAAAATACACCAGACTTATCAAAATAAAGCATTTGGGGAAATAGCGTGCTCTGTATTTGTTTACTTTCCTTTATAAATCCTGCATGTCCATGGAATAAAATCCATAAATTTGTTCTTCTAAGTGAGCTGTACAATTCCTTCCCCTTACTTTTACTATCTGCTCAACACCTCTGTTTTTTCTTTCCTGAAATATGCTTATCAATGGTTATTTATTCTCTAGTGTTTGAGACAGAGCTCGTTCCTAACATATAGAATGGTTTCTACTAGCTACTCCACAGATATGTCCCCAGAAGAAGAGACAGGAAGTTCTGCCCTGTACTCTGCAAAGGAGAATGTGTCCAATGATGGCCGCTCACTCACCTGAGCTGACCACTTCCTTTCTCCTCTCTCTGGGTTGTGCTTTCGAAGGTACTTCCCTCTCTTTCCTCATCCAACAAGTTCTAACGCTCCTTTTTTCTGTCTTTCTTCTGAAAATTGTTTACGAGATGAATATTCCAAAGTTTGCTGATGTTTATAGGTTCATAATCCCTTTGCCAAAAATGTCAAGGTCACAGCTGTTGCAAATGCAGAATTTTGGAGGATTTGAAAAATAGCCTATATTGGGAATGATATCCCATATATTATATAAAACCCCCAGTGGAGTCTGAGGAAGCACCCTGCAGTCAAACACATCAACATTTCTGTGGCAAACTGAGCGAATATTAACACGAAACGAGAAAAAGACTATAAACAGATTCATGTCCGTTCAGTTCACATTGTGCCACCAAGTTTGTTTCAGAAGCCTTTCCTTTTTCAGAGCTCTTAGGATTTCAGAATTGCAGTTGAGAGATTGTAGATCTGAATATACTCTAGCAATGGGCCTTGGGAGAAGCATCCCTGCCAATGGGAACCTGTTAGCCTCTCATCATTTTGGAGCAAGGTGTGTGGTCTGTCTGAACCCTGACATTTAAATATGAGCATGTGGACACGATAGATGGTCAAAAATCCTAAAAAAGTGTAGTTCTAAAGAAACCATAAAAAGATCCACCAAAATGGGCATATGGAAGAGTTTGTCTGGATGCTAAGGTGATATTTGGCAGAATTTTTAAAACATGGGAATGAGCAGGAAGATCATTTAATTTTAAGTGTTTTATTATTTTTTTGCTCATTAATCTTATTCTTAGTTTGAAAAGAAAACCTCTCTCTGGTTTACATGTGAATTTGATTGGACACATGTTCCCAGGATGCAGGCTGCATACCAGTAGAATCATGTTCATTATCATACATGTTCATTATCATACATGTTCATTATCATACATGAAATAAAACAAGGAGATCAAAATGAGCTAAAGAATTAATAACCTCCTGTACCACTGTCCTTTCTCTTAGCATGTTGTGAACATGTGGATATATTTAAAGGTTTCCTTTGTGTTGGATAATATCAAAGACAGATCCGACCGATATTATATAATAAGCTATTTCAAAGTAATGAATTAGCTGAACTAATGCTTTCTTGCTAAATAAATAATTCTGAAAGAAAATAGATCTTTATTCTTAAATCCTCCTCCTTTCTCAATTAATTAGACTTTGTTGGTAAAAGGAAGTTAAGAAATTCAGCATAAGCCTGATTATATCATGAATGTAAAATGAGCAGGGCACATAATGGGCTCTATACTCTTTCAAACAAGTTAAATAAGTCCGTAATGGCCCACCAGTTGTGTAAACACTATTTCACTATACTTGTAAAAGAACTATTGACTTACCTGTTAACTTAAATTATCCTGGCATGCTTCACCTAAGCTTATTAGTAATTCATGCGGTGTACACAAATGTTTTTAGTTGTGGACTTTTATCAAAGATTAAAGAATTAGGAAAGCATCCGTTTAGCAAGCCCAGAAACACAAACTAGACTGTACTTTACCAGAACTGATTTTAGGAACTTGCAAAGAGTCTAAGAAGTAAAAAGGGATTTCAATCCTGGCATGAGATATTCCCATTACACACCAGCTCATTAACAGTCAGATACCTTTCAAAACCATAAATAATATGAACATCTCACAGAGGCATAATACCAAATGAATCTACTTTAGCCTACTAACCTTACTATCACATGTAAGGGGTGGAGTTGTTTTGCTCTGACATCTCACCGCTATGTATTCCTGTGGGTAACTGGTTGTCGAAAGAAACTAGAAATATATATACTTAAGGGGGAAAACGTTGAATATATACTTGTCCTTTCTGTCACAGGGAAAAACCACCATTCTCTGCTCCAAATTGTTCCACTGCAGTCCAAAAAGACTACACTTTTTTTTTCTTTACCAAAATATGTGAATTTCTTTCTCAGTAAAACAATAGTAAACCCAAGATACTATCCAGTTTAACTCTCTGTATGTCTAGAATTCCCAAGGGATTTAGGAAAGGGTAAAGAACTTGAAGTCAAAGACTCAGGTTAGAATTTGGTTGCATCACTGACTTGTTAGTCACCATTAGGAAAATGACTTGCATTTCTTATCCTTAAATTTGGGGTAAGAATAATGCTGACCTCATAAGGTTGGTATGAGGTGAGGACTGAGTGCGAACACGTAAATGTATAAAGAGCTGAGTCAATGCTTATGGTCCTTATCATGCAATTTGATAACTTGATCTTATAAATTAAATGTTATTTGCCATAAAACAGAGAGACCACTACTCAGAGCCCTTAGTAGAGCTTTCTTTCTTTTCTTTTTCTTTGTAGTGCACAAGGAATCTGGTTTGCTGTATTTTCTTATTAGCTAAGATAAAGTAATTAGCATATATGCATTCAGACAATAAAATCACTATTAGAAGAACCATTCTTATTTTCAACCCGTATGATTTTCTATGTTTTAAGGTCTACAAGACCTTGAATTTCATCAGGTCTCACTCACGTATTCATGCTTCCTGGACTTGCAGGTTTTTACTGAGCATCCTTGATTGCAAGTGATCACAGATAAATCCTTACTCATTACCTTAAGCAACAAGACAAAACAAAATTGATTGGTTCACCCAGTTGGGAAGTGATGGAGTAGAAACAGCTTTAGATCCAGATGTTTAAAAGAGGATCTTAGGATTTTGCTTTTCTCCTCACTAATGCTTATGTTCAGTTCCTGGTGAGCTCTCTCCACAAGGGAGAATGACAGCTCCCTTGAGCTCCTGGTTTCCTTGTCCTTAGAACTCATGAAGCCAGAAAAGAGCCTCTCACCCCAGAGTCCATGACAATCCCCCAGATGGATTCCGATTTCTCTGCTTGGGTCATATACTTACCCCAGGGGCAGGAAAGTGGGGCTACATGATTGACAGCTCTACCAGAGTCACCTAAGGTTTGGGAGGTAGTTTCCCAAAGGAAGTGTGGAGTGCTCTTACCAAAAAGAAAAAGGAGAAATGTTGGGCATGTGAAAAAACAAAAAATAAGTAACAGATGTTCATTACACCTGGCTTCATCCAGCATAGCTGTCTTTCTTCCTTGTAATTGAATCAGAAATCCCTCTGCTTTACATGAATTTGTTAACAAGCTTCAATTCCTGAACAGAAGAGGAAAGGCACTAGCACAGGTTGAAAATTTACTCTGCTCTAAGCCAAGTTCCAGAGATTTTCACATTTAGAACTACCTAGGTAAATAATAATCCTCCTTTACAGAGACTTAGATAGGCTCATTCTGTGCTTCTGATCAAATGCCTAAAACTGTCAAAACCTAGATTCAAATCCAGTTCTGCCTGATTCATTCCACAACCAAAGTGCTATGCTCTTTTTGGAACCCTGAAATCATAGAAACCGTTGACAAAAGCCCTCAGTAAGATGATGGACACAACCATATTTGGATGCCTGTGTTGATAAATCAGTCAGTCAATAAATATTTGTTAAGTTTCCACTACCATGAGTCCATTGTATGAGTCCTACAGGTAAAGACAAGTGGCCTACTCCCTGTCTCCAAAGCTATCACAATAAAGTTGGGAAAACAAAACACATCAGCATTCAAGAAAACTTCAGGGCTCAATTATGTGGTATTTATAACATACACTTTCAGTGAGATTCCTGGGATTCCTGTGCAGAGTCTGTGCTCCTCTTAGATTGCAAGCTCCATGAAGAGAGGTAACTTGCCTTCCTAGGTCACTGCTGTATCATGATTGTAGCTATTCTACAAAGATTTGTTGCCTGATGATTAATTAGACTACAGTTACAGGAGGTTTTACAGAAAGAGTAAGTCTTGAACTGCTTACTTACAAAATAAGTAATCTGGGGATAGGTTTTTTAAAAAAGGGAAGGAAAATAGGTGATCAGTAGGCATTCTATAAATGTGGAAGGAATGGCTGGGAGAAGCAAGAATAACATGAGAATAAGCAAAGGGATGGTAATGGACGTGATGTTTAAAGGGACAAGTGAAGGACCAGGACAGAATTAGGCACTGCACTGATATCTAGAAATCAGGGTTAACTCACAGTTTTCAGCAGCCACTGTCAAATTTTCCAAAATCTCTGGGCTGCAGGATCTTTATTTGCAAAATGAAGAGAATGGAGTATATAAAGCTTAGCCACTTTCTCCTTCCATCCAGTCCAAAGAATCACAAGCTTGCTAATGATGGGATTCTCCATAAAAAGGAACATGTTCAGAATACCGATTTAGGTCCAGGAATCTATATATTTTTTAAAGTTCCAAAGGTGGTTAGCCAGCTTTGGGGATCACTTCTTAAATGAAGGAGAGTAAATACACACAAAGAAAAAAATCTTCCCAACTGTAAAATTCAGAAATTTATATGGGAAACTCAGCAGGATGGAAGAAGATTAAGAGAGGCCTTAAAAGCCATAAGGGTTCTCCACCTTCATGAAGCAAGGAGACATTGTGCCTGGAGTGAAAACTGTACATTTTTGTGAGTTGAAGTGGCAGGCTTGGGCCTTAACTTCTTTCAGCCACTCACTCAGGTCTGCAGATGTCGACTTGCTCCTCACCGAGGCCTTTTCTCCAAGAAAGCCCTGAGTCCTTTTCCTCCTTTCTCCTGCGGGTTCCCTGCAGGACACTTTTGAAGAATGTGAGAACACGCATTTTGCACGGGCAATGGTTCTCACACCTGGGTGGGACTGCACGCACTTAGAAAACCCTGGGACACTTAGGATGAAAAGGCCGCCGAACAAAAGCAAACACCCATCTATCTGTCTGTCCCGCATTGCTTTACTAAAGGTGACTGACTTCCAGAGGATCCTAAATCACTTTAAAAAAAACAGTCACTTCGACTTCTTACCCCGTGGATTAGACAGAATTGGAGTGCTTGCTCACGAGCTGTATTTACTTAGCGATTAGCCCAGCGTTTCGATTTTAGGGCAAAAGCGAGCCAGACAGGGCGGCTTGAGGTAAGGATCAAAAAGGCCACCCATCCTTCGCCTGGGGACGCCTGGTTCCTTACCCTGTTAGTGTAACTGTTTTTCTGGATTGAATTGTAGTCTTTTTTTTTTTTTTTTCTAAGCACTCCATGTAGTCCCTCCATTATTTGAAGTGTTCTTAGAGGAAGCGTGCCGCATCCCTCGGCCCCTGCGCGTCTGTCTGCGTCCGTCTGAAGGAGGTCCCTTTCGGCTCTCTGACCTGGGTCGCCAGGACGCGGGAGGGAGTGGGGGTGGGGATGGGGTTCCTCTGCCCCTCCTGCGGTGCTGAGCGCCGGAATCCGCGCCCCGGAGGCAAAGCCCGAGCGCTGAGAACTCGCCTGCACCTCGCGCCGCCAGCCGCCTCCAAGCCGCGGAGTCGGGAAAGAAGGGAGGGGGTCGGAGGAGGGAAAGTGGGGCCAGGCGGGGGGTGCCTGGGAAGCCGGGCTGCGCTGACGTCACTGGGCGCGCGATTCGGGCCGGAGCGCTTTAAAAAACGAGCGTGCGAGCGGAGATGCTGCTCCACACCGAGCAGGCCGCCTGCAGCAGCAGCGCGCACGGCCCCCGCAGCGGCTGCAGCCAGGGCCGCTCCCGAGGCCCGCGTGGCGGCAGGGGCACGGCCGGGCCCCGCAGCGCTTCTCCTCGGCGCCCCCGCCGGGGGTCAGGAGCGCGGCGCCCCGCGCTGTAGGCGCCCGCGGAGCCGCAGAAGCCCGCCGAGCTGCGCCTGGCGCGCCACCTTCCGCCGCAAGCCCGACGCTGCCCTCCCGCCGCGCCCCGCTCGCGGCCCCCTGCCCGGGCACCATGGACACCTCCTCGGCCGGCTTGCTCCTGGCCTTGCCCGTCCTGCTCCAGCTGGCGGCCGGGGGCGGCTCGCCGAGGCCGGGCGCGCTGCTGCGGGGGTGCCCCGCGCACTGTCAGTGCGAGGCGGACGGCAGGATGCTGCTCAGGGTGGACTGCTCCGACCTGGGGCTTTCGGAGCTGCCCTCCAACCTCAGTGTCTTCACCTCCTACCTGTAAGTGCGCCTTCACTCCGCTCCGGAAAGGGGGCAGAGGGAGGAAAGGAGGCGGGCCCTAGGCCAGGCTGGGGGCTCCTCGGCTCCCGCCTGCTCTGGAGGGGGCGGGCGAGTTTGCAAAGGGCGTCTTGGCCAGGCGTGTTTGGGCCCCTGGGAAATGCACGTGTCTCGGGGTAGCACGCCCGCACTTTCTGGGCCCGCAGAGAAGCGCCTTCAAGTGCAACCCGGGAAAGCGCTGGTGCGCTGCAGCTTTGCGGTCCAGCTCTAGGCAGGTCGCCGCGCGAATTCCTCCGACTGGAGGCATTTGCCTGCAGTGTGGACATTTGTGCCCCTGAGCCTGGAACCCAAGGGCAGGCTGCCCAGTTGGTCCCTGCCCCAACCTCCCCTCCTTGTCCTGTCGCGTTCCACGAAGAGATGGGCTGTAAAAATTTCCCCAAAGGAGAACTCCAACTCGTCCAGCTCCAAAGGAATTTACTCTGCATCCCTTGCACAGTCGCGTGATGTAACCTTTTTCTTTTCTTTTCTTTCTTTTTCTTTCTCTCCCCCCCCCCCCCCTTTTTTTTTTTAATGAAGTGATTATAATGTGGCAACCACAAGCCCGATAAGAGCTGCCAGAACGTTATCTTTACCTTTGGCTGCCCGAGCCGGCCTTTGAAGTGCCCGCGGCCACGGTGTAATCTTTAACCATCTCCTCCTCTGGGGGAGGAAAGGGAAGTGGGCTGAAGGCGGCGGGGCGGGTAAACAGCGGCGCAGACACCCAAGTGGAGACCTGAAGCTCTCTGTCATCCCTCGGGGATCCTCCCAGCCCGTCATCCCCCCACCACAGACTCCAAACCCCAACTGCGGAGACGAGGCAGCGGCTCGTTTCATAATCTTGTCTCTGGAAAATCCAGGCCCGGAGGGTAACAGGTGGTTGGGTGGATGAGGTGACCCAGGAGGAACCCGATTCTTGGGAACCAAGTCGACAACTCTCCATCGCCCTGGGGAGAATTTGGGGCTCGCTTCCTTCGCGCAGAGAGACCAGGGGTCGGGACCACTCGGGAAAAGGGGCACTCGTGGCCACAAGGTTACATGTTTAGGTTTGAACTCGAGGCACTGCGGTGAGCCCACCCCAAACCCTGGCAATCCCAGTTTCGGCTTCTCTGATGTACCTTGGCAGGAGCGAGCTGGGATGTTTGTGAACTCGGTCTTTCCTCTGTTTAGTTGTTTTCTGGAGGGAAGAAACATGAAGAGGCTTGCACAACGCTTTACACTAGATAGTGATTCTTTTTCTAGAGACAGAGTGAGGAAGAAAAAAAATTCTTTTTTACTTGCTTTGATTTTGCGTTGAAAGGGAGGGATTATCCTGTTATATTTTAGTGTTAGTAGATGGCAGTCCCTTCCTCACCTACCATAAAACTATTTTGGCTGCTTTCCCTATCTGAAAAGTTTATAAAATTAATCTATTTCCCCACCAGGTTTCCCTTCAGTGGCACTTAATTGCATGGTGTAGTGATATTTTTACAGTGATGGAAATCTGCTCCCCTAAGTGATCATTCTCTAAGAAGTCACATTTCCTCCTCCTAAACAGCTATCTGTACTACGAAACTGTCTGTACCATTCATCTCCAGTCTCTGGGTTTAACTGCTAAACTCAGTGTTTCAAGAATCACGTATTCTCCTGTATCGTGAATTTCTAAGAGTGGTTGGCAGTTGCACTTAAGAGCCTAGAACTATTCTTCCCCATCACCCTGAAGAAACTGGCCATATACAAGGGAGTTGTGCAATCCCCCCAAACATTTACCTATTTAAATAATACACTTGTTGGAAAATTTGTTTAAGGATACAGAAAATAAATGTCACGACTTTTTTTCTCTCACTCATTTGTTAGGCTTCTGTTACTAAAAGTTGGCATGAAATACTGCTTCAAATCATTTCCCACATACCTCAAATGCAGTTAACTGCATCCTCCATGTGCTGGGGAGATCTGACTGCCACTGTTCCCTATCTATCATTATGGATAACCCCTTGGAGTTAAGATACCATTAGGAAGTTAATTGTCAGCTTTTTCTCGTGCTAGTTGATGACAGCCTGTGTCCTGGCCTAAGGGGAAATTTTCTCATTGTCCTATAAAATATTAAACTCAGAGTGTCTGTGAAAAGCGTCACAGTGAAATGTCAAATACTTGCATCTAATGGTTAACATTTCAGGGAATATGAGTGCTAAATGTAGAAATCAGTCCTGAAGTAAATAACCAAACTGATGTTCTTCGTGATGGGCAATTTCAGAATTGATCTCCTTATAGAGTACAATAATGCCAGAGGCCATCGGATGCCCTGCCTTGGTGGGTTGAAGGGTTTGAGGTTGGGGGGTTTGTTTTGACAACCTCAGGAACTCTGTGCCGACATTAAGGGTAGATGGTGCCCTCTTTTGGTTACACCTAGAATTAAGTGACCATTTCTCCTTCACTTGTGCACTCACAACCTGAAAGAGAAATCTTTATTTACTCATATTCGAATAAATAAGCTTGTGTTTTACTGGTTGTATTAGTTTAAGAGATAACTTCTTTTTGCTCTTAAATGGGAACACGAAGTTACAGCCCCGCTCCACTGGGGCCCAGTGGTAATTAAGCTTTGATGAGAAAGTTGCAGTGTGCAAAGACTGATGTGGGTGAAAGACCAGACTACTACCTTTTATTGTTTGTAATAAGTTACCACCATTTCTTTGAGTGAAACTGTTATCTCTTAATCTTCCTCCTCTCCCCAGAAAAGAACAAGCATTTCATTTTCTTCAGATTGATGGTGTCAAGTTCCAGCTGTACACGTTTGGCAAATAGATTTGCCACAATCTGATAACTGGCTAGTCCAACTCGTATGTAAAGAAAGTTTCTTCAGTCTCTTCAGAGAAGGTTAGAGCTGTTTATGTACAGCTTTAGAATCTTTCTTCCCCAGAAAAGCTTAGTCTTAAGCCAGTCCAAACATTAATATTAACTCTCTTTTCTTACTGAACTGCATTCTCCAGTGGATCTGTAATTGGACCACTGAACATGCATGGTATAAACACTGGAAATTTTCAATCTTAATCTTTCTCTCTCTCTCTCTCTCTCTCTCTCTCCCTCCCCCTCTCTCTCTCTGTCTCTCTGTCTCTCTATTTCTCTCTTCCAGTGATTATGGGCTCTGATTTTACAACAGGGGCTGATAAAGCTCACTCAGCAGAAAACAAGGAACACACCAAGGTTAAGACATAAAAGCAGACAATAGTTATTTCCAACGTTTAGTACATCTCAACCTAGCAGTAGTGATCTGTCAGAAATAAAGTAGTGCTAGCATCTAATCTTATTATAGGTGAGTTATTTTAATGCATCAAATGTGGACATTTTTGCTAATAGGGTCTTAAAAGTAAGCTCCCTATACTACTTTGATGTATCTTTCATCCAGTTAGTATGGCATCCAAATAGAAAAATAAATCCTAATTGACATCTTAATATAGTAAATATACTTTTCTTTATTGATTTAGAACATCCATTTTATTTTTAAACGAAAACTGAGTTTTTCCCTGCTATTGCTTAAAGACATGAACATTTCATCCACAGGCAAATTTATGTCACATAAACTAAAGGAACCAAGAGAAAGATTTTTTTTTAAATTTTATGTAGTTTGGTTACTTTTTCATATGTAACTTTGTAACAAAATTTAATTTTACACATAACTGGTAAAACTAGTTTTAATTTAAAAAATCAATCAAAAATCTCAATTATAACTAATTAAGGATGCCCTGGTGTCATACGTGTGTTCTAAGCATTTAAGATACGGTTTCAAAATTAAAGAAACTTTTCAGAATCTTCCTTGAAAATTATTTAATATATTCCTACTTCCCTTCAAGCAAAGAAAGCTATTCTAAATGAAGGAAAATTTTGTACTTTAGAGATGGTTACAAAAGCCTTAATTGTTACAGCAGTCTTAAAATTTAGGTCAGTTGCAAAATTCATAGTTTGCTCTACAACCTACTTGCAAAATTCGTTAAAAATATAATGATATCAGTGACTTTTCTGCATTTTAATGAAGTTCTTTCTTTTTCTTCAGGATGCCCGGGTTTTCTTAGTAGTGTTTTTGTTATGGGGCAATTATTGAAACTAATTGACTGAGTTAGTCTGAGTGATTTCTTTTTTAAGTAGTGGCTCTGATTCAAACAATTTTGTGGTGTAGATTTAGAATAAATATTTTACTGAATATGTTCAACATGTGCATGGCAGAGTTTTTGTGACAATAATGAATTTTTACATATAGTAAGCATGATCCTCAATCAGATCTTCGATCTTTTTTCCCTTTACACATTTTCTTCGAAGTAAAGGCGGAGTTCTGATCTGCAGTGAAAGGTGGCAGTCACAAATGAGTTAGAAGATTGGAATAAAAAAATAACCTTTGTAATTAAATAAAATTATATTTTAATAATGAAACCATTCCCACTTGGATGTGCTTTTAAAAGTTCAGAAACACAAAACTAGTCTATAATTTCTCAAAGTCAAGTTTTTAACTGAACTGTTCGTTTTTAATTTCCAAAACATGTAACTGTCAAAAGCATAGACATAATAACCAAGTAAACAATTAACTATCATAAAATTAAAGACATTGCGGAATATTTATAGTTTTACAACTGATACCTAATATCTACTTACCTTAATAAAGCATTTTTTATATTTCTTCTATTGAATGTATACATTTAAGTCATTTTAGCTATAAATTTAAGTATGTTTCCAATTAAACCAAATCATATGCCATAATACAGAAATGAAAAACAGTAGTGAGTGCTGCATTGAGCAATTTTGTGAAGTAATTCTTTTGGTTTTGTTCAGTTATTTATATAAATTTAGAATAATGCTAAATGGCACATTTCCTTGTAAACACCCACAAGTGGATATTTCTGGTAAATTGAATTCTTCATGAGAAGGCAAATTCCTTCCTATGAGATTCAACCTCCTCACTCCTGGTGCAGTGTTTTCCTTTATACAGTCTCATTTTGTAGTAGAAAAGTGAATCAGACTGGCATTAGCGCCACCACTGATATATTACTTACCAAGCTGATAATTTAGTCCTATTGCTATTTTTGATGTATCTTAGGATTTCATTTGTTAAACTACCCATGAGTTCCAACCTACCACAACTCTTTTATTCCCAGATCTGTCAGCTTCGATATACAGTTTTATTCAGTCATTATAGACGCCAACTACATGCTCAGTTTCACCCATGGAACTCCTTAGCTATGGGAAAAGGAGACATTGCATAGGCTGTGTGGTGGAATTTTTTATAAAAATTTTCATAATTCAAAATTAATTTGGTTCTCCATAGGTGACATGGTAGGAAGCAGGCTCATTCTTGAAATCTCTGGTGTTTTCTCCCACCTCTTCAAGTTAATTTTTTTGTTTTTTTTTTACACTGGTTGAGCCCAGTGGAAATGCCTTATTTGAAAGTGGTAGGTAGAAGAATGTTGATCATTTGATTTCACAATATGGAATAATGTTATCTAGTAGTAATGCTAAAAGACGGTTAACAGGGTGTTCAAATTAGTAGGTTAACTTTTTTTTTCCTTTTTTTAATTAAAAAATCTTTAATTTTAATTGAGATATAATTGATGTATAACATTAGTGTCAGGTGTACACATAAAGATACAATATTTGTATCAAAAATGATAGCCACGATAAGTCTAGTCAACATCCATTAACCACACGTTGGGTTAACTATTTTTAAAATGGTTCGTAAGCAGGAGTCCTTCCTCATACCCTCATTGTCAATGTTTAAATCTGGGATTGGAAAAGCTGGAATTTACTTTAAAAGTATGCAAAAGAACCAACCATTGTCCATGAAACCATCTTCCTTAAAATCAGATGGAATAATTCTCCAGGAGGTAATGATGGGCTGTCTTTCCTTCAGGGTTTATCTTCCTCACTAGACTGTGAGCTCCGCCAGGCTAGGAAATTTTCTACTTTATTTCCCAAGTGCCCACACCTGTGCCTGGCACTTAAGAGATGTTCAGTAAATACTTGTAATGTTGAATTGAATAAAATTGGCTGAACCAGCTGCTGAAATCCCAGTGGCTAAAAGAGCCCAGAGAAAGACAGATGAGAACTACTTGTCTGCAAGTAAGAGAACAACACAAGGCTACTGGTATCCCACAATTATGGCTCAGCCCCTTTGGAAATACAATTAAATTGTATTTTGCTTAAATGATGCCATGAGTTGTTTAACAAACACACCAGAATTTACTTGTCTAAATTACTTTATTATTGTAATGACACTAATTATAACAGCTGACGTTTATACTGTTCTTCCTGAGTGCCAGGCATTATGCTACTACTTTACTCAATCCCACATCCCACAACAACATTTTGACACAGGTACTATTATCATCCCTATCTTGGGGGCCCGTTAGCTTATTGCAAGGCTATTTCCATTGCTCAAAACGTTTGGGGGGCCTCTTTGAAATTATCTTCAGGGTCAGTTTACCAGAAACACAAGAAAACGAGCCTTCTAATGTTTAGCTATGCCTCATAGTAATTGTAATTGGTGCTGAAATTCTTCTTAGGAACACAGTTTATGAAGCCCTAATACCACAAATATTTCTTCAAGGAATCCTGGGAAATGCAGTTTTTAGTTTTCAGTAAAATGAGAATAATATTATATAGCTTAGGGCCAATCTTTTAAGATTAGTAGATACCTTTTCATATATCCATTTTCTTACTACCACAAAAACTATTTCTCTTGTTTCCAAGTCGAAGATAAATTGTGGTAGTGCCCAAGTATTATAAAGAGTGATCAGTTGACTAATAACTTCCAAGTTAAAAATGAAACTTCTTTTTTTTTCTATGACCAGATCTATGTGTCAAATAAAGTAGCTGAATTCTTTGGAACTATTTGTCAATTCAAAGAGACATGAACTTTCTTAATAGGCCAATTTTATTTAAGTTTGTATTTACCTT
This sequence comes from Balaenoptera musculus, assembly GCF_009873245.2. Taxonomy (NCBI): domain Eukaryota; kingdom Metazoa; phylum Chordata; class Mammalia; order Artiodactyla; family Balaenopteridae; genus Balaenoptera; species Balaenoptera musculus. The sequence goes on from NC_045794.1 coordinate 58,021,879, forward strand.
TAAAACTGATGAGATAAGATGAATTGACACATCATTTATTTGATTCAGAATGGAGAATTATTTCAAAGTTTTATCTACTTATCGATCACTCTGTAAGCTCTGCACGGTTTAACAATTAAGCCAGTGATACAGACTTCTGTGTAAATAAGAAATCTGGATAAGTCAGAGAAAAGTCCCTTCCTTCAAACAAAGAAGAACTTTTCCTGAACTATCCATTTAGTTTCTTCAGTCCTTCAGTTCATTTGCTGCTGTAAACCTATGTGTTAATCATTTATTGTATTACAAAGTCGACATGAAAAACCAATAGCTGACCAATTAATTATAAAACATATTCAATGTAAAGAGCACCTCCTCAAGGAAGAACTGATGTTTAGAAAATTTAGGTTACATTGGGATATAATCTCTAAAAGCTCTTACAACAGGACACTCAACTGTAGTTTTCTGTGAACATTAATAATTTAAAATTATAGCAGATACAAACTATTCAATACTATATACAAAATAGATAAACAACGAGGTCCTACTGTATAACACAGGGAATTATATTCAGTATCTTGTAATAAACCATAATGGAAAAGAATATGAAAAGGAATATATATGTAAAAAAATTATTCAGCAATCCCTAATTTTCAAGTGTCTCATTTTTAACATATGCACATTTTTTCCATGTTCATTTTGCCCTTCTTGGCTTCAGAAGGAGTTTGATTTCATCTTCCAACAAAGACTGTGATGGTCAAGGGGAAAGAAAGCCATCTCATGCACACACTAACACACACACAGCAACACACCGATAAGAAACAGTTTCCTTTGTGCCGCTTGCTCGGTGGAAATGATACATAACATTGACATGGCATGGCAGCAGAGAGCCAACCCTTTTAAGGGGAGACACCGAGGAGCTGGCTGTGAAGGCACCTTCAGTTAGCTTCAGAAGCTGAAATGCAGAAGACAATTGTTCTGGCAATGGGAGCCCAACTCCAGCTGGGAACGCGTGCACCGAGCTGACCTTCCTCGTCAGCCTGCCAGCTGAGATTAAGCTTTCCTCAAGTGGTCCCTTGTTAGCCCAGCCTTTTCCCCAGTGTTACTCATCTTTCACAACTGGAAGCCAAGTGTTTCAAACTGTTACTCAATTTTGCAGCCAAATTCCTTTATTTCCTCCTTCCACCTCCTTTTCTGCCTCTCTCTCTCTGTCTGTCTGTCTCTCCGTCTGTCTGTCTCTCTCTCTCTCTCTCTCTCTCTCTCTCTCTCTCTCACACACACACACACACACACACACACACAGTGATGACTAACCTTACATGCACGCCTTCCTTTCCAAAGTCCACACTAAGAAGAGAATCTAAGAATTTTTATGTTTCGCTAAAAAACTAGTAAACGCTCTTGTGCTCCTTTTTCTTCTTGAAACCTTGATTAAGTAGAACAGGGACCTCTGCAAAAGATGTCTCTTTGCAAAAATAACCTTCCTTTGATCAAAAAAGCCACAGAAGTGTACTTCTCGGGAAAGTAGAAAACCACACATGATCTCAAGTGGAAAAAATATAAAGAATTTGCTGAATTTTTAACCTTAGCACGTAACAAAGATATTATTTTAAAGTTCGTTGGTTAATGTGGGCTGTGTTAGAACTTTCATTGTATTGTGTTTGGGTTTACCCAATGTTATTTTAATGAGCTTATTGGTTCGACACACAAAATACCACATGGCGCTGGACGTTTTTAGGTTATAAATTTTCTTGTGAGGCACTTATTTGAAGGAACTCTGTTACATAATCAATTGGTCTTTAAATCTATCAGTACAAAAATAACCTTTTACTTTTTGTATACATATACGGTGAAGATTATTTCATTATAAAAATTTCCATGGAAGGAGCTACATTCCTTAATCATTATGTGTATATATTAAGATGTTCACAGTAAACATTTATTTCACAATGTTCGTTGAATGAATCTACAGAATGAGTTTGGGGTCTTCTAGTAAAGACTGAAATAAGAAATCTTCCTCTTTATTTTCTCTTCATACTTCTTGTCCTGAAGGGACCCTTAGCAGACCTCCTTGCATTTAGCCATAGTTGTACTCTATAATTAGCAGTGTTGTCTGCCCAATAGAGTAAAGCCTAGGAAAATATGGCAAGAGAGATGGAAAGGGTGTGTGGAAATCTGCCACCTAAGAAATAGCACAGGCAGAACAGAGAGACGGTGAGACCTCCGCAAGGCATTCAGCCCCGGTTGGTACGTTTCTCCTGTGTCTCTCCTTATCCTTCTCCATCCCTCTCTTCCAGATAGTATCAGAGGAGGACCGGAAGAATGCATTTTCCTTATCTCAGACACTCTACCCCCCAGGGTTTCAATCTACAAGACGAAGGGAAGTTTAGAAAGAAGAGTCTTGCGGATTAAAATTATCAACTCTTAAGCGCACTGAAATCGGGGTCTTGGATTTTAACGTGGGGAAGCCACCATCCCTGTGGTGGGAGACCTGAACTCACTGAAGCCCCCATCCCCCAGCAGCTGTTATTCTCCGGGGCTCAGTGCAGCGGAGTACAGGAGGAAGTTCAAGATCTTTTTTCATTGAGTCTTCAAGCTCAGCAGCAAAAGGAAATCCTAGTTAAACCAGATTCTCCCAGGGTGTAAGCCTATCTCATTTGAAGATCTCAGAAGTTTTAGCAGCATGATTAACTGAGAGCAAGGATCCACCTTCCATCTTACAGCTGCTGGCTTGAGCATAAAGTCCACTGCCCCAGGGTCTTGTAATCGTGAGAAGTGTTAGGTGGATATGGTCTGGTCCTGAATGACTATTACAGAGTAATTTGAAGCCCCCTTTGCCTTAGCTGTAGAAACTCCTCAGAACACAGTTAATTGTATAATGGGAAGAGAAAGGCTAATTTTGGTAGATTTATGTTAATTACAGTAAAACCAATTCAGAGCTCGCACTAATAGCTAACTACATTTAGAGTAAGCTCTACTGTAAAGAACGAAAAGGATAATCTTTTATCCACAAATTACCAGAATGACTAAGCTGTATACCTGAGGTCACATTACACAGTGCAAAACTGAAATTTAATCATGATTGCTAGAGCATTACCCTAATTGCGCAAATAAGCGGAATTAAAATCACTTAGATGGGTTGCAGAGGTTTTTGATGAGTCAAAAGCTATGTCTACCCACAGGCTTTAGAATAGAAAAGACCTTGGAGATGACCTAATCCAACACCTTCATTTTCACAGATGATGAAATTCATGCTTGTAAGAGGTAAACAGCATACCCAAAAATCACATAACTGGCAAGGATGGAATTGGAACCCAAGTCTCCCAAAAACCCCGGTTGAATGCTCCTTCTTTCCACCTTTTTGCTCCAGTGCCAGATACTCAAGTGAATTCTAAAACTCCCAGTTACTTTTCTAGATGTTACCAAGTATCCTGTTGCTTATGCATATTATATATTCATATCTAGGTATGTGCCTGAATCTCAGCCTGGTAAGATTTTGGCCCACTGTAGATACAGATAAAGTGTCTCTGTATCACCTAAAAAATCTGTAAGGCAGAAAGAAGCAATCAGTTTTAGTTTGAGGAATAAATAGTTAACTTCCCAAATTTCAGTTCATAGTCTTTAAACATGTCTTTACTGTAATTTAAATTTCACTTGGGACTTTAATTTGACCAAATTCAGGTAGCCTTCTTGTCTCTTGTCTCTGTTCCCTTTCTCCCCTAGCACTGAAATTGCCTTAATTCTGGCTCTCCTCCCTTTTTGCCTGGATAACTGTGGCAGTCTCCTATATTGGTTTGCGTAGACCCCCAAGACACACACACTCCCTGCCACCCCACGAGTTTGTCCAAGATGAAATTCTGCTCACGTCTCCCGTACATTCAGTCCTTCAGTGGTTTCCTGTGGCTTTCACGGTAGAGTTTAACTCCTTAGTTTAACCCACAAAATCAACTTGTCTTGCCTCATCCCTCACTCGCAAACCCTGTTGCCAATCCCTCCTCCCCAACCCCCCACGTTCTCTCCTCTCCAGCCATATCAAACCACATCCTGCAGTTTCCATGTCTCAGGCCTCCCCAGGTGTTCACATGTGTTGGTCTCTGCTTGGAATGCCTTTCTTCTTTTTCATCTTTCCAACTTCTGTGAGTTTTTCCATACTCAGTTCAAACATCACCTCCTCCAGAAAGCTTTCTGTGACCCACCATTTTCGAAACCTGTCTGATGCTCCCACATCGTCCTGAGCCCAGACTGTCCCAGCACTCACCGCCTGTGATCACCATGTATATGTATGATCAGAGAGTGATGTATAACAGAGAGTGTATAACAGAGAGTGAGATAAGCTGATAGAATGTATAACAGAGAGTGAGATAAGCTGATAGAATCTCCGGTATAATCTTATAATGTGGTGACCAAGAGGCCCTTCCCTCTGAACTTGGCAGACTGCATTGTTTGTAAACTCCCCTTGAATTGTAGATTTTCTTGGACCAAAGAAGAAAGGAGTCTCACTGGATTAGAACACAGAATCCCTAGGTATCAATCATGGTTTTCATTTTCTGTACTTTATGATGCTTTGCTATCTTGGGACCTTGCTTACCCAGGAGGGACTGCCTCGCCCAGGGCTATCCCTGGAGATAGCAATGACTCCCCCTGCAAGTGCGCCTTTCAAGTGCAAACCAAGCAACCCAAAGCCCACACCCCCAACCTCCTTCTTTATCAGGCTCTTGCAGGACTCTTACACGCTAGGTCAATATTTCCTGCCCTAATCACCCCAGGGCCAGGTACCAGATAACTCGGGGCAACACCTACACCCTGAGCCTGATGACATTATTCAAACTAGCCAATTCTAAGTCTGCTTGTCCTGCCCATTCCTTCCCATGGAAACCACAGTAAAGGCTCTTGCCCCTGCTTTCTTCCCTCTCCTTCTTCTACCCACCAAGTGGTCCTGCATGGCTGGATGTGCCCCCCTGCTTTTGGCAACTGTGAATGACAAACCATCTTTTCACTAGCAGTCATCTTGTGCTCTATAGGCAATACTATACCTGAATAACTTTAACACCTACATCTTCAAACACCCTTTGCCCCTGCACGCCTGTGCCTGGGCAACTTCAAAAGCCGTTATGGCCGGGGTGCACTTAAGGGACAGTCAACACCATTTTCCCTCTCTAGGGGACACTCCCTGTTCCCCTAAACTCTACGTAAGACTCGCACATCATCCACGCCTAAGATACAAGGTACCACCAAGTGTATAACAGAGAGTGAGATAAGCTGATAGAATCTCCGGTATAATCTTATAATGTGGTGACCAAGAGGCCCTTCCCTCTGAACTTGGCAGACTGCATTGTTTGTAAACTCCCAAAACAGAAAAAAAAAAAAAAATCAAAACGTGCTTTTTAACACTTTTACCCCTAATTTCTCATTTGAGTCTCATAAAATAGTTATGAGTAGCCCTACTTTAGAAATGAGAACATCTTTTGACAAAGCTCACAGCCCCGTCTTGAATAACCTTAGCAAGTTACACCGCATCTCAGTTTTCTCATCAGTAAAATGGCAATAATAATGACATTTACCTCACTGGATTGTTGTGAAGATTGGTAAGATAACGTATGTAAAGAACTTTGCGTAGTACCTCATATGTGGAGCATGCATGAAATGTTAAATGTTATTGGTTTTGTCGGCCATGGTGTTACAGTTGTTATAACACTAAACCCATGTTTTTCAAATACACAGTGTTGCCTCCTGTTGTTATCCCCCCAAAACAGTTAAATCAATTGCCCTAAAATTTTACAAGTATAAATGCAATTTTCGTTAAACAAGATTTTTTAATGTTAAAAATGAGGGGAGAACAAGATGCCTACTAGGTACAAGAGTAGGGGAAGGAAGAAGGGGAAGTTTGAAGTGAGTAAGGCATCACCCAGTACCTGTTCAAGTAAAAAAAAAATTTAGCCTTCATCTCTGATCCTCAGTACCAAACAGATAAAAGATTCTGTGTATTGAATGAAGTACCACATTCTCACGTGTGTGTATAGCGTTGTGTAGACGCTGCACACATCTCCAGGGTAGCTGACACTGAGTGAAGGCTTTGTCACAGATTGTGGGCTGCTGGCCCAATGCTAGGGGTACACTCCTCAGACATGATTTCATGAATGGCCCACCATTTGTGGTCCTGGGCTTGAATTGTTTTTATCCTCTCATTTTTCATCTTACCCGTCCCCACAATTTTTCCTGAGTATGTGGCGAAAATTCAGTTTGGTAACTTCTTGGGCTCTTAGAAGCTTCCATCTCAGCAGTTGACTTGCTATAGCAGCAGGCGAGAAATGATGGATTTAGGGGGACTAAGAGGGAGATAGGGAACCCAACCTTTCCTCAGAGCCAAAGATGCACTCAGGGAAAGAAACACAATTTCAACAAAATAAAAATGTGGTGTTTTTTTAATATTAACCACTGAAAAAATAATTATACTCTAAGGAAAAAAAACTGATTTAAGGAATAGGCTATGTCTATCTGAAAATACATTCAAAAGAGTTGAACTTTCATGAGGAATTTCAGTAGCTGTTTTCAGTACATAAGCAGTTGGTTCTATGCAATTACAGGAAGGATGTTTGTAGTTAGTGATGACAATGAGGCTAAAATTATTTCCTGGGGAATCGTAGATACCAGCGACTTGAATCTGGGAGTGGGGGAGGGATTCAAAGTTAAATAGGAGGTCAGAGTACCACCCGGCTTATATTTAAGCAGGAGGCCTCTGGAATTAGGTCCAGTGGATCCCCAGCAGAGAGGGGAGATGGGTGGGTGGTTATTGGACTGGACAGTCTTTTAACTCTGCTGGATAAGCCCGTGTCACCATCTCTACAGATTCTCGGCACCCCTCTGCAGAAGAAGCAAGCTGCTTTACCCATGACCAACAAAATCAAGAGAGCGGGTCTGAAAAGGACAAGGGAAATCTCCCCCATAGGAACACTTTTCTCTCTTACTAAATGTGAAAAGATGATTCTGGAATTCTCAAGTGCCTACTGAATTACTAAAGTAGGAAGCTGATCTATTTTGCAACCCTAAAGCCAGAATTAAAGAAACTTTCAGACAGACATTATGTGTTATCCAGCAGCACAGACTGGTGAAATGGGATCTATCAGCCTGGCTTTAGAAAGCAGTCTAAATAATCACTAAACCAAGGGGGATCGAAGGCAGCAAAAGTTGAACAACTTCAGATGAAGAGTCAGAAGGGTCTGTCTCTCAGGCAAAGCAAAGTTCTTTAGGTGGAAGGGGAGTAAGAGGAAAGTGACTGTCCCGAGGAGACTGTGACACATAAGGAAGGGATTTCAAAAGTGTCAAGAGAGACTCAAAGGTGAGGTGAACTGAAGGATCGAAAGAAGAGTGAGGCTAGAGGACAAGCTGTCAAGTGTGACACAGACCCTGGCTACTGTCTCTGCTGTGGGGTTGGCTCACCCAAAGGATACAGTTCAGTCCTTCAAAGATCTACACACACACACACACACACACACACACACACACACGGGCACATCTCTGCATTTACACAATGGAAACTCCTTTTGGAAACAACCTCAAAATCCCGAAATACATGTATCTACTCTATCTACAAGGCAACTGGCACACTGCTAGGAGCTGGGAAATCATTACTATTATGGTGCAGCAAAACCAAAGACAACCAATACATGCAAAGGAGCAGTGCCCTAGGTTAGAAGTCTAGATCCACGGTTGTCAAGCTTGTCAGCATCTCAGCTCCATTTGAGACCTAATGTGAACCATCTCCAGGCCCAGATCACACAGCAAACCAACTAAATCAGAACCTCTGGGGGAAGAAGCTAGGCATCAGAATGATTTTTCACTCCCCAAGGCAAATGCAATGTGCAGTCAAGTTTTGAGAACCCCTGAACTAGGTCTAGCTACCCCCACTAATATCAGCCGTAGACTCTCCTCTCCATAAGATGCAGAGCCTCCCTGCCTCAATTTCACATCTGTAAAGTAAGAGAGGTGAGCACATGCTCTGAGATAGCTCCTAAATCGTTCATTCTATGAATCCATCAGCTTGACATGTGTGGGTATTGTCCTAGGGCAGGTGTGGCAGGATTGTAGAAAATGGGAGGTTTCCACACACCCACAGTCAAACCCATTTTGTGCAGCAATTCTGGGAGCATTGTTTACCCTCCTGCAGTGAGCGTTACTTAAAATGACTTTATTTGTTTTACAGTTTAGAGGGCCTCTGTAGGTAGCCTCAGGAGCCCATTCATTTCATTAACATTAAATCAACAAGCAGACCTTCTTTCTGCCTCTCTCAAGCAGGATTAATGGATTTTGGCATGATTTGTGCATCTAGCAGCAAAACCTCGTGCTGAGAAAGCTAGCAGGCTTGACTAATTCCCAGCAGTGCTAACTTCATAAACTTACTTTAAGCTTTTAACTTTGACTGAAGATTAAAGGTAATGACTTCACGCTGTTACATTTGAGTGCATGATACTCAAGACGCATTCAAGAAACTATACAAAATGACAAACTTTGATAAATTAACATTATATATGTTTGCATGTGTGTGTATATGTATAAATATATGGTTTATATGCTTATGAAAATGCTCAATTTTGTGATGTAAAAAATGGATCCTCTAAAACACTGAGATTCACCTAATAAGTAATCATTACACTAAATATGGTATTGGCAGATGCATATGTAAAGTGTAAGCATGAGAACCTATGGTCTGAATATTGTAAATACGCTAATAGGAGGCCCAGTGTTGTGTGAAGCTGTAACATGATGGACTGTTGAATATGAATAATTTTCTAAGAAGCAAAATGATTCTACTCTCTGAGACCAGTTAACACCTATAAAGAATCCTCCATGCGACCATGCTTACCCTTTTTTCTTCCAGACAGTCTTAAATTAGATTCAAAATTCAGAGAAGTCTGCATGAAGAAGAGAGAGAAAAGGGAAAAATACAATATTTCCAGCCCATCTGACAAGACTACATAAAAAGCTTTTGATCAAAGGGTCTTAAGTACACTTTACTGGTGTGACAAACAACATTTTTATCCCTTTATTAGATTTATTTTCTTCTGAAAACTGCAGTGACCAGGGTATGGTTTGTGAAAGAAAGCTGGCAGGGTTGTGTTCTTTGATTCCTAATTAACACCTTCAGTCTCAAAAGAGAACCAACAGAAATACCATAAAATGTTGCAGCTGCATTGTGATTCCGCTTGGTTGGTTTGCTAAAAGTCGGCTGGGCATTGGCAGCTGCAATAAAGAGAAAGCTCAATGGATGTTTTGTATTGTGCCCACTGAAGTGAAAGAAGGCAACCATTTTAATTTTCAAATGGGCAGCTGCAGAGGGAGGTTTAAATGGAGCTAAATACAAGATTTACTGTTAATTTATAGTAAATAAACAAAGAAAATAAAACCTAACTTTCAAGTTTTTATGGTCACATAGAAATTTTAGTGAGAAATTATGAAGGACGATAATTTGGGAGCCTTTTAGCTACTGATTGGAGGAATTTGGCAGCAAGGAATCACATTCATTATTAAAATCAAAATAGGCTTTTGGAAAGAGCTGAGTAAGCCAAAGCTTTAGAAATTGACATTTCCACTTTGAGAGGTAAAGGTCTATCTTTCCTGTCTTTGGTAATATAACTCCCTCATCCCACTTTATTGAAACCCTAAAATTCATTCAGATCAGAATTGAGTAAGATTCCCTACACACACAGCCCCACCTCACTTTTTTTAAGAGCATGGAGTTGAATTTTGCCTTGAGTAGGGGAATAAAGAAGGCATTTAACTCTGGTCAGATAAATCTCACTCACATTCAAAAATGCAATTAAGGAAATATGTAAATCTAGATGTTTCATCAAATGCTAGCTAAGGGGTGACTAGTTCTTTTCGAACACAATGACTGAACTAAAGAACTTTAGTGTGTGTGTAAGAACCATTGTCCAAGCTGCAGTCCCTGTTGGAAACAGAGTCCGGCCTGGCCGTGGGAAATACCTACATATTTGACACAGGCCTTATTTCTGAGAGAAAGGGGATGGGAGAGAAAGTATGGCGATTTTACTGTTGCATTCTAATCAGCCATGATCTGCCTAATTTGCTTTGATCAGGAAGATAAACTAATTTTTCTATGGGCTGGATAAAAGTAATTAGCAAGCCAAAGCTTTCATGTTATTTCAAAAGAGCTAAAGTAAAGAGGATCAGAAATTGTAATGGTGGGAGCTAAATACATCTTTTCGGCTCATCTGAGAGCATTGTTAGTTCAAAATAGAATACTGACACAGAAGAGGAGCTCCAGCTAAAGATAGTTTCCTGGGCTGCACAGCCATTGTAAATCCTGGGACCTACAATGCTATGTAACTAAATAGAATTACAAAGGGTGACTTATAATTGGTATCTGTCATATAGCCCTGTCCTTTTGTGAGGAGACCTTTACCTTCATGTGAAAAGGTACGATTATTGCCTCGTCCTAAAAACACTGTTGGTTTTTCCAAAAGCTCTGCATTTAAGTTGTTTAAGTGGTTGGAGTAGTTGGATGTGTTCTTTTGAATCCTAAAGCACTACTCCTCTAAAGCACACAGGCACAGCCAGCTTGGGATTCTACAATCTTAGATATACTAGAGTGAGATCTGAGATCAAACTGAAAAAGCTAATCAGGAACCTGACTCCCCAGATGCTTAAATTTCACAGGCTGGTTCACCAGTTTTTGTGCCAGTTACCAACTTCACTAATGCCACGTCCTCCTCTCCTGTTTTTTTCCTAAACACCCAAACACATGTAGTTATTAGATGAGAAGGAAAGATTTTGGAATATAGGATTTTGTTTCTTTAAAAACTCCACTATTTAGTGTACCTTTTTTTCTTGTTGATATGACCTTTGCATTACTACCTTTTCCAAGCTGTTGTACTAGATATGGTATCTGTAACCCTACTGTAAACTTAATTGCTTTTTTGACTACTAATCTCTTTTGCTAGGGTTCTTAGTTACCAAAGTGTGCATTTCATGTCAGACTCATTGTGTCTTATAAAATAAGTAGATCTTTTAAAAGGATCTCTCCGTGAGGTTGGAGCTCACCAAGTTTCAAAGTTATATAGAAACTATTGTTGCAGAATACGGTAATTCCAAAGGAAACTAGAAAATAAGGGCGCTATTCTACCTTGTTTTTAAAATTACTCAAAATCATTTGATTTACTTTTTCTCATATCTTCCCCTTAGTTTGGACAACTACAGTCAACAAACATTTTAACTCTTAGAAGTTCTTAGTAATAGAAGTGTTTAAAAATGCAAATAAGTCTGTTTTCACTTTGTGGCTAAGTATCATAAGGTCTAGAAAAGATGCCAACTATAAGGACCAAGAAGTCAATCTATGGCTGTGGAGGAGATCTTAATAGTGTTCAACTTCAGGTTCTCAACATTCATTCATCCATTCACAAAATTTATGTTCATCGATTGCCTATTTTGTGCTAGATGATAAGAGTATTGCAGTGCCCAAGATGGACACAATCCCTGCCTTTGCAGAGGAAACAGACATTAAGAAAATGCTTATTTAAATGTATATTATTAAGATTATGAAATAGCTCTGATGGAGAATGCGAGTGCGTGAAAAGAGAACCTGCCGGTCTTGGTGGTCAGAGAAGATTTCCATTAGAAAGTGACATTTAATCTGAGACTTGGAGGACGAGTTGGAGTTGGCCAGAAGAAAGAGAGGGAAAGACCATTCTAGACAGACTTTCCTGTTTAAGTCTGAGCGCTGGCTGAGTTCTTCTCTACGCCTTCTGCAACTGTAACATAAAGTATGATGCCAAGGACCAGTAAGTACCTTGTACTTCGGGAGGTCTTAACACAGTTACTCCTAGGGAGCAGGATCCTCCTGTGAGATCTGACCTATCATTACTAGGAACCCTCTCCTAGGAATATATTACAAGGAGCTGTATGGCAAGGGGCTCTACAGATGTACTCTGGTTTCATAAGTATACTTTCTGCTTTACTAGCGTTTAGTTTACTGGGCATACAAATTCATTTTCAGTCCTGCTGAAACACAATTATGAACTCATTTATTTGCACCCCTAATAATAACCTGAAGAGAGGAGGTGGTAACATGTTGAATGTTACCATATATGTGTTGTATACAGGTGGTAAACTGTATGTTTTTCCTGGATTCAATGGGAAGCCAAGAAGTAGAAGGCAAGATTTGCCCTCTGTCCTTCTCTCATTTGCAGTAAACTCTTCCAATTTTTGTTCACAAGGGGGAACTGGTCAGACCTAAGCGTGCACATTTATTCATTCTTTCAATTATTCATCTAACATTTACTGGGCACTTACTGTCAGGCAGTTCTAGACTAAGCCTAAGAAACAGAGATGAATTAGGGAGCAGCCTCCGCTCGCTGGAGTTTACAATTTGCTTGAGGAAGACAGACAGTAAACCAAAGCAGTAGAGTAGTTAAGAGCCTCATTCTGGGGTCAGGGGCTCTTTGTTGGAATCCTGGCACTGCCGCTTATGACCTTGAGCAAATCATTCAACTCCTGCGGCTTCAGTTTCCTCATCTGTGAAACAGAACATTTCTCCTAGGGTTGTTCATGAGGGTTATTATTTGCAGAGCACTTAGAACAGTGCCTGGCAGGTAGTAAATACAAGGTAAGGTTAGTTATCAATAAATATTACAGAAGTCAGTATAAAGTCCCATGGAAACATAGAGAAGGAAACCACTCATTCCACCCGGAGTTGAAAATACTTCCCAGAGAGGGTCATGTTTGCCCTGCCCTTAAGGGATGGGGAGGATTTTACCACAAGGATGGGGCATGTCCTTCAGAATGTGGGAACCCCATCAGCAGAGGCACAGGAGTGGGAAAGCCCACGGAAGGAAATTTTCCGGTTTGCTGGACGTGAGGCAACAGCAACTGGGAGTGAGAAGAGCTTTGAAGAGAGAGAGAGTACAGAAAGTATCTGAGTGGCCCCAAGAAGTCGCAAGAAGAGACTGTGTTTAGCATAGAGAAACTTGGTAAAGTACAGTTCTAATCATGACTGATGCCTGCCAAATAAAGTCTTGGGTCTACACATGCCTGGGCCCTCCACAGGAGACCAACCCTCTAAGGCCTGGGGTTGTGATCTTGCCCTACAATTGATTAATCATATGACTGAGAGCTACCCTTTACCCTTTCTGATCTGTGTGTCATCTGCTAAATGAGAAAATCCATCCAGTGTCCATCTGAGTGCAAATATTACCCTGGCTTAACTTTATGTATAGCCCGGAATGCTTGACTTGCAAATTAATGCCCCCATCCATGCACAGGCATTGCAAGTCCACAGCCCCGTGGAAAAGTAGAAGTGAAAGAAGACTGGGACTTTCTCCACACCAGCTTCTTTTCTCAGGAGTCATCCTCCTCCCTTACACAGTGGCTTTCATTCCAAGCTGCCTTAGACTCCACTTCATTTCCAAAAGAAGGTTAATTTTCTTCCTTCTCCACATCTTTTCCCACCCTCTGAAATAAGAATAGAGGAATGAATGATTTCTGGATGGCGCTCTCAACTCTGCTGTATCTTGAAACTCAATCCCACCCACTCCTGAGGCCATTGTTGCCTCTGCTGAAAACAGGATGATGACAGATCTGCCCCAGGAACTGCTCCTTATCAATTCTCATTTGGGGACTGTAATCTCAACTCATGCAGCTTTTCTGGCCGTGAGCACTGCAGCTGGAATCCACAGTTTAGCTTTATCTAGACCTCCAGGCTTCTGGTGACCTCTGAGTCCTCTGCACCCCACCTCCCTCTCCCTCATGGCTCAGAAGGCACATGTCCTGTCTCTTTTCCAAAGCTACCCCCAGCTTGGATTTCCCTCTTATCTCCTGTGACCCATGGGTTATTTATTGAGCAGACATTTATTGAGAGTGTGCCATGCAAGGTGCTTTGGGAGGACACAGAGATAAAGACGATATCAGGTCATTTTCTTCTGGAAGCTTGAAATCGAAAAGGTTGGTCTTATTCCATACTATATTAAATTTGGTAAGCTGGCATGTTACCCCATAGGATTTCCACTTAAAGGTAGTTATTATGATGGCATCCTCTATTGCTCCCTATATAGGCTATTTATCGTCATGTTCCGCACGGCCTAGCACAGTGCCTGGCACCTATACGTGTTATATAAATATTTTCTATGGGTGGAATGAGGGGTTCCTCCCTCTGCTCTGCTATTTCCTCAAATTATTTTCCTTTCTTTCTGCTTCCTCTCACTGCCAGAATTCTTGAATGAGGAGGCTATATTCACTGCCACCATTTCATTACCACCCACTCACCCTTTCATTCCTTTTGAAATCAGCCTGCTACCCCCACCATTCAACTGAAATCACCCTCTTAGACACCACCACGGACCTCCTACTGCCAGATCCAAATGGTCTTTTCTCAGCCCTCCGTCTTCCTGACCACTCTGCTGGAGTCGACTCTGCCAACCATCCCCTCCTCCCTCCCTCAGCGGGGTAAGTCCTCCACAGTTCCAGCCTCCGAATGCGCACACATTTTGGAATCCGCCAGGCCTGGGTTTGGCCACAGTCCAAAGCTCAGTTTCCTTATCTGTGAAACGGGGCTAATAAAGCCTATTATCTATGTCTGGCCCACACACGGACAGCCTCTTAATTGTTCTCCTTACTTCCTCTCATCTCACACATGCACTGCTGCCAAATTCATCTTCCTAAACTTCCCTGTTCAGAAAGCTCCAGCCACACCCAGAGATTGGAAAGAGTAGTTCTGACTGCATATTCTCTTAGCCTCAGTCAAGAGTTTTATCCAGACTTTAACATCAAAAACATTTAGGTTAGGGATAAATTAGGAGTTTGGGATTAACAGATACACACTACTATATATAAGATAGATAAACAACAAGGACCTACTGTATAGCACAGGGAACCGTATTCAATATCTTGTAATAACCTATAATGGAAAATAATATGAAAAAGAATATACATATATATTGCACACACACACACACACCATTGTAAATCAACTATACTAAACTATACTAAAAGAAATAGAGAAAAAATTTTCGGTTAGTATCTTAGCTTTGTCACTTAAATGTGTGCCTGAGCAAATTACTTTATCTCAAAACCTCAGTTTCTACATCTGTATACAATGCTGGTAGTCACTCTAGAGGAAGATAAAAACAGACTGAGTCAACAAAGCACTCAGGACGGCACCTAACTTATGGAAAGCAGTCAATAAATGTCAACTGTGATGATGACAATGATGATTTTTATGTCTCTCTCTTCAAATCTCTAATCGGCTGAGTAGCTTCAAGACTAATTCACATAGTACTCAAGGAACTATTAACACAAGTTAATTGATTACTCAACTTGAAAAGATTACTATCTTTCTTACATTATTATTTCTCTTAGGTTATTAGAATACATTTTAGCATATATGAATTGTATTTTGTGTGTGTAATATACGCACGCATGTGTGTGCGTGTGTATGTGTGTGTGTGTGTGTATGTGTGTAATCTCCAGTATATCATGTGACCATATAAAATTTTGGGCCTTGTCTGGCTTTTAAGCCAAAAGCGTTTGGAGGCCTTTGCTGGCATAGGTAAAAACAAAGCACTGTGTCAGAGGTTACTTGATGGCCCTTTGATGTGTGAATCTTTGGCCAAAGTGATATAGAAGACTCTGCCAGAATATATTACTATATAGAGGACTTAAATACTAGGTTTAAAAAGATTATTCATATCATGGTTTTGTGTCAAAATATCTTATTTTGCTTCACATTTACAATTGTAATTAAATATTATTTGCATTATGATTAGTTTAATGTCTGTTTCCATGACAAATATCTCAATGTCAGACTCTAGAAAGACAGGAACTATGTCTGCGTTGTTTACTGTAGAATCCTGTGAGCCTAGCACAGTACCTGCCACATAGAAAGTGCCAGTACGGACTTGTTGAGTGAGAGGAAGAAAGGAAGATGGGAGAAAGGGAGAGGTGAATCTATATACTCCCGCATAGAGTGGTTATTACAGAACCAGGAGCAGTGCACAGAATAAACTTTGAACTGCTTGTGAAGTACAAAAAAGACTAAGACAACCTCAACCCACCAAAGTTTACAGTCTAGCTAGGGGCATCTGACATATTCAGAAATATGTAACATCCAGTACTCTTAATAAATGTTTTAGGAAGAAGATGATGAATGTCCAGAAGGGTTAACATAAATAGAGGAGAGATAGGACTCCAGAGTGAAAGAGACAGAAAAATGAACAACCAAATTAAGAAAAATCAGAATTATATCACATAAGCTACAATTATAGCCCTCAAGTAGACGGGCAGGAAATTGTCCTAAGTCCTATTAAAGTGAGTTTCAACAGGCTAGACAGCGTGAGGATATGTATGTTGTTTAAGTACATTCAATATCATAATTGTTTTGATTTATTCTAGTAGTGATATTTAATTTGAAATTCTCTGAGCATGAAAAATTGGCATGAATTTTGGTTTCTGTTTTTTTTGGCTGCACTGTGTCTTCTTTACTGCGTGCGGGCTTTCTCTAGTTGTGGTGAGCGAGGGCTACTCTTCATTGTGGTATGCGGGTTTCTCATTGCAATGGCTTCTCTTGTTGCAGAGCACAAGCTCTAAGGGTGTGGGCTTCAGTAGTGTGGCTCGTGGGCTTCAGTAGTTGTGGCTCACGGGCTTCAGTAGTTGTGACTTGTGGGCTCTAGAGCGCAGGCTCAGTAGTTGTGGTGCATGGGCTTAGTTGCTCCGCGGCATGCGGGATCTTCCCGGACCAGGGCTCGAACCCGTGTCCCCCTGCGTTGGCAGGCAGATTCCTAACCACTGCGCCACGAGGGAAGCCCGGCATGAGACTTTTCTGTTCAGAAAACAGGAGTGTAGGTTAGAAAAGAAAAGACTTCCTGGGAAGCAGGCTCAGAGTTGGAGATTTGAGTACAGAAAGTTTCCTGGGGCATGCCCTCGGGATCACACCTGTAGGGAGAGAGGGAAGTGAAGGAGGCAGGATTGGGCGGAGGAAGAAGCTGAACTGGATTGAGGTTGCAGCAAAGTCCTCAGCCAAGCCTCCAGGGAGCGCTACCATGGGGGTGGCCCTTCTGAAGTGTCTCTTAATGCCTCACACTGACCAGTTATCAGATGTAGGTTTCTCCCTTCCACACCCTCCCCGCCCCCCCATCCCCCCACCCAGACTGTGACCTTGAGCAAGGAGGCTCACTTTAATTGCTCAGCAGGGCGACTCCGCTGGAGCTCTAGCTGGCTGGAGGAGCAACTCAGTCCTGAAGGGGGGGCATCTGAGAGGCATACCATAACATCCCCTACGACTGGTCCAGAAAGATTTAGTCTGGAAGAGGGAGGGAACCAGCCAGAGTGCCATGCTTCTTAGGAAAGTAATCAGAGTTGACTTGCCACAGTGAGGCAGTGCCACTCTGAGAGTGACCAGACCTCAACAGGATCTTGGAAATTATTTCAGACTTTAATTCTCCTCCTCCTTCTCCATTTTCTTTCTCTTCTCTTCCACAGATTCCTTTAACTTTCTAGCGAGTTCCTTTCCTGTCTTAATCACATGTATTTATGTTTGTGCGTTTCTCCTGTCCCAAGAATGTTTATGCTCTTTGGCTTTTCTCCACCTGTCTTTTAAACAAAACTCTGTCTCCTAGGATTCCTCGGAGAGTTACAAAAGAGTCTCAAAATACTACCAGACTAGCCCAACTTCATCTCCCAACCAGCTGCATAAACTTCCTCTCTTCCTACATTTATATTCTCCTGGTCCATTGGGTAAGCCTCCTGCCACTTAACACCTGACAAAAGTATGTTTCTCAGTTCCTCTATTAGAAACTTACCTCGGAAACCCCTTTTCAGGTAACATAAACTGATTAACTGAAAATGAGAAAACAAGCAGTCTCTGATAATCCACAGCACAGAGGTTATCAAATGGCCACTTCCTAACCTCTCAGAAAAATCTAAATAAAAATAATTCAGTGAAACAACAGCAGCAAAGATGTTTTGTTGGTCTTCAACTCTGAACTCTTGAAAGGCAGTAATTACACCTGTTCCGTGCTCCTTTTCATCGCACAATGTCTAGCACACTGTTAGAACTCAATAGAATGAGATAATTTTGTATCCAACGCTGCACCTGGGAACACTGGCAGGCTGCCACCAACTAGATGGCTGGTGTACTTGAGTCATTCCTGCGCCTTTATGTGGAAGTAGAAAGTCATGAATTACAGCACCTAGACAGACTGCTATAAGGATTATCCATTGAACAGAACAGTTTTTTGTTTGTATTTTTTTAATGAGAACAAAATATACGGGTATAATCCTTCTTTATGAATCAAGGGGAGAACTGAAGGAGCAAGGAGGATTATGAAATTATGTTACTTCTGTATCATCAACCCTGAAAGGGCTTAACATTCGTTTATTTCATTTTAGCAATGTTTTTCTTTTATGAAATAGAGTTTTAAAAAGTTTAAGTGTTCTTACTAAGCTTGCAGTAACTCAGGACTTCTTGATCGGTAAAATATTAGATGGTGTGGAATTGAGGGTATCATGCAAAGAAAAATCATCTTGCACTGACACCTTTAAAGTAAAAGGGAAGATGTAGAACCTGCTGTATAAAAAATAAATAAAATTAAATTAAAACAAAAATGAAAAAGTAAAGTAAAAAGGGAAGATGATGAAGAAATGGAAAGTAAATGTAGCAGATTAAAATTTTGAATCATCCATTTGTTTGGGGGATAAAAAGAAAGTAATACAAAAGATGTTCTGCATCTATGATTCTTCATCATGATACTATTTTGCATTTGGGTTACCTGCCAAGGAAAAACAAAATAGATTCTACATATGATTAATAGTTTCCTCTCTCTGCCCTGACCTTTTATGGGTAGTATCTGAGGAAGATCTGGCAAATTATAAGGAACTGAAAAATTAAAAGACTTTCTTGGGTATCTAAGATCTGGTTGTCATTTTCAGATTTTCCAAATTTAAGGAAACTGAGGAGATAGGAACATAACTATGGCTCTTTGGGGAGCTATTATTTAGTGAAATTGGAAATACGTCCTCCTTGGAATTAAGGAGAATGCAACTGAGTTTAACATTGCAGTGAATCTTGAGTGATAATGAGAGTTACCAAAATAGTTATTTGAGGCAGGGTCTGAATACTTGGAGGATGAGGAAAGAGAAAAGGAAAATAATGTAGACCAGATATTTTTTTTAACAAAAATAGCCACCATTTATGATGTGCTGGACTGCCCATATGTTATCTTAATTACTCGTGATATTAAACCAGTGAGATTTGTTATTTCTATTCCATAAGTAAAGAAATCAAAATAGTTAAAGAATTTTCTGAGGTCACAAGCCTAATAAATAGTGGAGAGAGGGAACTTGAAAAGAGGCCTGTATGATTCCAAAGCCTATGCTTTCCCCAGGACTGCAAGAAGAATTTCCAAATATGAATTTTGCCTTAGTAAGATCATCTGTGATGAAGATTTTAACTTGCTTTCAGAAGGCTGAAGTTTTAATTAACAAAAGGCGCTTTAAAAGGTGGTGAAGGTAATTGTATATTTGAGAGGGAATTGTTCAAGGTTTCACTGGTGTGGCAGTACCTTTGGAGTGAATTTGGCCTGAAGAAATGGTGGCACAATAAATGCCAGGGGACTCAGTACGGAAGAATCTGTACACTCCCCATTTGCTGTCATTTTTAACATCTGCATCAGGAATGGCTTGTTGTCATTTCAACTGTGTCTCCAATTATCGTGATCTTTCCTGAGGTAATCAAAGTGGTTTTGTTTGTTTGTTTGCCAGTTAATGGTGCTGTTTCCTAAGGAGAGTGTTATCTGCATGTCACTTCAGTGTAATTAGTAATATCAAAAAATATTTGGAATGACGATAGAGATCAAAGCTGATATTTTCTGTTGGACCTGGAAGAATAGAATAATTGACACTAAGTTGGCAGGTTGTGTGAAAATGATGTGGACAGAAATTTTAGTTGCCATAATTCTGAATATTGTGGCTATAAACTACTTATTCTGTTCATGCCATTTCCACGACAATGCTGTAAGTTCTAGAGATGAACCTCAGGTGAAATCCCTAATTAGGTGTACTTTAACCTCATGAAAATCCAAAGAAGTATTTTATTGTTTAAACTTGTATAGCACCACTGCATCCAAAGATCTCCCAGAGCCTTATCTGAATTCTTATTAATTCTCACAGTATTTCTATAAAACTGAGATACTTGTAAAAATATTATATAGACTAAGGGACATTATGTAATAGTAATGTGTGATAAGCAGATTAATTTTCACTAGACATTATTAATTTTTTAAAATGATCATCAAATATTGTTCATGCTTTAGCCTTCATCTATTTTAATTTGTTTCTATGTTTGCTTGCCAGAAGCTGTGCTATAAATGATGAACTGGTAAGTAAGGCAGTACCGAGACAGGTACATGAAGTTTGAGCAGGACCACGGGTGCACGTGGAAAAAAAGAACAAAACGTTGTCTGTTTTAAATAGTAACAATTGTAAAGTTGTCAGTCTAAGGCTCCTATTTGAACTGATTGCACTTGATAAAAAATAACAAGCTGTGATAAACAGAAGGGCAAGATTTCAGTAATTCACTAAAGAATGTCTCTACTCAAAGCTTTGTGGCAAAAACGTCTTGTTTGGGGCACAATTGCAGAGTTGCAATAACAACGCATGAATACCCTGGAGAAATGACTATGTACCCAAGGTGAATGCTGAAGCCTTCCGTCCTGAATGAGCCTTTTAATCAAGGCATTATCTAGGCTCTGAAAAAGTCTTCAGTGGTCCCACCTAAAGATTAATGGGAAAAGCCGAAACTGAGTTGGCCTATTTGCAGAAACAATTTTAAAGATTTACTGACGGTTGACAAATGCCATTTAAGCTTTCAAAGCCAGCCATATGCTTTTGAAAAGGATTTAAAGGAAATCCTCCCACTATAGAAGACGACTTTGAAGGATCTCTGTGGTAGCCTCTGGTTTTTAGGTGTGTGGACATGCCGTTGAGTTTTCTCTTTCCTGCCTTTTTTTTTCTACATCTTTGCTGAATTCCTACATGTGGCCCAGAAAAAGAAGAGAGTAAGCCTTCCTCTAATATATTCCTGTGTTCAGAAGATACCTATATATATATTTTTTTTGTCAGTGAGCATTAGACAAACTCTTACCAGGCAATTGTTCATATAGAGTATCTTTCTCAATTACCTTTCTACTAATATAGGGCTGCGAATAGCACCCCAGTATTGAAAGTTTAGTGCAACATCGTTCAAATACACAATTAAAGGCTTTGAAAGGTGTTTAGATTTTTTTTTTTTAGTTTTTATGTCGATATATAGATTACTTTAGACTTCTAGAATGTCACAGACACATACATATTACAAATCAGATTTTAACGAATATGGGCATCATTGTTTTTCCACCTTCATTCTTCTGTGCATCTTGTCATTGGTTTTATGGCCCAGGTAAAATTTATTCAGCCGAAAGAGTAACCCATTGCCAAGGAGATTATATTCAAAACGTTTCTCTATAGGGTACATAGTCATCTCTCCAGGGTATTCATGCGTAAAAACCTGCGTGCAATTTTAAAGTATTAGCCAGTCACAGTGTGGATGAGAACTGGCCCCACTTTATACTTTGTCCTCCTTCTTGTACTCAGTTCAGTGAGATCTTGAGGCGATTTCACAGGCAGGAAGGCTCCTCCTATCTTCTGACGGATCCCCGGAGAGCTGGATGAGTCACTTTAGGGCGGGGTGCGGCCTGGCAGACTCCGGTCGGTCGCTCTGGTGCTGCCCGGGGCGCCAGCGGGTTCAGGAGCAACACGCTCTGGCCTTGTTTGCCCATTTCCCCAGGTCGCTGACAGTGATCTGACAGAAAGCGACACTGACACAAAGAAGCTGAGAGGGGCAGGAGATGGGGGTGAGGTCAAAGCGGAGAAACAGAAACTCCAGTGAAGTAGAAGCTGAAAGGATAAACACGTGAAGGCTTAGAGCCGGTTTGTTGGCTCACTTCAGTGGGCCACACCCGCCCCCAGCCCAGGGAGAAATGCTGCCACTTGACTGCCTTGGCAACAATTAAAGGCCGGGTGCCGTGAAGGATGGGTTTGGACACAGGAGCCTCCAACCCCTCCCTGCAATAGCTAGAAAGCCTAGTAGTCAGCGTCCTGCTCTTTCTTTTAGAAGCTGGAACCTAATAAAGGCTCACCCATAACCAGGGCAGCATCGCAGGACACACATGCCAGCTTTTCTTCCCTGGACTCTTGGAATGGCCCCCTCTGAGCTGACCGTCCTCCAGTTCATTCTGTAGGCCACCACCAGAGCAATCTTTCCAGAAATGTCATCTTAATGCCTTAAGTGTTTCTGCCAAAAATCCTTCAGTGACTTCCCAGGGGCATCCATACCACCAGCAGCGCCTGAGTAGTGGTACTTGGTCTCATCATATAGTGGGAGAGTTACTCCCTTTTCATTCCCTTTCAGCCCTTCTGGCTTCATCACCAAGAAAGTCTCAGTGAGGGCTAGTTTGTCTTCAACTCCTCTCTTACACCCACTGAACTCCCTTCTTATCACAGGGAAGACAGGCTTCAGGCTTAGCTTGACTTGGCAAATCTAACTAAGAATCTATCTAGGATTTAATAACATCATTTGGTTTTCACTGTGTATGCTTTAACAACGTCCTTCTATTTATGACAGGTGATACTGGTTTTCTATTTATAGGTGGTAATAGAAATTTTTCATTTTTATTAAATTTACCTAGGTAATCTGAGTCAATATATATCTATACATCTATAGGTACATCTCTATATACATATATATATATACACAATATATAGATATATAAAAGAGTATTTGAAAAAATAAAATAATAGTTCAGCTACTGCCATTATATGGCAAAACAATGCCTGCGTAGTTTGGGAGAAACACAGAGTTATGAAATAAAGCCCAAACTCCTTGTATGAGCTATAAGTCCCACTACAGTCTTACTCCCACCCCTATTTCCAGGCGGGCTTAGCTCCCTCCGCAGCCTTATGTGCACCTAGTAACAAACCATAATAAGCATGTGTAGTATACGCTGGGCTTCCTGTAGAGCATGTGCTGTCCCTGTTGCCTAGATGGTCTTCCACGCTCTTCTCCACCTAGATAATCGCTACTCACCCCTCAAGACTCAGCACTAGGCCACCCTCCAGGAAGGCTTCCTGCACCATGATCTCACCCACCCTGCCTGTACTCCCCTTGGCTGAACAGGTCCCTTCCACTGAGTCCCACAGCATCTTGGTTACATCTTCATTAAAACACTTACCACTTCTGTAACTCTTTAATTATTTATCTCTCCTCCTATTCTATAAACCCCATGAGGACAGCAATTTTGTTTCAGTCCCTGACATACGCATCTGGAATAAAATATTTGTTTAATAAATGTTTTATGAATTAACAAATTCTTTTTACCTGGAAGGCAAACAAGCAGAATATCTAATAACCAAAACTTTAATAATAGTACAGTAAACAATTTCTAAATAATGGAGCCTACCTTAACTGGTAAGAATGTGGGCTTTACCAAAAATTAGGAACAACCCAAATGTCCATCAACTGATGGATGGGTAAATACAATGTGGTATATCCATACAATGGAACATTATTCAACAATAAACAGGAATGAAGTAGTGATAAATGATATAGCATGAATAAACCTTGCGTATGATTCCATTTATAGGAAATGTCCAGAATAGGCAAGTCTATAGAGACAGAAAATAGAATGGTTATTGACTGCTAGTGGATATAGAATTTCTTTTCTAGGTGAGGAAAATGTTCTAAAATTAGATTTTGGTGATGATTGCACAACTCTCTGGATATAATAAAACTCACTGAATCGTGTATTTTAGATGGGAGAATTGTATGGTATTATATCTCAACACAGTTGTGGGTGTTTTTAAGTGAGATCTCTAAATCAGATTGCCTAGCTTTGAATCCTTCACAATTTACCAGCTAGTGATCACGGGCAAGGTATTTAGTTTCTCTGTAACCCAGTCTCTTTTCTATCAACAGTGCGTACCACAAAAGATCATTGTGAAGACTGCATATGCCTAGCCCAGTGTCTGTGAAATAGTAGCACTCAATAAATATTAGCTACCATTATTTTTTTAAAGGAAATTTATGTATTTATTTATTTATTTTTTGGCCACGCCACATGCGGGATCTTAGTTCCCTGATCAGGGATTGAACCCGTGCCCCCTGCAGTGGAAGCACAGAGTCTTAACTACTGGACCACCAGGGAAGTCCATAGCTACCATTATTGCTAAAGGATTACATAGTGGATTCTGAATCAGGGGGGAAAATATGACATATGTTAACGTACTTGTAATATTAACTGTCTTAGTTCTTTCACAAATGATGATATGCCTATAACATATATAATATTCTTGGTTGATAAGCCATCCTATGTATATTATGAACAATTCATAATAAAATGCATGCAAATACACACATTATGTTGCAGTTTAATCCACAGAACAACCCTATGAGATAACTGTCATTATTCCCATTTTATAGACAAAGAAAGGGATACAGAGAGAGGGTAAGTTGCTTTTTTTTTTTAATTTTTTATTAGAGTATAGTTGATTTACAATGTTTTATTGGTCTCAGGTGTACAGCAAAGTGAATCAGTTATACATATACATATATCCACTCTTTTTTTCGATTCTTTTCCCATATAGGCCATTACAGAGTATTGAGTAGAGTTCCCTGTTCTATATAGTAGGTCCTTATTAGTTATCTATTTTATATATAGTAGTGTGTATATGTCAATCCCAATCTTCCAATTTACCTCTCCCCCCTTACCCCCTGGTAGCCATAAGTTTGTTTTCTACATCTGTGACTCTATGTTTTGTAGATAAGTTCATTTGTACCCTTTTTGTAGAGTCCACGTATAAGCGATATAATATGATATTTGTCTTTCTCTGTCTGACTTACTTCGCTCAGTATGACAATCTCTAGGTCCATCCATGTTGCTGCAAATGGCATTATTTTGTTCTTTTTTATGGAGGAGGGTAACTTGCTTATAAGTGGCAGAATGGAAGGCATCTGACCCCCAGGTCAGTGCCCTTTCTGGTACGCCAGGCTCTCCTGCAAGTGTGCCCACATATACATACCCCACAAGTAGGGTAATGGGCCATAGACAGAACTGCCTGAATGGATATGACAGGCTCCACAATGCTTTCCTTATTTAAACACATCTCCCACATCAAACTGCCACAACAAGCCCTCCTGTCTTGTCTGAGATTTTACAATAAGAAATATTCTTTTGAAATGGAAAATAGGCAGAGCTTTTGTCTCAAGAATGCTGCTAAACAAATATAACCTGAGAAAGGATAGGCCTGGGGGGTCTGTACCACACAGGCGAGATCCTTGTCTCTCAACACCAGCATTATGACACTATTAAGAATACTGGCTAAACGAGTGCTTATAACATCTGACTTCAATCATTGTAGTCAGTAGCAAAAAATGTGTTACACATGGCATATGCATACTGCAGCATGAGTTGATTGTATGAAGCACATCCTATGATCAAAAAGGACAATGCAAAACTAATCTTAAGTGGATAGCAGAATTCACTTGGAACATCTGGGAGCAAACTTTATGACTTCGGGTTAAATTCTCTCTCTCACTGAGTATTCAATGAATCCATTGGTCGAGGCTTCAGCCCAAATATACTATATTATAAATAATTCGTATGTGAGCATAATCATATTTTAGTATTTAATTCTCACTAAATCGCTGCTTTCAAAGAGATTAACAATCCAGGTGGGAAAATTTTAACAGTGTCCATGTCTTACTGCATTCCCAGCACTTTTCATGGGCCTGGCACATAAAAGGTTCTCAATAAATGTTGGTTGACTCAATAAATGAATGCATGAGTGAATGAATTATGACTTGGGGGGAAATTACATAATGTGTTTATAAATTAACATTTATTCAACACTTTTTTAAAATGTTCATTATTAATTCATTGAATGATAAATGAATGAACTTTAAATGAATTAATATGACAAGCTGAGACCCAAAAGTCAATAAGGTTTCCATTAATTTCCACTGTCCTGTCTAATTCACTTTTAAATGTTTTTAAGATATGATTAAAAAGAAGAGTAAATTTAGGATAATAACCTAAGTCACCCTTAGTTTTCAGAGTATGATGATTATTCACTTTATCAGATTACTGGTGTTATTGTATGCAACAAATGAATTATAAAATAGTTATGTATGTCTTCAGACCCCAAAGTGATACACTTTGTGTTCATCTGCACCCATTAAAGAATCGGAGTCATACCAGCCAGATGAATAAGGCCTCCCTTTCCCAGAGGTCAGCCTTCTAGCAACTTCAGCCTCTTAAAACAGAGCCAAGAAATGTAATTGGACTCTGAGTGTCAAATATTACTGTATAAATCCCATACACTAAAGCCTCTTTTAAAAAGGAGGCTTTGACTCTCTTTCATGTCCTGTTTGTTTTCTTTTACATATAATCTTGATAAGCTTGATTATTTAGCTTCTGAATGCATGCTGAGTATAAATTACGATTACATAAAAGCTAAACACCAAGACATTTTCCGCTTTTCACTGGTAACTGCAAGATT
Source organism: Balaenoptera musculus (assembly GCF_009873245.2). Classification (NCBI taxonomy): domain Eukaryota; kingdom Metazoa; phylum Chordata; class Mammalia; order Artiodactyla; family Balaenopteridae; genus Balaenoptera; species Balaenoptera musculus. Next base: position 58,048,450 of record NC_045794.1, read on the forward strand.
TATCAACTGATAATCCAATCAATAGCAGAAAGTAGACCCCCAAATTGGCCCAAATTAGACCCCCAAAATAAAACCAACCTATCCGCCATCATTTGGTGTCCAGACAAGGAATCCTACAGACCTCACTCAATAGTCAAAAGATATTCCAGCGCAGGTACTGCCATTAAGATGGCAACTATGAATATCAAGAAAAATTTTAATTCTTCTTAAGAAGGCATTATAGAATTTTAAAAATTTAAGATTTATATGTGAAATTTTAACATTTAAAAAAGTTGGCATTTTAAAGGGTAAGATTCAATTTAGGTGGGAAACTCACATCTATGAAATATATATTCTAAAACACATCCAGTAAGTGGGGAGAAATTGCTCGTTTTTGCATTGAAGGCTTATAAATGAGTGGTTTACTTCCAAGATCTTTTAAAATAGTGAATTAATAAAAATATTACAAAGCAACATATGTTAATACACTCTAGATTATGTCCTTGACTATGCTCAGTTCTACATGACAATGTGTGGAAAAATCAATTTACTTAACTTTAAGCTTTTCTTTTAGATGATGTTAAAACTATAAACAATGTGGCAACTGACCATCTACAAGAATAAGGCTGATAAAAAGTGAATTATATAATACTTGAACTTGGAAAAGGAGGAAAAATACATCATAGCATAGAATTACTTTAAAGCTTTAATGTTGGCCAAGGGAGATTAAATTGCCTTTGGGGTGTGCAGATGCAGAAGATTCCGTTGGTGTGATTTTCAAAGCAAAGACAGATGATATTAGGAAATAAAGCATGAGGGCTTCTGCTTTAATCTGTCCACATTAATGTTTTGATCTATGACTAATTGGAATTGCAATTAAGCTTCAAGAAGATTCTTACAGCCTGTCTGAGGCTAGCAGACATGTAAGGCTTTTAAAAATACATCTAGGAAGATTTCTTGACCACAAAAGAAAGAAAGTGTGAAGAATTGTTCTAATTGAAGCCTGTTAGTGTGTCTAACTCGAAATTAATATGGAATATGCACCAAAAAATGACAAAATATTCAATGCTCGCTCTCAAGAAATAGAGAAAATATACTACACCATCTCCGAAAACAAAACATCACTCCCCTTTTAAAGTCTTTAAATAAAAGAAAAAGAACTACCACCCAAGAGAATTACTAAATCCAAAGATGATGTCATTTCTCTGCTTAAAGTCCTGCAGTGGCTCTCAGAGTCTCCAGGATACGCTGAGCTTCTCAACATGACATAGGCGGCCAGCTTGGTCTGGTTCTGGCCCTTGACGCTTTTCAGGTCTTATGTTGAGTCATGTTGCAACACAAGCACCTCCACTCAACTATGCCAGCCTATTTGTAATTTCTGGAGAGCAGCCCGCTGTCTTATGCCCTGGTGTTTGCGTGCATGCTGTCCTCCCTGAGAACGCTCTTCCCTCTCACACTTCCCCTTATCCCAGCCAATACATCTCTCTAAGACTCAGTTTAAGTGTAGGATACCTCTTAGGACTGTGATAGTAGAAACATAATTACCTGTTTAATGTAAGCAAAAAGAAAGTTCTTTGAGAGTTTGGTGAAGGAAGAGATTAATTCCCAACCAGTTAAGATCTGGGAGGGATTTTATGGGGAGATTGGTCTTAGATTCATAGGACTATGAAACTTTTATTACCATTTTTATTTTACTTAAAAAAAAAGGCTTTTATTCTGTACATCTCATGTCCCCCTTGGTCATTTTACTCCTACCCTGGGACTTTGAGAGTTAGCTTGAAGATGCTTATAGGATAGAAGAAGGTCACCAATATGTTGATGATTGAAACATAGGATTCCTCTATTGAGGAAGGTTGTTTTCTTTGAGTAGTCAGATGGGACTCACATATTAATGAGGGAAGAATAGGACACTGTCCAGCCACCCAGATCAGTAGGTGGATAGCAGAGTTACACAGACCCACCCATTGGAACTCCAGCCACTCCCTCTGAATGCCCACCTTACCTTACTATTCTTCTAACACTAAAAGAAGCTACTGAAACCTCATCTCCTTCAAGAAGCCCTCCCAACTAAAGGAAAATGTGTTGACAGCTTTCTGGACAGGCAGTAATTAAAGACATGTTCTTTAGAGGCATACAGGCTTTTAAGTGGGATCACTCTGGGAAGGTTACTTAACTTGGGCTCAAGCTGTATCTACTGTGGGATTCAAGAATAACTGAGGAAGGGTTTATTTACATGCAGGACCCAAGATGCTTGTAGGAAGGATGTAAAAGGAGTTGTGCCCACCTGCAAAAGTCAAGAGCAGTGGCATCAGCAGTGGTGGTGGCATTGGTGATGATGGTACCAATAACGCCCTGGATACTTTTTAGTCTCAGGTAGAAAATGCCTGTGTTGAGCATCTGGAGCCCAGCTGACTGATCATGGACAGCATTTTCACACATCACCATAGCAAGTCAGGGCAGAGGAAGGGGTAAACAGATACCACGCTGTGGTCAAAAGAACTAGTTCTTGTCATCGCAGCCAAGGCTGGAACTTCCAGAATGATTTGGGAAGAAAATGTGTTGGAGACTAAAGTTCCTTCGTACGACTAGGAGAAAAGCCATGTATATCATGACTATTTTTAATCAGGCTGTTATGGATTGGAAAAGTAAAACATTATACCTGAAACAAGTAATATTCGAATAATTGGTATGTGGTTTCAGCTTAAGAAAAATGTCAGAAACACAAAGCAGATTAAACAGATGCTTATCTCAGTGGCAGAAAAGTAATTTAAAAAGCATAAACCTACAAAAACTAAGAGAACAGGAGAGAAAATTATAATAGGCAGGATGTGTTAACAACTTCGTGAAATGACTTAGCAGAGAAATGGCATGGACTAAGTCAAGAAGCAAGCCAATTCTTCTGTAAAATCCTAGAAAAGGGTTCTTTTGAAGGTCAAGGATTATTGAAAATAAGGAGATTCATTGAAAAGTTTAATAATAAGCAGCTAAACATCTCCTTAGCTCACACAGTCAGACAACTGTCTCCTCACCAACCAAACTCCCACCACAAACAATAACCCTGATAGAAGACTGGAAAGTTACAGTCTGAAGAGTGTGACCCTTGAGACATTCTGGACTATGAGATGCAAATGGTTGCCTCTGAGAAGTGGGAATCAGGGATGGAAAGGGCCACAGGGGCCTGGTGACTTTGTTTTTGTGTTTGTTTTTTCATTATAAGGCTTGTAGTTGTTTGATATATATATATGTACGTAGGTAGGTACAAATGTGTGTGTGTGTGTGTGTGTGTGTGTGTGTGTGTATAATCACTTTGACCTAAAATAAAATTTAAATTTAATTATAATTTAAAGAAGTAAAATAAAAGAATAAAAAGTTTCATACTCATGAAAACACATTTAAAACTACACACTATTGTATTAATTCTTAAAATCCTTATCTTGTTACTGATCATTTATTCCACAGGCAGCCCTGGGGATTTTTCTTTTTAATCATGGCCTCCTTTCATGACACTGAACTGCCAGGGACATAGTAAGTAGGCCTGCCACACACAGTCACACAAGCTGTGTATGCCCCAACTCCAGGTCAACTAGAATTGGCAGTGTGACAACTAATGGTAAGTTTCCATGAGTGTTAGAACTCTACTTCTTACTGTTTAATTTGCAGTGAGATTTGTAAACTCACTCGCTTGTGGTTCGTACAATTCCTTGCCTGTGTTGCTCTTTTAGTTTCATCATCAATACGCAATCATTGAGTTCCCACATCTGACTCAGTTCCCTTAACAAGATTCATTGTAAAAATACAAGCACAGATTTTACCTTTTTAAGGTTTCCCTGTTTTTGTCTCTTCCATTTTTTTCTCAGTTAATAACTGTACATTTGATATAGCTTACACTGACATTTTGAATTTCTGATTGTATATGTAGTCAGACTTGGTCTAAAAGGCTCTAAATGTTACACTTATTTTTACATTTTCTCAAGCTTTGCAACTCATTAACCAATAACAATGAATGATTACACCTTTGGTTGTTTTCAAAAGTTCATCAGTGACTTATTGGCTCTTGAGGCACTTAGAAGCATATAAATGAATGTTCCATGGCAGTAGTTAAGGAAAGGCAGACAATTGCTTTTTATGACAGCAATACTTTGGAAGGTAGATAGATAAGCCAAGTTATTGGTAGCTAAAATTAAGTCTTATATATTTATCAAATTAATTCAGCCCTTGATCTTTTCCTTGTTGAGTGTCTGAACTTCGAAAGTCTCTCTTCTCTAATTGTTGACTCTGCTCCCTCTACTGGAATCTTGGTTAAATTAAATGGAAAAAGTTTATCTGAAAGTGAATAGTGTCTCTTTAGAGTTGGTCTATCAGCCCCAGATTGAAATGAAGACAAACATTAAGCTAGGATATTATTCCCATAGCATAATTGAAAAGTTCCACTGCAACACGGAGAAACTTTTGTCTCTCATCTTTCTAATGCAAGTCAGTGTTTAGGAACACCTTAGAAAAGGAATGTTTAAATCAAACTCTTGGGTAGTTTAATTTAATTCAAATATTGTAGCATTCTGGCTTTTTGGGGAATTGCATTTCTGTTTTTACTAATTTGTTTTGAGTTTTAAGTGCCTTAAAGCATTGCAAAAATAACAAGAGTTCATTAAGTATATGGTAGGCGCTTCAAAGGATCTCAGAATACGTTTTATAAACATTGAATTCACATTCTCCATACCGCTGAGGTAAGAACAGTAAAGACTGTTCTGTTTAATGGGAGAAAAAAATTCATTTTAGAGAAAAGTGTATGTGTCTATGCAGGCTCATAAACTGTTCAAAAGCAAAATAGGTATAGAATGTATGCCCTCTCTATTTGATTTTGAAATACAATCATGTTTCTACATCTTTCATATTCAACCAGAAACTAACTCAAAAATTAGTGAGATTTATTGGGTTTCTTTTTCTTTTTTTAATCTATTTTTCATCAATACCTTTTTGATAAATAGATTAGCACTTATAGTAGAGTTATTTTTTTAAAGTACACTTTAGCCAGCTGTCTAAAGGAAAAACAAGGTAGAGTATTCTTTAATCTGCATGCTATGCTATCCTCTGAGACTCAAAACATCCTTAGTAAAAATAATCCTCCTAGAAATAAGAAAGGAAGGGAATAATGCCAGAGAATGTGACAGGCATTCAGCTCGTCAGTCACTCAACAAGCATGTTTATTGATTGTCAACCATGTGCCAGACACTGCGCTAAAAGCTGGTGATTTAGCAGCCCCCTGCCCTCATGGCATTCAAGAAAGGAGGACAGGAAAGTAAATACACTACCAAATGTAAAACAGATAGCTAGTGGGAAGCAGCCACATAGCACAGGTAGATCAGCTTGGTGCTTGGTGACCACCTAGAAGGGTGGGATAGGGAGGGTGGGAGGGAGACGCAAGAGGGAAGAGATATGGGGATATATGTGTATGTATAGCTGATTCACTTTGTTATAAAGTAGAAACTAACACATCGTTTTAAAGCAATTATACTCCAATAAAGATGTTAAAAAAAATAAAAATAAAAAATAAAGATGTGACCAAAAACTATTCTTAAGGGAAAAGAATGATGGTGGGAGGTGGCGGGGTGGGTGGGCGGGGAGTAGAGGGAGACAGGAAGAAGAGCAAGGCGATATGGGAAAGGACCTATTCCAGGTTAGAAGGTCAAGAAGACTTATCTGAAAAGGCGATATTTAAGAACAAAGAGGAACAGCCTTTGGAAGGGAGGGTGAGGTGCAGATGAGTGTCATGGGCCTGGGTCAACACATGGAGGAGACCTGAGAAGGGAAAGCACTTGGGGTCTAGGAGGAACCACCCAGTGGCAGGTATAACCTGAGTGGGTGAGTGAGGGGACGGTGAGTCGGGATGAGGATGAGGAGACCTTCTTAAGAAAGTGAATATCCAGAGATTCCTGCCCAGTTTAATACTGTTGATGGTGTAAGGGAGTAGTCAAACTATTCTCAGAAGACACTTCATAACCAGTTCTGATAATTTGGAAGAACTGTCTGTTGCTGGCAGGCTGTCTTAGAGCCAACCAGCCAGGGCACTTTGAACGAGACCTTTCTTAAAGTGGGTCTTTTTTTTTTTTTTAAACGGGACCTTTCTGACCAAGTGGTTCACAGACTAGACTTTTCTTGTCCTCCTGGTAGATTTTTTGACTCAAGACTGTAGGGCTCAGACAATGAGCCCGTGCATCAGATCCTTCAGTACTTTGGTGAAAGTCTCCCGGGCTAGTAGGTTTTCTGTCTGAAAGAGTGGAATCATGTTTCCAGTGAGACAGTTTAATGACCTCATCCTTTTTTAATTTCTCATCTGCCAATTGTGTGTTGTGGATGGTTTTCAGACTCAGATGGCTGGACACAGCTTCTGCTCTTACTGACTCAGAACCTTATCCATTTGTATCAGAGCTTGGATGCTAGTGCTAGTGGTGATGTCACCACTACCTGCTTAGGAGATAATGAAACCAATCTTGGATGCCGTTTCTACTAGGTGTGCTGTCTGAGAGAGGAGAAATAGCCTGGGTCTTGAGTCTAAGGTCTTGGGTTCAAAGATAAGCAGCTTGTGGTAGGCAGGTTCTCAAATTTCACATCCAGCTATACCGTTGTCCTTTCAAGTATCATCTGCACCCAGCTGGGATTCACAGCAGACCATCTGGGCTACCTCAGAGTCCCCACTCATGCACTGGGCTCAGTTGAGTTTGATGGAATGTCCTCTGCTGGCCTCACATCCACAGTATGTTGGCATGGAACTTAAGCTCTGCTTGTTCTGAGGTTTCACTTCCATTTGTTTCATTGGCGCAGAATGGACCTCTTAGCTGGCCCCCAAAAGGTAATATCTTCACTGGTATTTTGGGTCACTCTAGAACCTTTCTTCACATTGTTTTTTACAGGACCCATGACTGATTAGCCTCTGTCTTCTATTGTAGAAGGAGTTAAGAGTAAAAAGATCTTTGTGGTAAATAAAAATTTCAAGGTGAACTTGAAACCAAAGATACCATTACTTACAGAAAAAGGCACACTCAGTAAACTCAAATATAAAATAATTTTTTATTAACGGTTATGGTAAATTTATATTGTACACAAATAGACTGTTTTGAATGGTTCTTAAAAATTATAAGGGAAATGCACATACAATACAAAAATTTTATAATTGCCATACCTCTGTTTGGGGACTGGGAAATGTATTTTTACATTGTTTATAGCCAATCATTTTTGTATTTAATAATTTTAAATCCTGTGGGTCTTTTATATCTCTCTCACTGTCCAATTCTGTAGTCTTCTTTTTAAATAAACCCACTTTATTGTTCACACACACAGAAAAATTGCCATGCTAAGGCATTTGGATTTAACCTAAGAGCAAACAGGAATCCACTGGGGGAATTTCAGGCCATGCCAGGGAATTAGCTAGTTCTGTTTAGAAGGGCTATGTTTGGTCGCCACGTGGAGCATCTGCAGAGGATCCAGGAGTAGAAGCAGGAAGTGAAAGAGCACTTAGGAATGAAGACTGAGTGGGACACAGGCGGGCAGATGTGACTACGAGGAGATGACAGCTGCTTCCTCAGGACGGAGCCTTGTGCCAAGCACTTGACATGCAGTTTCTCTAGTCTGTGTGACTCCAACAAAGTCTGAGCACAGAAAGCCACAGGATAAGATGCTCCAAATCCCTTCCCTTGAACACAAGGTTCGCAGGAAATATATCTTTTGTCCATCTAAAGGGTAAAACCTCAGGACACCTTGGGAGAATAAAAGGCAATCTGGTGTGACTGGAATATAGACTGTTTGGAAGGGTTTAGAGGGAGGTAAACCTAATCCAGTGGATCCGGACTGGACCATGGAGACTTCAGCCAACAACCAGTAAAGCCCTTTCAAGTGCCAGATGCTGAGCTAAGGGCATGCGCCTACATTATCTCATTTAATCCTCAGCATGGCAGCATGAAATAGGTGTTACAGTACCTACTAGGAAGTTAAGACCAGAAAAACATAAAACTGACAATAAGCAAGTTGGTGGCAGAACCATCTTTTGAGACCCTGACCTCTTTTTCAAAACTGTAACCCATTTTGCTATCCTCATACCACAGCTAGAGAACAACGTGGGATCCATTTTGCAGATGATGGGCAACAAGTAAAGGCCTTTTGAACCCATGGGATGAGGTAGGATGATGGGTCAGATCTGCCTTTTTTAATAATAACTCAGAGCCTTTGTGTGTGCTTCAGGATATTAGAAGGAATGTGGATGGGAGAGAAAGATTTCATCCTGTTGGCATGGAAGGGTCCCATGGTCACACCATGTTAACTGCAAGATATTTCAGTGTCTTACTTATTGCACAGGGCAGGGAAAACAATGGGCATTTCTGCCTGGGTGAAATAAAATAGATCTAGCTCCTTTCATGAAAGCTTTTGGAAGATTTTCTTTGAAATATTGCCTTGAGGGTCTTTTCTGGGTAATTATTATGGAAACATTCGGTGCAGCCACAGCTCCAGAATTGTTTAAAAGACTCAATGACACAGCCTCAGAGTCACTCCTTGGGTTATACATGAACCATATCTTATAGTCTTTGGCTCTGCTCTTTGTTTTATATTTTCGTTGTTCAATAATAAAGTAACGAAATTTTCTGCTATAAGGAATTTATGATGTGAAAGAGGAGTAGGGAGGGAAGGTTTTTCTAAATTCCCTCTTTCAAAGAAAAAAGGTCATTGGAAACTTACTTTTCCTGTCATCGCAAAAGGCAAAATTAATAGTTTTTTCTTGTGTGTAATTCATGTGTACTGGTTAACTGATTCTCAACCAGGGGCAATTTGACCTTAGGGGACATTTATTTGGCAATGTCTGTGCATTCGTTTCCTAGGGCTGCCGTAACAAAGTACCACAGGCTGTGGCTTAAAAAACAGCAATTTATTTTCTCATGGTTCTGGAGGCTGGAAGTCCCAAGACCCAGGTGTCAGCACGGTTGGTTTCTTCTGAGGCTTCTCTCCTTGGCTTGTTGATGGCCATCTTCTCCCTGTGTCTTCACATGGTCTTCCCTCTGTATCTGTCTACGTCCAAATTTCCTCTTCTGATAGTGACACCAATCATATCAGAATAGGGTCCACCCTAATGACCTCCTTTTAACTCAGTTACCTCTTTAAAATCCCTATTTCCAAATGCAATCACATTCTGAGTTACTGAGGGTTAGGACTTCAACATAAAAATTTGGGGGGAGGGGAGAATATAATTTAGCCCATAACAGTCAAGTTCTTGGTTGTCACCACTGGGGGAGGGTTGCTCCTGGTATCTAGTGGGTAGAGCCAGGGATGCTACTACATCCCCCCACTACAAAGTATTATCCAGCCCCAAATGTCAATAGAGTCAAGACTGAGAAACCCTGTTCTAGTTCCAAAGCCAGTTGCTTGATTTTTTTTTCAAGCATAAAGAAAATCAATATATTCCTCAAGTGAACATTAGTATTGTGAATTATAGTACAGTCTTAGTTTGGACTCTGCAAATATTCATGTTCCAATACCTAATACAAAGACAAATTTGTGGGCATGAAAGAGCTTCGTAAACTGTACAGTTCTAGACAAATAAGTGGAGTTATTGTTAAAAGAAAAATGAAACACAATATAAAATATTAGCTCCTTTATCCTTCAGGAAAAAAATGAAGATAATTCCAGATGGACTGGGAAAGAGGGAAGAATGAAGGTAGAGAGGACCATTAAGGTCCCACTGAAATTGCTTGACCTCCCCCCGCCAGATGAGTGTGAAACCCAGAGTTATGACTGGAATTCTGAGATCTGGGGATGGAAGAGAGATGGACCAGGGGCTACAGACCAGGAAGCCAAGAAGGACCCAAAAGATGGTGTCCAAAGGCTAAGTGGAAGCAGAGTCGGTAGTACAGAGAGGTCTGAATAGTCACTCCAAAAGTGCTGGCCAAGAGGTAAAAGCAGCCAGAAATGCCACCAACCTGTGACCAGGTTCAGAAAAGTGAGGAGCAAACTTTCCCTGAGCTATCTCCTTACATGCGTGGTAATTCTTAAGAGTGAGAAAGGTGATACAAGTATTAGGACCAGAACTTAAGCTATGGCAGCCAAAAATGGAAATGAGAACTTGGATTCTAGTATATAGTGTAGCTGAAAAGGGCTGATCCCAAAAGCTTTGGAGTCAGACAGATCAGGTTCAGACCCTGGCTCTGCCACTTACTGCCAGTGTCATCTTGGGAAAGCTAAAGTTCTGTGTGTCCCTGTTTCTTCATCTATAAAATGGGTTGTTATCTGAAGATTCATTGGACTGTGTGTGTGTATGTGTCAGATAAATGTTAGTTATTATTCCAGAAACATTTCAGAGATATAATCAATAGGGTTAATGACCATTTGGTCGATGAATGATAGGATGACGTAAAAAAAAACAATAAACCTGAGGTTTCCAGCTTGGTTGCTTAAGAGAACAGTGATGCATTACTCAAGATGAGGAAACACAAGGAGAAAAGCTGGTCTGGGAAAAAGAGAGAAAACAATGAGTCCAATTTGAAATGTGTTGGGCTGTAGGTGACTGGTCAGTTAACCACATGGAGAAGTCCAAATATAAAGCTGTTAGAAATAAAGATCTGTAGTGCAGGTGCAAGTTCAAGTCTAGAAATTGTTCACAGAGAATAGAGAGAAGTAGAAAAGATAGAACCTTAGTGTATTCTTAGATTCTTAAACTTTTCTGATGATTTTTGATGATTATTCCATCCTTTAGAACATATAAAGCTCTACACTGTCTTGTGGGAGGTGCAGGGAAATTGGTTCCAAATTGGGTGGGAAGCTTTTGGAATATCTAGAACTATTACACTAGATGAATAAAGATCTATGTGTTTGATGATGATGATGATTTTAGTTCTTAAATCTGCTTTCCCACATCATTGCCAACTTTGTTGAGTCTGCCTCCCATGAGTAATTTGCTACCATGGATTTCAAAACCAAACCAAACAAACAACAAGATTGCCCAAATAAAGAATACTTCCTTTCTGATTGGGACCTTTTCCTCTGAGAAAAGTACATAAACATTCACGACTGGCTCTGTGGGCTTCTTATTCTGACTGTTCAAAAAAGATTTGGTTTGCTATTGCTATTTTTTCCTTTGTTCATTTGTTTTGTTTTATTTTGTTGTCTGCTTGCTTATTTTTCTATTTTGGGGTGTGTTCTGAGTACATGAGGTTTTTAGATAAGTGATCTCCTCACAAAAACTGTATCTATCTCTTCTCTTGTTCTTGACAGAGCTTTGAGGCTCTGTCTTTTCAAAGCTTCCATTAAAAATTAATATTAATAAAGCAAAGGGACCAGTAGAACATAAGCCTACTGTCTCTAAACATTTTAAAAATTATCCTGTAACTTTTTTTTCAGGATAACCATAAATATCAGTAAGCTAACATTTCTCTGCTCTTCATACATCTGTATAGGTAAAAGTTTTAATTTGTAAAAACATAAAAGAAATTCTATTTTATAATAATAATGATAGCAAATATGTAGTGCTTATAACGTGCCAGATACTGTTTTAAGTACTTTACATATATTAACTCAATTATTTCTCACAACAGTTCTATAAAGCAGATACTATTATTAAGTCCATTTCACAGATTAGGTAACTGAGGCACAGAGATACTAAATAACTTGCTCAAGGTTACTCAGTTCAGAAATAGCAAAGCCAGGACTTGAACTAAGGCAAAATAGCTCCAGAATACATGCTCCTAACTATTACACCTCAACTATCTCAAAGAACAACTTTGAAACCTCAGAAAGAATAATACTATTAGAAGAGGCGTAAGGAGATTATTAGCTTTTTCTTTACATATCAATGTATAGCTTCACTTTTTACAACAAGTAAGTTTTAATTTGAAGGTCATCAAATAAAATATTCTTCTGGCACTTCACGAAAAAGGGTATCCTGCTGGTCAAAGTCATATGAAAAGGCACTCAACTCTCTTAGACATGAGGGAAATGCAAATTAAAACCATAGTGAGATACCATTGTGCATACATTTAGCCAAAACAACTAAGATTTCAAGAAAAATAATGCGAATTTTGGCTATAACAAATGGAAACCAGTGGAATTCTAACACACTACCGGTGGGAGTATGAATCAATATAGCCACTTTAGCAAACTATTTGGCAGGATTTATTAAAGCTGGATATACAATACGTATATACCTAGACCCAGCCATTCCACTCCTAGATATATACCCAACAGACATGCACTTATATATACATTCAACGAAAGGCATATTTAAGAATGTTGATAGCAGCATCATTCATAAGAGCCCCAAACTGAAAAGAACTCAAATGTTCAATAGTTCAGCAGATAAATAAATTGTAGTGTAACAACAAAATGAGACACATATTGCATTGAGAAGGAATTAACTATTGCTATGTGCAACACATGGATACATCTCATAAATGAGGGAAAGAAGCTAGAAAAAGACAAAAAGCTATTCTCTGTACTACTAAGTGAAAGAAGCCAATCTGAAAAGGCTACATACTGTATGAGTCTAACTATATGACATTCTGGAAAATGCAAAACTATGGAGACAGTAAAAAGATCAGTGATTGTGCGGGCCAGGGGTGGAGGGAGGAACAGACGGAGCGTAGAGGATTTTTAGGGCTGTGAAAATACTCTCTATGATACTATAATGGTGGATATATGTCATTATACATTTGTCCAAACCTATAGAATGTACAACACCAAGAATGAACCCTAATGTAAACTACAGACTTTGGGTGATTATGGTGTATCAGTAGGTTCATCAGTTATAACAAATGTACCACTCTGGTGGGGAATGATGATAAGGCGGGAGACTATACATGTGGGGAGGGGGAAGGGGTATATAGGGAATATCTGTACTTTCCTCTCAATTTTTCTGTGAACCTAAAAATGCTCTTAAAAATAGTCTTAAAAAAATGCTCTTTATGATTCCATTTATAGAAAGATCAAAATCAAGCAAAATTAATATAAATGTTAGAAGTCAGCAGACTGGTTCCTTTTGGGGGTAGGAGTGAGTTAAGGAGCTTCTGAGGTGGTAGCAGTGATTTGTGCTGGTTTACAAGGGTGAGTTCACATTGTGAAAATTCAGTGGGTTGGACAGTTAGTATTTATTCCTTTTCCCATATATGTTATACTTCAGTAAAAAGTATTTTTCAAAGATACATTGTTTTGGAGTTAAAAACAATAACATGAGAAAAGTATCCGGACATACATTATTCATACTGTCATAAAATGCTACTCAAGCCTGCACCTTTCCTTTTGAAATTCACAGGAGGGCTTATCTCTAGAAATGTATTTAAAAAGTGATCAATTAAAAAGTGCTGGAATGTCTCCATCCTGGATCCATTGTTAACAAAGGTGTCTGGGAAAAAGCTAAATGCTATTGGATCTCCCAAGACAAATTTAACATGATTGTACTTAGAAGAAATAGGAATTGCACGGTGCTGCTAAAGAAGAAAATATTTGTCTTCAACTGTGGCGGAGGTTAAAGAACCTTTGTTGTTGTTGCTTTCTTTGTTTAATAATCACACTATAAGGAATGGCCTCTCTGTTCACTGATTCACGTATCAAGTCTCAAATAGAGACAGTATGGCCGGATTTTAAGATGGTGGACTAAATACTTACTGCAGTCATGCCTCTCCCACAAGAAATCCATAGAAATGATAAGAAAGGTAGATATTTTTGCAGGAGAGGAGGAGAAAAGGAAAAGTAGAAGGAAAGAAGAAGAGGGAAAATTGGGAGCTTGGGATTGACATATACACACTACTATATATAAAATAGATAACTAATAAGGCCCTACTGTATAGCACAGGGAACTCTACTCTATACTCTGTAATGACCTATATGGGAAAAGAATCTTAAAAAGAGTGGATATATATATATGTATAACTGGTTCACTTTGCTGTACACCTGAAACTAACACAACATTGTAAATCAACTACACTCCAGTAAAAAATGTTTAAAAAAAGAAGAAGAAGGGGGAAGGAGGAAGAGGAATAAAAAGAAGGAGGAAGAACAGGAGGGGGGATAGGGAGGAGCAGAAGGGTAGAAGGAGTGGGGGAGGTGGGGGAGGAGAAGCATCAGCATGAATGTACTTGACCATGGGGGTAGAAGGGGACTTTCAATGGAGGAGAATCTCTCAGGAATCCCTAGGGCAGAAAACAAATAGGATTGACTGAAAAGAGAAACCACAACCCTAATTGTGAGCAAAAGTCATTGTGGAAGGTGGGCACAACACAAAGTGTGTTTTGTTCCCAAAAGTGTTTTATACCAGAAGGATTACATGCCTCACAGTTAGGATTATGTAGCCATTTGATGAGAAACCTGATTTTTTTAAATGGATTGGGTAAGATCATCTGCTCACTCATAGGACAGAGGCAGTAGAAGAGGGTTCAATTCAACATTCGCTGAGTATCTTCCGTATGCAAACATGCGGCTAGACACTAGGACTACTATGATGAAAAAATGGCCCCTGATCATGAGGAATACAGCCTACTGCAGGAGACAGACACATGAACACATCATTTCAATATGATGTCATTAAATGTATGGGGTGATACAGGAGGACAGAGAGCACATCACTTATGCAAATGTGATAAGGCTTCCTGGAGGAGATGACACCCACTCAACTTGAAGGATGAATTAGAATCAATATGCCAGAGTGACAAAGGGTTGGTGTGCTACCCAGTGGAGCTTGTATGCAATACTAAAAAATGGGGATTTCATCTGGAAGGTGATGATAGGAATTGAAAAGTTTTAAGTAGGGTGGCTAATTCTGCATTTTTGGATAGATCACTCTAGTTGCCATTCGGAGGGTGGGCCTCAAAGGATAAGAAGTAGGAAGCTTCTGGAAGCAGGCAGCCACAGAGCTGGGAGGCAGTTTCAGATGACTGGGTCAGAGATAGTGAGGGCAGAGTTAGGAGAGAGAAAAAGGGATAGACAGAGAGGATTAAAAAAAAAAAATAGGAAGACTTGAATAGTATCTAAGATTTGGGCTTTTTGACAGGAAGATGGTGGTGACATTAACTAGAAACTGGCCCCACAGAAAAAGAAATGAGTTCAGAATAGAAAATAATTATTTCCATTTTGGACACAGTGCATTCCTGCAAGACTGGTAAATGGACATATCCAGAAGGAAATTAGATAAATGATTCTGAAGGAGAAACATTGACTAGGAATATGGCTTTGGGGGGTAATGGGCATCTAAGTGATACTTAAACCCATGAGAGTAAGTAACAGTCACCAAGAAGAAAGGGCAGAGATTGCAGAACATTAGGCCAAGGGTAGAGCTCCAGAGAATACTGCCATATAAGGGGTAGATAGAAGACAATCCCACAAAGAGTCTATAGAAAGTTGGGAAAGAATCCTGAGAGAGTGATGCCTTGGAAACTATAAAGTATAGAGCTTCCAGAAAGAGAGAGTCTGGTGTAGGAGAGAGGTCCAGTAAGTCATGTGTTCATTAGATTTGACAACATGGAGGTCATTGTTTCTATGGCAAGAGCAGTTTCATTGGAGTGTAGGGATGGAAGCCTGTGTGTTGTGGGTTGAGAAGGG
Source organism: Balaenoptera musculus (assembly GCF_009873245.2). NCBI lineage: Eukaryota > Metazoa > Chordata > Mammalia > Artiodactyla > Balaenopteridae > Balaenoptera > Balaenoptera musculus. The sequence goes on from NC_045794.1 coordinate 58,063,993, forward strand.
AATAGGAGGTGGAGACTACAACTGGAGACTAGAAACAACCCCAAAGGGAATGAGAAAGATTAGGTAGCAGGTAGAGGAAGACATGAGATCGAAAGATCTGGTCTTTTGTTTGTTTTACTCTTGGAAAAGACTTGACTACATTTATACATTGAAAGGGAAGAGAAAGAAATAGAAAATGCAGGAAATAGAAGGAATTGTTCATGAAATCATGTGCTGTAGCATCCTGGGGGTGGGGAGATGGGACCCACGAGCAAGAGAAAACTGTGGTTATCTCAAGCAAGGGACAAAAGAGAACAAAAATTTGGCCTATTCGTGTTTGATCTAAAGAATCCCAGTTATTCCCACGAAGTCAGAGGGAAGGTGCCCATGATGGGAGTGGCTGTCCATTGAGAGGTCTGAGGCAAGCGGTGAAGGTTGGCAGCAGTCCCTGCAGGAGTAAACTGAGCCATAACAAATAACAGGACTGTGCAGCAGTGTAGAGAGCCCACAAAGACCATGAATTTATAGTAACTAATCTGCACATTTGTGAGTTTTTCTTTTCTAGTGGCACTCAGTCCACTGAGATAGTAAAAGAGAAGACGAATTACGGTTTTCTCCCAGAGCTGGGGTTTTGCCAGTAGAGGGAAACAAAAGACAGTTCAGGGTGATGGTGAGATAGTGATCCAGGAGATCATTGTATGATCTTAGGCTAAGACAAGGCTTTGATCCTGGAAATATCCAAGGACTAGAGGTGGAGATAGAGAACAACTAAGCTGGAAAGAGAAGAGTTTGTGTCTGAAACACGGGGGTCTGTTAAGCACCAGAGTAGTCATTTGGAAATAGAGAGGATAATGCATTCTAGGGAAAGAGAATCACATGGGTAAAGACAGATGCAAAGAGGAACAGAAAGAATTTCAGTGTAACTGGAACACATGTTGCAGAGAGGAAGGTGGCGTAAGATCAAGGTGGAAACATGCTTTAGGCCAGGTTGTGAAGAGCCTACGAAGGTAGGGACATTGGTTCCTCTAAGAGGCCTGAAGTCCGCCCAAGTTCTCAGACAGGGGAGTCCAAGCTGGGTATGGTTGTGCAGGCTGTGCCTGGCACCGGAGCGCGCCATGGGGGGCTGAACTCCAAGCCAAGCTCTCTTTGCCAACCCACTCACTCTGCTCCCTGGCTGCTTCTGCAGAAGGCAAATGACCTTTTCTTTAATTTACCACCCTCCCCTCCCAGAAGGGAAGCGCTTCTCCAAGTCATCCGAGGGGATGCCTTTCTTATTGGCTAGCAATGTCTCTGAGTGGAGTGACATGATCGGATGGACTTTTCAGGGTGACCTCTCTGGCCATGGTGTAGAAGATGACCTAGAATGAGGAGGCACAGTAAACAGGAGAGTAGAACAGTTATCAACAGAGCAGGGACCTGACCAAAAGTAGCAGCCAAGAAGGAAGCTTTGTAGCAGAATTAACACTGGGTGCCTTAGGGACATAGGGACAGCAGGAAAGGGAAAAGTTGAAGATGACTCAGATTTCTTCTCCACTGTGTTCCTAGACCTGACCACAATTAATGCTCAATTAATATTTTGTCATATGAAGAAAAAAAATAAGAGAGTTGCAAGCAACAAAGACACTTTCAAGAGAATGATACTATCTGCTTGGGTGGAACTCTCTACCCAGAGGAAACAGTATCTTTAGTTAGCTTCCTAAATTTTGAGTGAGTTGTAGAACTCAGAGCACCCATCTAGAAATTTAGAAAGAGTTATTCCTAAGCACTGTTCACAGCCTTGGCTGAACATCCAAATAACCTGAGAAGTTTTTTAAAATCCCAATGCCTATACTGGACCAACTGACTCAGAAACTCTGGGGATGGGACCCAGGCATCTATATTTTTTAAAGCTCCTGCAATGATTCCAATAGATAGTCAGCTGCTCCCATGGAACTTTGCAAATCCTATTCCAGATTTCTAGATGTGGTCATTAACACAGTGTAGACAAGAGCTGGGTCAGAGACAGGGAAGAATGGTTTAACATATTTGACCATCTTGTCACAATGAATCCTCCATTTCTGATGAAATCCTTTTACCTAGTGACCAGTTCTTCAAAATTACTTTCAACATCTTGGCAAAAGATGAAAAAAATTAAAGAAATGCATTACATTGCTTCACTGATTTTAGGAAACTGAACCATGGGCCAAATGTGGTGCAAAATAGGGACTTTTTTTAAATGATAGTTTAAAAAGTAAGTAATGCACAGATTTGGAAACTATTTTAAGATCCCTTCATTCTGCTAAGGTTGTATGTGTTCCAGGGGTCAGAAAGACCAAATACTATAGAAGAAAAAATGGAAAAGTTTAAAAAATAATTTAAGAGTGAGAATGAGGATGTTTTTGTACAGAGTGGAAAATTTGTTGGAAAAAAGGAAAAGCCAAAAACCTAGGGCAAGTAGGGTTCTAGGCTCCAGCCCAGGGGCTTTCCTGCTGAATTCTGCACTGTGACTTGGAGACCTCTCACCTCCGTGAACCTCATTTTCTTCCTTCTTAAGTGGGCGTCCTCGCCCTGCTGAGGGCCAGTCCTCTCTAGCAGCCAAGCATTCTCATTCTATCATGTTTTACTCAAAGTTGAACTGGCTAAAAGTAATTTTAAGTCTTGCCCTTCTTGACAAGAAGGCAAGAACAGCATTGCTCAGCAAAAGGCATGGTCTGAGGACCCCTCCCAGGCCAGGGTTATTTTTTACTAATCCACAACAGATAAGGATTTGAGAGTAAAGGATTTGAGAGTAAAGGTTTAGAAACTTTCACAGAAATTGAATAATCTGTCAAGTCACGTAACAAAATATTGAGGCTTGTATTTTGTATATCGTTGTGTTATTTCACTTTTCTATTAATTAATTTTATAAAAATATAAGTCCACGGCAAAGTAGAACTTTGTTTTCATTGGTCTTTTACCATGGACAGCTTGGGAAGCACTGAGCTAGACCCGTTTTACATTTGAACGTCAATGCAAAAGGTGCACACAGAAGAGGAAAGGTGAATGCGACTAATTTTTACCTTACCCACTTCGGATTCATGTTTTAAAAGTCTATTTCATTTTACTTTAGATTGTTATTATTAAGTTATTTTGCGCCATAGGTTTATTTGCATTGTTAGCAGCTCTTTAAAAGAAAACCGCCTTCACAACACTGTAAATTAACAATACTTCAATTAAAAAAAAAAAGAAAAAGAAAGTAAACAGTCTATATTAGAAAACAAGTCGTAAAGGGTCGGTTTAGCAATACAGCCGTCCCTCGGTGTGACTGGGGGATTGGTCCCAGGAGCCCCCGTGGATACCAAAGGCTGAGGATGCTCAAGTCCCTTATATAAAATGGTGTAGTTCAATGAATACAGTCAGCTTTCTGAATCTGGGATGCGAAACCCACGGTTTTGGAGGGCCGAATGTACGAGCTCATTTTCTGGGAGGAACCACAATGTCAGGTAACAGGGAGAAGTGATTAATTTCCTGTTGGGAAAGGGAGGTACTCTCCTTTTCAAGAAGCAAATTAAGTCTCTCCCTCCTGACTGGAAACAGCTATCATAGGGTATGAAACTATTAATGTAGGAACACCCTTGTTTAAATATGAGGAAGCCTGAACAGGGAAGTTCATTTTCCCAAGATCATGCAGCTAGTACCTGGGGAGGCCAGGATTCAAACCCAAGACACTGTACACTAACAATGCCTGCACTCTTTCTGCTGCTCCAGCATAAAAATGCTCCAGGGGGAAACCTGAGAGTGAATGCTGATGTAAGCTTCACTTCTGAAATAGGGTAATAAATAGTAAAATAATGTGGAGTGCTTATGAATCTCCTTAAACATAAATTTCCTTGTTCTATTTAGAGCTTTCTGCAATAGACAAGATCGGTGTTTGTCCCAGACTGATCTGCATATCACACAGGGAAATACGAGAGGAGAGGAATGTCAGTGCTATCCACACCAGCTGTCTTGAGACTGGTTTGATCTAAGTTACTAATAAACATGCTCCAGAAGCAAACCACCCGGTCCTTTTAGGAAATAAGTGGGATATCAGTTAAAAGTAAGTGAATATGCCTTAGAAATATCAAGTCTTTGCAGAGATTATATAGTCACTGTAAGGAATCCAGAGACTGTATTGTGTAGTTTAATATATGCCTGTCCAGTGAACTAAACAACCTTGCTACTTCAGAGAAATATCTGCACAGGGAACTAAAATTGCGAATCAATTATCTGGCTCTCTTATCTAAACAGTGCCGGGAAAAAAAAAATCAGATTTTGAATATATGGACAATACAAATTTTTTCAGTCTATATTTTTAGCATTGTTTAGTTTTAGCTTGAGAATATAGCATTTTACTCAGCTACATCATTGTCTACCAACAATGATATTTAAATTAATAATTAAAATTAATAAATATTAAAATTAATAACTCTGGGGGGTTTGCCATACTCTAAAACATTTAGCAAAATATTTTATCTTCCCTGTACATGCTCGTGACTTTTTAAAGGCACAGAGTGAATGATCCCTTAGTTCTTGGCACCACTGATTAAAAGTTAATATTTGATAAAGGTATCAAGCTATCAGTACTGAAATCTGCTGGTTAGGTGCAATGGTTGTGGCCACTTCAATAACAAGAATAATCCGGATTTTTTTTAAAAGCTCCTGGGTGACACTACTTGGCATATACACTGAGAAAACCATAATTCAAAAAGAGTCATGTACCACAATGTTCATTGCAGTTCTATTTACAAGAGCCAGGACATGGAAGCAACCTAAGTGTCCATCGACAGATGAATGGATAAAGAAGATGTGGCACATATATACAATGGAATATTACTCAGCCATAAAAAGAAATGAAATGGAGGTATTTGTAGTGAGGTGGATGGACCTAGAGTCTGTCATACAGAGTGATGTAAGTCAGAAAGAGAAAAACAAATACTGTATGCTAACACATATATATGGAATCTAAAAGAAAAAAAGGAAGAAAGAAAATGGTACTGATGAACCTAGGGGCAGGACAAGAATAAAGACGCAGACGTAGAGAATGGACTTGAGGGCACGGGGAGGGGGAAGGGTAAGCTGGGACGAAGTGAGAGTAGCATTGACATATATACATTACCAAATGTAAAATAGATAGCTAGTGGGAAGCAGCCGCATAGCACAGGGAGATCAGCTCAGTGATTTGTGACCACCTAGAGGGGTGGGATGGGGGGGTGGGATAGGGAGACGCAAGAGGGAGGGGATATGGGGATATATGTATACGTATAGCTGATTCACTTTGTTATACAGCATAAGCTAACACACCATTGTAAAGCAATTATACTCCAATAAAGCTGTTAAAAAAAATAAAATAAAAGCTCCTGGGTGAAATTGGCATAGGTGGTCAAAAGACACAAATTTCCAGTTATGCGAGAAATAAGTCCTGGGGATGTAATGTACAGCATAGTGACTGCAGTTATAATACAGTGTTGTATATTTGAAAGTTGCTAAAGAGAGTAAATCTTAAAAATTCTCATCACAAGAAAACAAATGTTGTAACTCTGTGGTGATGAATGTCAACTAAACTTACTGTGGTAATCATTTCACAATATATACATGTATCATTATGTTGTACACCTAAAACTAATACCATGTTATATGTCAACTGAATCATTTTTTAAAAATAATAAATAAAAATAAGCTCCTTATCTTATCTCAAGATAAATTTTAAGTATGTAGACCTGCTCTGAGATTATAATGGCACTAGTTCTGAGTCTTCCCGTTTGAGCACGTCATTTTTTAAGTCAACCTTCAGCTGACTGTTATGTGGTCTTAGTTGGTCTTGAGTAGACGCTGCCTATCAGTTGGTCTTTTGGCCTCTGAGATACAGACAGCATATACCAGTGATGCTATAGGATTATGTGGGAGACAGTAAAGAAATAGAAAAGTAAAAACAATAAAATCTAATTACATGGAGTTTCACTTAAAACAAAAATTGATTGAGTTCTGCCCAAAGTGGCTTGTTGTTTCCTGTGCCAGGAACTACTGTGCAGGCCCAGCAGGAAGTGTGCTACAGAGCAGGATCGCATTACACCCTTGTTTTATGGTTCATTTCACTTATTTAATGCAATCCGAGAACCTGCAAAAGGACCATGTTCGAAGGAGGGATAGGCTTTTTGTCTTGTTTTGTTTTGTTTTTTTAAGTTTCTTTGAATCAAAACATTTGTTTTTACAAGGTGCTTATAGTCCCAGAGAAACAGGACTTCCAGAGTTGCATGGTGAAGACATTTCTCTTTGCCACAAAATTTAAAGCAGGACCTGACGTTGAGTTATGTCTAGGGTGGTTGAGTTACGTCTGTTCCCTTTGCTGGTCTACTCTGGTCATTTTAAACATGAAGAATTACAACCGTGCCCATGAATGGTCTAAATCATTTTGAATTCCATATCAGCTCCTCCTAGGGTCTCTGATTTGATTGAGAGCCCATGATGTTGAGGGGGGGGGGGCATGGGAGGAAAGGAATATATTTAACGTGCAAAAGAGCGATTCATTTGTCAAGCAACAGAACGAGTTCCTTTGGCTGTATTGCTTGCAAATGTGTGAACTGAACAGCTGGACTGCCTTGTGGTGGCAGACGCCGCTCCTCACACACTGCCTCTCTTCCTCTCCAGAGACCTGAGTATGAACAACATCAGTCAGCTTCCCCCGAATCCTCTGCACGGTCTCCGCTTCCTGGAGGAGCTGTAAGTATCAGCGGAGTCGTGCCGCATCCAGTCAACGCTGGACACGTTCTTGTATTTGTCTCTCGTCCTTACTGTGGGAACAAGATAAAACAAGGCAGGAAAGCTGTCAGCACCAACGATTTGGGCACATGAGGAAACACTTAGCTGGGAGGGGAAAAGCAAGAATCGCTTAGGATTCTGGAAATCAACTTATAAAAGGGTTTACCATGAAGCTACAACTTTCTAAGGTGAGGCTGAGCCAAACAAATTACAAGTTTAAAACAAAAGCTGTTTAAAAGAGCTGGATAGCTCTTTGGAAATAGTCAAGCAGCAGGATATTAGAAGTTTGAATACTGGTTCATGTTTATTAAAATTGCAAGTAAAGCCATAATCAAACCCAAAAATTGCCTCTTGGTTTGGCTTATGACAGGGAGAATTGAGTCCTCATTTCATAGCACCAAAACCTCTTGTCTTAATCACTTTTAATTACTGTTTTCCTGCTTTTAAATTGAGCTTCCCTGAAGGCTTGAACCGAAAACCATGAAATCCACAGAGGACTTAAAACTGGTCTCTCCCAAACTCACTGTAAAAAAATTAAATTCAATTTTTTTAAAAAGGAGGAAGCTAAAATTAGCTAATGATACACAGAGGAATCCTGATTAAGTCTGGTAATCACTTTCCAGAAGATGAAAAAGAACTCTATAAACCAAAATCTGCATTTAAAAATTCATTTGATCCTCTTAACTCTTTTGAGGGACGGGGACTTAGGGGAGGGATGCACTGTCGTCATAGTCGTCATGAAGAAGGTTTGGCACCATCAGCTAAATCAATCCTCTGACTGTTGATTAAAGGAATTGTTTAGACAATGACCTCTTTTGAAAGTACCCCTTTATAATTCCTAGAGTCAGGGTCCAATCTGGGGAGTAATTTAAATTGTTGATGCACTGCACGATCCACCTTGGGAGGTGAAAAGAACCATCCATCACAACCAAATTACACTACATTGATCATTTTTTTTCAAGAGGATAATATTCTCAAATTTCTCCCCTGTAGAGTTGGATCTATATTTATTTTTGATGGCGTTAGCTTTCTCACAAATGTTATTATTTTACTACTGAAATCAGCTGAACATGCCCAGATTGTTATCGAGGAGTATGGTAAAAAAGCTTAGATTACTAGATTATACAGCAAGTTTTTATTATTCAAAAAATGGATTTTCACTTTGGGTTGTCCAGGCTCCTCTTTTTCCTCTTCTCTTTCCTCTCTGGCCATTTCTGTTGCTAAAAAATTAACCCTCATCAGGACTGGGACCATGTCTGTCCTAGTCTTGGCTGGTATGTAATGAATAATCAATACATTTTTGATGAATGAATGAATGAACTAATGAGAAAGCAAAACATGTAAAAGGAGCTTCTTATCCTTGTTCACCACCTTAGAAAAAAGTAACAGATTTAGTTGACATTAGCCAATATGTTTAGATTATTTTTAGTAAATTTCAAACATCAGCATTTTTTTCTTGTTTACATTCTTCTCATCTGTCCTCTCTCACCATAATTAGTATACAATACTTAGTCCTGTTTACCCCCATATTTCTAAAATATGCATTCCCAGTGCTTTTCTCTTTAATTTCCTTATAATATGCAATGGCAAAAGGCTTCCATTCTTCTTCAACATACACCTCAGCTTTAGACCACAAACCAAATCAATAAATAATTCACTTCCCCAAGGATTTTGTTTAATAGAGTTCCTCCCTTGGTGACCCAATTCATTCAGAATAACTCCTCTTTCTTCATGAGGTGAATGTTAATTTTCATCCAAGACCAGTTCTTCAAAAGATAATCGAGAGAAAAAACAGAGGAAAGAAGGGGAGGGAACTACCATTTGAAAAGCCTATTTTTACAAATTACCTTATTTTTATGCCTCTGGAAACTCCATCAAGTATCTTGACCATGGAATCATAGAATTTCAGAAGTAGATGGGACCCTTTAAAGACTATTCGTTCCATTTTCTCCTTCTGTTCTGAAATTCCCTCTGCTGAGCTGGCCAACTTGCTGAATTTAAAAGCAAGACCACTTTCCCATATATAATTCTGTGCTGCATCTAACTGATGTTTTGAAGGCATCATTATTCATTTAGTGGCAAAAGGGGATAATATTTATAGAACCTGGAAAAATGATCAACTCTGCTTGGTCTATTCCTTTCTTCCCAAGGCTAAATTTAGGATGTTGTGGGTTTAAACACACACACCCATTTAGCAGAGCATTTTGATCATGCCTTTGTTATGTGCTGATTGTTTCCATTAGACTCAGCTATGTTTAAGTCTGTATTCTTTTCTGGAGTATAAGATCTTCGAAATAATAATATAATTATAATGACAACAGTAATAGCTTACTCTGTGACAGGCACTGTTCAAAATGTTTTGCACACATTATCCCACTGAATCCTCTTAACAACCCCATAAAAGTAGATATTATTATTATTCTCACTTCAAGATTATCAAAAAAAAAAAGTACAGAGAAAACAAGGAACTTACCCAAGATAATGGAGTACATAAGTGTCAGAACTAAGATTCAAATTCACTTTCAAAGCCATACTCAGAAAGCAGAAGGAGGCTTTGGAATTGTACTTCATTCATCTGTGCTTTTCTTTTCTCCGATAGTACCTAGTATAGTGGTTTGCACAGCTGAACACTTTAAACTCTTGTTAAACTGAGCTTTGTAATGATAGGTGTGTTCATCTGTCTGTGTCTGGGAATATGTGAGGGAATGAAAAAGAGAGAGCGAGACAGAAAGCAAGAAAGAGCTGTCTACCCAGCAGGGAGAGATTGGATATTTAGGTTATTCGTTCCCTACCCTCATATATTGGCTCTGAGAAAAGTATCATCATAATTTTCAGGTGCAGAATTTCACCAATTTCATATTACTCAACAGGAACAAAGCCTTAGTTATTATTTTTACATATGCATAAATATACTTAAGCAGCATGTTTTATATAGTATTCTATTGGGTTGGCCAAAAAGTTCGTCCGGGTTTTTCCATAAGATATTATAATAAATAAATGACCAAATAATAAATAAATGAACTAATAGATGACCATCCATACAGCTAGAAACAGACACTTAGATATCTGTTATTGTGTGTGTTACATCTGTTATTGTATCTGTTGTTGTGTGTGTGTATCTTTTGTTATGACAAACTGTTAAAATGTTAAACTGTTCTGAAAGTATTCTTTTGTTCAGTTTACTCAGCTCATCTCTATGCTTTATTCTTTATCCATTCATTCAGAACCTGCTACTGATATTCTCAATGATATTAATAAAATTCCCACCACAAAACTCAATTTTTAAAAAACACTATTAATGAAGCCAAGTTACCACTCTTCCCATTAGCTCTAATTGCCCAATTATCATCTCCCTAGTTTAAACCATCAATATCATAAGCTGTGTAGACAGTCATGATTCATCTCTCATCCATCACTGGTGCCGTATTTCACAATCCTCTAAGAATCAATAAAGCCCTAGAGGTATCACTAATGTATTTTTTAAATATATTGTAACCCTGGAGAAAGTGACTATGTGAAGCAAATATTTAAGAAGAATTAAAGCCATCACGATTAATGGTCTTCTTCTCTTCCTCCTGACATTCTGGAACACTTACTACCTGTGTCACATGTCTTGGTACGTTCAAGTCTTGTGTGTTATTTGTTATTTATGTTTTATGACTCCGCAAGGTGACCAGGCATGCACAGGCAAAGCGCTCTGCTGGTGCAACGTGATAGCACAAGGAAGAGAGAGAGCCTTTTTCTTAAAAAAAAAAAAAAAAATCTGAGTGTGGTTAGGCTGTGTGCTGTGTAGAGAGGAGAACACAGTACCTAGAAGCAGAAGCAAGCCCAGGACTCCTGTCCTGGCTCTGCCACTTACTAGCTGATAATCCACTTGACCTCCCTGGGCCTCAGGGCATGATGGTGAAAGCCGCCTGTGCCTGTTTTGAGATTCTGAGGATCAAATGAAATGATGATGAAAGAACTTTGGTAAACTATAATTTACATATTGAGTTGTGTTAGCGAAATGAAAACACTTTCAAGAGGATTCTCACTTCCTTCTTTCCTATTTCATGAGCTTGATTTTGGAGTAATCCCAGGGATCCAGGATTTGTGAAGGAAAAACTGTTTCCAGCCATGAGGTTGAACGGATATAGGCAACCAGTGCAGGTAGTTTTTACCAAGTTTGAACATCCTGAGCAATAATTGCATTTCTCTCCAACAGTATCTCTCCCAGTTCTGTTTCTTCAGTTCTGCTAAGGACTTCATGTTGATGTTTGCTATTTGGACAAATAATAAATCCTACATTTGGTCCATCAGAGTGTGGTTCAGATATTAGGAACTAAAAGATTGTGCCTAATGCTGACATGCACAAGTTCCTTTAAACTTAGATTGGTAGCTTGATTAAACCAGAGGGAAAAATGAATTGTTACCATTTTAAACAGTTGAAGTTAAAGGCCTTTGTTTCCCAGTACTATCTTAAAATCTTCCCAGATTCTAATGCTATTGGAATCAAATACTCGATTTAGGAAGGAAACCTGAGATGCTCTAGCGAGGTTTGTTTTTAAGTTACTATTGTTCCCTGGAACTGTTTGCTCCTATTATGGTTGGCCTTAAAGAATCTCTATATAAATAGTAGATATCTATTATTTCAGATGAAATTAGTAATAAGAAATACCACCAAACTTCCTGAAGGTACAGTCTATGCTTGTTACTTCTACTTCCTCATCATGTTGCTAAAAATAGTGAGAGCTGTCCTGCCTGTCTTTTGAGATTTTTGTCTGAGGATCAAATGAATTGATGATGAAAGAACTTTGGTAAACTCTAATTCACCTACTGGATTGCGTTAGTGAAATGAAAACACCTTCTTGCCCATAAATAATCTCCCTGGCCCTTGGCCTTGTCAGAGTGCTCTGTCTCTCCTTTTCAGAGATCTGGTAATTGATTATAAATGCTGCCTCTTTACCATTAAAATCTGTATTAAAATTCTTTAAAGAAGTAATTTAAAATATAAGAAAAGAAAAAATGCTGCCTCTTTGAAACTTTTTTTTCTCTAGTGTTATTTTATGTTCCCTTCCAAATGTCTATTCATACAGCTGGATATAGAGATTTAGATATCTGTCCTTGTGTATGTATGTGTATCTACATATATGTGTGTATGTATATATATGTGTGTGTATCTACATATATGTGTGTGTATATATATATGTGTGTGTATGTATATATGTGTGTGTATGTGCATGTGTTTGTGTGTGCATGTGTGTGTATATATTATACATATATATATATATATATGTATAATATATACAATTGTAATGGCGATTAGGGCACTGTTCTTAAAGTGCCCTACCTCTCTGCCTCCTCTTCTTTTTCTCCTTAGCCTTCTTTTCTCCTCTACCCCTAACTCCTGTAACATATAGACATTCCCTAGATTGCCTCCTTTCTCAGTTCTCTTCAGTTATTCATTCAACGTGTATTTATTTAGCCAGTGGGGACATAAGAATGAAAATGACTTGCTACGTTTCATTCATTCAGTCAACAAGTCCCCACTCCAGGGGAACTTACAATCTAGAGGGGGAGACAGATGATAAGCAAGGAAACAAACACGGATGATATTTGCTGATTATGACAAGGGTGATAAAGAACACAAACATGGTTAAGGAGAGAATAAATAACAAGGGATGACAAGGAGGGAAAGTGTCTCAAAGAAGCTGACATCTGAACTGAGATCAGGAGGATGAGGGGCAGTTGGGGGTCTGCAGAGCTAGGGTAGAGTGTATCTGGTAGGGGAATAGTGTGAGCAGAGGCCCTTAGGTAGGAAAGAAAGTGATATGTTTGTGGATCTGAAAGAAGATCAGGGTGGCCAGAGCAGAGTGAGAGGGAGGGGAGGTGACAGGGGATGGGGCTGCAGAGAAAGGCAGAGGTCAGATCATGCAGGAACCATCAGGCTATGTATAGAATTCAAATAAGAGCAATGGGAAGCCGTGGAGGATTGTATGCAGCTAGTGCAATAAATAGGGCTTATGATTTATAAAGATTTCTCTGATTTTTGTATGCAAAATAGATTGGGGTATTACGGAAGCAGAGAGACCTGTTAGGAGGCTACAAACTCATTAGGAGACAACTACCGTTGTCTGGGAAAGAAAGTCAAGATTTGAACTACCTCTGTTGTGTAGATGACCCCCAAATCCATATTTCTAGTTGAGATCTCTTTTGTCTTTGACTGCTAGACCAGTGGTTCTCAAAGTGTGGTCCCTGAACCAGCAGCACTGGCACCACACATGAGCTTGTGAGAAATGCAAACCCCAACCCATGTGCCCCACCCCAACCTAATGAGTCAGAAACTCTGAGCTCAGGACACTCCTTTAACAAGCTCTCCTGGTGATTCTGATGCATGATGAAGTTTAAGGGCTGCTACTCCAGGCCAGTTGTTCTCGAATTTTAGTGACATCAGAATCGCCTACAGTGCTTGTGAAGCCGCACATTGCTGGACCCCGCCACAGAGTTTCTTCAGCAGGTTGAAGGTGGAAGGGGAGGATGTCAAGAATTTGCACTTATAACAGATTCTCTGGTGATACCAATACTGCAAATCTAGGGACCACACTGAGAATCCTCCACTACCCAAGTGATACCTCCACCTACCCCACCAATACTTAAAAACTCAGCAAGTGCAGAACCAGATTCATTCATGAACACACACACCATCCTCCACAACATGATTTTTCTCCTGCCTTTGCTTCTCACCATCAGCATTCTTATTATCCAAACTTATGATCACTGTGTCTGTCACTGCTTTTGCATCTGTCATTCTTTCTCACCTCCTGTGTCAGCCAGTTTCCAAGTCTTAAAGCTCATAATTCCGCATTGTCTTTCCCATTTGTTCACTCTATTTCATCACCACCTAGTTCAGGTTCTTACTGTCTCCTCTGGATACCTGTTCAAATTTGTTGACTAATCACCTCTCCTGATTCTCCCAATAATTAACAATTGAATCATTGTCTCCGGGGATGGAGACCATGAAGGTCTCTAGCTGATCTTATCAGTATGAAACCGTGAGGACTATTTCAGAGTTTCCCACCTTGCATAGGCATTAGAATCACCCAGAAAATTTTTAAAACTACTAATTACCACGGCCTATTTCCAGAGATTCTGATTTAATGGGTCTCAGTGGAGACCCAGACATCATTCTTTTAAAGCTCTACTGGGGGCTGAGACCCACTGGGATATATGGAAGCTTTACAGCAGAGGAAGAGAGTCAGGCACTCATCGTTGACTGGATCTAGGGACTGAAAGGAAGTCTGAAGGTGCAAGATGACTCTGAGTAAGGTTATAACATTAGGTGCTAGGAGACAGGTGAGGCACTGTCAATAGAAACAGGGAATTCAAGGGGAATAACTGATATTTTGGAGGCAAGAAGATGTCTGGTTCTGGGTTTACTAAGTGCAAGGTGCCAGCAGGACATCCAAATGGGAATGTCACTAACGAAGTTGGAATGTGAGTCTGGAGCGTGATGATTCTGTTCTAGAGATAATGATTGGAAAGTTGTTTACAAAGAGGTGATTGCGGAAGGTGCTGGAGCAGATGAGGACTTTGAGAGAGGGTAGAGGCTCTGTTTCCCAGTATGGGTCTCTACCCATATTAAAATCACCTGGGCTGCTTATTAAAATGCAGATTCCTGAGTAGTTTCCCCCAGAAACTCTAAGTCACTAAACCTGAGTTGGGGCCTGCCTGGGGATCTGAATTTTTGATGACTCCTAAGGCAATGGCAATGCACACTAAACTTTGAGTGCCACTAGATAAAGGAAAAAACGACAGGTGTGAGGACAGAAACTTGAAGAACATCTGTGTTTGGAGGATGAGCATTAAAAGAGGGGTGAACACAGAGAAAGACAAATATCACATAGTATCACTTATATGTGGAACCTTAAAAAAATGATACAAACGAACTTATATACAAAACAGAAATAGACTCACAGACATAGAAAACAAACATGGTTACCACAGGGGAAAGGGGGGAGAGGGATAAATTAGGAGTTTGGGATTAACAGATACACACTACTATATATAAAATAGATAACCAATAAGGACCTACTGTATAGCACAGGGAACTATAGCCAATATTTTGTAATAACCTATAAGGGAAAAGAACCTGAAAAGAATGTATATGTGATATATATGCATGTATACGTATAACTGAATCACTTTGCTGTACATCTGAAACTAACACAATATTGTAAATCGACTATACTCCAAAAAAAAAAGAGGGGCTAGAAAGAAGAGAGGGAAACAACCAGCCATAGTCATGAGAGCAGAAAGATTGTACAGGATCCAGAAGGCAATGGGAGGACTTTGAATAAGAGGCAGTGAGCAGGGCTTCCCTGATGGCACAGTGGTTAAGGATCCACCTGCCAATGCAGGGGACACAGGTTCAAGCCCTGGTCCGGGAAGATCCCATATGCCGCGGAGCAACTAAGCCCGTGCACCGCAACTACTGAGCCTGCGCTTTAGGGCCCGCAAGCCACACTACTGAGCCCACGTGCCACAACTACTGAAGCCTGCGCGCCTAGAGCCTGCACACCGCAACGAAGAGTAGCCCCCGCTCGCCGCAACTAGAGAAAGCCCACGTGCAGCAACAAAGACCCAATGCAGCCAAAAATAAAAATAAATAAATAAATAAAAATTTAAAAATAAAAAGTAGATTGTAAAATAATATTTGAAAAAAAAAAAAAAGAGGCAGTGAGCAACAGTTTTCTTATGGCCAGTACCTCAAGTGATGCAGACATTTGCGTCCTTGGGTTTTTCCTGTTTCAGATTGGTTGCTCCTGATCAACCCAAGCTCCAAACCAACCTACTTTTGACCAAAGTTATGTTTAAAACCTCAAATACTGGAGCCCAAATGCTATGGTTGAACCAAATTCTCTTGTGTAAACTTTTCTACGTAAGCATGAGCAAATAGGCCCAGTTTCCTTGTAGAAGGGGAATGAATAATCATGTCACTTGTTTAATGTGATTTTTAAAATAACTAGATAACACAATGTATATAAAGTACTTCACATTGTGCCTAGAACTTGTAAGTTGTTTTTACAAAAAGTACATACTATTTTTGTGACCCAAAGGACTGTACATGGCATATTGAAAGTGCTCAAATAAATTGCTGAGTTTAAATTTGATGCATAATGAAGAAGAAATATTCTTCAGCTGTTTCTGACCTGTTTATGTAATGGCTAGCCAGCGATCTTGCAATAGTTAAGCCAGACCTGAAGCAACTCTAGCACTATGGCCAACTGTCTTTGGAAACAAGATCAAATGATCCATCAGTACATATTAATTCAGCTCCCTGCTCTAGGCAGGCAATAAGATTCTTGACCTTAGGAGCCTATAATCAAATCAAGTAGACTACATATAAAATGGTAGAAAATGAACCTTTATAGACAGCATTGTACAGAATATAACCTAGAGGAAAGTTGACTGTGGACTGAGGTAATTAGGAGTACTTCACAAAGGAGTTGAAAATTGAACTTCATTAGTCTGTGGTTGAAGAAACCATAGGGCCGTATAACCACTAAAGGATCTCCCTGTTGACATGAAGAGTTCACTTATTCAGGCCAGTGGTCTTAGCCCTTAAACATTGAAATCTGATCTTTTTGATCTTATGTAATAACGAAAACAAAATGGACAGTTCATAAATACACAGTTTAAGAAGGAATGATTTGGGGCTGGATTTGACCAATTAGATATGCTTGACTTATTGGGGGAGAAAGGGTGTTTTAAAATCGCAATTTCTTGCATATTAAGAAAGACACTTTTTTCTACACTGAGAAGATCTGTGGATTGTCATAATCCTTGTATTCAAGCCTGCTGAATAGGCTTCAGCAAACCTTACCAAAGATGAATGTCACAGGGTTAAACGCTAAGTATCTGGGCCCTTCCAACTAGCACAGACATCTTATGAAAGAAAACCTACCATGGTGAACTTAGTCAGTTACAGTGATGATGCATTACTGCCAGTGGAGGCAAGGTTAAGAGATTACATCAGACTATGAGTTTCATCCTATCTGTGTCTAACTCTTCAGTGACCCAGACTCTTGGCTCCTGTATGCAGGAACCCAGAGCCAAGCTTTAGTCAATTGAATTGAATTATGAATAGTCAATCTGAATGGACTAGTATATTTGCTCTCATCACTTTGTCTTTTGAAAGTCACTAATTACAATATTAATATGGTTTATGCTAAATTTATTTTAGGAGAATTTTTCTTCAAGTGGGAACATTTTGACATTTCAGAAATTTTATGTTTAAGTGATAGTTTAACTACAATTATTCAGGTAATTATAAATCAGAAGAGTAAAAAGAAATTCAGAAATAGGAACAGAGCCACTGAAATTAATATTGGAAACCACGAGACAGAAAATAGTACCAGAAAACTGGAAACAGGCAGATCTTAAGAATGGGAAAAGGGGGAAAACTACTACCGTTAAGCCTGATGTTAGCCCTTACCAAATTTCTGATACAGATTAATTTAACATGTATAGAATGTGTGCCCTCTAGATCTCATGTACTTTGTAAAAGTTGGAAAATAAAGCGGTAATTACTAGAAGCCAGCATGAAATTGCTTAGTAGTCTGAAATGTCTTCTTTTATATCATAGGGGCTGTCATATTCAAGTTCATTTTGCTCTGATTATTTAAGTAGCACCGTGGTTAGATAGCTTCCATGCTCCATAAGGAAGGACTAGATTACACTTACATGAAATCAGGAAAGAGATGATGTTTTTCATTTTACATAAAGCTTTTCTGAACTTTGGTGTCTGTATCTTCAAAATATGGGCATACTAACCTCTGATCTACCTCCTGATATAAAGTATGAGAAAGTGATTTTAAAATGTTGGTGACATGTAAAAAAGAAATCTTAATAAACAAGAAGAAAAAGATGGGTGGAGGGAGGATAAGGGAGAAAAGAATGAAGGTAAGGAGGAAATGCATGTGTAACGAAAACAATTGTAGGGCAGAAAAAGACTTTAGTGGAAGAACCCTATCATTTTTTAAAAGTAAGTGAAATAAGGGAATTCCCTGGCAGTCCAGTGGTTAGGACTCAGCACCTTCACTATGGTGGCCCAGGTTCAATCTCTGGTTGGGGAACTAAGATCCTGCAAGCCGCACAGCGTGGCCAAAAATAATAATAATAAGTGAAATAAGGTCCAGAGAAGTTAAATGACTTGTGTGAAGTCTTGCAAGTTAATAGTGAGAAAAAAGTAAGCCAAAAAGGGAAAGGAAAAAAAAAACTAAGAGTTAAAAGACAAATGGGTTCTTGGAAGACATGACCTGGAAAGCCTATTAAAACTCACCAGGCACTTTCACTTACCTCTGAAAATACTACTCACCCAAGGGGAGCGATGTTGGACCATGGTTCCCTGCACAGTAATCTTCCCGAGGGTCCCAATCAGAGAACAGGGTCGAGTACCTCTTCCACTCTCAGTGCTCATCCCATTTTGTTCACTCACCTCTTTCCCTCCAGACCAATGTCCAGAGAGGAGAAATCAGGGCCCACACCTGAGTGCTTTGCTCTCATCCCACCATTTTACAAAACGAAACTACCAAAAACAAACAAAAAAAAAACAAAAAAAACCTTGGTTTCCTTTAGAGATTCAAATTACTGTAGAGATTCAAAGAAACATACATTCTCAAAAATATTTTCGTTGGTTGTTACAACACCCAAACCTCTGCTTATTTGATTTATCTGAAGAGGAATGTGTCTACTGTAACTTACT
The DNA here is from genome assembly GCF_009873245.2 of Balaenoptera musculus. Classification (NCBI taxonomy): domain Eukaryota; kingdom Metazoa; phylum Chordata; class Mammalia; order Artiodactyla; family Balaenopteridae; genus Balaenoptera; species Balaenoptera musculus. Next base: position 58,082,471 of record NC_045794.1, read on the forward strand.
GACTTTTTTTTTTTTTTTTTTACTTTTTATGGCAGTTAAGTCTGTAAAACTAGCAATGATAGGACAATTTGAGTCTTCTATATGGAGAGGTATCTTTAAGGATAAAAAAAATTTTATATGATATAAAAAGATATAAAAGTTTTTCCTATTAAGTTGTATCTTATTATAGAAATGAAGATGATGAAAGAGACATTTCTGTGAAATAATTTTAGAAACAGAGAGAAAAACAAAAAACAAAACCTTCCAGCCAAATGGTATGTGGGTCTCAAGGGTTGGAACATAGTTGCCCAGAGATTTGTTAGTTCAGATCTTCACAGGAAAGATTTGTGTGCAGTTCTCACTATTTGTGTACTCATTTATATAAAAGTCTTTTTTCCCTATGGTTTATATGTATTTAATTTTTTAACTGCTAAAACCATCCCACATGGTAAAGAAATGAGGGGAAGGATGCAATAATTTCCTTAAATTGTGGTTTTGGACAATGAGATATATCTTCCACCAGCACAACAAATAACTAATAGCCCATCATAAATTCCTTTGTTTTAAGACAAATTCCCCTGGTAACACAGGTCAGTGGTTATACAGATTAGTTCTGAATATAGTCTGCGGCTCTGAAAGTCCTTGACCAGAAAAGAAAAACAATTCATGTGAAGTGAGCTATGATTCAGGAAATGTAACAGAAAGGTATTTACTCTAACAATAATTGAAACTAATAAAATAAATAAATAGAACGTTTTTACTTTCTCCTTTTCATTTCCAAAGTCAATGACTCAGAAACCATCAAGCTACTCGATCACATAGCAGCAGTAAGAGTCGGTAAGCCCGCATTTTCAGGCTAGGTTCTAGAACTCAAAAAATGTACTGTTGAAGTCATGACTATGAACAGGATAGTTAAGGACATTTTGGCTGAAATAACAGTTCCTGGTCAGTTTAGTCTGATCAGTTAAGCCACTTGTGATCGTCAACCAAGTCTGAGTCTGTCTTAATTCAATAAGCAACTCTTTTATAGCACGGTCCTATGCAAACCATGTCCTTCAGTTTACGTATAGTACTTTGGATAACTAATCAAATGCATGTGGGTTATATAGAATATAACCATAAATATGAAATGTTGGCTACCTACGTTTCACCTTGACACAAATGGTTTGCCAGGTGGGATTTTTCTTCTTCTCCACCATATTCCACCACTTACCTCCTCCACCACAACTGTTACACCAGCAGCTCCTGTTTGAACTGCTCCAGTCGCCTCCTGTGCTTCCACTTTTGCCCCCCAAAGTCTATTCCCCCTTTAAAAGGGTCCTGTCAGGGACTTCCCTGGTGGCACAGTGGTTAAGAATCCGCCTGCCAACTCAGGGGACACAGGTTTGAGCCCTGGTCCGGGAAGATCCCACATGCCGCAGAGCAACGAAGCTTGTGCACCACAACTACTGAGCCCGCGAGCCACAACTACTGAAGCCAGCATGCCTAGACCCCGTGCTCCGCAACAAGAGAAGCCACTGCAATGAGAAGCCCACGCACCACAACGAAGAGTAGCCCCTGCTCACCGCAACTAAAGAAAGCCCACGCACAGCAGTGAAGACCCAACGCAGCCAAAAATAAATAAATGAACAGATAAATAAATTTTTTTAAAAAACAAAAGGGTCCTGTCAGAAGGACCCTTTTAAAACACAGAACTGATCACATCACTCCCCTGCTCGAAGTCCCTACTGTGGCCTCCAGAGCCCTGTGTAGAGTGACTCTGGACACTGCTCCAACCTCACCTGCTGTCACTCTCCCCTTGGTCATTCCACTCCAGCCATGTTGGTCTTCTTGCAGTTTCTGGACCACGCCAGGCACACTCCCCCCTCAGACCTTTTGTACCACTGTTCCTTTCACATAGGTCCCTGCATGGCTCAGTCCTCTGCTGAAATGCCCTCTCAGCAGAGAGGTTTCCCCGACCATCAACCGTCGTACCTGTAAATAATAGCCCATTGCCCTCACAACCACCGCCCATGGCTCCCTCTCTATTCCCTTGCCTACTTTTTGTATAAAAAAAAATTTTTTAAGGAGAGTTTTATTTTTTTAATTTTTTTTAATATTGGAGTATAGCTGATTTACAATGTTGTGTTAGTTTCAGGTGTACAGCAAAATGATTGTTATACATGTACGTATATCCATTCTCTTTCAGATTCTTTTCCCCTATAGGTTATTACAGAATATTGAGTAGAGTTCCCTGTGCTATACAGTAGATCCATGTTGGTTATCTATTTTATATATAGTAGTGTGTATGTGTTAATCCCAAATTCCTCATTTATCCCTACCCCCCACCTTTCCCCTTTGGTAACCATAAGTCTGTTTTCTATGTTTGTGAGTCTGTTTCTGTTTTGAACAGTACGGAGTTTCCTTAAAAAACTAAAAATAGAACTACCATATGATCCAGCAATTCTACTCCTTGGCATATATCCGGAGAAAACCATAATTCGAAAAGATACATGCACCCCAGTGTTCATTGCAGCACTATATACAATAGCCAAGACATGAAAGCAACCTAAATGTCCATCAACAGATGAACGGATAGAGAGTTTTATATACATAGTGTAAGCTATTAAGTGATTTATTGTAAAATAGGTAATTTATTATATTTCTTCTTAGGCCCTTCTTTTGCCAGCTTTTTGATTAGAGATTTAAAGAAATTTTTTGCAAAATATAACAAAACAAGGTTCTTTAGAGTTGCTTTTGGCATTCGTGGTCTGCACATAATTGTATTGCATTTTTAACAACTAAATGAATTCCACATGAAGAGAGCTATACTTACTCTCTCTCCTCTCCCTTGAAACCCGCAGACGTCTTGCCGGAAACGCTTTGACATACATTCCCAAGGGAGCATTTGCTGGCCTTTACAGTCTTAAAGTTCTGTAAGTAAACCGGGTATTGTTTGTTATAATTCTGATGTTAGTGTCAAGTGGATGCTAATTAACTTGTAAAGATTGAGTTCCTCCAATAAACTATTTAGAGTCATGGGATAATTCATCTAAATTCCAGTCTGCCTTCCTTGATACCATAGAAACATGTGATACCTGGCTGGATTTGTGGGTGAAAAAACTTCATCTCTCCTTTTCTAACCTTAATGTCAAAATTTTGTTTGCCCCTAAATAACCAACTTATCAACTCAAACTTGTGAAAGCGTATTTCCCTTTCCTTTTGTGCTATGAAGTTGGGGGGAGTTTTTTGAGTCATTTTGATTCAAGTGAATAAATCACTATTATGCTGACATAATGAGATCACAGCCTCAAACCATTTGCAGAATTTGTTTCCTTGTGATGCGCTGAATAAGGATCAGGTAAAAAAAAAAAAAAATCAAGTTTATGTTCCACTTGTGAATAGATGTAGAAAAGCCTAGTGCATAGTAGATACAATGAGTAGTTGTTTAATTGAGAAATGTTAATTCATTGAGACTTGTAAAAAATGGGCTTTCTTACTACTTAATGTCCAACTTCCTAATTTTCTATCAGAAAACTCATTATTACTGATACCTCCTTCTTCTAGTACCCATTGTTTAATTTTCTTTCAGTTTATTCTTTGTAGAAAAGAAAGGGACCTTGGTAGAGAAAATAGATAACACAAGTTGAAATTCATACCAGGAAAGTTTTATCTCAGGGAAAACAACCTGATTTTATCTCCTTTGAGATAAAAGTTATAAACTCTAAAAAGGCATTTGATGTATTTCTGCTTAATAGAAATTGCATTTCATTGACCTGAGGGATACATAGGCTATTTTAAAGAGCAATTTTATTTAAATTTAATATTTTGTTAAAAGGTAAATTCAAAAGCAGAACTGTTATTTGGTCTTGGTCTACTTAGGTGATGGGGTTTGATCTCCCTACCCTTGAGTTATTTTTACTATTAGGTAGCAATATTTTTAAGTTGTCATACTTCCAGATCCTAATGTTAATCCATTATGTGGTGAAATTCTAGGCTGTAGCACCAATTCTAATGTGCCTATATTTCCACGAATCCAGCAAAATATTTGGAACCATTCAAAATGCATCACGTAAGTCAAGTTTAGATGAGACACCTAAGATGTTTTCCCTGTGTCGAGATAGGTACCACTAAGTATTTTGGAAACTTGTTAAATAAATTATATTGGAATGAATTATTTTAATCCACTTGACAAAATGTATATTGGATATACTGAACTAGACTGTGTGTGTGTTTGTGCACGTGCGCATGTATGCACACACACCACTCAGAGTGGCATTGAACAAATTATTGCTGGAAAGACAAAGATCAATAAGTATGGCCATGCCCTAGAAGAGCTTATAATCTAGTGGTAGATTGTGGGATCAAGATAATGTGACCAAGACAGATGAACAGATCACTCTGATTCTGTGGAACTACAGAGGTTGGGAAGGACTCTGTCCAGTCTGATGGTTCAAATTCGACTTCCTAGGAGAGATGTTTCTCCAAAGAGTTGACCTAGAAGCCAAACCTTGAACCAACCATGCATATAAGGTAGCCGACTGAGGGGACACTATACATAGAGACACAGAGGCAGGAGGAACCTGGGATGAACAGACAGCCCTACGCAGGTGGTACTTGAGCATTCAGGAGAAGGTGGAGAGTATCTGGAGAAGAGCCTGGAGAGAGAGAAAAGGTCCTGGTCACCGGGATCCTGTATGTCATGTCAAAAAAGCATAGACATTATTATGTCCTAAGCATGATGAGAAGCCAAGAAAAAGATGTAAGCAAGAAAATGACACTTTCAGACTTTGCACTTCAGCTGGATCATTATCAATGTGAGGGGGATTCAAAAGGAGCAAGAGCCCTGCCAGGAGTAGTATTCACTCTTCTCTTTATTTTGCTGACTTAAAGACTAGTATTCAATGAGCAAATCCAATTGTCAAATATTTGGAAAGTATTTAGTGTTAGAGCAATGCTTCTCAACCATGGTCATCACGCCAGCCACAGAATGTTCTGGAAATTTGTGGAGGCATCTTTGGTTTTCCAGGTGATTGGCATGTAGTAACTTGTCCTGTGATAAGCTGCTCAGCCCAGCATAAAGAATCCCCCTGCATCCCTCTTGACTTCTGACTGTCCCTCCACACCAAACTTCAATCAATAATACTTTCATATGTAATCATACTGAAAGGTTTTACATGAAGTTCTGCATAAGCCTAATAATCTGTACAGGAAAAATTAAATGGTATAAATATAGTCTCTCAAAATCACTGACTAGTTAACGCAGATTGTGCATCCTGTGATTTCTACCCACATATTTATTTGCAAATGATATTAGTGCAGTAGAAGAATTCCCTCAGAAACCACAAAACAAATTAAAGCTATGTAACTGTGAAGTTGTAAAACGTCTTCTTAAAAATAACTATCATTAAATTAGCAGAGAAACATGAAACACAGGGCTCTCATTGAATCTCATTAACAAAGTCTGCTTTATAAATATTTCGTATATGGTCTTTTAAAATGTTGGGAGCACAATCATATAAAATCTGTGCTGAGATAACTATATAATGATTTATTTATTTGGGGGTAGCCTGTTGCATTTTTAATATTACTCTTCCACTATCCAGCAGGGTCTACCACCCAACTTCTATGCAGGTGGTATCATGACTATTTCTTTTTCCAGTTTAGCCTCAATTCCCTGTTACCTATGGCAGGATGTGCTCCCAAGGGCCTCTTGAAGTACTGGAGAACAGATGATCACCTCAGCATGCAATGGAACTTTGAGATAGGATGGATGTTCTCTGTGGTATTTCAGTCCTATCTCGTAAAAGAGAGAGAATTACTTTGACATCACTCTTACCTATAAGGAACACTCATTTGTGCAAATGTAACACTTTCTTATTTTCTCAACTGCAACATCTATAATATGTCTTGGTATGTTATCTTTGTTTTAATAAAAGTTATTTCCTTCTTTCCCATAAAACATTACATAAAATAAGTATAATCTGTTATATGTCTTAACTGTAGATCTTATTCTAGTATCCATTTAGACCTCTACTCTCATTTCCCTGTTCTTGCACAGAATAACTTCTGATAATGTTACTTTTCTCATTATTCATGAAAAGTGGAGGCAAACATCTGACTCTCTCATAGAAATACCTCCTAGGATAGTCATATCTGAGCATCACATATATAATAATACATATATCCCTTTATTATAAATTACTTTTATTTCTCCTTTGTCATACAGTTAGGGCAGTACACTATGTTGATTTTTTTTCTTTAAAATGATGTGTGTAAATGGCTACATTTTTATGAATTTTATCTGAATATAATGGATGAAGCATTACAAAATATTTGGTATTAAAGGGAGAATTGGGTCCAATAGGGTTGAGAACCACAGTGCTAGAGGTAAAATGCTAAACAAGACAGGCCTGGTCCTGCCATTGTGGAAAGTGACTCAAATGTTTTATAAAGTCCAAAAGTCATTGGAAGAAAGAAATAACTGACTATATTGTAGCATGGTGAGAAAGATAATATACAAGTAATATTCATCTGGGACCCTGATCATATAAGGAGGGTAAGAAAGGCATCTGGTAATAGAAGAGAAAGATAAGAGTAATCCAGTCCTAGAAGATGGGAAATGAAGATAGCAACAGCCCTCCTTGGTGAGGACTGTTTTACATCAGAAATCCTGTTACTGTGAGCTCTGGAAGATCACTAAAATTTAAGATGATTATCCCTGTAAATACTGGCCTTCATAAAAATTAGTTACTGGCTTAGTGTTGCAAAATACCCAGTCCCATGGAATTCTGAACCAGGCTATCCTCAACAAAGGTTCATTTTCTTGTGTAGGCCATTCAGTCGAGGAATGGCTTATCCTCTTGCCACCAGCACCAGAACCAAAGCCACATGGAGGTGATGGATAAAACTAACCATAGGCAAGTCACAACTAAAATTCTCTCCTTCCCAGAAAACAGCCTGGATAACTACTTGATATCTAAACACAGGACAAGTAGGCAGAGGAAATACCTAAGGATCAAGCCATTGTTACAGAGTCTTCTTTCAATGTATAATTTCCTCTCACCTGCTTCACTGTACCTGTACTTGACCTTATTTAGTCCTGTTGGCCAAAAAAAAAAAAGATAACCAAAAAATGTATTGTTAAAGTAGCTTGGGGACACTGTATGTAATTGTGAATATTTTACAGTTTTAAAGCTCCTCAGGGAAAGAAATTAAGAAAATATGAAGTCATCCTTTGCCTCTAGAGATAGTGTTTCATTTTCTTTTCTCACCCATATGTGAATGATAAAAATGAAGTTGTAAGTCCCTAACCCATATTCAGTTCGTGGTACATTCTGCTTGTATTTGCTGCATTGAATAAAGGATTATTTATAAAAGAAATCTGCAACCATGTTGTGAATGCTTGGTTTTAATTGCACTCCATAGTGCTATAAATCCTTTAATTGTTTTGTTTCCCACTGGAATATCTTAAACAAAAACAGAATTTTCTAATTAGCTCACTGGAGACCTATAAGGTTATAATGGAGATAATTTGCTCTTGTTTTGTCACTTGAAAGTAATTAAAAGTTCTTTATTTAAGGAGAGATCAGGACTTAAGTGATTTTCTTTAATTATGTTTTTGGTATTTAACTGGTAGAAGTGGTTGAAAATTAAGTTGCTGGGAGGTAGCTCAGGGGTAGCTTTAAAAGGTATCATTAGTAAAGCTTGTTTAAGTTCCATTTTCTGAAGGTAGATATATAGAACTACTGAGAAACTTTGCAGCTATTCAATGAAGAAAAGCCATTTAAATATCTCTTATCCTCTACTCCAGTTTTCCAATATTCTAGAAAGACCACGTTATAAGAGTTTCACTGTCTGGTTAGCAAAGCATAGGAGGACAATTCGATACACACTTTGAGCCAGTAATATATTACCTACAAAGTTTACACATCAATTAAGTCTATTATCTGTATCTTATCATTTAAATTTATCACACAATTAGTGAGAGACTGAAAACATCTCTGTCAAGTTAAAATTATATCATATATTAAAACTGCTTGGAAAGGTATAAAATAACATATAAACGTCAACTTCTAATATTTAGGTAAATTTTGCAAAATACGGCATTCAAGCTACAATTTTCCCAATTACCTAACCGGTAATTGAAGTGTGAAGTCCCTCTAAATCTTGACTTTGTTCATAAGGAACCAATATATTTTGAGACTTATGATTTATGAAATGTTAATTGAATCCAAGTTTAAAATAATGAAATTACTTGTTTAAAACTGTTGGATTACAAGTGACAGAATTATGATCCTTAGAAAACAGAATCTCAGCCATGGTGAGAAGAGCATAAATTTTATGATCTCCAAATATTTTTCGTGTCTTATTTCATATGAGCTCATATTTGCATCTATGAAAGTATAATAAATGCCTTCATATTGTAGTCTGCAAACAACTTATCAATCAGATGATATTATTCTATTCCCATCACACAGATAAAAGACCAACGGTCAAGAAGGGTAAATGGTTTGCTTGCCAAGACTCAAAACTTAGACCTTATCTCCAATCTCAATGTAGCCTCAAGTTCAGGTGAAAATGTTCTTAGAAATACTTAGCAGAGCATAGGGTGGTTCTCAGTGTGTGGTGCCTTCCCCAGCAGCACCAAGATCACCTGAGAGTTTGTTAAAAATGCAAATTCTCTGGCCCCTACCCAGATCTACTGAACCAGGAACTTTGAGGGTGAAACCCAGCAAACAGTGTTCTAACAAGCCTTCCAGTGAATTCTGATGACCCCTGAAGTTTGAGAACCACTGGCATAGAGATTTTTTTTTTTTTTGGCCGATTTTATTTTCTCATTAATTAAAATGTCACTATATCATTAGTTTTGAGAAGAGGACTTATCAATTTATACAGAAAGGGCCAACCTTTATTGAATGCTTACCAGGCAGCAGGTATTGTTCTATGTACTTTCGCTCATTAGATCGTCAAGGGGTGGATCTTATTACTGATCACTGAGACGTGGAGAGATTGAATGATTTCCCTGAGGCCACGGGGCTACTGGCAGGGAAGAGGTAGTCAGATCCGAGAACCCATGCTCTTAATCATACTGTGAAAGGTGTACAACGTGAGAATTTGTCCGATTATTCCTCAAGAGAATGCTGCAAGGGGCAGTGGAAAGTACATCAAGCTTTGGAGTCAGACATACCTGGCGTTGAATCCCAGGTAGTCATCTAATGAAAAGAGACTTCAATTGTGGAGATGAGAGAACCAGGCAAATTGTTTCTGAAAATCCAAGTATAAATTTGTGACCTAATAAGTAGAAGTATTTCTTTAAAATGTCTTTTAAAAATGCTTTCCTAAAATAGTTTCCTGCCTCTGGCTTACATAGACCATGAAATACTGGCTGGGGGTTGGGGGGAGTGGCTGTGAAATTATTGCGCTATAAACATTTATGAATGAGGTAGCAAAATATAAGAAATCTAGTGGGAATTTTTCCATATTATTTCCCACTAACAATGATATATTTTATTTCACTGTTGCCAGGTGTCTCCATTCTATAGTCCCCATGTTCGGATCAGAACTGTTGAACCTAGGTGGGCAAAAGTGCAATTGTTCACAAGAAGCATTAATTTATATCAGAATATGATCATGCACAAGAAGGGAGAAGATCTTTAATATCCTCCTATTCTTATCCTTATTTCCATTTTGTCTAATCTAATTGTCATCACAGTGATCCTTTTAAAACATAAATAAGATCACATCATTCCCCCCCACTTAAACCCTTCAACAACAGTTTATCAACACATATAAAATAAAGCCTGCAAGTCCTTCATGAGATGTCCTTAGGTTGTCTCCCAATCTCTTGCTCTCAGTTACTCCTCCTCAGTCACAATGACCCTTTGGTCCTCCTTTAACAAGTCAAGCAAGCTCCAGCCTCAGGGCCTTTGCACTTGCTCTTCCCTCTTCCTCAGTAACTTTCCAGATGTTCCCATGTTTTGTTCCATGACGCCATTCTGGTCTCTACTCAAATATCACCTCCTAAGAGAGATCTTCTCTGACCACTTTTAGAATAAAATTCTCACCCCTTGTTACCATCTATCCCAAATCCATGTTTTGTTTTCTGTTCATAGTACCTATCACTTGTCTCAAGTTATATACTCATTTGTTAATTTTAAATTATCTGTCACTCCTCACAGGCCAAGGTTGTGCCTGATGCTCAGCTGTTTCCCTGACACCTAGAACAGTGCCTGACACTGCTATGCCAGTTATTGTTAATTATTGCTGTCTGTAACGGTTTTTTCTCATTTGTTTCAATGCGCAGTATGCTGCAGAATAATCACCTAAGACAGGTACCCACAGAAGCTCTACAGAATTTGCGAAGCCTTCAATCACTGTAAGTATAGTTGAAATTCCAACATGTTCTCAGGATCAGTTTGGGAAGGAGCATTGAAATGTCCAAATGACCATTTTAGTAAGTTCCTTGGCTGGGGACCGTACCTAAATAAGTTGCCAGTGAGAGTTTCCATTAGAGCAACTATTCTTTGCATCCTCATTAAACAATATGTATGAGAGAGACCAGTGTTGGGGTTTGAGGTTTTAGGGCAGAGACTTAATCAGAAAACATGCAATGAAAAGCCTCTTGTATATGTTGGTATCACAGGACAAAAATCCAAGATCTTGTCCTATACCCCCCTATACAGTATTTTAGCTCCTGAATTCAAATCAGGAATAATACTTTCTCCTTTTATCTAGAAAAATGAGAGTCAAAATCTAGACCTCTTGGCATCTTCAGTTTCTTCTGTTTTTAGATTATCTGAGCTGCCCTGTAATGCAATTTTGCTGAGTCAAATAAAGGCTTAATTTTTTGAGTTCCGTATGCACACCAGGGGTCCTCAATTCAGGAAGCTAAGATCTAATGGCATCTCTTAAAGTCATACTGGGCAGGTCTACTAACCAGGAGTTCCTCACCGCCACACACAGACGTACAAACATATTCACAAGCAGTCCCACAGATATACACACACATACCTCAGATTCACACACCACACACAGCAGTGGTGTTGGTGTTCCTTACTCTGAATCCACAACTTTTCCATCAGGAGTTTCCACCCTCCTCTGATTTAAAACCTCTGAATGAATAAAAATTAGTTATTCCTCACACAAAGAACTTTCTTACCAGCTAGATGTTTTGGAGCTTGGGTTGTAAGCAGTGGTTCACAGTGATTATTTGGCAACACTATGCCATGAGTTCTTGATCAGTATCTGCATCTCATCAGAATGTATAAGTGTATTGGAAATGTTGCATGATTTCCAATATCCACATGTGTGATATATGTTTTCATCTTACTTACACTGGAGGTCCTCATCTGTCAAACAAAATACTGGTTTCTGGTCTAGAATGATGAGGGAGATAAATGCATAAAAAAGGCAAATAAATATTGCAGACTCGAGTTGAACATCATTGTAAAGAATACATCGGTTAACAATTACACACAGTTTGCTTAATGTCTTTTACTGAGGTGATACAAGAGAAGGAGGAACGTGAGATCTGGAGATGCTACTTTCTTCCTTTGATCTTTTTTCTTCTTTTTAATGAAAGCAAATCTGTGCTTGAGACCATTTTAAGCTTTTTATTCCAGTCGAACAAAGTGACTTCCTAGGTTCTCACCAGCCTAGAGATAACCAAGCCCACAAGAGCCCCTTTGTGGCCGGGGACGGGTCTGCTGCGTTTTCAGGAGCTCTGTAATGACATCACAGTATCAGTCCCCCTTTGTGGCACAAGCCTTTTCCTGAAGGAAAGAACCAGCCAGAGCAGCAACACACTCTGGAGTTGGTTTGTCTGTGTCAGGGCACGGGGACTAATGGCTGAATTGAAAAACGAGATAATAGCAGTGGCCAATAGGATCTTTAAACAGCTGTGAGGCAGGCGGAAGATAGAAGGATAAGAGTTTGTAACCAAAAGCCACTATCAGCTGAAAGAAGATCACAAACAGAACACCCACAGAAGTGAACCCTTTGAGAAAGCGAAAACCGTGAATCTTTTGTTCGCTCGAACTGGGTGGTGCCTCTCTGATCAAGGTGTTCGGATTTAGTTTCTTACCGTCTAGATATTTACTGTTCACCAGGTGTCTCTTGCATTTGGTGTCTGGTTCACAAAAACAATGACTTTTGAAACCTTATAAATATGTGTTCCCTGTGAAAAAGCCAAGGGTTAACTTTCTAGCAGGATGCTTATCGCATCCAAACTGAGGCATCGAGATAGATCTTCAGCCCCCAGTGCACACTGGATTGTATCGGCCAGTTATGTAATGTTTGTCCGGGGTCCCTTTGCCCAGAGCACGGCAGACCATGTGAGGTGCTGAATGTTGGCAGTGTGTGCAGCTATGACACTTTGTCTCACTTACATTTTTTGTGCTACTTTGATACAAGCATTAAGATCTGACTCAAAAAAACATACACTTAACCACCAACCACACAGAAACTGTATTGTACCAACCAAAGGAGTCCCCTACCCACTTTGGAGGTTTGGGCTACTGTGAGCCCTTTTAAAGTTTTACTGTTGTCCCAGATGCAAGGTGTTTAATAGTATTTCTCCTGCTTCCGTCAAGCAGTTCCAAAAATAAAAACAGTTTTGAGTCTAATGGTCATTGCAAACATGCATTCCTTATCCATTCATTTTGCATGCATACTTCAGCCTCCGTGCTACTTTCATATCAATACAAATAACAAAGAGGGTGAAACCTGTCTCATCCATGACACCTGGGAGGCTTCCGTTCAGCTACCTATCCAGCTCTTCTTGGACTACAGTCAACCCTTAGACCTCCACTTAGCCCTTTTTCTAATGGTTCCTCTTTTCTCTTTCTTGAATTCACTCTATTTTTCTCCACTTTATTCTTTTCCTTGTATTATTCATTCACTCTCTAAGAAGCACTCTGCATTCCCCAGGGGCTGGGAGCACATCACCCATATGCATGCCTGGCTTTGCAACTTCTAAAGCGGGGCTTCTCAATTCCAGCTGCAAAGAAGAATCATCTGGAGAGTCCGGAAGCCTAGGCTGCACCCCAGACCAATGAAAATCAGAACCTCTGAGTAGGAGACCCAAACATCAGTGTTTTCTAACTGGTTTAATGATATAGATAAGCGCTTCTTAAATGAAGATTGGGAAAATGAGTGTCCTAAGATGATTTGCAAATATCCTCCTGAACTCTTTTCAAACTTGAAATAATAACAAAGTCCATATTTTGCATTCCAGTATAAACTAATATGAAATAAAAGTAATGGGCCTTTTATTCAAAAAGTTGCCTTGTTTGTGCTTAATTGAAAAGCTCACATCTACCTATTAGTTCTACTGACCATCTGGGGCAGATAAAGTTAGGAGGCCACATGCTGTATTATCCTGCTATTCGCATGTGTCCATGGACCGACAACATGAGCACCTCCCGAGACCTGCAGAACCTTGGGCCCCATCTCTGTGTCACTTGATCAAAAGCTTCATTTTAACAAAATCCTCAGGGGATTTATATACATGGTGCATTTGAGAATTAAAATTTTTAGTGTCTATGACATGAACAAACCAAAAATGGTCGAGAACTACTGAAATAGATCATGGGTATACTTTGCCCCACCCATACAGACTTGGCTTCATTGAATAAACTTTAAGAAACTTGATTTATATTGAAATTGGTAACCTTACTCTGAGTAAGAAATAAATTGTACTTGTATTTCAAGGGACGTAATTTTCATTGATTCCATGTAAACAGCAAATATTTTGCTTTGTTCATAATGAAAGCGCATAGGTACATTTGTGTTCTTTGAACTCTCTGCTGATGCTTACAAACTGCTCAGCTAAAGAATAAGAGGGCTTGTCCACGTGCCAGAGCCCAGTAGCCCGGAGCCTGCCCCTGTGCAATATGTACGTTAGGTTTCTGACAAGGCAATGACAGCCCAGACACCAGTTGGCCTTTTGTAATGTAATCAAATATAACTTAATTTCCTTTCTGTTTTTTGGAAAGGAATGGGAAATGTAATCAGAATTCACAGTGAATTGGATTTCACCAAAAAACTTTTGGCGTTATAGTCATTTGAGGACTAGGATCAGATTACAGTGATTTGATGGAAACTCAAAACCTAACCCGCCCATAACCTCACACCTTTGTATTCATAGTTAAGAAATCGATCTATGAAAAAACATCGTTGCTTCACTTGTTGATTGTCATTAATGATGTTCAAGCACCTCACTGTCATTAGTGGAAGTTCAAGGTGATCAAAGAGAACGACACATTCATGTTTGTCCGGTTAACCAGGATATGACTTAATACATGTTGATTTTCATGCCAAGTCTGCACTAGCGAAACTAATTGTGGAAAATGCACAATCACAAAAATAATGAGTTGGTAAATAGAAAATGAAGGGAGAATTAGACATGTCTTTAGCATTCTCTCTATTCTCCAATTAGCTAATAATCTTCTTTAGAGTACAAGACATTATTTTAAAAGCCGAGAAGAATATATAACTCCTGCCTGGAACAAGATCTGCCTGAGCATCTTATTGTGACATCAGCTTAAGAGCTACAGACATACCCCCTCCTTGGACCCTGTGAAATGTCAATAACTTCACCTCAACTCTTCATAGTAGGGTTTTGCTACTAATAATCCAAAAAGAGAATAAGCAGGAGGAGGAGGTGGGGAGGAAGAGGCAGGGCTCACAGTGCCGGGCAGAAAGTAAGGCAAGCCTGGAACCAGCAGCAGTTCTCCACTATTAATGTCCAGGAGCCTATTGGGTTTCAGACCCAGGATAAAGAGTGGGAAGGAAGTAACAGAAGACAAGGAGCAGAAGAAAAGAAAGCAAAGGGAGGTAACCGAGAGGATAAGATTAAAAGATCAAAAGGGCTAAAAAAAACAAAGCAATGGTTTTAGTATGAGTGACATAATTCCTTCCACTAAAATAGTGTCCAGAAAGAGAAATTTTAAGTTTATATAACAAAAATACACCATGGTCTTGGTGTATTTTTTTTTTTCACAGAAGTGCCATCATATTAGGTACGTCTAGGGATAGAGGCGCACTGAGAAGTTCTAGAGGCCAAAGCTTTTGTCTGTTGCACTCTTCGGAGTTCATTTCACACACCATGTGCAAACCAGCACTCAGTGAATTGTTCTGAGGAGGAGTTTTGCCTTGTCCCCCTCCCCCCATTTAAACATTAGGAGAAAGTTATTTTCAAAGGCGAAAAAGCCCTTTTTCCACAAGAAGAGAGAACTCAAATTGGAGCACAGTCTTCAGAATCCGATGAAAAAGAAATGTGAATACTTTAAGCAAGACCCAGGCGTGAAATATTGTGACATCAGGTTATCTGCCCATGCTATGATAAATCACAGACATGACAGTCATATCAGATAGATAAGCCAAAGAGAACATGGATGGTATGGAATGAGAAGTAAAATGAACTTTTTTTAGTCTTGTAGTGTGAAATAAAGGTTAACTTTGGAAAGTAGGTTGAACTCGGGAGAAGCTAAAAGAATGACGGCTATGGGAAGGCACATTGTGAACGGGGAAAAGTGTTTCCCCCTCTTCAGGATAGATGGGGTCTTGATGACTTGTGAAAAGGCACATAAAGAAACAGTAAAGAGGCTTCCCTGGTGGCGCAGTGGTTGAGAATCCGCCTGCCAATGCAGGGGACACGGGTTCGATCCCTGGTCCGGGAAGATCCGACATGCCGCGGAGCCGCTAAGCCCGCGAGCCACAACTACTGAAGCCCGCACACCTAGAGCCCCTGCTCCGCAACTAGAGAAAGCCTGCGCGCAGCAACAAAGACCCAACACAGCCAAAAATAAATAAATTTATTTTTTTTAAAAAAAGCAGCAAAGTATAGGAACAAGACAAGGACAAAATCAAAAACACCCACGGTTATAAAAGCAGGAGCCGTCGATATTTATTGAAACTCTTACCTGCATCACCTCACTTCACCCTCGAAGAAACCTCATGAGGTGGGAGCCAAGATTTTCCCTTCCTTAGTGATGAGGAAGGAGAAAACTCAGGTTAATTGACCTTCTCAAGGTCATTTGGCTTTAATAGAGTCAGGCTAGAGGTAAGTCTGGGATAAAAATTCTGGTCTTTCTGGCTCCAAAATCTGCCAATTTTACCGCTACACTATCATGCTTCCCTGAGCGAATCCACTACAGAGAATGGGCATGCAACAGAATGCGCTAATGTGAGGGGAAGGAGCCTGACAGAAACAAATAGTACCTCTAGGTATATGATTATGGAGGTTTACAAAAAGGAGGAAAAGCAGTAATGCTTCAGGACAGAAATAAAGAAATTGAGGAAGGGAAGAGAACAATATTTATTCATGTGTGGACCAGTCAGACTTTTTTAGTGTTTCCCTGTGCATTTGGTTGTCTATTCCCTCATTACCTGGGAGATGGAACTTGTCTCCACTTTCCTGATGAGGAAACTATAGGTGAGAAAAGGGTATCTTGTTCATATTGCAAAGGTAAGAGTTGATTAGACAAAGAGAAGAGAGAAGAACTTTCCAGACAAAGGGAACTACATGTGCAAAACCTTGTAGTGATGGTGGGGGGAGAGGGGAGCTGGTACATCATGGATCAGAAGCAAGATCAGTGTGGCCAAAGCAGGAAGCATGAGGCGGGAAAAGTGCAAGAAGAGCCTAGTGAGGCAGGTGGGGTCCAGACCCCTTGAAAGTTCTTTGGGACATGTCACGAATTTTAGTCTTTATTGTAAAAGCAGTGAGAATCCACTGGAAGATTTTGAATAGGAAAGGGCATGATTGGATCTGTGTTACTGAAATGGTCTAGGAGAGAAAGGAGAACTTTGTCAGGATGGGGGCAGTGGAGATGGAGAAAGGGAAATGGATTTGAGAAATTTTTAGATGAAATTAGCAGTATTTGGTAATGAATTGGCTACAAAGAATGAAGGAGAAAGAGGTGTGGAGGATGATTGTAAGTTCCTGGTTTATATAATCACATATTTACTGAAGCCCATCACTGAGATAAGAAACGCTGGTAGAGCATGACATTTGGGGAGATAATGAGTTTGGTCTTGAACATTTTCAAAACCAAATGTCTTGTTTAAGGAAGAACAACTCAGTAGAGATGTCACATAGGCAGCCTGAAATCCAGATCTAGATCTCAAAGAAAAGTGAAACTTAGGTTAGGTCCTTCTACCATGCATTTCCTGTTACCTAACACTTCATTGTAATGATTTGACTGACTCCCCTTTAGAAAACATGCTCTATAAACCATGTCTGCCTGGTTTACTGCTAGATCTCCAGCACCAGGTACTGTACCTGCAAAGAAAGCACCCAAGAAATACTTGTTGAACTGAACCAAAGCATCAAACTCTAAATGATGTTCTAAACAGCTGCTCAAGATCAGCTAATCTCCCCCGCTTTGATTGTAGCCTGCATTCACTGATCTCCCTGGCTCCCAACTCTTATCTCTGTACCCTGGTTTTTCCTCCCTGCCCTCCCTGATCTGAGAGTTGGGTCCCAGTGTTTCCTTGAGGGATTTTGAAGTTGATCTGTCTACAAGATTTAGCTTTCCCATTGGCTTAGCTGAGGACTCCCCACTTCAAGAATAGGGTTGAGAGAGGAGCCATAATATTGTCTCAGGCTGATGAGGTTCAGATTAGGCAGGAGTGAGAGAATGTTCCTGAACACAAGGCTCAGAGATACTGTGGGAAGAAGCTACAAAAGGGACTTGACTGGGACACAGAAATAAGAGAAAAGTTTAGCTAGATAAGGTGGATGAGCTTTGAATATAAGAATGGAAAATTTGGATTTGAAAGGAATGGTAACATGGGAGAACTGTGGATTCCTAACGGGCCCGACATAGAGCCCAGTTGTAGGGAGACTCGTCTGGCAGCAGCCTGCAGGATTAATTGAAGACATAAGAGATCAAAAGCAGTGATGTTGCAGTGATGCAGGTGTGAAGCAGGTGTGAAGAGATAAGAGACTTAATAGGCAGTGGAAGTCGGCACTCTTGGAGATGAAGATAAATGGAGAGACCTTGGTGAATGTTAGTCTGGACAGCAATGGAAGATGCAAAAATGACTCCCGGATTTCAAACCCTGGTGGTAGCTGGGAGACTAACGGTGCTCCTGACAAAAAGGAGGTCTTTGTTTTCTATGGAGAAAAATGAAGCTAAAGAAGTCAATGCTCAGGCTTCCCTGGTGGCGCAGTGGTTAAGAATCCGCCTGCCAATGCAGGGGACACGGGTTCGAGCCCTGGTCCAGGAAGATCCCACATGCCGCGGAGCAACTAAGCCTGTGTGCCACAACTACTGAGCCTGTACTCTAGAGCCCATGAGCCACAACTACTGAGCCCATGTGCCACAACTACTGAAGCCCGGGCGCCTAGAGCCCGTGCTACACAACAAGACAAGCCACTGCAATGAGAAGCCCGAACATCGCAACGAAGAGTAGCCCCGCTCGCCGCAACTAGAGAAAGCCCGCACGCAGCAACAAAGACCCAGTGCAGCCAAAAATAAATAAATAAATAAATAAAATTTAAAAAAAAGAAGTCAATGCTCATGTTACTTTGGCTGTAGATCATCTCCCTGTTAAAAAATTCACAGCCATGGTGACCTCTGAGAAACCGAGCAACTCCATGTAAATTGACTTTAAAATATATTTCTCACTGGAGTCTTGTACTTCCCAGTGATGCCAGAGAGGCAGAGGTCTGGTTCTATTAGACACTTCATCCGGCTACTAGTCGAGCCAGCTGACTAGTCTCTAAATTTTTTTTTTTTTTTTGTAGCTAAATATATTTTTTAATCCTGAAAAAACTCCTGGTAATCATCCGAGAGAAAGAATAAATGATATGACTATTAGTTCTGACAGGAGCATATCTGACCCTTCCCAAGAAAAGTTATAATTAGAACTCCAGGGTTTGTTTTTTGGTGAAAGAAATTGACCTCAATCACCATTAGTGGATTTGTCCATCTGTAGGTAATTACAGAAACTAGAGTTGGGACTAGTCTCTAAGTTCCTACACTTCAATGAACCTATAGAGTTTCTCTCTCCCCAAGCTGCAAAGATGGAAAAAACTTTTTTACCTTTTCAGAGATAAGTCTAAAGCAATAATTTTTCTTCCTGGTTTACATTAAGTTTACCAGTAAATAAGGTGGAGAATAGAAAGATGGAAGAAGAAATTCCCATATAAGCAATCATGGTGTTTATATGAATTCATATGCTTAGTATCTTCCTAGGTTATAGATGGGAAATTTCATTAGAAGGTGGAATCCCACATTGTCATGATTTCATAAATATTATAAAACAATACTAACAATAAAAATGACATATTATTAGAAGAATTCATATAAATCAACACGAATTCAATCTGTAAGAGTTCATACAGATAAAATTCTATCCCGATAGTATTATTATAATGATCTGACAAATTCAATTCCAATGATCCACTGGTTTCAGTGCAATAAAATTCAGTAAAATTTCACCATAACAAAGACGTTAGGGAATTGGTCAAATTGTGTTATATACAAGCTTGGAACTACATGCTTTTCATTTCATAGTAAAAGTTAGATAATAATGGAAACTGCTTTCATTTCTTAAAATTTTATAAATGAACTAAATCACTGTGCTCATTTGACTCTTCAGGAATTGTTCAAAATGGTCTCATAAAATGTACAAATGTGTGTAGAAGAGAGTTGATCATTTGTTTAAAACTTATGAAGAAAAATGCTCACCCAAATATAAAATAGCTGTGTCAAATGCTGTGCTTCATAGTTCTGTTTATTGTAAGAGTCCCCATAAGCTGTATTACACCTGCAGCTGCAGCATTCTTCACACCTTTGCCTTGTTTTTTCTCGAGTCATCCATGTTAATAATTGACAATATTACAGTCATCTCAGATGGGAATTAGCCAATATCAATGGGTTATCTTTTGACTAACGCTTTCTTCCTTGTAGTTAATGGCTCATCAAAGACATTCTCAAACAAAGATATAAGTTTGTGTGATACATTGGCAAGGTAGCATATACAAGATATATGTAAAGGGCTATTTTCTGGAGAAACAATAGCAAGAATGACCTCGCAGATTCTCTAATCCCTACCATAATGCCATCTATAAAGCAAAAATTCCTTTCAGGAGTGTGGAGCAGATTGGCAAAATGTTTCTTTTAAAAGAGAAAATTTGTAAAATTAAGCTTTTGTGCATGAAAACATCAGGGAAAAACTTCAGAGAGAGAAGTTAAGAAAATAAGCACTTTTTTTTTGCCATTGCCTGACATAAAAAACTGATTTTTTTTTTTTTTTTTTTTTTTGGCCTGTTACGTTCCAGCTCTTCCTCACGTAAGATACACTGATATTACAGAACTGTATTCACAATGAACATGCAGTTCTGTTTTATCTTTATTTTGTATAATACTGGGTAACGTTCATCCCTGCATGGTTCCCTCCACCCAGTTGCCCAGAACACTGAGCCACCATAGCTTCTTTGTCTTCCCTTCTGGTCACATCTAGCAAATCACCATGTTTGGTCAGACCCACTTATTTAACATCCTTCATACCAGGCCTTCCTCCACATTCCCATACTTCTTTAAAGCACTCCTCCTTTCTCACCCTGATGACTGCAACTGCCTCGATCACTTCCTGCCCCCCCCCAGCCCCTCTTGCACACAGCTATCAGAGTGACCTTTCCACAGCACATCCATTATTAGGATGTTCACTCTGGAGACAACACGACACCCCCATCCCAGAGAAATAGTTTTATGCAGATCTTGAAGATCACTTGGGGGAAGGTGAGACATTTCTCATAGGTTTAGTAATCCAGAAACTTTCTGGGAGTGAAGTTATTCAGACTCCAAACGCTTACCTTGGATACACAAAGTTGTTGAAGCCTGTCAGGGTGAAGTGGATGGTCCTGACCAGGTGCCAGTGGTGAGGAGAAACAACCCAGAGTCCCTGAGAAACAGCCCCCTTGGCCCAGCAGGTTGTGAGGTAGAATCCCTTTTGGCAATGGTAGAGCCCTCCGACCTCCAGGCTTCCCTCCAGAGAAGGAGTTTCAACATATGCCCAAAAGGCATGACGAATCCATTTCTCATCACTTGTGGTCCTCTAAGGGACACTGCAGAGGCTCATAGTTAATAAAAATTCTGTTCTTGCACTAGATGATATCATATTTTTCCTCAGCCATTATTGCCTTTGGGGACTTTTTGGACCTTTGCTGGAGAAACACAAAAGATGTGTGCATCTCCTTTTCTCTGTGAAGGAAGCCTTCCTATAACACCAATCAAAACATGTAGTGCTGGACATATGTTGTTTTTTTTTTTTTTTTTTTTTTTTTTTTGGCTGTGTTGGGTCTTCGTTTCTGTGCGAGGGCTTTCTCTAGTTGTGGCAAGCGGGGGCCCCTATTCATCGCGGTGCGCGGGCCTCTCACTATCGCAGCCTCTCTTTTTGCGGAGCACAGGCTCCAGACGCGCAGGCTCAGTAGTTGTGGCTCACGGGCCTAGTTGCTCCGCAGCATGTGGGATCTTCCCAGACCAGGACTCGAACCCGTGTCCCCTTCATTGGCAGGCAGATTCCCAACCACTGCGCCACCAGGGAAGCCCCGGACATATGTATTAAGGATGTACAGTGAGTAGAAAATCAGCCATCCTGCCAGTCCATATGACCAAAAAAAAAAAAAAAAAATGGCTATCTCCGATAGAGAGATTTGAAGTTACAAAGGATTAAGATGCTTCAGAGCAAACAAAAGAAACTTCAGGGCAGGGGGAATGATACTACTTCCTAAATGTGAAGATTTTTCTCCAGTAATAAGCCTATCATTTGTAGAGTGCTTTACTGTTTACAAAACCCTTCTGCATATATTTTTCTCATTTAGTTCCCATAACAATTGTGTGACATGTTGTGATTCTGCTTTACAGATATGAAAATTGACCCTCAGAGAAATTAATCAGAATGCCCCTAATCTCAGAATTTAATAAGTGACAGAGTCTTGACTTAAATTTGTGTCTTAATTCTCCTAACTCAGTGCACTTTCCAGTTTACCATATGCTCATTATGTAGGTGGTTGCATGTGACATAGGAAGTAGGGTAACATTTTATTTTATCTATCATTTTCTGTAAGTTATAAGTAACATACAGAGCATAAAATGGGTGCTGTTTCCCATATAGTGATTACTTTTCAGATTGCATTTCAAGATCATAATTAGAGGTTTGTTTGTCCAGAAGAAGGTGAGGCCACTCCCTTTGTTAAAGTGTTTCATTTTGCTACACCTAACTGCACCGCAGGCTTTATGCTGCCTCTGCCCCATTATTGATGGCTACTTAAATGCCAAGATCACTGCTAGGAACTTTCTCTGAGAATATGCCATCTATCACATGTCACCACTTCTTCTTTGCCTTCAGAGTGAAGATGTACTCTTCAGTAATGTATCAGGAACACAACTATTTGCCCTTTGTGATACTGAGATATAGATAGACAGATAGATAGGTATAGATATAGATATACACACACACACATACACACACGTACGTGTAATGATAATACTGAAGGCTGAAAAGTAAGGGTGTCTAATCGCAGACACCTCTTCATCATTTCTGTTATGAGGGATGAAAGAAGTAGTCTGCATGTCTCAGAACTGAAATTCACTGACAAGCTGACACTCATTTTAACCAACTTTTGACTAAGGGAAAATTTTAATTGACTTCTTTTTTTCTGACTGGTTTCTATGGTCAAAAGACAAAAATGCAAACTGTTAACCCACTTCAAGCAGTAATAATTTAAAAATCATTAAGGTGCTTTATAGTTTACAAAGTCTTGTTGTATTATTTTCTTTAGTAAAATAGAGTTACCCCCAATTTACAGATGTGAAAGCTGAAGTCTGTTGACTTGGCCATGGTCATACAGCTGCTCTCTGACTTGGACCCAAAATTTCTCATCCCAAACCTCTGCACTGATTCACAGATTCTGAGCTGACTGCTCACACACACACACAAACACACACCTTTGTGACTTGCAGGAAATAGAAATGAAAACCAAAAAACCCTTAAAAAGTGGAGCCATATAATGTAGTTATACTTGTTGCACCTGATAATATTATAGAACCACATTTCTACGTGTGTTTTCATGTACTGTGTTCTCATGTTTTACTTACACTCCAGTGCTTAACGATTGCATTTTCAAGCATATGAATAGAAAACGCCCAACTGCCCCACCAGACCAGGTTGACATAACATGAGCTTTCTGTTTACTCACTGAATAGGCACAACTCGTGCCCTGCCAGCTGCTTTGTCCACAGTCTTAACCTTGCTCTGTAAGAACTACCTGTATGAGTGGCTGGATGATGAATTCTATACTCTGGTTTGCCTTGGGATCTTCTGTTAAGATTGACTCAGATGATACCTCTGAGCGTGAACAATATACCACTTTCTGAAGTAGGTTTGGACCACTGCAGCCAGGTGGACACGGATTTCAAAACACCTCATTGAGAAGGAATATCATTTGTGGGGAGCTTCTTGGATGAAGAAACTGTTGAGAAAGAGAAACGTTTAATGCTGCACTCAGGATACCTGAGTACTGGGTCAGGGTGTATTAGTATTTGGAGTATTAGGACTGTGAAGAATTGCCCTGTCCTACTCATTTTAGATAGCAAATTGCTCTAAGATCACGGCGTAGAAGCCAGATTGCATCCTTTTTACTGGAGGTGGGAGATGATTCATAAAAGACATCTATCCAGAGAAATGGACTTTTTAACATTGGAAACTGATACCAGGGTCACTTCAAGATCCAGCAGAAACTTTGGTAGTAACTTAAATAGCGAAAAAGACAAGCCTGTGACTCAATGCAGAGAAAGCCTTTTCTGTACATGTAACCTGATGGCTACACTGAACCTGAATGTCAATCCTTTTCAGGACTTAGAAGCACTTGTAGTTTCAGTGCATAAGCAACTAGCAGTCATCAGTATGTCAACTAAAACTCAGAAATTCATATTATTTAAATAAAATCTTCATGCTTTAATCAGTGCAGTCATTAAGGAGAGTTTACATATGTGCTTTACTCTTAGTCAAACAAAAACAAGCACCACCTCATTCCCCGATGACATTATACCTTATTTGAACATGGGCCGAGCACGTTGTTGCTGGAATACGGGGAAGAGACGGTGTTGAGTTCGTCTAAACCTTTGCAGTTCCATTTGTAGACAGAACCTTGAGATATTTGGAAGCTGCGTTTCTGCTGCCTGCAATGATAGTTGTTCTACTGGAAATTTAATTGTGAGTGGGCTGTGACACCGGACTTGTTTGTTCCAAGTGACCTTATCTCAGTATCAAAACTTGGCCCAGGGCCTTGAGGGCATCCCTCCCCATTCAGTCAGGAGAAGCAGGAGCCAGAGCATGAGTGGAGTGACACGTGTGACCAAAAGTGAGGAAGCCGCTTTCCATTGAGATTAGCTCCCTACCACAGAGAACTCCCTCTATTTCTAAACTGTTTAAATTTGGTCTGCAGGGGATTATTTTGTGATCCTGGTGTGTTTCCTGCATCTGTTTAGTCTTAAGTGCTTCCTAAAACATTTTTCAAAATCCACTCGTGATTTTCTAATCCTTCCTAATACATGTGCTGCTTAAAATGCAGCTCTTCTCTTTCTTTAATCCTAGCTTTGAAAATGCAAACAAATGTGTGAGCCTTGAGAACAGACTGGAAAAAATGAATGAGGGCTGTTGGACGCATAGCTGAATGTCGATGGTTCTGTTGTTCATGCACCTTACAGGAAATTTCAATTTGTGTCTGTCTGGTCCCTTCAATACGAAAAGTTAAGGCATTGTTATTACAGCCATTGTTTATGTTGGATTAGGGTGAAATAAATGTATTGCCCTCCCTCTGCTGGCTCTGAAGCTGCAACAGCTTATTAACTAGACCTATTTTTAGATGTATTTCCCCATTTTTTAAAAAAATGATGTGTAGAAAAAGCAAGCAAAAACTGGGAAAGCTGTTAATGTTATTATTCATTTAAAATGTCAAGAAAAACAAACATCTGCTCAATGCCTTTGGTTCGGATGAGCAAGAAAGCCTGCAGGTTTAGGCTTTTCAGCACAATAGTAAGAAAAAGGGGGGGGGCACCTCCCTTCTCCCTGAGGCACGCCTCTGACAGCCTTGTAAAAATTACTTCGTCCCTTTCAAATACTGAAATAATCTTTTCCCAGAGCTAGTCAATAAGTATGTTTTGTATGTTTGAAAGAGTCCAGGAAAGTAACAGCATTTGTTTGTCTTGGGGTGGGAAGGAGGAGAG
This sequence comes from Balaenoptera musculus, assembly GCF_009873245.2. Lineage (NCBI taxonomy): Eukaryota > Metazoa > Chordata > Mammalia > Artiodactyla > Balaenopteridae > Balaenoptera > Balaenoptera musculus. The sequence goes on from NC_045794.1 coordinate 58,107,670, forward strand.
AAGGTGTCTTTCTCCTGGTGTCAGAAAGGGAAGCTAAAAGATCACGCTGAAACGTTATACCCCAGGGGAGGCCACTTCCTTGCTGGAAAGCATGTTATCCACAAGGCTGGAAGAGAATCACGGCACCGTGGAATTTTACAGCAGTGGTTCTACTCATGAGTGAGAAGAGGCTACCGGGAGAGCAGAATGCTCCAGATGTCAGGGGGTCCTGAGGGCCCTGAGCCCTGTCTCACTCCTATTAATCAGCATATTGAGGTTTTCCTGCAAGGCGCAGCTTGTGCCTGGGCTTCGCTCTCTTCTTCTGTTCTTGCTTGCTCTCTTCCCCAGGCGTCTGGATGCCAACCACATCAGCTCCGTGCCCCCCAGCTGTTTCAGTGGCCTGTATTCTCTGAGGCACCTGTGGCTGGATGACAACGCTCTGACAGAAATCCCTGTCCAGGCTTTGAGGAGTTTATCAGCACTGCAGGCCATGACCTTGGCCCTGAACAAAATACACCACATACCAGACTACGCCTTTAGAAACCTCTCCAGCTTGGTGGTTCTGTAAGTTTTATTGATTTTTTTCCTCTCTCTTTTAACAGTTTCTAAATTCACTGTAATACCTTGTAATTCACTGTAAGACCTTGACCTTAAACAGATAGCCCTTCAGACTTTGAATAGGGACATGTTAAGGGAGGGGAAAACCCCCCAAAATGACTCATAAATGTTCTAATGGTGTAAAAGAACTAAACAGCATTTATCGAGCACCTGCCAAGGGCCAAGCACTGCTAGGCATTCAAAGATAACAAAATATGACCTCTGTCTTAGGGAAGCCATTGTGTATTGTACAGGTAATCACCACACTGTATGGTTAGTCCTGTGACCGAAGTTAATAAAAAAATCCCTTATTTCTGATAATAATTTATAATGCAGGTCAAATTGAAATATGCCCTTCTTCTTATTTAATAAGAACTTCTTGAACCCCTTCCAAGGGAACAGAAGCAAGGAATGAACCCTTGACAGCCAGCTATGCATTTGTATGGCTTTTTTCCTTTGAGGTCCAGATTTCACTATTTCAAGTAAATCAAAAAGATTCTCAAGTAATAGTTTGAAAAATAATCAGTTCAAGAGTGTAGAAGGATGCCCCACGTGTATAACATAATAGTCAATCAATCCTGATATAGGACAACAGTAGCTGCCTGACAGCCTCTAAGAGCAGTTCGCATGGTGACTTCGTGGAAGGCGTCTTCTGCACTATTTCTGGCTTTGCTCCATTCCCCCCACCAGCCCTTCACTGTCTTCAATCATTCCACTTTTCCTGATGACACGTCAGTCTCTTGCCCTGCAGTATATACGCCTTTGAGGGCTGGCCAGCATCTCATCCATCTTTTTAGGCTCCCCTCAACCCTCTTTCCTCATGTGTTGCATGTAAAAGATCCTCAATAAATGTCACAAAGATCTCACATGAAACCAACATATATTTATTAGAATGAAAACCTTAGTCTGAAAGGATAGGACATGTGGGGTGATAGTAACAAATTTCTATACTGAATTTCACATACAAAGGTGATGCTTCTATCCCACCAGAAGCTGGGTAGGTGCTTTAATTTTTCCCTCCACTAGAGGGAATGGATTTACAGAGATCCAGCTATTCTTTTTCCCCCTGTCCTTAAGCCCATTTTCCAAAAACCCCTTTGGGACTTGGTCCGGTTTTCAGTTATACACACAGCTGTTCTCACTGGCCCTGACCTAACCGACTTAACCATTGAGCCAAAGATGATAATTAGAGCCATTTATACTATGTCAAGATAACTACTCTCCTTGGGCAGCCAAAAAATCTGATCCCCATTGTCTGTGGCTGAGATTGTTGTTTCCTCTTAACCTGTAGCCCCACCCTGGGAATGTAGCCATGATAAGCCATCAGCTTTAATGGAAAATGTGCTTAGTACACCTAGGACCTTCCTTCCATCCTCCATTTGTCAGTGTTGGTCAGAATCTCTATTTAGTATCCTACATCCCAAAGCCATACTGAACAACCTGAATTTACTTTTATCAGTCTCGTTGCTCACTCCGTGATTATTATACGCTCCATGCTATCTCAAACCCAAAAGGTAAAACTGTGACTGCCTATTAAATTCTGGGGTATGGGATCATCTGTGGTAAGAGTGAATGGGGCAGATAGCCTTTAAAACAAACAAAAACGTTAAACAAAGCATTTCTTATATATAATCAGTGCATTATTTAGCATAAGTTTCTTTGGATTTCAGCAATCAAAATGTTGTGCCTAAGTTTCCATGTGCAGTGTGCCTTCATGACTGTCAGTAATGTTCTCCTGCAGGCATCTCCATAACAATAGAATCCACTCCCTGGGAAAGAAATGCTTTGATGGGCTCCACAGCCTGGAGACTTTGTGAGTTGACCTTTTATTTGTTTCCCTTTTTTCAGTGTTTTCATGACTATTCTGAAGGAATCAAAATAGCCTTGAAGTCAGACTTGCTATTTGGTTTGGTTAATTGCCTGAGCTTTAAACAGATATTTACAGTGGCTTCATCTTACCCACACGCACACACCCTACAGAGCTGAACAATAAAACTGAGATTTTATTTTAATCTATCAAGAGTGATAAATTGGTTAGAATCATTATAAGCTAAATGAGATGTCCTCTACTGAGCAGTGACTGTTTGCTTAGGAATGTGTACTCTGTCAAGGATCAGTTCCGTATTGTCACTCGGGCTCACTATTCATGAGTCTGGTCCAACCCCCCGAATGAGAGGATGCAGAGTAGCACACGCCAAACTCTGTCCAATCCAAAAGGAACAAGCTTCTCATTAGCAAATGGTGAAGGTTCCTGCTGAAGCAACTCAAAAGTCTAAAAAGTAGTAACAGTAGTACATTTATTGAGTGTATCTCTAACCAATACTGTACTGAGCGCTCAGCATACGTTGTTTCAGTCACTCCTACAAGCATCCCATGAGAGCAGGTGCTACCATACCATTCTAGGCTCCAGTAAGGTTAAGTTACTTTATCAACACGACATAGCCAGTCAACAGCATAACTGGGATTTGCTTCCTTCTCTAGTTTGACTCCAAAATCCATGCTTACCACTATACCGTACTTCCAAAGAGTGGGTCAAAACCTCAGCTCTGAGTTGCTATCTGTAATAAAAATACATAGAGTCCAGCCAGCTGACCACCCGGAGCCACGACGAGAACAGTTCTTACGGGCCTCCCCAGGGCTGAGCTGCTTCCTAGGGGAGGGGCCGCTCTTCATCGCCCTGTTGAGTAAGAGGCCTAACGAGGGTGCCGTGACAAGCAGTGGGGACACTGTGTGTGCTGGGAGAGGAAGTGGTTCCAGCTGCGCCCTCCTCACCTCCATGTTTTTAACACTCAAGTGTACTAAGCCACACAGCGCCGCTGAATCTACAACCCTGGCTCTGACCAGGACTGCAGAAGGACATGACCAAAGACCACACCTCCTATGGCTTTGGAGCCCTTGTTCATTTGCATACAGAGCTTAGCACTTTGTACCTGGTCAATTTAGCTTCTAACCAGATGTGGGTCCACTCATTTCCTGCGGGACCTAACAGCTGTCCTTCCAGGGTTACTTAAGTCACTCTGTGCTTCCTCTTAGAAAGGAGGAATCAGCCTCATAAGGAGATGCCAAAGGTGAACTTGTCCAGGCAGGACTTTGAAGTCAACTTAAAGGCACAGGCAAGCTGTTCCCATCAGCGGCTTGGAAAAATTAGAACGTCTCCCTTATTTACACCAAGGCTGGGCTGGTGTATATTAGCAATGGATAGCACCTTCCAGTCCTTTTCAACACAACGGGAACAAAAGAACAAGATGGGCTTTGATAGGTATTTCCATAAATAGTCTTCCCCTTCCCCCCTACCCCAGCGCTTGAGGTAAGGACCCAGGATTGCAAATTCATGCAATACATGCATTCAGGGCAAATTCATGTGAGTGTCAATGTCCCCTCTTCCCTCGCCTTGCCCAGGGCTACAGAGACTCAGTAGATTGGTTTTCCCCAACCTCTTCCTTTCCCTCACTAGAAATCTAAGTAATTTATAAGGACCCAATCCTCGTTTAATCAAAACAGAGCATCTGGAGAGATTTACAAACAGGAAGAAAATTTATGTCCACAAAAGACACAAGTTTCCTGCCTGCTGTATAGCTTAAGGATGGTTTGTGCCAGACAAGTAGGAATCTTGATTCATGTTTAACTTGGTCAAATTATCTCTCTCTTAAAATTAAATAGCAATTCTTCCCCACAGAGGAAGATCTAACCACATCTGATTGCCTGACCAAAAGGTTTTTCTGCGTCATCTGGGAAATCTGCCATTCCCAGAGACAAGGAGGCAATTACTTTTTCATATGGAGATGTAGATAAATGGTGGAGTTAAGTCTATAAAGCGCTTGTGAGTAATGGAACTGAAAAGCCATTTGTGTCATAACAGATAGAGAAACGAATGATTTGAGATTGTTCGGCCATTCCATCTCTATGCTGGAAGGATGATAGAGAGCTTTGCCTCACAGACCAAGGAAAATGTCACCCTTCGGATCTGAATCTTTATTTGTGACCGTGTGGAAATTCTAGACCTGAGGTCCTTCCTGAGAGTGCCCTGTACCACATAAGCCCCTCCAAAAGCAGGCTATCATCCTGGACCTCAGGCTGGGAGAAAGACAGGAACTGTACCGGAGTCAGGAACAAAGCCACTCCCCTAGATGTCCTCTCAGGAGAGACTCTGAAAAGCAGTGGGACAAAGTCAGAGAATGGAGGAGGGGACCGGAAAGTGGGTGAGGTTCAGGAGCCCCGAGGAGGGCACAGACTAGCTGGCAGCTTGGTGAGCTGGGTTCGGGTGAAGAGCTACAGCGGCCAGCCGCCAACACCTGGCCAAGTGTCCCTCCCGCTTGGACATTCACACTGCTGTATGTCCCCTCCCTTCTTTTAATGCCCAGTGCCATTGAGCCGTGACTCTTTGAAATTTCTCATGACTGGTCTAATGACCATTTTAATGCAGATACTTGTGGAATGATGGTGGTCAGCCAACCCACAAAATCTCTCTTCATCAAGAAAAGGAATGAGAATTGTTATCAATGATACTGGTCCATGGGAAAAGCATGTTAACGTTCCTTGTAAATGTAATATATATGAATTTTAAGTGAAAAACTGAACATATTATTTACTTATTTTCAGAGATTTAAATTATAATAATCTTGATGAATTCCCCACTGCAATCAGGACACTGTCCAACCTTAAAGAACTGTAAGTAGGACAAATTTAGTGGGAGAACTATTCTTTGTGAATTTATATTAGAATATGTTTGACTATTGCACCTAATACGACTTACCAGAAAAATTTAAAAGGTCATGTAAATAATGATTAACTACATCCAAAATATATTTTAATTTGCTTCTATCACCAACAAACGGCAGATAATCTTTTCTTAATTTATAATGGATTTCTCTAATATATATATATTAGAAAAAAAGGATACATATTTCTTTAAGCCATACTCTTTTCCTAAGCCACATTTTCCCAACATTTATATACGTTATAAGTTTGTAGAGAACTCTATCGGAATTCAGTTATTTGCTGAGCATTTCGAAAGACAAACTTTCCTAGGTTGCATAGGACTGGATGAACACAATATATGTGCCCAGTATAGTGCTAGATGCCTTCATATACATTATTTCATATTTTTTAATGTTTCATAAATCTTATTTAATTTTTAAAGAAACCCACTATTTTACTACAGTAAAGCGAACTTTCAGCTATTAGGTTGCATATATTGTCTTTTATATATTATAATTTAATTACTTTTCTTTGTACCTAAAAATATGAATAACCTATGTAATGTTCTAACACTTGGAAAGGAAAATAAACACAGAGCCTATTCTCTTGGCAAAGAGAAATAAGACACACAGCTAAAGAAGGTAGACAGCAGGGCTTGTTTATAAGAAAAAGCCTCTATGTGGTTCTGCCTCAGGAAACCCCACACGGGGCTTAGCTGGGAAGTCATCATTGTCCGGGTCAGGCAGCCCCAGGACTGCCGTTCGCCTCATTCAGCCACAGACCCACATCGACCAAAGACCATTGACTCTGCCCCTCTGCCAGTCAGACAACATTAGCACCGACAGATGAGAATCAATTTGTTATTACAGACTCACTGGGCTGGGACACCTTTCTTCAGCTCAGGAAATTTTGTCCTCATAAGGAGATTACTTAAATCTCTACTTGACTGCAGCTTAAGTCAATTTTCTCTTCTCCTGGCTTCAAATGGGGTGAGGAGGAGTGATCATAATCCTCTCTCCAAAGATGGTTTCCTCGGTCTCAAGTTGTTATACCATGATGCTCTATTGGATATTAACAGATGGATTTTCTTTTTATAGCATTAGGTTGTAAGTTTCCATAAAGCACAGTTATTATTTTCAGATTCTTTATTCCTCTTTCAAGATGACAGCTTGTGATATCTTTTTCTCCTAGAGAGTAAGTGAGGGCACAAACATTTCAAAATGCATAGAGGAATTTAACCTTATCCTCTAGTTACTAAAATTGCTGATTATTGTCACGGGTTTGGTGAGGGGACTATTAAACAATTTTACCCCACAGGTTATTTTCTATAAATTATCTTTTCCTCTCTTTCTAGAGGATTTCATAGCAACAATATCAAGTCGATACCTGAGAAAGCCTTTGTAGGCAACCCTTCTCTTATTACAATGTAAGTAGCCATAGTTCTTTTCAATTTTTCTATCCTGCAATAGAGCATGCATTGCACTTTTAAACATAATACAATAAATGTTCTATATTTGCCCAAGTTTTGTCTCGGTCACTGTAGTGTATATGGAGATGTTTTGCTAAGTTTTAGCCAAATGCTGAAGCAATATTAGAGATTCTTTTTCTTAGGACCTACAATGTGCATTGCCTTATGCTTGGTATCTTCAAATGCCTTGTCTCACTTCACAGTAATCTTATGAAATGCTTTTTTGCTTATCTCTGTTTTCTAAGGAATAAAACTGATTTTTAGAGCATCAATGTCGAGGTCACCTAGTCATTCAGAACTTGAACCCAAGTATACTAGAAACATAAATTATTATGTTAAATGTTCTCACCCCCAAAAAGATAAATATGTGATAAATAGTTAATTATCTAGGTTGGGGGAATCCATTCACAATGTATACGTATATCAAATCACCACACTGTAAGCTTTAAATGTACGATTTTATATGTCAGTTATACCTCAATAAAGCTGAAATATAAATACATACATACATACATTATTATATATGATAGAGGTCCTTTACTGCAAGGAGGGGGAGATGAAGAGACTACTCTTTTATGCTAAGTCTCTATACCCATTCATTTTCGAGTCCAAACACTGAGTTGCATTTATACAAACTAGGATGTAATTCTAGAAAGGTGCATATGTGCTAGAAAGGTGTGTATGAGGATTTATATGCCATAATGGCATAAGATAGAGTTACAACTTCAAAGTAGGATTAATTCTATGTTTCATATTTAGCACAAACAGAAAATTGATCCTGTGTAGGTACGTATAGGAAGGTGAAAATATGTAAGTAATAGGCTGGCTCTTAATTAAAAGACAACTGGCAAGTTTGGGACATAGTATTGGCCTAAGGTCATGGGTGAGGGGTCTGAAATATGGAGGAGGAGAGTAAGGACGACTTCTGAAAAGGACTCTAGGGCACTTCTTGGCAGATTTTCGGCATCCTGTGCCAACTTGATTGAGAGGCTTTCTGGAGCCGTGTAGCATTTGTCACAAATGAGCTGGAATCCCAATTAGCCCTGACAACTGAGAAAAAAAAATACCATTCATCATTTCTGAAACGTTCTGACAGTATGTTGGCAAACTAAGGGGGTTAAAGTTTGTTGCCAGTAAACATTAGTTCTCATTAGAGAGAATTTACATACTGAGAAGTTGGCAGATTGCATTGCCTTTCTTTGCTCCTTTTTCCCTTGAAGCCACAGGACTGGTTTTCTTAATCACCCTTTTGATATGTTAATACCCCTTGAAGAGGACTAACAGCCCCCAATATTTATTAGCACTTCTCTCCACTCTTTGCTGGCCTTGACTGTTTTCTCCCGGAAGCTCTTCTCTCCTTGCTTCTGCCTCCATGCCTATCTCTGTCACTACCACCCCGGCCCATACTCCCCCTGACTCAGATTTCTTTGCTTTCCTTGTCCATTGGCTACCCAGGCCTCATTTCTACCTCTGTAGTCCCCATCCTATCCATAACTTCTTTCCATCCCCTCTGCCACCAGCCCCCTCTGCTAGCCATTACCTCTAGATTTCTACCAGTCTAAGACTCACCCCCCTGCCTCTGCCACTAGCAGAGCGCTCGCCCTGGAAGCACAGCGTCCATGTTGTCATTCTCGTGCTGTGAGACATACAGTCAGGCTTGTCTGTGTACATTAAACGCCAACTCCTTTCCCTGACAGTCTCAGCTTTCCACATGGCCCAAGCCAACCGTCCTGACCCATTCCTCAAGTACCCTACGCCATAACCCAGACCAACTGAGCTACATTCATAGAGCAAATCCCTTCCTTTATTTCCTTTGCTCCTATGATTCCATCCCCTCACTATGCTTGTCGAAATTCTGTTTTCCAGCGTCTATTTCAAATGGCATTTTCATGAAGTTTTTCTTGACCTCATGAGAGAACTCCCTCCTGAGAACCCTATAGCTCCGCCTTTGTGTTTGTGATACTTATGCCTTATGTACATAAGCATGTGTATTCATAGCTACCCATTGTACTTACATGCATGCAGGTATATGAACATAATTACATACAAACAAGCATATAGTGTAGATAAGGGATAATGTAATATTCTGAGGACAACTCCATTTTTAAATCGTAAGATGTATAGTCCTCCTATAATGGAAGAGAATGTAAAAAAAGAATATATGTGTATATATATATGCCTGAACCACTTTGCTGTACACCTGAAACTAACACGACATTGTAAATCAACTATATTTCAATAAAAATATTCTAGAAAAAGATTTATAATAAAAAGATGTACAAGACAGGACAAACAAAAAAGACCTATAGTCCAGCTCTAGCCCTTTCTCTTACCAGTTGTCTAATCGAAGGGAAAAGAAGAAGTCAGGGGGTGGAAGTGCGGAAGGGGATTTGGGCATGTTGAGTGACAGCTATATCCCAGGTCCTGTGCCAGATGTTACATGTGCATTAGCTCTTTTAATGTGTACACAAACCCTACTACTAAGTATTATTACATTAGTTTAACAGATTAGAAAGTTGAAGCTCTGGGAGATAATGAACTTACCAAAGTACCTGAGCCTCAGCTTCTTCCTCCAAAAATGAGGGAAATAGTACCTAAGTGTCTATGCCATGGATCTTATAAAGTTGGCAGGTGGATTAATTGAGCTCTAGATGTGAAAATGCTTTGTCAACCAGAGAGTCATATCCCCTTATTTATTTGTTTTATCCCAACTGATTCCAAGCTTCTTTAGGGCAGGGACACCTTATCATTCTTATTCACATCCCCAGCATCTAGCATAATGCCAGGCACATAGTAGATAGCTAATGACAGCCTCCTTAATAAATCAGTCTTTAAATGCAAGCAGTACCTACCCTCATGCTTTGAGCATAAGAGACACCAATAAATATTTGTTGAATTTAATTGAACTGGAAGGATGTCTCAGCTAAGAACTGTTTGTGGGACTCCACTGACCAGGCAGTTCAAATACCATTACATTGAAAACATCTGTAAAACAAAATATTTTTGAAGTTCTAATAATGTCTTACCTTTTAGAGCAATCATTGATTTTTTAAAATCTAATGTTACAAAAACCCAGAGTAGCAAATTTCCTCTCAAATAATTTGAAGGATCCTTTGTGTGTGTGTCATAAGATTTGACCGAGGATATGACCCTCATGTAACTATATAGAACTTCATCTTTCTTTAGCTAATGATATAACTGCCAGCACCTTGAACTATCTTTTGCCACTCAATGGATAGTCCACAGATACTGGAGGCAGAGGAAGAGCTTTAAGTATAACTATAGTCAGTTCACTTGCTTTTCTCCATAGGAACTGACATTCATATCTGCCTTGCTGTCAGAAATTTTCAATTTTATGTAGTATGGATTTCTCACCAAAAGTCTCATAATATGAATGAAAATACTTTTGAGGTTTACCTGAAACCAAGTAATCAAAATTACATAAGTACATTGAAGGCATTTGTTGAAATTCTGAACAGGTATTCATTTGTCATTCAAGTTTTATACTAAGACGTTGGTCTTTGGATTTTTTCAGACATTTCTATGACAACCCTATCCAGGTTGTTGGGAGATCTGCTTTTCAACATTTACCTGAACTAAGAACACTGTAAGTGTTTATTTCTCTTACAGATCATTTTCCCTTTGCAAGGTTGCTGTGAAGACCAAATGAACATTTCAAGTGCTTTGAAATGGCCATAAAAATGACCCCTTCCTAGAATCTTCTCCCAGTAATACTCATGTACTCCTCCTTCTAGGACTTTGAATGGCGCCTCACAAATAACTGAATTTCCTGATTTAACTGGTACCGCGAGCCTGGAGAGTCTGTAAGTACTTGAGTAGGCTCCTGACTTTGCCCAGAACTTGCACTACCCTTCAAGCCTGACCAGTCTTAACATCAGTGAATCAAAATATGTCACTGTGTGATGCCTAAATACAAGAATGATATCTGGTTTGTGTTTCAACAGGACTTTAACTGGAGCACAGATCTCATCTCTTCCTCAAACTGTCTGCGATCAGTTACCGAATCTCCAAGCGCTGTGCGTGTCAGTAAAGCAATAATGTTGTGTATACGGGGGTGAAATGACATACATTATTTCAATAATCCTTTAAAAGAGGAGAAAGTTCTTTCCTTGCAGGTTTTCAGGAGGTCAGGCCTCCTTTGCCTGCTTGGGGCCAGGGAAGTGGCTCTTGGATGTGACCCTGGTAATAAATGGCAACGTACCCCTTGTTTCCAAGTCTCAAACAGTCTCCCATTAGAGTTTCAACTAGCACACATTTCCCTTCAGAAAATGGATATGAACAAGCCAAAATAACTTCATTGCCCTCAGCCCCAAATCCTCTGCAGAGCAAGAAAAAAAAAGATAATCATGGATCAAAAACCCAATATGGATGCCAAAATAAAATTATCAGACCCACACAGACCTTGATAAAGGCAACCAAACATTCTTCCGGTATAGTTGCAGGTGCCATGTTCTAATGTTTCGTCTAATGGCTAAACAGCTTGCATATGTTATTTCTGTTGACTTGGGGTTTTTTTCCTCTGCCCTTCCCACATTTTACAAAAAGTAGTTTGTAGGAATTGGAAGAGCCTTGTTCTGACCATCCATGTTCAACCTCCCCGCTCAACGCCCTGTGATCATCTTCTCAAGCACTGCTGGGATGTAGTGAAAGCACCCTTAGTCTCTCGCACGGCTCTGTTCTCACGTGGCAGACTTCTGCGGCAGTCGAACACCTGTGATTCCACCACAAGCTTTCCGGCGTAGCAGAACTACAAGCAGCTCTACAAATGTTAAGTGGAAGAATGGGAACGTTCTTCAGTGATTCTGCCTTCCCCTATCCCCAGCCCACTACGTCACTTTCAGGCCGCAGTTGCTCAGTGATAGGAGTTGCAATAAACCCCATAACAGCCTTAAAGTCAGTCATTCCTGTATAAAGGAAGGGGATCAAGAGCAAGTCTCCTCTTCTTCACCTCATATCTCCCTAGAAGGTATAGATACAGGTGAGGAAAGAGAGAATTAGGGAAGTAAAGTACATCTGTCAAAAATCACACTGCAAGAAAGTAGCAGAGTTCGAATTCAAATGCAGATGGTTTGATTGAATAAGTGGGAGAACAAGCATGGACACCAGGTGGTGGAAATCGCAGGAGCCATCTTTGAACTCTGCCCACCGCACCCAGAATAAGTATAACCATCCTCATTTCTTCAGGAAGCTGGCCCAGTAACATGACCAGGATTTCACATACTGTAACTAATAAGTAGGGAGCCAGTATTTAAATCGCATCTGTCTCCAGTATGTCACACAGCGAATGGTAAACCACCCGGGTCTAAAGCTGCATACACGGAAGCTGACTGGCAAACTGATTAAGAGCAAAAGCTCTGGGGTCTATTTTTCTGGTTCAAATCCGGCCTCTCTGCTATCACAGTATCTTGAGCGAGTTATTTATCCCTTCCGGGGCTCCATTTCCCAACCTATAAAATAAGAGATGTAGCCACTTCCTTCAGGGGATCGTCATGAGGATTCAGTAAGTTACTACACGTCAAACACTTATACCAGCACCTGGAGCACTGTAAACTCTTGGACCATGTTAGCTCTTATCATTGTCTTTCCCGCTTCCTTTACACCATTATTCTTTCCTGGAGTAGAAACCTAGAAAGGCCTGGAAGATGGCAACTACATCAGTGGCAGTATCCGGCCGTTTTCACAGCACGTCAGCCTGTAGTGTTGATTTGTTCTTCACAACAACCCTGCAAGATCAGCAAAGCCAGTATCTTCTCATTTAAGAAGAGAATTGAAAAAGACATCAATGCTTCGTCCAGCATATCAACGAAGTAGAATCAAAGTTGAGAGTAGAACCCCGGGTCGTGACCTTTACTCCACTCTGCTTTATGTTCTGGAAGTACAGGTCTGAGTGCTCTCTTCCTTTGGCTGCGTCATCCACTGAGTAGCTGTTACATGAGGCGATGTCACTGTACATGAGTGATTTTGCCTCCAAGTTGCTTCTTCTCCATGGGAATGACTTGACTGTGTGTGGCTTTCCCCACTTACTAGCTGGTGATCTTAGTCTTTGCTTTGTATGGGAATCAACACAAATGTCTCCTTCATAAGGTGACCACAAGGATTAAATGAAATAATTCAGGTCAAGCTGTAAACATAGTGTCTATATATAAGAAGTGCTTGGTCAATGTTAGCCATGAAAATCATTAGGTAATAGGTAGGAAGGTGGTGACACTGTGTCTTTATGTGGAAGAAGGTTTCATGTACCCTCTACTAAGAACTACACAGGAAGGATTGTTCCCCTTGCTGTCTGTGGAAATGAGTGAACCAAATTATCAGCTTTGATAATATGTGTGTCCACTTGATCACATTCACTACTTTCCAAAAATACACACCATATTGTTAATCAGCTGTATTTGTGCATAGGTGTGGGGCATTTTTGTTTTGGTTTGGTTTGGTTTGGTTTGGTCTTTCAAATCTCTCGTGTAAACTACAAATTTGTGTTTGCACACAGCTTTATCTGAATTATTCATGTGTAGTAAATTGAACTGTATTTCTACTTAAGTTCTATTTATTCAATAAATGTAAGATAAAGTGATCAATTTCAAAAATAAAGTAATTTAAAATCCTCTCAGAAAACAATATGAATTTTTCAGTTGCATAGTGGTGATCTGGTTTTAAGAATTAGAATCAGGCATGAAAGTGAGTTAGTTGATTAGCTGATAACTTTTAAAACATGAGGCAAAATTTTATATATATCTGTTACTTTATCTACCAGCTTTCTTTTTTTAAGCTTTCTGCAAATTACCATGGCTTGTTTTAGATTAGTTATATTATACTATAAATATGTCCAGATGTTTTTGTTATTCCGTAATTTGTTGAGTTTTGGCTGAAGACTTTCTTAGATTCTTTTTTCCCCCCTTGTAATGATTGATTTCAAAGTTAGTGCTATGTTTTGAATTGTTGTTGGGATTCTTTTTCTGTTGATTAGAAAAGAACCAACAGTGATTCTCTTAGCTGCAGAGATATAGCAGCTCTTAGAAACAGAGGCACAATTACTTAATTTAATTTGTACTCATTTCTGTAAGATAATAGCTAGAACATTGTAGATCATCACTAACAAAACATAAATAAATTCATTAAGTAAATTATTTAAATCAATTAAAGAAGTATAACAGTTACATTTCAGTTGACATCTGAATCTACTGCTTAATCTAATAATGTCTATGACTACCTGCTGCACATCAGGGCTGGGGAAAAGTTCATAGTCTGCCTTTGGGAGCTAGATCACCGTGGAGGGGAAAAGAGAGCAAAGCATGTTTCCTTACAATTAATATGTAACAGATTTTCCCTTTTGTACCTTCTGTTTTTCAGAGATCTATCTTATAACCTGCTAGAAGATTTACCCAGTTTTTCAGTCTGCCAAAAGCTTCAGAAAATGTATGTCTCTAAGAGTCTCTAAGTCACCTAGCGAAAACCAAGAGCCAAAACTCACATTTCCAGGGGTCATTGGTTTGCTTACCCTGTGGTTCACTGGGGAGACATGTGATGCTTTCCCTTCTTACACACAGGAGCTGTGACTGTATAGGATGTCTGTAAAGTTGGGAGACATAGACGATATTATTTTACCATGCATTATACTATAAGTAAAGCATTTATTATGTTTTGGTTTTTTGTCCCTAACCTGGTATAGTAATGAACTGGGTTTATTTGAGCTTTGGAATGCTTTTTAACTTACACATCCAATGAGTGGCATTATTTTTGTTTTGTTTTGTTTTTTTCCTGAACACAAGTGAAGCTCATTTGCATGGCATTATGTTTTAATATGGGGGTACTTGAGTTTGTTGGTATGTTTGCTTCACAATAGTAACCTTCACGGGAATTCCCTGGTGGTCCAGTGGTTAGGACTTGGCACTTTCACTGCGGGGGCCCAGGTCTGATCCCTCGTCTGGGAACTAAGATCCGGCAAGCCATGCGTGCGGCCAAAAAAAAAAAAAATTTCTATTCTAAACCACAATAGTAACCTTCAGAAGAGGTCCATATTAGTCATATTTCAGGTGCCATTGATGCTACTTATGTATGAAACATTTTAGAATTCCTCTCTTAAAATTGCCTTCTCCATAAAACATCAGCCTTGTTGCTTTATAGTCATGCTTTGGTTTTGGTCAAAACAATATTAACCATCTATCCTTTTCTGCTTAATTTTTCTCCGAATGCCTTTGGGCAAGGAAGGGAGGAGGAAAAAATCCACTTTGAAAGGTAAAGACTTGACACTCCTGAAGACCCTCCAGGAATATAAGAAAGGCTCAGAAGGCAGAGAGAGGCATCCTCAAGGTGTATGATGTTGGCATTTGGAATATAGCTTCAGATTCACCCAAAGGGAATAGCTGCTTTGAAAGAGAGGCAATACTTGTTTATGTGGATAAATTGCAAGTGTTCTTTTTTAAACAAAGAGAAATTTTTCTCAATGTCACTGGGTAGCCGTAGTTCATGTGTTCCTGTGACTGAGGGCAGGTAACCCCTCTGTAAAAGTTCTCTGAAGACTAATCTTTGAAACCGGTGGCTCCGAAATGAATCTTTGGAACCTGTCATTTCAGAGACCTGCGACATAATGAAATGTGTGAGATTCGAGCCAACACCTTCCAGCAGTTGTTTAGCCTCCGCTCTCTGTGAGTACTGTCTCTCAGCAGCTTCCCCAACGTCGAGCACTTTTTATCTCTTTCGGGTCTTCCCCTAATATCTTCTTTTCACTGTATACTTGTATTGTTGGGCCTTTGTGCACGTATCTGCTAGGAGAAGGCAAATATTTTGCTCATGATCATTTCCAGGAACAGGTTCAAAAGCAGTAAACTTGCCATCTGCTCTCTGCCAGTCAGCAGACATGAAACTCTGATAAAGAGGAAGGAGGCCAAGCTATTGAACAGCCTACAAAATGTGTTTCTGTTCCTAGCCGGGAATCGGCAGAGATTGTTCTGCCTGCAAAACTGGGGCGACCACACAGTTCTTCCTGCCTGGTTTTCTTTCCTGGTTAAACAGTTTTTCAATGTGAGTCTCTCTAAGTGCTTAAGAATCACCTGGAGGTGACTGTAAAAAATGCAGAGTCCAGGTCTCACATGCCTCATGAGTTAGACCCTCTGGAGTAGGGCCTGAGAATCGGTATTTTAACAAGTACACTAAGGTTTAAGCACAACTGTCCCGGAAAATGCTTCTGTTGTTCAGACGACTAAGATTTGGAAATATTAAATTCCATTTTATGATTGCAAATACCATATATTTGAAATATATTATATATATTAATGTATTATATATAAATGTATAATATATTAATATGTACTATAATAGATTATTATATATATTAATACATATTGAAAGTACCATAAATACTGCTCCACTCTGATGTGCTTTGCACATTCTCTGCTACAGGACTCAACACTCAGCACTGCCATCAGGTAGACCACACACTACCTGAAAATACCATATATTAACCATAAGTTTAAAAAACCCGGTAACAGATTTTTTGTGCGTGACAGATTTTTTTCCATCCCGAAACTGGATTTCAGTGTAATTTTGGTGAACGATGACAATAGGTAATGTTTAAACTGCAGGATGTTGTTAAAAACCCTCTCTTTCCTAAAGTTTTTCTTAACATTTAAGAGACTATACCTTCATAAAATAATACTATTCCTCAAAACATTTTAAATTCACCTTGGAGAATCACTTTCTCCCAAAAATTCACTGTGAAAACCATCTTGTTCTGAATTTAATTGTGTTGCCCTTTCCTTACGTTTGGTCTAAAATCGGCTTGTGAAGTTCCTTAACTTTTTAAAATAAATGTGAAACAAAGATATTGTACATTACCTACTTTTATTACCTGCCTTATTCACCAGGTTGGAGTTCTGACTGTTTCCAAAAGTTAGTTCTTTTTCAAATATATCAAAGGTTGATATATTTGATAACACTGTGTTGTACAATTGAAATTTGCTAAGAGAGTAGAACTGAAATATTCTTCACCAAAGACCCATGGAATCACTCTCCTAGATCACTGTCATCACCCTCTTTACCGGACTTTCCACCATCAGTCTTTACCCATTCATCTCATTCTCCAAAGAGAATCTTTCTTAAGTAGAAATTGAAACATGTTACTTCCCTGCTTCAAAAATCTTCTGTTATTCCCCTATTGTCTTCAATACCAAAACCAAACTTCCAAACACCATGCTTCAGAATCTGATTCCAACCCCCTGGAACACCTTCATCTCTCACCCACCAGTTCCCAGTCCCTTGACACATGGACCATTGTTTCTCCTGGTCCTGTCGCCCACTGGATTCCTCCCCACTCTTAACTTGCCCCTGTCCATCCCATAAGAACAAGATCTCCTGTCTCTGAGCCCTCTCCACTCTGATGTGCTTTGCACATTCTCTGCTACAGGACTCAACACTCAGCACCGCCAACAGGTACACCACGCCCTACCTGAAAATGACGAGAATTTTTTCATCTTCTTATCCCCAGCATCTAGTGCAGATGGCAGGGCTTGCAACCCTCACTGGACACGTATTTGATGAGCAGCTCAACAGAAGACAGTCTCCTACTCAATTCCCATTTGTGGCTTTCCCACTCCTTCCATGCCATTCCTTCCCCTTGTTAGCTGGAATTTTCTTTTGTTCTGCGATCGATGAAAGGAGCAAACTAAAAAGCCTTCCAGTTTCCCCCAGTTCGGGGCCTTTCAAATGAGAATGTAAATGTTCTGTGAATACCATTTATCCTAGGTAACTCAGGGGGCCCAACACCATGAATAAATTACTTACCTGTGCTAGAGAAAAGTTGACGGGGATCACTTTCAGTTTCCTCAAATGTCTACACTTTAGTTCCCTTATGAGTTATGCATTTTAAAAATACAAATTTTAAGTTCATTGCTCTTTTTTTAAAATGTGGAAGTTCTTATTCCTGTAAAATTATCTACATTTCATTACATATATGTCTGTGGAGGGAAGGGGTGAGTGAATTTTATTTCTCAATAAATTGTAGATTTTGTTATCAAAGGCTTTTATTTCCAACATATGCTAGCCCCTCTCTTCTTCATTTTCCAGTTAAGAATTAAATGTCCATTCTCTTTACTGGGAATTTTTTTGACAGTATCTCTGTGTTTCTCTTAAGGCCTGACATACATGGACAATGTACACAAATTTTTGTTGAGTTTCATTACATATCCGGGGGCATTTTATAACTTAAAATTTACTTGCCTGTCAGAGGAAGAGCCTCAGAAGTTCCTGTCTCTTCCAACTCCCTGACCCCCACTCATCTTAGAAATGCCCTAATAAAATTTTACAACCATGTTAAAGTCAACTTTTTAGCAAGAAGAGAGTAAAATCTAAAATATCCACCTGAAGGATTTTCCTGGATTGATTTAAACAAGGTTGCTTTAAAATTCTCTCTTTCATCATTTTATACTATTAATATCTGCATCTGAAAGATGATTTGATGAGTTAATTGCTCCTGCCCTGAATGGAAATTACGTTTTGTTAGAAGAATGAATATATATGGTAAAACTTCACGAAGTCTTCTTTTATATAATCCTCTCACTTGCCTTTTTTTTTTTTTTTTTAATAGGAATTTAGCTTGGAACAAAATTGCCATTATTCACCCCAATGCATTTTCCACTTTGCCATCTCTAAGAAAGCTGTGAGTATTTCATGACTTGTTTATGGCATGTCTTTTAATAATTGGGCCCCATCTGATTAATCAAAAATGTTGCTTTTGCTGAAAAAGCCTGCAGTGCACAGAATGCCCAGCCCCCAGTGTCTCCTGCACTGGAGCTGGATCACACCAGAAAGAAGCACCCCACTTCCCACCCCCCGCCCCTCCAAGGCCATGTGCGTCCTTACGTGGATAAATGATGATCTGGGTGACAGCTGGTTCTGGTTATTGAGGTGAAATTTTCCATTTTTGCTGAGCCATCAGGTGGACTGGACTAAGACATCAGTTCAGTTCTAAAGGTCTTTCATTTTACAGTTTGCCATCTTGACTAACAGAAGATCTTCCTGTCCATTTTTTCCCTCCCTTTCCACCTCTTGCTCCTTCCTCTCCCCCTCTCCCGTGTCTCAGAGAGAAAGAAGGAATTGGTCAGACAGAAGTTATGGTGAGAAGGAAGAAAATAACCCCCCAACAATGTTTTCCCCCTCACCCCTAACTTGATCTAGTCAGCACTACTTTTCAAACTACATGTAGCACCCTCCACTTGATTTTCGATGTCCCCATCTGGCAAAATTAAGCTGAATGTAGAAATTACAATTTGGGTGTGATTAAAACATTTTTCCTCCTGCAATTCTGATTGTAAATAGAAGAGTTGTCAGGAGCTAAAACCAAAATGGTTCCTTTTACCATTAAGAGGAAGGACCCTGCTTAGAAGTTTTTATGGAGCAGTTTAATCATCTTTAGGTTGCTTTTTTAACATAATCGTTTTATGCTAACACAGACTAAAAGCCAATTGTTGTTTGATGTTTTGCAGGGACCTATCATCCAACCGCCTGTCGTCTTTTCCTGTAACTGGGTTACATGGTTTAACTCACTTAAAATTAACAGGAAATCATGCCTTACAGAGCTTGATATCATCTGAAAACTTTCCAGAACTCAAGTGAGTTTGTCATTAAAACTAATAAGATACATTTGTGGTCATGTGAAACAATAGACGTGTTATAGTGGTTTTCAAAATTTATGGGACTCTTTTGAATTGCATTTCATGCCTTCAAGTCCCCCACCCCTGGGGCATTGTTAGGACAAGCCCTGGAGTGGGAGAGAGTGTCTTCCTGACCGCACTTCCTTCCTTCTTCAAAGATGCCTCCTGGAACCACAGAGTTCATGGGAAGAGTTTGAAAACCAGGGATCCATGAGATACAAACTAGGACATGTAATTAAATAACATCATAACATAATTGTACTCCTGTTGACATGTTTAAATTCGTCTTGCTTATGTATATGTTCTAATAAAATGTACTAAATTAATATTTGTTTGAGGAAGTAATGCTCTTTAAAACCTGTTACACTTATTAGCGATAAAGTCCCTTGAAAGATTTTATATATATATATATGTATAGACACATATATATTTTCTATATATATATTAAACCACAGTACTTTTTACATACTTTAAAACCATAACCCCAAAAGAGAGTTTAGAAAATAAAAGAGAGAAAAAAATGTCTACAAATACCCTTAAACAAAGTTTTATGTTATTTCCTTCCAGATTTTGTTTCCAATGTATTTTTAATTGTTAGAATCACAGTACGTATACAAACTTATATCAAGTTTTTGTCACTTTACGTTATGTCATACCATAAGCACTTTTTAATGGTGTTACAATTTTCCTAACAGTCATTTTTTAATGTTTTTATTATGGAAATTTTCAAACACAAAAGTAGAGAAAATAATATATCCATCACTCAACCTCAGCAACTGTCAACATTTCATGGCAATAATTTTTAATAACTCCATTGTTATGAATAGCACTGTAATCAACATCTTTATGCACATAGTTAATATTTTAGATTATTAATTAAGGCTAAAATCCACAGGCAGAATTATTGAGTGAAAGATAAGCACTGTATTTAACAATCTATTTCTTTAAGTGTGTGTTTTTGTTTGGTTTTGTTCATTCAAAGGGTTATAGAAATGCCTTATGCATATCAGTGCTGTGCATTTGGAGTATGTGAGAATGTCTATAAAATTTCTAATCAATGGACTAAAGGCGACAACAGCAGTGCAGATGACCTTCATAAGAAAGATGCTGGAATGTTTCAAGTTCAAGGTAAGAGCTGCTATGTCACTGTGGTGAAATTGTGTCTGAACGGGGCTTGAAAAGTCATCAAGCAGATCATCTGAACGCCAAACAAGTCCCTATGTAATCACCCCAGCAAGTTGAGAATCAATCCCACTTTTTAAAGATTCTTAGAGAAAGAGAAAACTCCTTTAGGATTCATTCTAAAAAGTCATCTTTTCTCTAAGGGATTTCTTAATACTTATATTTACAATTAGATCCCTTTTAGCACATATTGTCCTCAGGGGTAAATATTAAAATTGATTATCAATATTTTCATAAACTTTTATGAGGGCCTTATCCCTGTGGATAACTTTTTCAAACATGCTTCTGCGCTTTTTTCTCCAGAAAATACAATCTATTTTTATTCTTAAACCCCAGTGGGGAGTGGAGGATATAGACATTTTAGATGCCTCCATATTTCAGCAGAAGGGCTTAGGAATCCAACTTCTTATCCAACTAATCCTAAAACATTCTCCCCACCTACCCCCCACAAGGCTAGCTGTCAGGAAAGTGAAATGAGATAATGTCTGTAAAGCACTTGGCTTTCCTTGAAGCAAGACCTGACTTAAATAGACAACAATGTACCTCAAACCACACCTGTGGTAACGAGGCAGTGCTCTGGGCAGTCCCCAATTTCCTTTCCCTGCCAACCTTGCAAGTTTGCACAGAGTCTAAATAGACTGGCTTTTCTTCCTTTGGGTCTTAATGATTTGTTGATTCCCAAGCAAGTATGAGTCAATCTGTCTGCACATTATCTTAACTTTTCTTCCTGCACACAGATCTGATTAAGGAGCTGATATTATAGCCTTTGGCTTTTTTATTTTAGGCTACAGCATATGTCTTGCTCTTGTTCTTGCTTTCATTTTTGCTTTTTCTGCCTCACCCACCCTAATTTCTACTATATTTATTCACCCCCCCCCCCCAAAAAAATAAACAATTAGAGTGTCTACTGTGTGCCAGGCACTGTGTTCTGTGCCCTAGAGGCACACAATGAACAAGAGAGACAAGGTTCTTCGTGGAGTTTATTTTCAAGGACAATGATTCGCAACCCTGGTCCATATATTGTAATCACACAGAAGCTTTTAAAAAACACTGGTGCCCAAACCTCACACCAGACCAATTAAATCAGTAAGTGTGTTAGATCACAAAACTCCTGTTTCATGGATAGCTAGTCCAAGCACCAAGCAGTTACCTGATTTGTCCTCTGTTAAGCAGAATTCCCCAGAAAGATAGAAACTTACTAATTCTCCCCCTTGTACTCAGAGAACACAGCTCAGAACATTTGCACTATAGCCATCTAAGTGTTAGAAAATTGGATAAAGTGGTTCTTCCACTGAATGGAGAGGCCCACGCTCTCTCTCTAATTTAGGTCAGTGCAATTTGGGGCCATTGTGAGCTCCAGGGAACAAGAACAGAATGAGAGAGCTTCGACATATGACAGGGAGTCCAGGGTTACTATCCCTTGCCCCCAGTTCTGCTAAAATAGTGTCATATAGTAGCTTGAGTAGAACATCCCAAAGCAATTTTTTAATAGACTTGCAAGAAAGCCCAGGGAAAAGTGGGATGTCTGACTCTCAGTTCCCTTTGTGACATTTCATGTCTCCAGGGCAATCCAGGACTCTCCTCCCTGGAAGTTGGTCCCTGAAAAGAGAGACAGAACTAATCATTCCAGAACTTCTCATTCCTGCAGATGAGCGTGATCTTGAAGATTTCCTGCTTGATTTTGAGGAAGACCTGAAAGCCCTTCATTCGGTGCAATGCTCACCTTCCCCAGGTGAGAAAGGCATCAGAACTGCTCAGCAGCAGTACTCACCCTTAACTCTGAGGCCATCAGGGACATTTGGCTACACTTCAAGGCAAAATCTGTGCCACCTTTGCATCTCATCAATATCCCACCCCATGGGGACCTTTAAAATACAAATGTTCGTTCCCTGGAGTTGGTCTCCATTCTTAAATAGGATTTTTGTAGGAGACTTTTGATTCAGATTAATGGAAATTAAAGAACCAATCTTATAGTTAGAAGTATATGTAATTTTTAAAATAATATTAGCAATTTAGTCTGGTATGCAACAGTCTTGCTTCATGTAATCACTGATTTTTGACCGTGATTTCTTGTAAGTCTTCTCTAAATAGCTATTTGGTTAAAGCAAATGATAGTTTTAGAGATAAGTAAAAACTATATATATTATTCACTTAATTGTTTGTCCCATTCCCTGAAATAGGATAGACCAGTTGAAAAAAAAAAAGACAGCTGGGGAGGGTTGATATTTTATTTTCAACAATATGATGGTTCCTTGCTCCTAAACGTCAAATGTCAATCTAAACCTAAGACGACGTTCTCATGAAATGCACCTTCATACTTCCTCTTCTAACATCACTGAGTATTTCCCTAGGATTCTCCTTCCCTGTTTACAGAACCTTTTTTGAAGCATTCTGGACAAATATCGTAAAAAGCCCAGGAGGGACTTCCCTGGTGGTCCAGTGGTTAAGACCTCACCTTCCAATGCAGGGGGGTGCGGGTTCAATCCCTGGTCGGGGAGAAAAGATCCCACATGCCTCCAGACCAAAAAAACAAAACATAAAAAAAACAGAAGCAATATTGTAACAAATTCAATAAAGACTTTAAATATGGTCCACATCAAAAAAAAAAAAAAAAAAAAAAAACTCTATTAAAAAAAAAAAAAAACAAAACAGAGATCTGACTTGTTACCTGGCCCTCACACTGCTGTATTTGGGCGACCTGAATCCAGTGATTTAAACTCCCCGGCTCCATTTCTCTGGGCATAGCTTGAAAATCGGGGCACCCGGTATACTCACCTTTGCATTAAATAGTGGTTTAATAAAGTGGAGTGTGCCATAAGGGAACTGTGTGTTACCATGGCTGTTACTGGTCTCTATCTCTTGGTGAGACCAAGAGATAGAGGAGAAACAAAGAGGTAATTTGGCAAAAGTTGTGAACCCTAATTTGATACCCAGCCTTTTTCTTCCTTGGACTTCTAGGCCCCTTCAAACTCTGCGAATACCTGTTCGGTAGCTGGCTGACCCGCATTGGAGTGTGGACCATAGCAGTTTTGGCACTGACGTGTAATGCCCTGGTGACCTCAACCGTGTTCAGAGCCCCTCTGTACATTTCCTCCGTAAAACTGTTAATTGGGTTAATAGCCGTGGTGAACATGCTCACGGGGGTCTCCAGTGCTGTGCTGGCTGGCGTCGATGCCTTTACTTTCGGCAGCTTTGCGCAGCACGGTGCGTGGTGGGAGCAGGGGGTCGGCTGCCAGGTCGTCGGGTTTTTGTCCATTTTTGCTTCGGAATCCTCGGTTTTCCTGCTTACCCTGGCAGCCCTGGAGCGTGGGTTCTCTGTGAAATGCTCTGCGAAATTCGAAACGAAAACTCCTTTTTCCAGTCTGAAAGCAATCGTTGTGCTCTGCGCCGTGCTGGCCGTGACCGTCGCCGCGGTTCCCCTGCTGGGCGGCAGCGAGTACAGCGCCTCCCCGCTCTGCCTGCCGCTGCCCTTTGGGGAGCCCAGCGCCACAGGCTACATGGTGGCCCTCGTCTTGCTCAATTCCCTTTGCTTCCTCGTGATGACCATTGCCTACACCAAGCTCTACTGCAATTTAGAAAAGGGAGACCTGGAGAATATTTGGGACTGTTCTATGGTGAAGCACATTGCTTTGTTGCTCTTCACCAACTGTATCCTTTACTGCCCGGTGGCTTTCTTGTCCTTCTCCTCTTTACTGAACCTCACATTCATCAGCCCTGAAGTAATTAAGTTTATCCTTCTGGTGATTGTCCCCCTTCCTGCATGTCTCAATCCCCTTCTCTACATCCTCTTCAATCCCCATTTTAAGGAGGATCTGGGGAGCCTGGGAAAGAAAACCCACTTCTGGACAAGAGCGAAACACACAAGCCTGATGTCTATTAACTCTGATGATGTTGAGAAACAGTCCTGTGACTCAACCCAGGCCTTGGTAACCTTCACCAGTGCCAGCAGAGCCTATGACCTGCCTTCCAATTCTGGGTCACCACCAGCTTATCCGATGACCGAAAGCTGTCATCTTTCATCTGTGGCATTTGTCCCATGTCTCTAATTAATATGTGAGAGAAAGTTTTCAAAAATTGAAAACCCAAAAATGTGAGGTTGAGTATATCAGAGCAGTAACTAAAAAGAGCTGAGTTGAAACTTTAGAAAAAAAAAAAAAACCTCTCAGTGTCAAAAAGCTGATAATTATTGATACAAGAGAGTGAAAAATAAGTCTAAATGCTGCTTATATAACTCGTTCAGCTATATAACTCAGTCACACTATTCAGGTAAGCCTAAAATATATATAAATATTTAAAAAACAGATTGAAATGTTCAAAAAATTCTCCATGATTTCAACTGAATTCTTTTTCAACTCACTTGCTTACGAAAGGGGTTTTAAACCAGAAAACCCCTTCATATATGGTTGGAGGTATTAGGAAAATAAGAGTTTTTAAATGGCCTACATTACTAAGTAATGGTTGTGACCAATAGGATTTCATTTTAATGACCATGTGGAGATGTTTTAGTACTGCTTCACCTTTCCTCAGAAAGGATCCTTCCAGGTCACCAATACCCCTGTGAATGGATAACATAAGGCACTATTAATTCATTCATAGTCACATCATTTTTAGAGATGCTAGATTTTATGTACCAGCACTAGATGGTTCCACCCTCAGTGGAATAAAACTGCTTACAAATATTTTGAAAGGAAAATGAACTTAAATTCATAAATTGCCATGAAGGCAGTGACGTACAGATGAGGTTCTCTTGTCTAATTCATTTTTAACTCCTTGGTGCCCAGAGGTTCGAAGAAAACTCCATTGCCGGCAATGGACATACGCAGAAAAGACGGTAAGCAACCTGGGATTATTTTCCCCCTGGGTGAGTGCACGTTTTTCACAGGAGGTTTTATCACTTGATTCAAACTGATGTGCATCATAAGGTAACAATCAAATGGAGACACAGCATAAACTAAATCCACTGGCATAACTTCTTACATGTATCTCTAGTAGCTTTAGCAACAATGTCTGAAACCACTTTTGACTCAACAGAAACTTGGTAATATATTATCCTGTTTATGTAGCTTGGTTTTAGCTATGTTGTCTTTGGATCAACCCACCTGATGTCAAGAACATGACTTCTCTGCTTATTCCATATTTAATACATGTGTTAGGTATTGTACAAGGCAAAATTATTAAATACTAAAGGTCAAAGGATTAATTCATAATTTCTATTATACTACATTAGCTTCAATACATCCAAACCAAAAGACTGTTAGGTAGATTTATTTTTATATAAGCATGTTTATTTTGATCAGATGTTTTAACTTGGAATTGAGAAAAATACATTTATGAGATGTTTTATAAGATGTGTAAATATAGAACTGTATTTATTACTACAGTAAAGATTCAGTAATACTAAGGACCATGATAATAAACCATGTACAGTGGCATATTCTTCCATATATATTGTGTTTCTCTGCCCATTTTCTTTAAATTCATTAACTGTATGTAATATATGTAAATGTATATAGTACTTGTAAATAGACTCCAAACTTGCTTTTCTATTAGGTACAAAATAAAAGAAATTTGTAATAAAATGTGTGACTATAAAACAAAATATTTTCAAGTGTTTTATTGAGCCCATAGGCAAATACATGGTCACCTAAATGTTTTTGAGTTTTGAGGTTTAAATACATCTGCTATCTAAGTATTTGCACTTCAGTATTTTAAGTATTTTGGACTTGTCTTAAGAAGTAAATCTTTCACAAGAACAAATCAAAATATCTTTACCAACTCCTAGATTGTTTTAACTATGACTGATAAGCCATTTTTGTCATGACAAATGACTTGGTGAAGTTCATTTTCCCCAGTGATAGTTTGGACTTCATAGCCAGAATCTACTTCTTTTGCAATGTAAAAAGAAAAAAACACAATTAGAAAGAAATGTATAAATAACAAATCAACCCTAAAATCATTCAACATGAACATGAGTTTTCCATAAATTTTTCCTTTAAAGAAAACATATTTTATGACCATGTCAAGGCCAAAAGATAAATACATGTGATTCTCGGGGCACAAAGAAATACACTATTCCCCTTTAGTTCTCATCCCCCAAAACATAAGAAATGAAATGATTTTTCTAAACACCTAGTGCCAGACCCTCCCAGCTTCGGTGATGATTCCTGCTCTGCCCGCACAAATTGTAAAATGAAACCATCCGGTAGTAGTTGGAGCCTCAGCATTATTGCTAAGACGAACCCATATCGACTGAGCACCTCCAGGGTACCTGGCACTGAGCTTCCCACCCATCTATCAGATATCATCACATGCTTCAACCTAACCTACTTAACAGGCATCCCGTGGGATCCTACTATGCAGTCTACACTTTGTCTCCAGCTGAAACAAGGGCCATGACATCATCTCACTGCTCTTAACCTCATACCTCTTAGCGCAGGCAGCTGATACGAAAAGTTGCCTCAGAAGCGGTGGATCTCAGTCTCTCTTCTCCACATACTTGCTCTTGGGTGCCCAAAGTTAGGAACGTCCCGGAAGCCCACCCTTCCCTTTCTCTCCCACTCAAGAAAATGCAAGTCAGTGGTGTGACTTTTTTAAAGGAAAAAAACCCCCACTCTGACTTATTTCTTTAAAAATCCACGAACTCTATTACTTTATTAGCAAAACCTAGTTATAATACACCTCACACCAAACACTGCTCTGTGAAGTATCTGATAAATGCTCTCCGCTATAATACACTAAATCAGAATGACTGGAATCACATGCAAATAAATAAATCCACAGTGGACGGAGAAGATATAATAAACTGTTGACAGGCTGAACAACAGTGAAAACAAAAACAAAACAAAAGAACACAAACTGGTGGGCTAGCCTAGAGTAAATGGTTAACAATTTTATGATTTCAAAACGGATTCATTCATTCAGCAGGTATCATGTGCTTACTATATGCAGTGTTCTATGCACGGGGATAATAAAATATGGTCTGGAGTTTACATTTCAGTAGAGCAGAGATAGACAATGAGCAAATATAAACAAGGAAATATATGACAGGAACATGAATGAAGGAAATGAAGCTGAACAGCATGACAGGAGTGACTGGCAAGTTACTTTAGATGCAGAGCCCAAGGAAACTCTCTCTGGAAAGATACATCTTAAAGATCTTGGGCTTCCCTGGTAGCGCAGTGGTTAAGAATCCGCCTGCCAGTGCAGGGGACATGGGTTCAAGCACTGGTCCGGGAAGATCCCACATGCCACGTAGCAACTAAGCCCGTGCGCCACAACTACTGAGCCTGCGCTCTAGAGCCCGTGAGCCACGACTACTGAAGCCCATGCACCAGAGCCCGTGCTCCGCAACAACAGAAGCCACCGCAATGCGACGCCCGTGCACCGCAACAAAGAGTAGCCCCTGCTCTCTGCAACTAGAGAAAACCCGCGCACAGCAACGAAAACCCAATGCAGCCAAAAATAAAATAAATAAATTAAAAAAAAACAAAACAGAACAAAAAAACTTAAAGATCTTACTCAAAAGAGGAGCTACCTTTGCTTTAGCGTTCAACAATTTACATCAATAAAACTCATTATTTTCAGCTCCTCTATTCATATGGCATCTACTACAAACTGTTTTGAATGACACTTTAATATAAAAATATATTAGGTGGTTGTTATTGCACATAACTTTTTCTCACAACTGCTACTGGAGAAAATCATTCTTACATGAAATAGAAAACATCTTTTCATTTTGTTTTGGCCAAAAGTAGAAAGGCCAGGTAGTAAAAGGTAATAAAATTCACAACACCTTTTTCATTTTGAACCAGAAAACTCTAACATTTGAAAAAATAACAATGTCTTGCTTTCCTTATTAATCTTATCATTGCATTTAGTTCAGGGGCCCATTGGTCAACAAGAGAATAAGCCCTAGATAAATAAATGGGGCTCCTTGTGATGACATAAGCTCCATTCTTGCTCTTCAGCATTTGGAAATTTTATTTTACAGTTTAACTATGTAGTTAAGAGGGTCTATGTTCTTCCAATTCACTGAACACTGACAACTTTCTCTCAGGACAGAGGCCCTAAAATACACTAAGGTTATGGTAGGTTTTCCTTGCAAGTGAAGCGGTCAGGGGCTCTGTCACGACACCCCCATTTCAATATCCTCCTTATGGACATTTCTTAAGATGTTGAACTCAGATTCTACACTGATTCACTCATTTCAGACACAAGTCCCAGCATGTTTGACCCTTGCAGCCTATTGAGGAGGATGATAACAACGCTTTAGCCTGTCTGGGTTCAGAAACAGGTAGAACACACATGTTATGAGCTGGAGAAGCATTGTGGAATGTTGTTCCTAACTCTAGCCACATTAGGACATCACTTCCCATTCTAGTTAGGATATATTAAGTGGGAACCTTAAAAACATGCTACTTCATGAGGACAGTGAATCTAATGATATGGGCTGGGGAAATGATAGTTCTTCAAGGAATAACTGAAAAAAATGAGAATGTTTCACCCAGAGAAAAGGCTAAAGGAAATCATTTGAAATATTTGAATAATTGAAATTTATGAAGTGCTTTATTTCATAGCAGGCCAAAAAGTAAAATGATTAAGTCCAGGAATTTGCTACCAGACAGAACTGTGTTCAAATTCTAGTCCTATGACTCTGTAGTAGTTGGGCAAGTTATTTAATTTTTCCCAGTCTCAACTTTCTCCTCAGTAAAATGGGAATAATACCACCAGCCTCATAGGATTACGAGTATTAATAACTCAGTGTATAAAGTTCTCATTAGTACCTAGAACATAGTAAATATTTAATAAATGGTTACTGTTACTTTCCCAACAACCCTATGACATGAACAAAGTAAGACTTGCCATTTTGCAGTTGAAGAAACAGTGAGTCAGAGTATTTAAGTCACTCCCTAAGGTCAAAGATGAGGACCTAGTATTAAAACTTGCATTTTTAGTTAATAGCACTTGAAAGGCAGTCATAGAGTAAGCTGAACTACTCTTTCAGAGAACAAGAACCAATTGGTGAATAATTCAGGGAGACAGAGTTGGGTTTAATCTAAGTAAGATTCATTTGTCAGATGTCTTGGATACCAAAGAAAATCAATTATATTGAAGGAGAAATTAAATCAAATAATGGCTAACTTTTCAATTCTCAATGTTTTAGCTGAATTCTTGTGTTAGTCTTCTTAGAAGGTGTGATGTTGTGATTTATAATAAGAAATATATAGTCGGTCTTGTTCCCCATTCCTGGCACAGAGCTCCTAAAACTCTTGGAATTTCCTAAGTGAGAAGAGCCCTGAAGGTGTCTTTTGTTATGTTAATGAGGTGGCTTTGGGGAAGTCCCTACTAATCTAACGGTGGGGGCCAGTTGCTGTGGGAACCAACCCTGTGATTAGAGGGTTGGAACTTTCAGTCCCACCCCCACCCCACCCCCAGTCACCCCCTTACCCTGTCCCCAATCTCCTGGGAAGGGAGAGAGGCTAGAGACTGAGTTCAATCACCAATGGCCAGTGATTTAATCAATCAGCCTGTGTAATGAAGCGTCCATAAAAATCCAAAAGGGTAGGGTTCAGAGAGCTTCCAGGTTGGTGAACATGTGGAGATCTGGCGAGAGGGTCTGGAGAGGGCATGCAAGCTCAGAGCCCTTTCCACATACCTTGCCCTATGCATCTCTTCCACCTGGCTGTTTCTGAGTTATATCCTTTTATAAGAAACCAGTCTTAATCAGTGATGCAACTTAATGATCTTCAGACATAGGTCCACAAATGTTAACTCATTTTGGTTAACTTACTGTGTTGTCAGAAGACAACTCTACTGAATCTCAGAAGCTCAATTTAAAAAAAAGGTATGTGGGGCAGGTGGAGGTAGTGATGAGAATAAAAAATTTTAAATACCTGAAAAATCTAGGGGTATCTGATTTCAGACACAGTGAATCCTGCTAGCACCAGAATATCTCTTTCTCCATCTCAGTTCCGCGTTCCTCCTGGACCTCATTCCCAATGGGCTTTCACATTGCTTCTGAAGTAGTTCCAGGCTGCCACAGTTCCAGGCTTACGTTCTACTAGTTTAGTAACAACAACAACAACAAAGAGCCTCCTTCTCAATAATTCCCCCAAAGGCCCCAGGATTGCTTCTCAGTGAACCAACTTAAGTCACTTTAGAGGTTGTAGGTTTCCAACTAAGGGCATGCACTCAGAAGTCACCTTCCCAGGTTTGTCATTTACTGTGTCTCAGTTGAGTTACTTAACCTCTTGTGACTCAGTTTATCATCTATAAAATGGGGATTTTAACAATATCTCATTGGGCTGATATAAGAATTTAAATAAGTTAATCAACCTCAAGCACTTAGAACAGTGTCTGATATAGACTAAGGCCTCAACTAAGTATTAGTTATTAAATGCCCATCCCTGAACCTACTTTAATCAGCTAAGTCTGGGAAATGTGCTTTCTGTTTTCCTATTCCAAACTAAAGATTTATAGAGTAGGATTATAAAACTGGAAGGGATTTTAGTGGTTCACCATTAGTTTTATTTAGAGATCAGAACTAGGTTCAAGCCACTAACCTCATTCTATAGTCTGTTTACTCTGATTTGATGGTGTGGGAGAGATGTTTAGCTGTCCCCAAATATGTATTCTATGCTTCATCCTTGAATTTTTGCTGTCCGCATAGCCACCTAAATAAAGACTACATGCCCCAGCCCCCCTTGCAGTGGCCAAATGTCTGAAGAACGGGACAAAAGTAGATATGGTTATATTTAACTTCTGTGAAGTACTCGTAAGAGAGGAGGTTTGTCTTTCTCCTTCTTCTTCCTTCCTGCTAAACGGAATGTGAACAAAAGGCCTGGGACTGGAAAAGCCATCTTGAACCATCAGGACCACCACACTGCTGTGTGCAATTCAGAAAAAGGCCCACCCTCCCCATAGAACTTGCGGTCCAGGTGGTCTCTTTTTGTGAATTAGAAAAAGACCCTCCTTCCTCCAGACCGACTCAACCAGTGCCCTAGGATGCTTGATAAGCTAGCTGATCATGGGCTTTGACCATGTGCAGGACATGACAAGCAGAACCATATGTGGCAGCTCTCTTGGGAATGGTGATCACACAAGACAGCAACAAGACAGAAGGTGCTTAGGCCCTCTATCACCAGGGAGTGCCACATTGCCTGGATTTTTACTTAAGAAACTTTTCTTCCTTCCTTCCTTCCTCCCTCTCTCCCTTCTTGCCACATCGCCTGGATTTTTACTTGAGAAATTTTCTTCCTTCCTTCCTTTTCTCTTCCTTCCTCCCTTCCTTTCTTCCTTCCTCTTTATCTTTTTTCTTTCTTTTTTGTATTTGTAGCCAATTTAAAATTTTATTTTTATTTTTTTGCATAATTTTATTATTTTTTTAATAGTTGATTTACAATGTTGTGTTAGTTTCAGGTGTATAGCACAGTGATTCAGTTAAATATCTATACATATACATATTCTTTTTCAGATTCTTTTCCCTTATAGGTTATTACAAAATACTGAGTACAGTTCCCTATATTATACAGTAGGTCCTTGTTGGTTATCTAATCCACTGCTATTTTCATTCGCCAGTCCTAACATAGGAGGCTCATTTACAATATACTGGAAGCCCTGGATTTTACTCTTTTACTCTTGGCTATTTCTACTCAGACTCTCCTCTCCCACCCCCCGCTAGATCACATTGCTTTTATTCCGTACTGCATTAATCAGTCACCAAAAGTCAATGCTGCCAATTACCTCCTGCTTTACGTTCTGTGATTTTTCTCTCTTTCCACCACCGGGACCAGAGCTCCCACCAGATTTGGCCTCGTTACAATAAAAAGTAAAATCATAGTTAAAAATAAGGCAATTCTCTACTCTTAAGATTACGTTCCTGGAGGGCTGTCTTCCAGCTTGGGGATCATGCAAACTTTATGCAATTTCTCTTGCCTGATTAGGTCATTTTATTACTTCTGCCTGGAAGCATAAGTAAGCTTAAACTGGTCAATACTGCCATGCCCTTCATAAGCAATTCCAATAAAAAGTATGGAAAGTGGCTTGGATTACTGGCTACTCTTTGCACTTACAGAGCAATGAATGCTCTTTCTGGACCCATCAGCAAGTGAACACTGAGTCCCGAATTGAGGAGTGGTCTTCACCCTCCATTACACCAGAAAAAGAGCCCACTCAACACGCTGAGAATCCTCAGAATTGAAAAACAGAGTCTTCATATTGACCCCTTTGACTTAAAGTTAAGACCATCTGCTAATGGATCGTCTTACCTGTTATTTTCGGCAATAACACCAGGAATGAACCACAGAATTTAGATGGCAGTGATCTCTGTTGTGTTTTTTAATTAGACAGCAATTAATTCATGCTTGACTATTGGTAGACTCATATGCTCCAACTGATGGCAATGAAGTTATGTCCAAAAAAAGCAAATTGTTATTTTATAGCATCTCTTTGACCTCAAAATTTTGGAAAATGATCCCAAACTCAAAATATTAATTTTTTTAAAGATAATTTCTATTATATGATCTCTCAACACCCCTGAGGTAAGTACTCATATTTCCATATTTTGTATATGTAGAAACAGACGAGAAGCAATGAAATGTCCTGTCATGATTACACAGCTAGTGGGAGCTAAATCTAATATCCAGATCTTTTAGATATGCTTTTTTCATTACTCACAATGGTTCACACTCCTCTCTTTCTTTGTAGCTCCATTTCAACCAGCATAAAGTGCCAAATATATCCACAGGCAGTCTCATCATTTCGACTGTAGGATGTGCCAAGCTGAGTGTCTGTTTTGGCCTTGGCAGATGTCCTGATTACCTCCATTAATGCAAACAGCTCACCAACTCTCTATCACCCTTTCTAATTGGTTCAGCTCCCTCAGGCTGCTGGCTGTTATCCTCTTTCATAAGTCTTACATCACTACGTAAGAACATTTGCAAGATTTAATTTGCTTGACAGACCAAACAACATTGTAAACCCACCTTTTGATTTTGGCTGAATTGATATTCAATCTTGAAGCTTTAAAATGACCAAGTAAAGGACAAATGCAGTATATTCTCTTTTAGAACAGCTGTGCAAATAGCTTTCATGTTTGGATTCAGGCTTTTACTTAATTCATTGAAGATGCCCTTGAAGAATCATATTTGGTTCTGTTTTGGGTGGGCTCCAAAACTTACTAAAAAGCTTTGCATAAGAGCAAAATATTCATAATTCTATGTGGTAGCTGTGATACAACAGACTCATATTCTTAACAGTCTATTCACTGTCTTCTATGCAGTTGTGTCTTTAAACTGGAGGAAAAAATTCAGACCCACCAGCATTCGCCATAAAGTCACATCACTTAAGACCAATCAAATTGGCCTTGAATATTTCAGATCTTCTGCTTTCTTGTTGAAAACAGGAAGCATATATTCTTTCTAAGTTCATGCAAAATTTTTTGCTCCCCAAGTGAATTATTTTATTCCTGGCATTACTGAGTTCCACGTCAATTGAAACATTTTTGGAATTGCGCTAAAATATGTCATTTGGAAAAATCAGTTTAAAGTACTGAAGACTTGGCCATCTCCACGTAGTTCTTCTAAATAAATAGAAAAATAACCATGATTCGTAACAGAGTCACAGAATATACCTTATAGCCTTGGCTGGGAATGAAACAGGGCTCTGCAAGTTGCAGCAGATACCAGTAAATGTTCAAAGTAGCATTTTATTCATATATTACCCAAAGTTAGGGAAAAAAGAAAGGAAAAAACTAGTAGCAGCAGTTGTAACTCCAATTTGACTCTCTATGTCAAGGCTTTTTAAATTGGGCCTGATAAGACTGACTCCTACTCAATCATGCTCATATGGATTTAGAAGCACAATATGCCTCAAGAGGTCTCTCTTCTGGACCCATGTGGCTGCTATGGAGTTTCACATGTCTTACATGTCATCATGTCTAACAAATTGTCAGTTGTGCATGAATTAGCACAAAGCCAGAGAAGCTTTTTAGAAGATTTTTAGGAGAGGAGCTTCAAGATGGCGGAAGAGTAAGACGTCAAGGTCACCCTCCTCCCCACAAATACATTAGAAGGTTTTTAAAAATCCACAGGTTTTTAAACAGTACAAACCATCCTACAACATTTAGGTGTAAGTACCACATAATGTTTGAAAATAGTATTACCTGCCTCAAGTTTTCATCCTTCTATTTTATGACTTAGCCAATAACCCACTTCTATCCGGGAAGACTTTCCCAACCTCCAACCCCAAATTTGGAGCCCCCTTGGAAATGCTTCCTTGGTATATACTCTGCTGTTCTGTTAGACTAAGGGACCTCTATTCATCCTTGTGTTGAGAGTGTCTTAGCACAGTGCTCAAATTCATTCTGGAATGAAAAAATGCCCGACTCTCCATTGTGGGGCCTCTGAAAACATGTTATTGGGTCCCTCTTGTCAAGGTCACTGAATGAAAAGTGGAGACAAATTCAATAGCCGTTTCACCATCTACGAAAGACAGACACAGCTTTCTATTATCTACCTCAAAGATGTCAGAGAGAAAATAATGAAAAGCTCTTTGCACATTTAATGCAGATATCTCAATCAAGTAGTACTCAAAAAGTATCACCTAACGATTACTGAGGAAGGCTATGTGAGTGGTGGTGGAAGATGGGAATGAGAGTAGGGTGGGGCCACACACCCTTAGGTGGCTGTTCACTGGCCCCTGAAACAGTGAGCACACAACTGAAGAACACCTGTAGAAAGTGAGGGCATTTTTTGGTGGTATATGGAATAGAGCCTTAAAAGAATTTCTTTTAATTAAAAAAAAAAAAACCTCTTTTTCAGCTCAGGTCTATGACCTACATTAAAAAGTACCATGACTTGGAAAGATAGAGACCCAATTGTGAAATTGTGAAGGACAAAAAAGAATATAAAAAATCTTCCTTAGAAGCCTACCTTTTCTTGAAAAGCTCTTGTTCCAAAATGCTCTGTATGATGACTGTTAATTTGTACTGAGGGGCAATGATACATTTGCAGGCATAATCCCCAAACCTGCAAGGTCACTAAAATCGTATTTCCCCATTCTTCCCTCGCACTAATGTTAACAGAGAGATATGAAAGCAGACTTAAGGAAATTATGACCTATCTGTGAAAACATGACAGCTTTAAGCAAGAATATTGGTCCTGCTTTGTATTATAGCCACATGTTCCTACTTTTTCAACAACCTTGAAAAATAAATATTTAAACTCCAATCTTCAATAAAGTCCCTCTACATTTGTTGTCAGCTTTTGCTTGTCTGCTTAGTGCCTTTAGTTCTTAGATGTTGCACCTGGAGATTCTTGCTTGCTTTATGATGTAGGTTTATATGCCCTTTAATTGAAAGCAAACCGCCTTAGATAAGCCAGTGACAACAATGTTACAAGGTCCACTTTCCGTTAAAAGGCAAATAGAAATATTAGGCTGTTCTCTAAAATGAAGAAAAACACATAAAAATACACCGCAATCTGCCACACCACTTCCTTTATTGGAGATAAAACCCCATAGCCTAAAATGCCTCTTTTGTGTTTTTCCCCCCCTGACAGGAGTGGGAGAGTGTAAGGAACTGCAGTTCTCAATGACTAACCTTTTCTCACTGTATAACATTTCTTTGCCCAAAGAAAGACTTTAGTCATAATGTTAAGTATTATATTCATGTTACTACAATAACTATCAACTTTCACCCCAAGTTTTGTTTAATCTTCTAATTATTACTTGTTCAAAGCACTTCATTAAAAAGAAAGTAAAAGTGAATATGGAAGGATGACAGGAACATATACCTCACTCGTAAGCAGTGTTTGCTATTCTTTTGTGGAGGTTAAAGTGAGTCTGTAAAATGGCAGGAAGAAAAAGTGACATTATCTTTAAGGCAATATAATTTCTATAAGATAGCTTCATGATTTTAAGTAGCAATACGACAACTGATCAAAAAGGAAACAGCTGGTTAACATATGCTAAGGCCTCTGTCTGCATGACTGTGAGCGTGTGAACTGGGACCTCTAGAGTTGTTACAATGTACAGCCTGCATGGCTGGATCTTGCAGTTGCATTCTTTTTTTTAAAAAGAGACAAATGTTACTGCTGATGGAACTGTTACTGCAACAAATGGTAGGTTTTAGAATTTACAGAAGTTCAAAATTCAGCAGTCTCCAAAAAACTACTGAGACATTTCAATTAATACCAAAAATATTACACTATGGGGAGACAGACTGGAAATATTTTTCCAAGCACCTAACAGTGGTTTTCAAATAATCAGGGAAGGAAAAGCTTTCAAGGTTGAATAGTTAAATGCATACAATGGAGGAATACCCCTCTGGGATTACTATCTTTCACCCAAGTTTCTTTGGTTTTAGATAAAAACCATACAGCCTCTTTTTGGTTTAATGAAAGACCCTAGACAAATGGGTTCTGTTCCTGACCTCACCAAACAGCACTTACTAGCCAAATATGCACTGTCTGGTAGGCACATTAGTAGAGTATCAAAACATGGCTTTATTTTAACTAAGCATTATAAAAATGTACAGATGTACAAATTTGCCTAGTATTTCATGGGGCTGTTGCTCTGCCTTCAACAATTAGATTGCATTGTAGCTGTTAAGACCAGATTTGTGGCAGTGTGTGTGTCATTAACAATTTTTCTACCAAGCGCAAATAACCCACTACAGACTGAAAACAAAACAAAACAAAACAAAACAAAGCAAAACAAAAACAAAGTCACCTTTACATTTGGTCATATTGATATTCAACGTAAGACCACATGTCACTAAGCAAATCCTTCAAACTATAGTTGGGAGATACTTTCTAAACACCGTGGTCTTAAGAACAAGGAATTTAATGGTAGTGCAAGCCTATCTGTTCATCGTCCTCAAAATAGAACAGGACCCATCTTCTCGTGAATTTTAAAAGACACTGGAATGTTTTTATGGGAAAGCAGGTTCAAAATAAGAAGTACTGATAACGTTATAGTGAATATACATATCTCCTACTTCAACCCTTTCCCACCGGAATGTGAAAAGTGAATAAAGACAGCAACATTTTTCAAAAAGTTAACTTATATTAAAAATATTTTTATAAACAATTTTAATACTACAAAGTAGTATTGCAATACAAAGCAGTTCAAATATTAACTGTTCT
This sequence comes from Balaenoptera musculus, assembly GCF_009873245.2. Classification (NCBI taxonomy): domain Eukaryota; kingdom Metazoa; phylum Chordata; class Mammalia; order Artiodactyla; family Balaenopteridae; genus Balaenoptera; species Balaenoptera musculus. The sequence goes on from NC_045794.1 coordinate 58,145,403, forward strand.
TTAAACTGTTAAACTTTATTATAAATTAAAATTTCTTTACAAAAAAAATTGCACATAATATTTGACCACTCTTAGGTTCTGATGCACTGGCATTTGCAATAGTTTCTTTAATCTTCAAGTTAAACAGTCTCGGCAAGGAGTCCAGAACGTAGAAAGGGCAATAAACAACCCTGTTAGAGCATTCAAGTGCAACTAGCAGACTTGTGGCCATGGCAGTTACACTTTCCTTAAGATGGACTGCTTAAGTTTTAAATCCTGAAATGAAGAATCTCAAAAGGTTTAAAGAGGAAAAACTAAAAGGGACTGCCGGCTTTTTACTGTAAACACAGCCCTGGAAATTAAATCCCAAACAAGAATCTCTCAGGCATCAGAGAGTGTCAAGTGAATCAGGAATAGCACAACATAAAGGAAGGGGGAAAAGTAAAAAATAAAAACAAAAACAAAGCAAAATGAAAATAAATGTCAGTCACTTTGAGGAACTATACTTACGTACATGATGTTATGAGAATCTGGCAGGGCCTAGAAGCAGGCCAAACAGGAAGTTCATTTATCCAAGCGAAGAGGGTCATGTTCATTGCTTCCGGTTTTGAGGATAGGATATTGTAGGGGACTTGATATGATCAGTAATGCTTGTCTGCCTTACACAGACCTTAGCCAGGGATCAGCCTAATCTTGAAGGATCATTCAAATAATATTTGGCAATTATTATAAGGACTTAGAACTGACTGCACCCAGTGTTCAGTGATTCTTGCTTTCTGTTTTGTAACTGTTTAAATTTAAGAGCTCATTTAGGCTGACTCCAATCTCTTGGCACTTGGAAACTAGTTTTCTCAGGTTATCAGTTTTACCTCCTTCTGATGCTTCAAACAAGAGTTGCTGTAAAAGACAGGGAAGCACAGAAGTAAGACTTAGCTAGATTTTGAGCATTACCACATCAATGGATATGGCACATGCAGAAAATTTATAGGAAAACTTCAAGATGAAATAAAAGATAAAAAGCATTACATCTTTCCACAGTGATGCACAAAGAGGTAACTTCTGTAAGGCTCTCTGATATAAACGGTGGACCTATAAGATAGATATATATACAATTCCATCAGGAAATGTGGTGGAAAACACCTTCATAATCCTAACTATTTGAATGGTACTGCATAATATAATAACATTCAAGACAACATGGTTATGCTGGATTTTGGAGTTTCCAAACATTTAGAGTTCTTAGAATGTTAACTTCTATGCTTTAATCCTTTTAAATTGAGAAGTCAACAAAAAGGGCAGAATAGCTATTAAAAAAAAAAAAAGCAACCCATCTGATAGTCAATCATGGCTTACCTCTCTTTGTCCCTTTAGAACAATCTCAGCAGCAATGGCTCTAAGAAAAAAAAAAGGAATATAGAAAAGGGAAAAGAAAAATTTATATATCTTTGAACAAAATGAGATACTACCACTGGCAGAATACTGACTGTGGGAATCTGAGTACAAAACTTCCTGAAAGTAACAGGCTAAATTTCCAAGGAGGGTAACCTATAGTGAAAAGAAAAATTCAACAATTTTTATCAACTTTACAATAATAAAGCAGACCAGTGTTTTGAACATAAATAACGTTCAGGAAAAATACTCATAATTACTAGTAAAAAAAAAATACTTGGCACTAACACCTTTAAAAGAAAGAAGACATCAGATTATAATAGGGGGAAAACCCCGCATTTCAAAAGAGATAGTCTTAATATGTGTATAGCAGATCTGTTTGTTTGATAACAGTATTGTTATCTATATGTTCTCCTTCAAGGAAAAGTAAAACTATCCATTTTGCTTTTAGAGGCAATTGTTAATGAGCACTCCTTCACTCTTGGTATAAAACCTCAGCAAGTGCCAAAAACAAATCTAAATTAGAAGAGAGATCTCTCCGGGGGGAAAAAAATAGATGTCATTTCAGATTTACCTGTCTGGAGCAAACCTTATAAATAAAAGCAATAGCTATAAAAACATGTACATGATTGTTGCATTACATTTTCCAGGTGGCCAGGCATGTTGGGATATTATATGTAAACATCTTGGCTTGAAGTTTCAGAATCTGAACATTGCTTTCTTCCCATTCATGTTGAAGTAGCCTGTAAAGTACATTCAGGAAAATGAACAAAAGCATTGCAAGTATAGGGAACTCCAAATGAGCTCTATGAGCAGAATGTTTGATGAAGCATAATTTTTGGTCAGTTAAATTCTATCAAGGCTATTCAGCAAGTATTTGTAGAATGCCTCTTACAAAAATTACCCTGGGAAAGAAACATGCAAACTAGCAAAAGGTCCAGTCAAGACCCATACCATCTTCAACAAACTAAAATAAGGCTGATGTATTCCTATAGGATACTAAAGCATTCTCTCCAAATTACACTCCACATTCTCCCTCCCCGTAAACTTTCTAAAATAATAATTGATATATTAGTGCAATTTCTTGGTATTTTTCTTTCTTTATTAAACACAGTATACTTAATTGTGAACGTTTCTTGAGCTAAAATGTAATAAGTATGGTGACTAATTATTAAGTTCTCTATTCTGAAAAAAAAAGGACAAGGATGACCTTAAGGAAATAAGAAGTATCAAAAGTGGAACTTTACCAACAAAACCAACAATTAAACTACCTATATTCCAAAATGCCTATCATTATAGAAACTACTCAAAACATCAGCACATTTTCTATTTCACATGTTTTATCAAAGGTGATGTTTTATAATACAAATTTCTATAATTAACTTTGGCAGATTAGCATGCTTACTAAGAATTTTTATTATAAAACACTATGGCGGGCTTCCCTAGTGGCGCGGTGGTTGAGAATCTGCCTGCCAATGCAGGGGACGCGGGTTTGAGCCCTGGTCTGGGAAGATCCCACATGCCGCGGAGCAACTGGGCCCGTGAGCCACAATTACTGAGCCTGCGCGTCTGGAGCCTGTGCTCCGCAACAAGAGAGGCCGCGACAGTGAGAGGCCCGCGCACCGCGATGAAGAGTGGCCCCCACTTGCCGCAACTAGAGAAAGCCCTCGCACAGAAACGAAGACCCAACACAGCCAAAAAAAATAAAATAAATAAATAAAATTAAAAAAAAAAAACCACTATGGCGTTATTTTGTTACTCTTATCACAGTCTTAGGCCTTTGTTTTTCAATCTCTTATATCATTTTCCTACAGACATGCTAAGTGGAATGTAAATGCTCTAGAACACAAAGGAATATTTGATAACTATTTTAGGTACCTTATAATCCATAAAACAAGCTTAGAAACATGAGACACAACTGATGCAGTGGAAATGACAGCACAAGTAGAAGCCAAAGCTTTAGTATGCAGTGTACCTTTTTGAATCAAAAAGCACAATTCCTGAGGCTTGAAATGGGTTTTACTCTATCAGAGCAGAAAAACTACAAAGAAATGCTCTAAAAAAATCTTCTAATTGAATGTATGAAATCCCTGGATAAGTGTTTCTCAAATGTGGTTTGAGGGCTCTAGCTCAGGAATCTGCATTTTAAATAACCATCCCATGAGATTCTGATGCATGCTAATATTTGAGAATGGCTAAGAAGTCATAGTAGGACTTCCCTGGTGGCGCCTGCCAATGCAGGGGAAACGGGTTCGAGCCCTGGTCCGGGAAGATCCCACATGCCGCGGAGCAACTAAGCCCATGCACCACAGCTACTGAGCCTGCACTCTAGAGTCCGCGAGGCACAACTACTGAGCCCGCGTGCCACAACTACTGAAGCCCGCGTGCCTAGAGCCCATGCTCTGCAACAAGAGAAGCCACCGCAATGAGAAGCCCGCACACCGCAAGGAAGAGTAGCCCCCGATCGCCGCAGCTAGAGAAACCCCATGCACAGCAATGACGACCCAATGCAGCCAAGAATAAATAAAAAATAAAATAAGTTAATTTAAAAAAAAAGTCATAGTAACCAAAATATACACGGGTGGCTGCTTATCTCTTTAACACTTAAAAAAAACCTCTTAAGTAATACTCCTTTGCTGCATAAAACATGCTTTGTGCTTATAATGCATGTACTACGGACAGATGGTGTGTGCTTAGGGGACACAGGTGAACTTTACTTGAATTATATGCCTCCTTATAATCTGCAGTTTTCTGAAGTGACCAGATCTCCACACTGACTTTTACATGAATAGTTACATATTGCTTAACAACTCTGAAATTAAAGTGGAAATGAGGCGATAGCCAAAGAGCAGACTATTAGCAAGTTTTCAAGAATAATTTTATATGAAGAGCCTATACAATTGAGCTGAGAATTTTATTTTTTCTTACCTCAGTGCAAGTCCAGAATTAGACGGCATAATTGAGCAAAACCGTTCCAAGGTTTTGGAATGCTGGATCTTTGGAATACAGCTCAAATAAAAGAAAATAACCTGTGAAGGTTGGGGAGGTGGGGAAAGGAATACAACAAAATGTGAAATCCAGTTACCTATGTGTTTTAATGAGAAAACCAAAATGGTCTTTAAGACATGAATGTATAAATTATAACAATGTATGATGCTGTGAGTTACAGTTCCTACCATTAATTATATTAGTGACTTTCCAAATATGAATTAGGAAATATGGTCTAGTGATGACAGCCATGGACTGAGAACACTGACAAGAAGCCAGGAGTCCGGGTTTTCATTCCTGAGTCTACCTTTACTTGCTGTATAGCTGGGCAAGTCATAGGGCTAATAATACCTGCCACATCTTGCTCATGGAATGCCCGTGTGTAAATGACTTAATGTCCATAAAGTGGTTTGAGATCCTGGGATAAAGAATGGCATAGAAGTACAAAGCATAATAATTGGTTATCCCGGTAACAACAAAACCACCCCACCAAAAAAAGAAATAAATAAAACACAGAGATGTTTTAGTCTATACTGAGCTTTAGGAGGAGCTTTTAGCTTACACGCACTGAATAAAAGGGGTCTCTGAAAATAAACCACTTTTTTAAAAACCCTTTGCTTCACTGCCTATAAGAAGATGACCTTATAAATATATCAATATCCAGACTCCACTCTTAAAATTCCAAACAGCATCTGATTTCAGCTTTCTTATGTCCTATGTATAGCTATATCTGCTTGACAAAATACTGATAAAAAGAGCAGCTACAACATGTAAGCACATTCTTACTTATTTTGAAGTTATGGAATTTTTCATTCAGTAAAATTTCCAATTACTCAAGCAAAACATTACTGACATTATTACAATAACTTCTTTTGATCTCTCTTCTTTAATACGTATTAAACCTTAACATCTCTTCACTTTTGCTTCAATGTTAAATTTTCTTAAATAGAAGATAATCAATATGCACATTTTATCTTAACTGAACTTTAAAGGGCTCTGTGCCTAGATTTTGAAGAGATAAATAGAAAACATGGTCAAGAACAACAGTAAATGCTAGTAAAGTGGTCCTAGGAAAATCTCTCGATATTAAACAGGAGTTTTGCTATCATTTAAGTCCCCTACTTTTGTATAAATATCTAAAGAAAATAAGCTTTAAATTCTTACCCTATTATGAAATTCATAGTTGGACCAGTAATCAGCACTGCTAAAAGGAATGGGGTATCGGGCAGGGACTGTAACCAAACATCTATTCACTAAATCAGTAAAAAATCTGAATTCCTGGACTTTGTTTCTGGATCCAGCAGCTCTATTATTGGCAAAGACAAGATAACTGCCAAAAGAAAAACATCATAATTTAGAATAATTAAGCCAGTAATTCTCTAACAAGAAAGCTCATCACCCCTTCCCCAACCATACCCCCTTATTTCAAATCCCATTCTTACTAAGAGGAATTAAACTTACTCCATCCAAATCTTCTGCACTATATCAGACTTCATGGCCACCCCTAACGCTGCCTCATATGCCTCCACTGTCTCTTTAATACTTGATTGAAGAGGATGACAAAGGCTGTTTAAAAAAAATGAAGGAAAACATTGTATGTCTACAGCTCAATTCAATCAGGTAAAGGAATGACAAAGTATAAACATTACAGATATTACTACAATAGAATCCTTCTTTTGATCTTTCTTTTTTTAATAACGTATAAACCTTAGCATCCCTTAAATTTTGCTTCAATGACTTTAGCAACAGGTTAATTTTAACACAGTGTAATTCAGTAATAAATAACAAATGCAAGCCTAGTATGCAACATTTCTCTCCACAGTAGATAATGTCTCACCAGTATATCAGCCACAAATAAGGAACTTGGTGGTTAAACATTTCATCATCAAAATTTCCTTTACATAAACGGGCTGGAATATCAAGTGGTCCTGGGATATTTAAGAGATGCCTGAGGAAAAAAATCATGTTTGAAATTATGCCTATGTACACATGGATTACTAATGCTTTTTTAAAAAAAAATCCTGTTTCAACTAAAACTTCCTTGAAATATTTTTATACGGTAATGAGACTTTATTTTCATGTGTATACCACACCACTTTGGTCACATCTCCAGCATCATATATTTATTATCTTATACCTACTTGAATAACTCCTCTTCTAAAATGAATTTTTAAAATTTTATAGCCCAAATTAAACAAACCACCATAATCATCTAATGAAACCTAATTAAAAACAGAGAAGAACAAATGAGACTACCAAGTATCTAAAATTTTCCCACAAAATCTGTACTTTCTTGAAAAAAAAAAAATTCTTTGAGTTATAAAACTTGATATCTGAAAACAATTTCTCCCTCACATACACACATACACACAAATACCACTCTACATTTAATTTTAGACATGATATAAAAGCATATTCTATAACATATTGGCCCATAAGGCACTTGTCAAAAAGAGGTATATGATCAAGTAAGATTGAGAAATACCGCAAATTAAAGCCCCCTCTTAAAAAGCCACAACACATATTAGGATATTAAAGGCTCTAAGAAGCCAATCAGTAAAAAAATCTATTTTACTTTGGTAATTCAGGTTCCCCCCCAATATATTTGAATCTGTGTGTATAACATTACCAGCATCTTCAGGAACAATGTTTTTAAAGGAAATACGTTGATTTCGACAATGACAACCTAGTATAACTGTTCACAGTGAATTTAGCAATTATTTCAAGGAACTAAGTTTTAATGGATTAGAGAGGCTGTATGGCGGCTGGGGTGGGGGAGGTTGTGTGCTGGGGGCCGTAGGAAAGGGAAGAAATGGTACTTCTAGAAGTCAGATTATCATCCCGACTTGGCCGTAACTAGCTGTATTACCATGAGTTAATCACTTAACTTCTAAGAATATTGACTTTTCTCAACTGAAAACTGCAGTAAGTAAGAAGAGGTAACTTTAAATCTAATCTATGTAAGACTATCCCTACGCCAACTTCAGTAAGGTGAATGAAATCCCCAAGTTAACTTTTATGGTTATCTACTAATCTTCAAATTGATTTGAAACACAGGAAAATTACCCCATCTAGATCTTTCTGTCTGTCTTTATACTAAATTTTACACATAAAATTTTCCAGTATAAAATTTATACTAAATGTTATATAGAAAGACAAATGACAGACTCTAATTCTAAATAAATATTACAGTTCTACATACTTTGTTTTACAATTTCTACTCATGAAATAAAAAAGTATTTTGAACTTATTAAGAGCACTGACTTCTCCTATTAATAAGCTTCGGCTCTTTTATAAATTTAAAAAATTTCTATCAATACCAAGTAAGTATGGCAATGCTGAAAACTCTCTCACTTACTGCCATTCTCTTAATATTTGACTCAAAAGATTTCCTAAGTTAATAGAAATACACACTCTGTAAATAAGGACTTCAAACTGTCTAAATAAACTAAGCACAGGATACCTTTTCCTCATAATTCTTGGTGAATTATGAATTACAACTTTACACAAAAAAATTAATAAAGCAAGATGACTTAGCAAATAATCAGAAGATTATTTGGAGGTAGCCCACTTTCACATTTTTATTGCCACTTATTTATTCTGCTTCATTAAGCTGACATCAAGAAGATCTGAAGATCTTTGACCATGGCACAAACTGGCAGCATCTTCTTCAAAGCTAAAACAATTACCTCCATGCTGAAGGGAAGATCAGAACCAGCAAGTCTTTAAAAGTCTGGTTCAGCCTTGAATTTATCCTGTGCTTAAGTCTGAGATGTTAAAGCAATCTAATTTAAACAGGGAGAAAGTCAGCATGGGGAAGCTAAACAATCTCTAAATTTCTCACACAATAGTTAAATTTTTCTCTATTAATTTGCATTTCAAATTATTCTTTTGGAATTAATTATAAGATGTTAATCTATATGTAGCAAAGCAGAAAGACTTTCAGGAAGAGTACTAAAATCACTATGTCAATAAACTGGCTACCTACCATAAGAGGACAGATGTAAAGACTCAAGTCTGGTAAAGAATGGTGACCCCAAATTTTTTGCCAAAACTCAAATAAAACTGCATGGTCACAAAATATTCTAGGGTGGATAGACCACTGACTTAACAAAATGTGGGTTATTTTTGAAAATATTTTTTTATATAACACTGCTATACTGTGGGTGGGTGCAGGGAGGGAGCACCTAAGAAAAGAAAAATATATGCAAGCATTAGACTTGCATATATAAATCCAAGACTCTATCTTCACTTAGTATTTTCCACAAGAATATTTTTTTAGGAGATATCCAGCTTAGACCTTTCTTCTCTCAGTTCTTCCTAACATACAATAAAAAAGTATGTCATGACAAATATTTTCCTTTTGATGCTGTTTTACTTAGGATCAGCAAACTACACCTATCTTCATAAATAAACTTTTATTGGAACACAGCCATGCCTATTCATTTATATATTGTCTATGGCTGCTTTCTTGCTACAAAAGCAAGGTTGACTAGTAGTGACAGGCCATATGGCTTGCAAGCCTAAAATATTTACTATCTGGCCCTTAAGGAAAAAAGTTCGCTGATCCCTACAGAGAGATGAGGAGGAAGAAGGAAAGAGAACTTTAAAAGCCTCCAAAAAAACCCCACTCTTTACGATCTTCTGTGGCCTCTTATTGTTGTTAGAACAAGAACTCACAGGGAAGCAAATAAAGGTAGTAAATACAGAACTCTATATAAGCTACTGAGAAAGTGATGGTTGAGAAAAGAATTCTCCAAAGTTTCTTAACAACCTTTCAGAAGTTAAAGCGGTTCTCTTTAGAATTTTTTTTTTTAAAAAGGCATATTATTTACATTCACTTTAAAATCACCAATCCAATAAATTAAAACTCATTTTTTTGAAAATCACTGAGATTGTCTCAGGATAATTTGTTGCTACAGTATTAATTGCTAAAATTAGCAATGACAGTAATTAAAAGCATGGATCACCATGGTGTTAACATAAATTTAGTGTTCTTAATCCAAAGAACGCAAAACATTTTACATCTTGTGTCCATTTTTATTAAATTCTACTGCCCTTATATCAGTTCTGTAAGAGGGTATTCCAGTGTCTTAAAAAAAAAAAAATCAGTCTAAAATATAATCAATCCACCAAGAAATTGGTAATCTTTCCACTGAGCTACACTATTTCTCATTCCTCTACAAATCAAGAGTTCTACAAACTTACCGAAACAGATCCAAGTTACTATACTTCTCAAACCCAGGTTTAAAGAAGGATGCGATAAATTTCCGCAAAAATGGAAGAAGATTATCTCCTCGATTCTATTTTTAAAAGAGAGAGGAGGGATACACATTAGGCTTACAATGTTTAATTAAAATCTTTCAAGGGAGGAAAGGCCCCCCTGCCCCCCCAACCACTGGTTAGATTAGGTTTTTTTGAGTAGGTGGAGGTAGAGATGACTTTTGTATTCTGATCTCCAAATTGAACTAAACATTAAACAGTTTAACACCCAATATACCACAAGCTCAAGTTTCACTCACCAATTTCACCAATTAGCCATTAAGCTCTATTTACATGTTTGGCACTGTGCTAGGTGTTGGGAGTAGGGGAGCTCTAAATCAGAATAAGACATGGTCCCTGCCCTCTAGGAGTTCTTAGAATAGTATATAAAGTAGCTGTAAGCAAAATTACAATGTAATGTAATTAAGTGCAACGGTAGAACTATGCATGAGGTATTATGGCAGAAAGAGAAGGAATACCTAACAGTATTGCAAAGGGCAAAAGGATCAGTAAAAGCATCCTGGAGAGGCTGATGCCTGAAACATCTTAAAGGACGAATAAACGTGAAACATAAAAATATCATATTTAAGAATTATGAAAAAAAAAGAATTGAGTCTTTTTTTTTACCTGCGAGATGAAGAATTTGCACGTATGATAAAAAACCTCTGCATTCTGAAGATTTTTTTCAAATGCAGTAAGCCACACTGCCCTAGCTTTGTCATGCTGATTTGTTTCCAAATATAAAGCAACGAGGGATTCCAACAACTGGCAGTTCATGGGACATGATTCCAATAAATATTTACAAAGCTTCACTGCAGCCTCATACCTTCACAAGAAAAACACACATTTAAACACATGAAAAAATCAATTTTTAACATGAGGTTAACTGCTTGTCAATTAAGTTTTACCTCCCAAGAAGCTGGTGCAGAACAATCATGTTTGTGTAAAGTGGAACACAAGCCTCTACTCTTTCCTCAACAGTAAGGCTCTCATCTGTGCAAGCTTTCACCGCATCTATCCAAAAACACCACAATAACATGAATCAAACATAAAATGAATTATGTGACTGTGTTATTTAAACTCTAACGTAGCCTATTCTTTTGTTTGACTATATCTTATTCACCTTTACTAAACTCCTGGTTTTCACCCAAAGGAGGTATTTCAGATATCTCCAAACTCCTAAAATTGAATCTTTCACCCTCACTTTCCTGTTAAGAATAAAACACCCAATATGAGCTCTTGCATCTTTGCATTTATACTAAATTCCTGAAAAATTATGTCAAAGAAATTAAAGAATGAATTATCTTTTCATCTTTCTCCGACCCACTTCAAGAGGCCTTGCTCTGCTGATCTACAGCCATTTAAACGTCTCCCCCTAAACTAGATCTTTTCCTTACTCCTTCAAAACACTTTTCCCTTTGTAAAGAGTCCTTTAATCGATGTTGCTACTTCTTAGAGAAAAGTCCTCCACTGTTTCACTTCGCACAACTGTCACCATTTCCTCCTTGCCCAAGGTGGTACGACTTCCCAGAACTGCTGAGTTTAAAAATGAATGCCATTCTGAAACAGCACTTCTGAAGTTCACTTATAAGGATCCTATCTAAACAAATATATCTCTACATTCATTTTATCTGATTAGCAATTGATAATGTTCTTCCTCTTCTTTTTAATTTCTTCTTGCCTCTGCTTCCAAGAGATTGTTTATATTTTCTCTTGGTCTCATTCACTGACTCAATTCTCCCTTTTACCCCTTACTGCTATACTTTAAAATCTCCATTTCCTCAAAGAAAGTATCTCATAGCTTCAGCTGGTGAATAACTTACTGGGAGTGCACATTAAAAACTGTAAAGCACTATATAATACAATAATTTCTATGTTGATAACTTTCAAATCCATTTCTCTATCCATAATTGTCCATTTAAGGTGCACTTCCTTATTTCCTTCTGCCAACAAGCATTTCCACTTGGGTGACCAATTATCATTCACAAATACCACTCCTACTACCAAAATCAGTCTTCCCAATTCACCAGTTTTCTATTAGTACCCTTTCCTTTTCCTGGTCTCAAAACCCTGATATCACCTTTGACTACTTTTTCTCTTCTTCCCTGACATTTAATCTGTCCCTAATCTCTATATGGTAACTTAAAATGTCTCCAATAAATACTCTTTCCCAGGTTACTTTTTTTAATGCCTCACTTATGGCTGTCAGCTTCTGGTTGGTTTTCCTACCTTTGGTATCATTTCTCTCCAGCATATTCTTTCTTTCTTAAAGAATCTCTATTGCCATCAAGCCTACCAGACTTAAAAGTTCTTGAAAATCTGGTATCATTTCCACTTATCAAGCTGAATTCCTACTGTTCTCCAGCACAAAAAGTCTCACTTTGATAAGGAGTCTCCCTTCTTCTAATTTCCCTTTAAATCCATTGCACCAATTCCTATCTACTTGTTGCTTTTTGTTTACTTAGCTCGTCTAATAGGAATGTCCTTTTACTTCCTTTCTTCCCTAGTTTATTCAATGAACATTTACTAAGCGCTCAGTACACTGCCAGACATTATAGGCCCTTGAGAAATATAAAAATAAGACAGGAGTCCCATCTTTGCGGAGGAGGCCCACCATGTCAGTCACATTATAGGCAAGCTTCAAAGTCCAGCTCCAAGTCCTAATTCATCTATGAAGACATACTTGATCATGCCAACCTGCAATAATCTCTTCCCTTCAGGTTTATGGCCTGTACCATGTAATTCTCTAAATCACAGATCCCAGTCTCTTCTCTAAGCACAGAATTTAGACTATATACTAATAGACAGTTATGCGGCCTCATATGTTCATTAATTATGTCAGATGTATAGATTTTATCTTCTAACTAGGCTATATACTTCTTATTAGAAGGGAACAGGCTTTATATCTTATATATGTTCCAAAGCAGATACCTCGGTTAGTACATAGAGGAATCAAACTCACTGATTGATGGAGAAAATATTAATTACTTGAAAAAATAAGATATTATCTTTTAACTTTCACCTTGATAGATTGCTTTACAAAAATATACCTGGTTCTATGATTCAATCAACTCATTAAACCTATGTAAATATGCTATATTATGTACATATTTAGCTGATATCCTTTGCCATAATCAGAAAAACGTGGCTTTCATAGATGCCAATGCCCATCTTATCTGATTCAATCCTTAATTTTTTAAGCAGTTACATAATAAAGTGTAAAACCACAACTTGCAATACATAAATTTGTTTCATTTAATTTCAAAGAATCATAATAAGCAATAAGTTGATGTTCTAAATAATTTATAAACATTTATACTTACCTTCAAATACTGCTAACAACATGTCAGGATTAGTCTTTATATCTTGAACTGCTTGCCACGGCATTACAAATGGTTCTATAGTAACAATTCTTGAAGGATTGGCATTAGACGGATCATAAAATTTTGAAGGGAGAACGTTGAATTCAATAAGATGTATGTAGGCCAGCCATGCCAAACATCGATCACTTGCTTTAAGGTATTCAGCTACTATTCCATCATTAGCCAATTTCAATGCATTCTAGGTAAAATGGAAAAATAATCTGAAGGTGTTTTTAAAAATATTCCTAATAAGATTCAACTGTGAAGGCAAAGAAGATTAAAAGTGTTTTGTTTCTTTGGCATGGTTCTTAAATACCTAAGTCAAAATTCTGATACTCACCAATTTTTTTAATGGAAAAACTCTTTAGAGACATCAATACCAGATTAACATAATTTTTACTATGCTAAGGTTTATGACATAATTAATGAAAAGGTTAAATTTATTTGTACATTTTAAGTATCTTGATATTCAAAATCTAGTAAGATAAAGAGAAAAGAGTAAAATAAACAAAAAACCTCACCACACCCATATAGAAGATTTTCACTATGGACTAATTTTTTCCCCTTTTGGTCTGAATATTGAAGTTTATTCTGGTGGGTACTCAGCAAATATTATTTTCATTTAAACCTCATAAACACTCTAAATAAGGTATTATCCCTACTAAATAAGCAAAGGAGGAAACAGCTGTAAACTTACCCAAATTCACACAACTTACCAGTAAGTGGCAAACAAAGATTCAAATCTAAAGCCTGTGTCCTTATCTTTCAACAATGCTACCTGTACTGTTTTAAACCTTTAAAAAATTCTCTACAGAATGTCATTAAATGCTATAATAAATGTTTACCTGTAAAACTGCAAGTGCACTTTGGCATCTTCCAGTAAATATGTGTAGCTGAACTCTAAACAAAAGAGCCTCTAAAAGCTGAAAGGACAGAATATCTGATGGTTCCCGCTTGGCTGCTCCCATCAGGAACTCCATCATTCTCTCACATACGTAATCCTTTTCTTCAAAGGTGCTTTCTAGGTGCAGAAACTGCCCAAAGGGATTTCATATGATTACTCCTGCTTCATAAGAATAATCTAAAACTACAGATTTTTCACATTTCATTAAGAAACTATCACATATTAAAAATTCAATTTCTATAAAAAGGATAATTGCAAATATGTATAAACCCATCGTACAGTACTATAACCTAGATTTCCCCTTCTACCACAAGTTGGAAAGTGGAATCAGATGAAAACTAAAACAATACAGATATACTCTCAGAATTATCACTAAAGCAATTTCACATCTCCTTTCCTTGAATCAATAAATGGCAGCAAGACCATGGTGGATCTCCAAAAGCTCACATGTTTATGATCACATACAATCTGAATTGCTCAGGTGTGTGACTGTATAAAAATTTTGAGAATAGCATTCATATAAGAAATATGTGACAAAATAATTAAAAGATTTAATCTTTTAAAGAAATTAAGAGGTCCTTTAAAGAAAAAACAACTTAAGGAAAAACATTACACCCTATAATTTGTGGTGATCAATAGCATTAACTTTGGTACAAGGCTGCAGGTTAAAAGTCAAGCATTTTTCGTTATCTAAATCTATTCAGTGAATTAGGAGAGTAAGAAAGTGGCAAGTTCATTCATTAAGACATACCATGTTATCCAAATCTATCTGTTTTGAATTTCAGTTAGCAAGTAAATAACAGATCTGGTAGTAACAGTTTATATGAAAGTTTATCTGAATCTAATAATTCCTGAGTTCAGCTGGTAAAAGTTCACATATTAATGAATATTTATTTTATAAGTGAATTAATCATAATTTTAAGTTTAAGCCTGGGTAAGAAACACCCCATTTTCTCAGAGAATGAGGAAAAAACCCACTTTTTCACCAACTCTTTTAAACTTAGCAAGGTTTGATATTAGTATGATTTACAGATAAAGTTTTCTCCGTAAGTAACGAGGGCATATAATAAAAAGACCAAATTATTTCCTGGCTTTCATGAAAATGTTATATAAGCATAAAAAAATTTTTTTTAAATTATTTTCAGGTGCTTAGCAAAAAATTCATTTAACTTTGCCCAAACCAAAACTGCTTAAGAATAGGTTAGTGTAAAATGTTTTAAAATGTTTATGTTTCCTCACTACCAATGAAGTAAACAACAACAACAAAAATCATCTCTTCACTAAATACTGTCTTGTTTAGTCTAAATTAATCCTGACCCAGAGAAGTGGTTTTGAGGTTACTGGACAGTGAAAGTAAGGTTATTATTATATCTGTAGGCAGACAAAACATATGATCTATTAACCTACACATCAATATTTAAGATGACCTAAAGAATTATTGATAGCACACACATACACACACACAACTTTATCTTTTCTACTCACAGTCCAAAAACTTTGATAATCAGGAGCATATTCAACAGCTGTTTCACACATTTCCTGCACCTCCTCCTTGGTTCCTCTTTTTGAGAACAATCTGAGGTAATGACACCAAATTTCTGGATTGTCTTTGTTGCTTTCCAAAGCTCGAGCCAGAACATTTAAAGCAGAATCCAAGGACTCAGAACATAGCCTACATGTTTGAAAGAAAAAGCAGGACCATTTCTTTTAACACTTGAAAATACTTTTTAAATCAGTCTAGTTCTAATAAGTCAACTTTTTAATTCCATTTTCTATTAGAACCTACCAAGAAGCTAGAATCACCAATGACAAAGGGAGGTAGATTAAGATTTTAAATCACATCCATCCAGAACAGGTCCCGATTTCCCACTGACCCAACAATTCCCTTTTAAGTGGATGTTCAATGCGCATTTACCAGATAAAAACACAGTGCTATAAAACCACTAGATTATCAACTTCAAGTGTGCTTTATGTCCATATTCAGCAATACCTTTTATGATTTACACTGGTCCGGGAATGGGAAAAGTTAAACAATTCTCCCTCAAGGCCAGCTACTACCAGCACAAAATAATCAAAGCTTTCAATATAATAGTTCTTTTCAACAGTCAAGGGCTTGCTATCTCTTGGAGAAGAAAACTGTCTGTCATGATCCTATTCATAAAATAATGTACAGTTTTTTGGCCTTCACTCAGTAAATGAGTCAGAAAAGAAAACACTGTAACTTATCCTATTAACATGAAAATGACACACAAGGCAAGTTAAATAAGCACCATATTCAGGTATGTGTGATGTATTAGCATTCTGCAGTGCTACCTTAAAAAAGTTTTTATACCAAGTTTTAAGACAGAGCAGCCTGTTTAAAAAAAAGAAAACCTTACTATTGTAATTCTAAAATTACAGTAATAAATATTACTCCTGGTAATACGAGATTATTCCTGGCAATCCTATCAACAAGTAGGAGTCAAAAAACACAATTATGTAATAGGAGCTGTCATTTTTGAGGTAAATCACTATTTATCTTATTTGAATACACGTAATATAACACCACACACAGAAAAAAGTCAATTCACCAGAATTTAGAGGTTCTTAGACAAGCTTTAAATCTCCAAATTAAAATTAACATAAAATTTAACCTATTCCACTGTGACTTTATCACAATTTTATTGAGACCATGACTACCTGACTTTTTAAAAAACCCAATGATTAATTCTTGGACGTTTGGTAGTGTATGTATGTCCATGCCACTCTCTCACTTTGTCACAGCTTACCCTTCCCCCTCCCCATATCCTCAAGTCCATGCTCTAGTAGGTCTGTGTCTTTATTCCCGTCTTACCCCTAGGTTCTTCATGACCTTTTTTTTTTTTTCTTCTTAGATTCCATATATATGTGTTAGCATACGGTATTTGTTTTTCTCTTTCTGACTTTACTCTGTATGACAGACTCTAGGTCCATCCACCTCACTACTTCTAATAGCTTTTAAACAATTAAGTGCTTTTGGCTTTGTCAAAAAACAAAGACTCCATTGATAGTAGCAAGGAAACCTGATTACCAGAGATAATTTTTTTACTTCAAACATAAAAATATAAATGTGCAACAGTTTACACAAAGATAGAAGGGGACGTACCCCTCATTTTGATTCAAGTACTTGTATGCAAGCTTGAGCCAAAGTTGTACATGAGAAGGATTTTCAAGTACACTTGCTTCTAAATTAGCAATGTCATCAGTCTCATTTGTAAAGTATCTGACATCATCTGGAGTGACAACTGTATCCAAAGCTGGAACATTTATTCGGTTCTCTGGCTGGAAGGCTATAAGAAAAAGCACTATTAGCTTCACAATTTCTCTAAATCCACAAACCCAAGAAAAAATGATTGGCCTTATCTTTAAAATAATCTAAAAATCTAAAGCTCATAGCTTTAAGGTAGAGCAATCATATAGTTTATTGTCCAAACCAGGACACTTCTAAGAGTAAAAAGGGATGTTAATAAAAATTACACCAGGATGACAGGTATAAACTAGGACTCTGCTGGGCAAACCAGAAGTATGACCTCTCTACTCTAAGGGTAAACGACATCAACTGATAATTAACATTCATTAAGTTTTAAGAGAAAGTTATAACAATTTATGAAGATGACTTATTCCATATTCCACTACATCTAAATTAGAGAAAAAGTGTTAATGTAAATAAGTACAGGAGAGCATATTTGCCAATCCACAAAGAGTAGGCAATTAAATTATGCAAACTTGAGAATATAACGTAAGATGTACTCGACAATAAGGCACTCATTTATACATTACTTTGTTCACTCATTTAATTCATTCATTCTGTGCGCCTACTGCATGTCAGAAAACACAGACTCAAAGATACAACAAAACAGAACTCCTGCTCTCAAGAAGGACACGGGCCAGGCGGTAGTTCTCAGATGGGAGCAGCACTGCTCCCCTCTCCCCACTCAAGTAATATTTAAAGCTGTCACATTTACTAAAGGGTGATCCATGCATTTACTGGGCAGGGGTCATGAAAACAAAACATCCTGCAATATAAGGCACAGTCTTGCCCAAGGAAGAACTAATTGCCTTAAATGCCAAGCAGCATCACTTTTTTAAAAACAGAAACTTTTAAAAGGCTAGTAGATTACACCAAAAGATTAGCAAAGTGTTAGCAAAGTGTTAACACCACAATTTAATGATTCTGGATCTTAAATTACTTCTTACCATACTTAATAGGTCCTGTAGACTGTTCCTCATCACTACTGAAATTATTCTCTGAAATAGGTTTTCTCCAAAACTTTGGCTTCCACTTTCTTTTATCTTTGTAGGTTGTAAATGGAGGTGCTAAAGTAGACAGGAGAAGACTGCTGGTTAACAGAACTAGTCTTTTATAGTTTTGAAGGATACCCAAATAGTACTCAAAAAGAGCTAAATTTATTCTATCATGTTACGCAGACATGATATATATATATTTTTACATAATGCCAAAAAATTTGTTCTCATAAACTCTAAGGTCCTTTTGTGCGAGAGAAAGATACATATACTCACTATGGCCTTTACTTTCATTGATATTGCTCACAAGGAGAACAGCCATCTGGTCCATTGACATTCGATCTTTGTTTACTCCAAAAAGTTTCTCAACATATTTTTCTGAAATTAGAGCAATGATATCTTCATAAGAAGTATAAAAAACATGGATTACAGAGATGAGGCTAATTAAAGAGTATGAAGTAAAGAATAGTTTAAAAATTAAAGGTACTAGTCAAAAACACCTATGGCCTTCTAAAGGGCAGGGTCTACATTATCTTAACTACTACAGCAAATCCTACCATATCATGCACCCCAATTTGGACTGAAAAAAAGTATTTCCTAAAACAACCTAAGCAAGTGAAAATTAAAGTCCCTAATTAGGAATGACTAAATAGATTCAGTGATGTTACAATCACTCTGAGTTGTGATAATACTGAATTTAACAAACCCTAATTCCCCTACTTCGAAAAGACTTGTAGTTTAAGGTTTAATATTTGGCACTAAATCTGGGGAAAAGCTTAACAACATTTATTCACAATGTCTGGCAGTAATCTATGCTTTCTACAGTGTCAAAGTGTATAAAGTCCTTTTTTATTTCATTGTAGAATCTGAAACTATAGTCACCTCAACTTCTAATCCCCCTCTATTTTTGAAAATAGTAAATAAAAATAGGGTCTATTTTTAAATCATTGGTAATATTTCTATACTATGTTAACGTATTCTTCTAAATAAAGTGAAATATTTAGATGAGCTCCGTCAAAAGAACTGTCTGCAATAATGGAAATGTCTTACATCTGCACTGTCTTACTGGTAAGCACTTACCAATACTGAGCTCAGTAGTGCCTACTGAGCACCTGAAATGTGGCTAGTGTGACTGAGGAAGCAAATTTTTATTTTAATTAACTTAGATTTAAATAGCAACACATGGCTAGTGACTACTGTACTGGACAGAGCAGATCTAGATAAAGTGTCATAGATGAATGTATTGAATTATTATGGCTATTTAAAGATGTCAACAACTGAATATAAAACTTTTAAATTGCCTAAATTCAATTTTCACTTGGGAAACAAGAGGTCTTTAAAACCTGCTGCAGCAGCAATTTCTTCATCAGTGCTCGTCTCTGAACAACCAATCAAAGACAGATTATATGACAGAATGTCCTGGAATAGCTGTTTTCGGCTAAGCGTATAGTCTTGTGTATGCTGCCTAAAATAAAATAACAACACAGAAAAGATAATCATGTATATATCAAAGCTACATAACCAAGACTACCTTTTAAATTATAAAATGTTAACAAATAAAAACTACTCACCATTGACAATCATCATCATTACATGTTCCTGTTAAATCAAAACGGCAGAAACACTGATCTGGTTCGATCATATTACTATACGATACTGAGCTTAGGGGAAGTTTTTCCTTGGTTCGATAGTATGGACTGAATCTAAGAAGAGAGGTAGAGAGGCACATTACGATGCTCCATAAACATTCCTCAGAAATTTTTAAATTTTTTCATTTTTTCTTTCTCAACTAAAGTTTCTATACTTTGAGCTTACTATTTATCTAATTACTTAATACCAAAATTAACTCTAGAAAACAACCAGAATATCAAGTCATAGGGACAAACTACTTTTATACCCAGACATAAAATATCTGAAATAGAAAACAAAGAACAAAAATATCCTGTATTCTAAACGTAGTGTTTTCCTACCACATAATAAAATGCTGTATAACGCTGGTACTTCTTCCACACATCACCAGCCAACCAAAAACCTAGAGAAAAAGTCAATAGTACCTAGTAGGTGTTTTACGATTTTATGATTAAATCATACCAATTTAATAGTCTCACAGCTTCTGAAGAGTCTTTAAAAAAAAAAAAGAGACAACCTCCCAAAGTTAATCATCTGAAAATGTCAAATCAATTTTATGAAAGCTAGCCAATGCATTCCTTAGAGTAACAATAAGATGAAAAAGCAAAAATTTTAAATTCTCGTAAGACTCCAGTTATTTTTCCTAAAATTCTTAACAGATATAGTAATTCAGAATTCTCCACAATTTCACCAGTAGCCAGAAATTAGGATTTGATAAGAATTAGTAAACCTAAGTGTGAGTTAAATCTTACTTCCTGTTTGGTTCAAGTATGACAACAAGGCACTTAAATTTTTATATTCCCTAAAAGGACAAGTTCATTTCTGAGCAGCCATGATTCAATTTTTTTTCATGGTCATCACACATTCAAGATTAAGATATCACTAAGAACGAGGAGCAATCCTGAACCTCAAGTTTACTGAATCTTTCTTCTATACCTGTAAGACTTAAAAACTAGAAGGGGACTATGGTAGGGTCTAAACGGACATGGCTTCACTTCTGTTGTTTTACTCTGTCCTGTCACGAAATCCACATCCACAGAAATCTCCTGCAAAAGAAAAGAGAAATCTCATAAGGTAATAAAGGCTAGGGTGAATTCTAGATTTTATAAAGAATATGAAATGTTCAGTTACCTGACCATGCAAAACCTTGTCTGTAATGCCTGTGGTAGTTTTTAAAATCAGTTGTTTTAAGCTATCAGCTTTTGAATATAATTTCTGCAATTCACCAATTTTTAACCCTAGAAAAAGTTCTGGTTTTTCTACTGTATTCTTAGTAGGTTTGTTTATACATTCTTTGTTAGGTGTATCAGTGTGCTTAAGGTTAGGTTTAGTAAAAGAATTGGATTCTAAGAAGGATCTTCTTCTTTCTCTGTTTGACCCAGACAAAATCTCATCATCAACATCATTTTCCTCAGTGTCCAGACTTAATTTATCTTGAGTCAGATCATGAAGTGAGGGTTGAGGCAAAGAAAATTCAGGTTCCTCTTCCACAAGTGGACCAATATTTTGCTGTTCCTTTGCTTTAAGGGCCCTGGCTTCTTTTAGTTTCTGAATTTTCAGGGCATATTCATATTCTAGCTTTTGCAATCGTCTTTTTTCCATAGCAATTAGTTCTGCTGAATGCTTTCTTGGACTTGATATTGGAGAATTGTCCAGTCTCATCATTTTGTTAGGCTGGGGGGAAAAATGATATCAATATTTTATACTGCTATGACTTTATAAACAATTTTTGGTAAGATAATTGTGCTATCCCTACAATACAATGCCAACATTATAAAACTAAGTCAATAACGAGAATAAAACAGTTTTACAAAGGCCTCCAACAGATTTGCTAGTTAATCTATGAGGTACAAAAAACAAACAAAAAAAGTCAAAATAAATAAAAAAATGAGTTTCCAAATATGTGGGTGCCATTTAAAAACAAAACTTTAATCTTATTCTCTTTGAATCTGCAGGGAAAAGCTTGAACTTTTTATGCATCTCTTACCCTCAAAAGAATAATTAAAACCTTCTCCTTTTCAAACATTAAATATTTCTACAAACAACTTACTCCAAGGCGATCTTGTTCCAGTTTACGTTTTCCTATTTCTTTACTAGCCACTGCTTTTGCACGAGCAAGTTCTTCTCCATACTTCAGAGTCAAAGCTTTCTTAACTGTAACACGTTGTTGAACTTTGTGAATCTGAAATATAGGGTAATTCTGAAAATGTAAATCTTAGGAGAGGAAATACCTTCTTAAACATAATTTCTTTAGGGTATTCAACTGAAAATTTAAAATATGCTAATATTACGTCTCAATGGAGAACAATGTATAGGTTACACATTTTGATGGCTTTGGTTTATGGTTTTATTAAAAATTTGGCCCATAAAAATGTGTAGTAAACATGGGACTACAATATTTGAATTTAAGAAAAGAACATTACTTGTTCCTGAAGCTTCTTCAAAAACATTCTGTTGACACTGAGAATTTTCTCTGTTGCCTGAAGCTGCTCTGTAAGTTTTGTAATTTTTGTTTCAGCATTTCGAACAGATTCTTTCTTCTTAGCTTCTTGCTGTACTAGATTCTTTAAAACAGATTCATCTTTCATCAAGAGAATCCTAATTGGGAAATAACAAAAGTCTTATGAACA
Source organism: Balaenoptera musculus (assembly GCF_009873245.2). NCBI lineage: Eukaryota > Metazoa > Chordata > Mammalia > Artiodactyla > Balaenopteridae > Balaenoptera > Balaenoptera musculus. Next base: position 58,167,809 of record NC_045794.1, read on the forward strand.
TTTTTCTAAACTAGCGGACTGACACCATCAGAATAAAAAACTTACAAAGTAATAGCTCATTTTTAAAAATATGTTTATGCTACACAGAGGTGAATATTTAGAAGAATAAAATAAGTATTCAGATAGACACTGTTAAATTTTATGAAAGCAAATATGGGTTGGTCGTTTTTTTTTTTGGCGGCACCATGCAGCTTGTGGGATCTTAGTTCCCCGACCAGATACTGAATCCAGGCCCTCAGCAATGAAAGCGCAGAGTCCTAACGACTGGACCACCAGAGAATTCCCTGGGCCTGATCTTTAAAAAAAAAAACAAAAAACATGCGTCTGAGTAATGTGAATTACAGTTGAAAAGCTATTAATAGTAAACTTCAATGTAGCCCTAAATAACTCCTGAAAAATGAGGACTTAAGAGGGCTTCCCAGGTGGCACAGTAGTTAAGAATCCGCCTGCCAATGCAGGGGTCACAGGTTCAAGCTCTGGTCTGGGAAGATCCCAAAGGCCATGGAGCAACCAAGCCCGTGCACCACAACTACTGAGCCTGCGCTATAGAGCCCACGAGCCACAACTACTGAAGCCCGTGCGCCACAACTACTGAAGCCCACACGCCACAACTACTGAAGCCCACATGCCACAATGAAGAGTAGCCCCGCTCACCACAACTAAAGAAAGCCCACGTGCAGCAACGAAGACCCAACACCCAAAAAAAAAAAAATTAAAAACATAAAAAATAAAAAAAACCCTCAAATAAAAAAAGAAAAATGAGGACTTAAGACAGAAAATCGCTATGTTTAGTTTCATTTATAATGCTCCTAATAAACACACAAATAAACATCTAATAAACATAATCAAGCACATTTAATTAATTTACAAACCTCTAACTCATTTTATCTAAAGCAAAGCAAAGGAGAGAAAAAGAAGTCTAATTTTTAAACAACAGACAGATGTAAAGTCTGGAACTGAGAAGTAAAAATCAGGACAAAAAGACAAATTTACAGATACAGATTTTCATCTTTTCAACTACTGAATATTATGATTAAAAAAAAAATGAAACATCTTTCCCAGAAAGATACCATATTTCAAACAGTCACAACACATGACATCTAGAATGAATCATAAAAACAGAGAATATGTGATAAAGAGAATGGGGAATATAAAGACAAAGAATTTTTTAAAATCTTTTCATTTGTTATAAAAGTTATTAAAGAAATGGAATCTATATGAATTTATTTTACTTTCTTTTAAAACATACACAGTACCATTTCTCGTTGATAATTTTGGAGGTTTATGGTCACCACAATATTTCATCTATGAGGAACATTTTTCAGATTTCTAATATCAGGGTACATCTTAATGTTACTGCATATCATAGTTTTTGTAATAACACAATATTTGACCATGTGTCTTACTGAACAGACTAAGTAATGACTATTTCCAACAATCAAGTCTACCAATTTTAACAATAAAATATGCCTTCCAATAAAGGTCTTTAAAAAACATGCCAGAGGTTTTAAGCAGTACATAAATCTGAAGGGGAAAACTTTCTTTTGAAGTCTTGATATTTTTATTTAAACATTAATACTATTACTTCACGTAGATGTACAATTCAACAAAATGATAGCCTTCTCTAGGCTTATCAAGTATGAAAGAATTAGTAATCACACAGTATACTTATTATTGACATACACCACAAAAATACATCCCTCTAATATAGAAACACTTAGATACATGCAGTATTTAATCAGATAATGAGACTCACCTATGTTTTTTAAGTTTTGCTTCTGCATCTGTAACCTGCTTAGTAACCACTGCTATCCTGCCAATCCCATCAATTTCTACATCAGAGTTTGCTGGGGATGATGAACTTGTCTTCAGCTGATCTGATTTAATCAAACGCTGTTTCTCACGACTAAAATAATCAATAAAGATTAATAAATTACACCAAAAAATAAACTGAAATTAGTTTTTAAAGATGTATTCTATTTCATAAAATACAAATATTAACTAAGTGACTAACATATTGACTAATAACAATGATGACCGACATGCATGACCCAAGTTGGCATTCAAAGCTGATAGTGTAGTTCTCCTTTGTAACAGCTTTTATCTTTTTCTAAGCTGTTTATACCTCAGTGCATCACTGCCTTCAAGTTTATAGATGATCATCTGGCTCCCCCTCCTGTGCAAGTTCGAAAAACATTAACTCTTCATCTTGGATAAAAATCAACATCTTCATTTCCCAATGCCAATAAACTGTATACAGATTAAGCACCGAAAACAGCACACACCTTTAAAGCTAATTACATAAAATGCCACTTACTTGGCAATCTCTTCCTTTAACAATCTATATTCAATCTTCTTTTCTTCAGGCAAAGCTTCAGGTGTTCGCATGGGATCATTTTCTTTTTCAGATTTTGGAGGTACTTTCGGTTTTGAAGCTTGCTAGAAAACATTTGAAAGTCAACCAGATCAAAAGCTTTTATAATCCCACACTAAGATCTGTATTTTACATTATCCAGTGCACATTTATATATTTAGAAATAAATAAATATCTTCATCATTATTTTCTATTCCATTTAAAAAAACACAATGCTGGTCGTTAACCACCAAATTAATTGTACAATCCCAGTAAGCAGTCAAGACTTATGGTTTGAAAATAATTGAACTATTTCATATCTAAGCAACTGTTGCAATTAGGAATAGGGATAAAAGTTGTACTTAGGTGATACACTTTAATAAAAAAACGATTTTCTGGTAATGTAACAAAATTCCAAAACAATAAATTTCCTTAGTACAGAGGACAATTACCCACACAATTTTACTATTTTGAAAAAAGGGACAGTCAACTGGAAACAAAAATAAAAGGGTTTTTTTAATAGTTAAATCTATCTAAATTTATACACGCTTCATTATATAAACTCCTAATAATACAAATACTTAAAATATTTCTGTAATTCGATATATTAAAAATCTAAACCTCTAAGGTCTAATTTCCAGGAAAAACAAACAAACTGTAATGATTGTCAGTAAATCTTCTTTTCATCTTTCATTACTGCACTTACCTCGGCAGTTCGCCTTGCTTCTTTAATCATGGACTCCAATCCCCCGAAAACACTACTGGTTGACTTGGATGCCTCTCCATCAGATTCACTGTCATCGGAATCATTTAGGGTTACAACCACTGATTTATGCTTTGGAAGCTGCAAAGACAATCTATCTGTTATTCCTGATAACAAAAGTATCTCTATCCTTTTCTTGGCTCTACCACAATTAGCTTCATGACCTTGAACAAGTCACTTTATCTGTATGAATTTAAATTCATAAAAATAATGGGTTCCAAGCAGACAGTCTATGGTTCCTCCTGTTTATATTGTATTAATTGACTTACTTTGTCCCACTCCACAGATACTGGTTATATCCAAAAACATAAAAATATTCTATTGATTATATTCTCAGTCTCTCTAGATACTACTATCATTTTCTTCATTAAGTCTTATTTTCTCCAACTTTCTATACAGAACCATAATGCAGTCTAAATTAACCTTTTAAAGCCAAAGAAAAAATTAATAATTCTACATTATTATTAACAAAACTTTTTGGCTTTTGTGCTTATATATGGAGGATAAGTTTACCGAACAGAGGCAAGATTTCAACTTGGCTTTGCTCCTTTTATTTTACTTTAAAGCCATTAGAAAACAAGGTAGAAATAAATTGTCATTTCAATCTCCTTAATAAACATTGAAAAACATCATAAGTTCTTCCATTATAGTATAGTCATTAATTGAAAAATTATGAGCAAAGATGGGAGAAATAAAAAATATATATAATTTGCTAAAACTGACTAGACAGAAAATCTAGATGGACCAACTTATATGGAACAAAAACTGAGGAAATGGCAAAAAATACCACTCTGAGGAAAATAATGCTTCCCCAAAAATATTATCATGAACTCTACCAGTTTTCAAGTGAAGAAGCTGCTCCCATTTCACTATTAATAAACAAAAAATAATACATATATGTTTGTATATAATAAACTAGGAGTTAGGGAATAGGACAGCAAAACTGCAGACAAATTTCTCACAAGCTGTTTAAATAACAATAAGACTAATTATTTTGTTTGTTTTTACCGAGATCACAGTTCGTGGAAGACGAGGTCCTCTGTGAAACTTTGGGTTCTGTATCCTAGGCTGAGATACTGTATTAATACTGACTATGGATAGATTGCTTCTTGGCACAGGCTGTGAACTGTTCAGAACTGGAGGTGAAGGCGGGTCACTATTACTGGATGTTTCCTAAAGAAGAAAGAGACAGATATGAAGCAATTTTAAATGAAAAGAAATTTCTGTCACCTTTAAAGGTCTTGAGCAAAGTAGTATCAGACTTATCCCCACTTTACTGAAAAGCCCAATGAATCCCAAACTAGCAGAGAAAAGTAGGGCTACCTAAAACTAAGCTCAATAGCACCACCTAGAGGTTCAGGTACCTAAATTACCTCTGGCTTGAAAGCTCTTTTATTTGCTAGAGATTTAAGTAGCTCTTCTCGAAGCAGCATTTCTTCCTCTTCTTCCTCATCTGCAAAAGGTGGTTTTGGAGGCTGTTCTGGATCTTCAGGTGGAAGAGGTGGTAAAGGTGGTAGAGGAGGTAGAGGTTCAAGAGAAACACACAAGCCTTCCACATAAGGCTGGCTCAAAGGTGGTATTGACTAGTTGTTTTTAAAAAAGAATAAATAATAATTACTATGCAAATTTTACCCATTCCAAGTGTTTATCTTTACAGTAACATTAAATTAGACAAAGGTAAACAGGTTATTACTTTACTGTAAGCATAAGTGAACTAAGAATACTGGAAATCTCAAAATAACCAAATCCAATATTCAGCCATGAAAAAGTATAATTTTTACAAAAAAATAAAAATCAACAATATTTGAAACATTTAATTTATAAACTTCAAGATAGAGAAATCAAACTTTACAGTGTCTATCTCCCTAGATGACTACCTGAAACAAACAGATAACAAAAAATCAGATACATACGACACTAAAGTAAAAATCAAAACTTAGGAACCAAAGGGATTCTGGGTGGGAGTAGTCTAGAGTATCTCAAGAATTAATTGTAAAGAAGAGTCACCACTACCCTCATAAAATCCTTGTGAAATGGCTTCTTAGAGATTATCTATAAAGACAATTTTACCCAAATCCCAGAATTTGCACATATTTTTGCTTCAAAGACCTTCCAGTATTTCCCTTGGCATATAAAACAATTCAAGGAAGAAAGAAAAAATGTTTCTCTCTCACTCTCTGCTCTAATATTCCCCTCATCTTCAACTTCCTAGCAGGACACCATATATCTACCTAGGAACTGTGAAATGGCAAGGTCCCCACTAACCTATTAAGAGAGATCCAGTGTGACCTCTACCACTAACCTATTAAGAGAGATCCAGTGTGACCTCTAGGTTCTCTCATCTGAAATAACTTCAGAAATTTTACTTTGTGATCCCCCACTTCCTTTTTTTTTTTTTTTCTTTTTTTTAACAGGGGACTGACAGTTCTTTCAAAAGGTAGGGAAAAGAAATTAAGTTGCATAGACAATGCTTTTCTTTTACTGAATTTTCAAATTAAAAGTAACTATTTAATCAAAAGAGGAGAAAGGAAAAAAGTTTCTAGAAGCACCTTAATGCACTTAAATCCCAATTCCCCCTAAAAAAATCCAAAACAATAGATAATTCTTACTCTGCTTTGGAATACATTTTCTGAGGAACAAAGAGAAGAAAGAAGGAAACATACTAAGTACTGAAAGAAAATCAACATGAGATTAAAAATTAGCTACGAAAAAATCTACCAAATGGATAGCCTGCCAATAACTAATCAACTGTTTATTCCATAGATTTCATAGCTATTAATTCTGATAAGCAATTTTGATTTTATGCTCTCTTCAAACTTAACTACTAATTAATTACATGCCAGCTTTTCAAAACAAATTAGAAAAGACATAAGGCTACAAAATTTTCGTAGAAATCATATCAATTCTCACTTACAGAAACCTGAGGTGGTGGAGGCAAAGAAACAGATGGTGCCGGAGAAAAATACCCCAATGAACATTCAGAGAAGAATGGTGGTTGCACTGGTGAAGGAGCTGTAAAAAAAATTTTTACAAGAGTTTAATAATAGATATATTTCAACAGGAATAAATTAAATTTATGATATTTTTGAAGAAATACAATTGCATCTAAGTAAAGTACAAGTGAGATTTTATTAATCTCCAATAAAATATTTAACCTCCATGAGACCACCTCCATCTATTTAAAATTGTCCTTATATCATTACAAAATCAGCCATCCACTTAAGCTGATATTTAGTCCCTCAAAACTCTCTACTTTGTTCTACTTTTCACCTAGTGGTGGTAACAGGGAATAGAGCAGGAAAGGCTAGAAACACTTTTTTTGGGGGGGGGAATAAACATACTTTTTAAGAAATAATAAAACAAAAAATTCCCCTGAATCTGCCAAAGTGTCCTAACCAAAGGAAAACAGTGATGTGGTGACTCCATTCCTCCCTTCATGTGGAGAAAAGTTAAGAAATGGACTATTTAAATTGGATAGAAAGCAAACAGGACTAGGAATGGAAAGAATTACCCATTGTATTTAATTATTAAAGTGTACACTTTTTCACATTTTAATAATTCTGGGGACTTCCCTGGTGGTCAGGCAGCTAAGACTCCCAATGCAGGGGGCCCGGGTTTGATCCCTGGTCAGGGAACTAGATCCCACATGCCACAACGAAGAGTTTGCATGCCGCAACTAGAAGATCCCACATGCCGCAACTAAGACCCGACGCAGTCAAATAAATAAATAAATAAATATTAATAATTCTGAAATAGTTACTGATGCATCTCAGTTAAATTGTTAGCATTTCTTCCTTGGCAGCAGCTAAAAATATTGATAATTGCACATTTTACTGTCAGTCGTTTCTTTAGACTCACTGAAATCTGGCAGATTCAAAGACTACTCTTGCTACTCAATAACCATACAACCTTAGGGAAAACTAACATTTCTTTGTCCCCGTTGTCTCTCAAGTCAATATGGATATTAGCCACATGCCTTATACGGGTCTGACTTGTGGCCCAAATGATGCCATTTGACTATACACTGACTTTAGAACACTTTACTTCTTAAAAACATAAATATTTGTAATGAATATGGCAAAAAGTTAAAATTTACAAAACTGAGTAGAGTACATTCTCTGTATAATAATTTCTTATAAAATTCTTTTAAGAGGGTAGATCATAAAATTATTTTATAGAAAGAGTAATAATAATATTGTCAATACTTGGAAACTACAATGAATCATCTCCAAGAACCTGGAAATATGAAAATTAAAGATTGACCAAAGAGAATTAAACTATGAAATCAAAACATAAGATTATTAAATATGAACCAAAACATAGTAACCTGAAAATGAGCACTTTTATTAACATTACCAAATCATACAGATTTTGCCTTCTCTCTAGGCACACTAAAGTAGAATTCTAGTTTAATCTGGTCTCACAATATGACCACTGGAAGAAAAACACTGATCACGTGGCCTTGCAGGTAAGTATTCTAGTTCCTAGAACACCAACTGCATTTGGTTGTCTGCCTCAGTTTTATGTGTGTTAATTAGTAAGAGAACAGGTCTCTCACAGCTGATCACCACTGAATATCAACTAAAGCAAGCCTCTAGCCCGCAAGGATGGTCATACCCTAAAATGTGCAATCTAACTGAGGTACAGCCCTAACGGTTCTAACCAGCTGATCCTAAGACACCACTAGTATAGTATCACTTTCCATCTCCTTATTCCTACAGAGTATCATCAGTGGAAGGAGGAAGGAAGTCTAAAATCAAGAAAGATCCCCCCCCCTTTTTTTTAACTAAAGCGAAGAATGCCTTAGATACAAAGATACTTAAGAAAGCAAAGGTTTGTTTATTCGTTTTTTAAACAGTGTTCTCACCTTTCCCACAATCTTCACTTTTTAGATCACATAGTTAACAGTAGAACACTGCCTTCTTATTAAAATGCTATATAGAAAGAAATACTTAGAAATATAGGTTAATATTACACATTTGAGGTTTGCTCTTGAAGTATTTATAACACCAAATAATGTCTATGGTTGTACAACCCACCAGCAAATCTCACTTTCATTACACATTTCTTTCAAGGTTTTGGGTAGCTTTGTGACCATTTTCTACTTAATAATTGTGAATATGCAAATGTTTTAAGGTTTAGCTCATACCTGGAGAATTGGTTTCACTATCTGTATCCATAGCAACTTCTTCATAGTTATCATATTGATAAATGCCTCCTCCACCATCAGTAGGTTGCTTATCTAAGGATCGTCTCAGGTCAGGATCTGAAGACTAATTACACAAGATTTTTTTTTAGTTTCACAACATTTTCTGTCTTAAGCTTTTCTTAGGCTAGAAATTACAAAACAATTAATAGTTATCTTTTATGTAGAACAGTATCAAAAATCATGATTATCCAGTTAGAACTGCCTATCACGTCTGATTGGGGAAATTCAACATACATGACAGGTACACTGTGGTTGACATTTTACAACTGTCAGAAAATGAAACTAGCAAGTACTATATATACAGATGAAATCTCCCAGAGTGAGCTGAGCCACTAAATAATCAGCTATTCCTCTAGAAAATAAGATGACCCCAAGCTCATAAATACTAATGGCCTCTCTCTGTAAGCTAAGAAACAGATAAATGAATTCAAGTTTTATGTAATCAAAACTATATTTAGAATATTGCCCAAATAATCCATTAACATTTTAGTTATGAATAAACTAATGATAACTGAAAACTAAAACCTCTTGGTCATATGCTCGTATGTTTTCTTTTCTTTTCTTTTCTTTTCTTTTTTTTTTTTACTTCTTACAATGTTCCACTCGGAGACAGTTTATAATAAATTGAAAACTAGCAAAAACTATTCAGATGGATATTAAGAGTAACATACAACTATCAATACAATACTTCTCTAAAAAAAGATTCTATCAAAGTGCTTTCTGGAAGTTCAAAGTATGAATACTTATATATTCCTTACTTAAGCAAACCTAACTCTTGACTTCCTACAATTAAAGAGCTCTTATTCTTTAATATCCCTCTATTCTTTAATAATACACTCACGAGTGTATGAGACTACTCATGAGTGTATTATTAAAGCTCAGAATTCTGAAATTTGTCACTGCTAATAGCACTAGATCAGTATTAAATCTCCAGTTTACTTCCTAACACCATCCATAAAAGACAATGACTCAGTCATTATCAATGACTTATACATAATAAAGGCTCACAAATGCTTGATAACTAAAGTCACATGCACTAACGCTATTACTATATGATGATTTAACTTTCTTTAAAATAGTCCATATCAATTAATCATGACACATTTCTAATTCTACATTACTAAAAAATGGAAAACTAATAGGGAACAGTCATTTTAAGAATAAGTCCTCACTACAACTCAGTAATGTTACTTTCTTCTAAACAGAAAATGACAAAAAAAATCAAAAGGAAGCTTTTCTAACCATAATATTATATTAGTCTTTCATTTCTTCTATTTCTAATATCTATAACTATAAAAACGACTCATTCTCAATTATAACCTACCTTCCCTTCTTCCCAAGAGTTATTTATATAATGAGCTCTATCAAACAAAAGGACTTAATACTTTTTCTTAGTTGACTGAATTTATGAAATAAGACTATAAGGACAGTTAAATTTGAGTAATATTTTGATTTTGTATTTTTGAACTCCTTACTTTACTCCTTGATCTCCTCTTTCCACCAACCAATTTCATGAATCGATTGTATTGCTCTTCCTGATTTGAGAGATCTCGAATTTTTCTGATTTCTTCTTCTCTTTTCCTTCTCTCTTCTTCTTCAGCTTGTTTCCGTTGATCCTCTTCTTTCTGTCTTTCCTGTTCTTTTTGTTGTTGTAGTTTCTTCCATGCCTTTGTTTGCTGCTTCCTCAATGCTTGTTTAGCTTTAAATAAAAAAATACAGAAACATCAGTATCTATTAGAGTTAGAATTTTCTAGAAGATACAAGAAAATAAGAGCTTTAACAATTTTTTTTTCATTATTAAGTCATATATACAGCTGCTCCTCTATGTTCACTTATATAGGATTATCCTTTAGTCAGGATATAATTCTCGGCTCAAAACTTTCTGAATTAAAATCTAAAAACCATACTGATATAGGAAATCAATTAAAAGAATTTAACAGAAATGATCACCTGTAGTGCTAACTTTTTTGGCCGAATGTGTTTTTGTACTGGTTTTAACTTTTTGCTGTACAGTTTTCATCTTAGTCAGCTTTTCTTTGCTTTCTTTCATCACCTGCTGTTCTTTTTGTTGCCATTTTTTACTGGCGGACTGAAGAGCCAAAAGACGAAGCTGCAATTCAGATAGCTCCTCTTCATCTTCACCAAGCTTCTTTAAAAAAGAAACAGTTGCCATTTAAAAATTCCATTATTTGACTTTAAACATATTACCAAGTCAAATCTTTTATAAGATCAGTTAGTTAGTTTTAAGGCAAATACTTAAATGGTAAATATTAATACAAATAAAATAAGGAAACTGAATAACTTACCATAGCCCTATACTCTAATTCAGTCCCTGTAATACAAACAGAAGATCAATCTGTAGAGGGTGTATGTGTATATGTAAGTGTGATGGGTTAGAAGGGGAGGGTACAACTGATGATGAAAAAAAAAAGTTAAGGGTTAGAGATGGCATTTAACTGCCTCCCAAACAGGAGTAGCAATCTCATGGCAGTGAATGCAAGAAGAAATCAACCCAGGGGAGGTAAGGAATGAAGAACGAAGTGGTTCCATAATCATGTGAGGTTACTAGCCTTGCAAGTACTACACAGAACAGGCACAGTGAATGTCAAGATTCAAATTTGCAAACTTTTAAAAATATATACTTTATAAATCTTTAAATCAGTTTTAAAGGAAGAAATATGTAAAGATTTGCTTATATTTGAGCATTCCATGTTCTAAAGCTACAGATATTTATCTGAATATTGAAAATATTTTGAACACCCAAGACTTCTTCAGGGAAGCTAAAACAGGAAAACAGGTTAGGAACAAATGTTTGAGAACTTTTTTCCAATTGAAGTAACTTCTTAATTTTTTCACTCTACTTTTTTTGAGTTAATTTTTAAAATTATTCTATTATGTACATTTTAGCTAAAATATAACTGAAAATGTCAGGCAACCTAAGCAGAGGTTCTAAATTGGAGTCCATGAGACTTTAGTGGGAGGGAAATAAGGGGTCCTTTGGCATCCCCACTCCTTGAAGTTAAACACAAAGCTGTATATGTTTTTCCTTTATGTGTGTATATGGAAAAGGAGGGGCGACTCAAAAGATGCTAAGACTCAAAAAGGTTAAGGCTCGCTTATCCAGTAGCTTTCCCTTATCGGTGAATTGTAATTACATTTTTTAAATCCAATAAATTATTTAATTCTCAAACATTAAAAAAAAAAAAACACCAGTGGATCCTACCTAGTAGTTTAACCTTATATAGACTATTATAAATCTCTAATTAAACTACCAACACATATTTCAGTACTTCAGTTTACCCAAGCCAGGATATAGTTTAGTTACCCTTTCCTTTTTTGGGGAAATATATGTAACAAATGAGCTTAAAAATTATCATGAGTCTTTTTTACTCTAAGTCACTTAAACATATCAAATTCTACTGCTTGGTACTGAAGACCTACAGCCATGCTATCCAAAAATGGGACCAACAAGCCATGTATGGCTATTTAAATTTAACTAAAATTGAATAACAACTTTATTTCCTCAGCCACACTAGTCACATTCCAAGTGCTTAATAGCCACATGTGGCTAATAGCTACCATATTGGAGAGTGCAGGTATAGAACATTTCCATTATTGTAGAAAATTCTATTGGACAGTGCTGATCCAGAGCTTAAGTAAAATAAAGCTATCATTACTGTTCCACTGTGACTTAAAAGTCTTTGATTATCTTTTGCTACTAACCCTTTTGGAATGAAAGAGACCACTGATTCTGTCATTCAACTATATGCTACTTAAAGCAGCTACTTGATCAGCAAGAGCAGTGAGCCTCATTCAAACTCCTTGTTCTGATGCCTAAGTCCTATGTAACTTTAGGCAAATCACTTAATCTATGCACATGAATCTTAGTTCATCTGTAAGAGAGATGTCAACCTACCTACGGAGTTATGGTTATGATATTCAAAACCATACACATATAAACGCACGCACGTGTGTGTGCACATGCGTGTGTATCTATTATATTATCATCCTTAAATTCAGGACCCTCTCTTTCCTAAAGCTTCTAGGCTCTTTGCATCATTTCAGTTTACCCATAAAAAGCAACTGAAATCTTAACAGAAGAAACTGCAGATATTTCAGATCTCTAATTCAACAAACAAAAGGCTTGGGCCAGTGAGTACCTATTACACGTCGAACACAGTGCTTGATGCTCTTGTACTTTATCCTGCTGAACCTCACAACAACCCAGAGAACAGATGACATTAAACTCATTTTGTAGAAAAGAAAACAGAGGCAAGCAAAGGCTAAACAGCTTACACAAGGATCACTCAGCTAATAAGAGGAGCTAGAATTGGATACCACGTCAAGGTTTGTCTAACTCCAAAGCTTTCTCACACAGCATAATCCCCCAAAATTAGGAAAAGAAAATCTGTGGAGGAAAACTAGAAGTTTCAAAAACCAAAAAAGCAAAAACATTATCTATAGATACATATAACATTTCAATTAAATGTAATCTAATTGAACCCAGTGGAGATACTCCAAGATGTCTCTCCAGATTTTCTTATCTTTAAGGCTTATATCCAAATGAAGGTATAGCAATGATGAAAAAAAATGAGTGAAAAACAAGACAGAATTTCCCTTCCAAAAGAACAGAGTAAAGCAGTGCAAGAATCAGTCTTACAGAGATATCCAATCTCACAAAGCAATATCTTACCTTTTCAGATAGAATATCTGAGGCACTAATTCTTCTCGTTAAATTTTGTTCCTTATCTTCTAATCCTTTAAAATAAAACAGCATACTTTGAATGCTTTAAAAGATGGCCACAATCAATTTAAAATAAAATGCTACATGATATTTACTAGTATTTATTTTAAATGGTCTCATTAAAGGGTCTCATTTTCTCAATCTCTCAACCAAAAGGAAAGAATGTTGTTAGAGAGAATGAAAATCTGAACAAACTTTCCACATCAGCCTCATTTCTGAAAGTTACAATGCAAAAACAATTCAAAATATTAAATTATAAATTAAAACTGCACTATGGTAAGAATGACTTCTGAACTAAAAATAATTATTTCAAATAAGAACAGAATTTATAAAGTAGATAGACAAGAAACAAAGCTTCATTACTGAATTGATAAACACAGAAAAGAATATGTGATGATTAATTCAGACCTCAAAAGTTGAAATGAATTCAACATTTAGAGATTGTATTGGATTTATTCATTAAAGAAATGTCTTCGGGACTTGGCCAAAAAGTAGAAAAAAGAAAAAAAAAAGAAATGTCCTCCATTTATTCAGAAAAGCATCAGCAGAAGTAGGTTAAGTATCAACCAAATTAAGTCCTTCCACACATTTTCCAGAATTCCAGCCTTGGGCCCAGATTTCTAATTAAGCTATTACAAAATCTTATGTATATATTATCTAATCTATGACAGCTCTACAAATTACACAATAAACTTACAGTACATATATAAGAGTACTGAGAGAGGCACTTTCATAGCTAAAACAGATTAAGTTAAAAACTAAGAAAATCTTTCCTCAAGATGACACAAGTGAATTTGCAAAGCTAGGATTCAAACTAAGTCTAAACTCCAAGCCTAGTTTTTTTTTTCCATAATACCACTGCCAGTATTCCAAATATCTTAATTTGATTGCTCAAGAAGACCTACTGGTAAAAGAATAGCCAACTTATTCAATACATAGAAAAATTATTATATCAAGTACCCTAGAAAAAGTAAATGCAAGGCAATCACCAAACTTTGAGTTAGGTCAGTTCTGCCATAAGGCTTGTTTTGGAAATATGAATTTGTTGCAACATGATTGATATATTAGAAAATAATCTGAGGACAACACAAACTTCACATTTGCTTACGTACAATTTGCGTCCAAGAAACACTAAAAGAATGCAGAAAGCTGCACCCAGGTGATCCACGTAGGAATATACAAATCCCACACATGGTGATCAATTTACCAGCTACTTCAGTTCACTGTGTATGCACACCCATCCCCATCTGGTGTTGCAACTTACTGTTCAATTTCAAATAACCTTCCCTGCTCTACTTCACAGTAACTCATAAGCTGCAGATCTACTTCCACAAGCACGTTTTAGGTCTTTTCCAAGGTAAAGTGACATATTTATTGTAGTATTTCAAGCATTTTTACCCATTTAATGTGTAAACCTGCATTACCGTTTTTATTAGATTCCAATCTTTTTTCATGTGCCACTGACAAGATTTTTGAGTGTTGTTTTCCCTAACACCATTTGCCCCTAAGCCCTGTGCTTTTTATCGTGCAATTCTGCAGTGTAGTGATTTCCAGGAATGCATATGTCACCTTATAACAAAACTGACCATACTTCAAAGAATAAGAGAATAGTAATAACTATTAGACAAAAATGAACAAGGAAAAAAAACAAAGACAGACTTTCCGCAATAAATGTAGAAAGAACTTTTCTCCTATACTATGAGTCATTAGTCATGAGAGACTATTAGTTAATGAGGCTCTCTTTCGTCTATAAAAGGTGGCAGCACCTCCCTTTAAGGGAGCATAGAGGCAACTATCCACTAAGCTGGCAGATACCTAATGAGCACAATGTAACCTGAAAAACAAGCACAAACCGTAAATTTCAGACCATAAATCTAACTTTACACAAAGATTAATAAAAGCAGGTTATGATTTAATTGACCAAACATGTAGTTTGGTCCTTCTGTCCTACCACTGTCATGGATCTCTATAAAAATATTTCTATTTCAATTCTTACTCAATACTTCCAAAATGAAAATTGGTCTTGTGCAGTCATGCAGTATTTTTAAAATTATTACCTGAAATTCTAAACTGAGCTAGAGACAGGATATAAGTGGTAGCTAAAACCATAATAACTGAGAACACCCAAGGAGAAGAGAACAGTGAGGACATCAACAGTTAAGAAGTTACAAAGGAAAAGTATTTTTCTTTAAAAAAAGGAAAATCAGAAAATTGTAAGAAACTACTGATGTGTACAGTAGCACAGAAATCCCAAAATTTCAGGATTAGTGAGAAAAACATCACTGAATATAACAGATATGTCTACTCCCTACAGGATACTCTCAACAAAGCAGCAGTGATCCTTTGAGAATTTAAAACGAATTATGCCAATCCTTTGCTCAAAACCCTGCAACAGCTATTTCACTCAGAATAAAAACCATCCTACAAAATACTACATGATCTGTCCCAACCCGTTATCTCTGACCTCTTCTCTCCCACTACTCATTCCCCATCACTCTCTCTTCTTTAGTGGCACTGGTTTCCCTGTTATTCCACAAATATGCCAGTACCCTTCTGCCTAAGGGTCATTACTCTAGTTCAGTGATTCTCAAACTTCATCAGGTATCAGAATCAACAAGAGGGCTTCTTAAATACAGATTGCTGGGCCCCATTTCCAGAGTTTCCAATTTAGCAGATCTGGGGTAGGGCCTAAGAATTTGCATTTCTATCAAGTTCCCAGGTAAAGAAGGTCCAAGGACCACAGTCAGAAAATCAATGCTCCAGCTATTTATTCTCTTTGCCTAGAAACCTCTTTCCCCCATTTGGCTATTCCCCCACCATCTTCAAAGCCTTTGTTTAAATCTCACCTTCAAATCCAGGCCTCTCCTGATCACCCATTAATACTGCAGCCTGTACCCACTATCTCCATCCTAACTTACTTACTGCTATGCTTTTTCTCTCTCTACAACTGTTATTTACTCATATTTACTGTCTCCTCTTCTTAAAATGCAAGCCCATGAAGGCATAAATGACTGTCTATTTTCCACTGATGTACTTCCAAGAGGCTGGAATAAAGTGCTCAACTAAATTTTGAATAAAATGGAAGAATGAAATAAAAAATGAATGAAAATGAAAAATGAATTTTACAATTAGGTCAAAGTAACCATGCCATGAGTAGTTTCAGTATTCTGGTAGGGTCAGAAAAGCAAACTACATTGAGTTAAGAAGGAATGAGAGGTGAAGTGAAAGGAGTCAGCGTAGATTAGCCTTTCCGGAAGTCTGGTTGAAAAGACAGGGGGCTTCCCTGCTGGCGCAGTGGTTGAGAATCTGCCTGCCAATGCAGGGGACACGGGTTTGAGCCCTGGTCTGGGAAGATCCCACATGCCACGGAGCGACTAGGCCCGTGAGCCACAATTGCTGAGCCTGCGCGTCTGGAGCCTGTGCTCCGCAACAAGAGAGGCCACGATAGTGAGAGGCCCGCGCACCGCGATGAAGAGTGGCCCCCACTTGCCGCAACTAGAGAAAGCCCTCGCACAGAAACGAAGACCCAACACAGCCATAAGTAAATAAATAAATAAAATTAAAAAAAAAAAAAAAGAAAGAAAAGACAGAAGTTGGGCTTCCCTGGTGGCACAGTGGTTAAGAATCCACCTGCCAATGCAGGGGACACGGGTTCAATCCCTGGTCTGGGAAGATCCCACATGCCGCAGAGCAACTAAGCCGGTGCACCACAACTACTGAGCCTGCGTTCTAGAGCCCACAAGCCACAACTACTGAGCCCACGTGCTGCAACTACTGAAGCCCGTGCACCTAGAGCCCATGTTCTGCAACAAGAGAAGCCACCGCAAGGAGAAGCCCGCGCACTGCAACAAGAGTAGCCCCCGCTCGCCAACTAGAGAAAGCCTGCGTGCGGCAACGAAGACGCAACGCAGCCAAAAATAAATAAATACTTTTATTTTTAAAAAAATGTTTTATTAAAAAAAGAAGACTGATAGCTGACTTTTCAAAATCAACAATGGAAGCCAGAAAATATCTTCAATATACTGAGAATATAATTAACTAATCTAGAATTCTAAACCTAGGAAAATTGTCTTTAAAATAGGGTAAACAGAAGTAAGTTTTTCATATAGCAGACACAAACTAAAGGAAATTCTTAAAAATGTATTTTAAGCATAAGTGATTCTAGACATAGAAGGAAGAGTGAGCCAAGAAAGTGTTAAATACATGGGCAAAGGTAGGCAAATACTGGTACTTGTATATCGGGGAGAGGGTAAATAACTTGATTAACTTTAAACATTGATAAGAATTCATGTTAGAATTCCTAAAGGAATCAATGAGACCAAAAACTTTGTATCTAACTTCCAAATGAGTAAAAGAAAAAAAAAAAGAAAAAAAGGTGTATTTAAAAAAAAAAGTCAAAAGAGGCAAGACAGAAAAAAAAGAACAAAAGGAAATAAATACAAATATCAGTAATCATGAAAAAATGTGAACAAACTATATGTTCTTGTTAAAAGACAAAGATTGTCAGGTTAAAGTACAAATGAAATCCAGCTCCATACAATGTACAAGTAACATTAGGGACATGAAGATACAGAAAGACTGAAAGGATGGAAAGTGGTATACAAAGCATATATACTTATCAAGAGAAAGATGGTGTGGCTATTAACATGAGACAAAATAGTCTTTTAGGCAAAAACATTACTAGAGATAGAGATCACTACATAATAATGAGAATAATAAGTCAATTCCCCAGCCTCAAAGTATTTAAAGCAAAAACTGAAAACTAGAAATCCACTACCATACTGGCAGATTTTAGCAAGCCTCTCAGCAATTGACAGATCAAGCAGATCAAAAAATGTTCATATCTTAGAAGGAAGATATGAACATAAAAGCTTGATCTAACAATCCAAACATTCCTTTCAAACACACAAAGAACAGTTACAAAAATCAATCACATACTAGACAATAAAGCAAGTCTCTACAAATATTTCAAAAGATTGCTACCATATAGATCTCATTCTCTGACAATGTGATTGACTTAGAATTCAATGACAAAAAACACACCTAAAAAACCTACGTGTTTTGGAAGTTAAGAAAACACACTTCTAAAACAGCCTACAGGCCAAAGAATAACCAAAAATTAGAAAATACTTAGAACTGAATGAAAAAAATTTACAAATGACAAACTGAGATGCAGCTTAAGTAGAAGTTTCATAGCCCCAAATGATGTTAATAGTAGAGAGGCTAAAAAATTAATGAGTTTTAAAAGCTGTGGACTTATTTCTGGGGAAATTTTTAAAAGATGATGGAGACACAATTAATAAACTGCTGCGGATAATAAAAGGTAAGATTCTTCAGATAACTTAGTATAAACTGTACAACTTACAGGAAACGAGCACATTACAGAAAAATGGTTTACCTAAACTGCCTTAACCAGAAATAGAAAACATAAACAGTCAGTAGTTTAAAACCTTCCCAGAAAAACAGCCATGCTGGCTGGCCCAGATAATTTTACCAGCAAGATCTACCAAATAAGCCCAGGAATGATTTCCAACCTTAAAAACTATCCCAGAGAACAAAGAGGAAACACTCCCCAACGCATTCTGAGCATCATAACCTTATACTACAACGTGTAGGAAAAAGAGGAACAAAAACTACAGACTATGAACCTACGTGAAAAATCCCTAAACAAAACATTAGCAACCTTATCTATGAGGTTTTGTAACTGCCCCCAAACTGGAAGAACCAACTGTCCCTGAAATGGGAAATGGATAAACAAACTGTAGCATAGTCATACAATGGGACATTCAAACAATAAAACAGAATGAACTACTGAACATATGCAACCACAATGGATCAATCTCAAATACACTATGCTAAGGGAAAGAAGCTAGGGTTAAAAGGCAATGTTCTACAAGACTCCATTTATATGACATTCTGGAAAAGGCCAAAAGTATAGGGTCAGAAAACAGACCAGTGGTTACCAAGTAGGGTTGGTGGCATGAGGAAATCGGTGGGAGTTAATGAAACTGTTCTATAATAGTGATGGCTGGCAATGGTTACCCAACTGCTTGCACTATGTCAAACTCAAAGAAACTATACCAGTTTATAAATGGGTAACTTTTTAATGTATATTAGAATCATACATTCATAAAAAAGAGGAAAAGAAAAAATTAACAAACCAAATCCATGATGTATAAAAATGATATATTATGAACTAACTGGATTTATCCCAATCATACAAGGGTGGTTTAACACTACAAAAATCAATTAATATAATCCATTACACTAATAAATTAAAGGAGAAAAATTAGATGCTCTTCTCCATAAATGAAGAAAAAAGATTTGACAAACTTCAACATCCATTCATGCTGAAAATTTCAAACAAGGAACGGGGGTTGGGGTGGGGGTGAACACCTCCTTTACCCAATAAAGGACTCTTACAAAAAACTTAGCCAACATCATATCTAAAAGTAAATGGCAAAAGTATCCCCCGTAAGTTAGGGAACAAAGGTGCCCACTACCACTTATGTTAAAAACTGTATTATTAGTCCTGACCAGCACTTAAGGCCAAAAGTGGTGAAAGATCAGAATGAAACAAAACTTGTCATCACCCAACAATACGACTATCTACGTAGAAAGTGCAAAAAGAATTCACAGATAAAACACCAGAATCATTTCAATGAAGTACACTACCAAAATAACTAGTTACCCCTTTAGAGGAAAAAGAATATCATCACTAATTGAAATTTTAAATTCCATTACCTTGACTAGATTCAGTAGTGTCAGATTTCAGGGAAAGCTGTTTTGTTCCATCTTTAACTTTTTTCAACCGGTTCTTATCTCCTGGTAAAGTCAATTTTTGCCTGAGTGGTTTTAATTCAAATGCCTGAAAAGTTTTGACCTGTGTTTTCTCCTCAGGAGCTACTTCTTTACTTGAGTCCTTTATAATACTGACATTATCAGTGCTTGTTTGGTCCTCAAAGTTCAGTGTTTTAGGATCTTCTTGCACATTCTCCTCTTTGCTACTCAAAGCTAGTTTTTCATCCTTATTGATGCACTCTAGTTCCAACTGTATTTGCTTATACTTCAAAAGTAAATCTTCAAAAGTTTCTTCCCCACAGTTTTCACTTTTTGATGAATAATTCTGTTTTCTTGATGGAGATCTTCCAAAACTTTTAGCTGAACAGCATATTAAGGAAACCAGTTTCCAAAAATTTTCCGGTTAATTTAACAAAAACACATTAGGCTATAGATGAATTGTCTCCCTTTTTCATGTTTTTCAAGGAAGATGAATTGATACTTTAAAATTACTAAATGCCATTTAACATATGTGCTGCTAATGCCCACTTTCATTATGTGCCCATACTTCAAAATTAACAAGTATGCATATAAATAGTCCACTTACAAAATCACTAGTGTCACTTATTACCTGTTGTATCCACAGGTATTACACCTAATTAGGTTATAGCATCCTTCCTTCTGCAGGTTATCAGGAAAGCCCATAATGAGCTGGATGTTAGAGAGTCCTTTCTGAAGGAAGAGGGAGAAACTGAAAGGTTTGTCACAGATGTGGATAATTTACACTTCAGATAATCAGAAGAAAATGTTTCTTCTTTTTAATTAGTTTCTTGTCATGTCTCAAATTTTTAAAAAGAGATAAAAAATGAACACTGACAACTAATAGTTAAGACTAAGTTATGAATAAGAAACACTGTATTAAAAACCTAACAGATAACAATTGTAGAGCTCATCAAGTATACTAACATCCAACGTATATACAACTAAGACAATGAAGGCAGTTAAATAATAAAAAAAAAAACTTAAGTTGTATTCAAAATGTATCTTCTAAACTAATTTTCCCCTGAAGAAAAGGATATCTAAAACCAATTACTTTTGTTTTTTTTCCTTCTCTAACATAGTAATACATAAAACTTAACTTCTTGGTTGGAAATGGCTACAAAGTTCCAAACTACAATTTTTATTCAAATTAATTCATACATATGAGAACTGTTCCACCTCACTTCTCCAGCCTAGAAATTAACAAAAGACAAGTACTTTACCCTGGTTTTAATACAATATGTCATTTATAGATCATTAAATTGGCTACGATATAACATTACAGTTCCCTAAATAGTTTCTTCTCTGTGTCACAACTTACGGGACAAGCAATCTAGAAAGATTTTTAAACTTCCCTAATGACCAATTTAAGAATGGGAATTACCACCAAATATTTTAGAAACTAAATGAGCACTACAACTGAAAATCTTTAACAGTTCTGCAGCAAAACTGTTCTAGTAAATCTGGTTTTCTGATCTCCTCTTCAGAGCTCAGTTTCTTGAAACAACACTAGTTTCTCATTACCTGTCTTACTCCGCCACCAAATGGAATCTGGCTTCTGCTGGCTGGGTTTATCCACCCTGACTTCTCTGCAGCATTAAACACTGTAAACTACTTCTCTCTTGGCTTCCATAACTCTACTCTCCCCTTGTTTCCTTTTTTTTTTTTTTTTTTTGCCTATAAGTCTTCATGACTCCTTTCTCTTCCAACTCCTGCAAAAATGGTGCTCGCCAGTGAGCTCTACTTAGTCTCTTTCAATTTTGAGCGTTCTAATGCACTCCCATAGTTCTGGCTGGTGATAGCCATTTAGGGTTCTATCTCCCACAAGCCATCCTCCATCCTATTGGTAGACTAATCTTTCTAGAACACAAATCTGATCAGATCTCATCCCTTGGTTTAATCTAAGAATAGAGTCCAAAATCCTTATAATGGCATATAATGCTTTCATGATTCCTTTCCAATCTCAACTCTTCCATGTTTATCACAATTTATGCATAGCTTTGTGTCTAGGTTCTTCTGTTCTTCAAATTGACCCCAATTCAAATGCCACCCACTATGTGAAGTCGGGTAATTACTTGCTCCCCCACCCCACCATTACATACTCTCTGTACATAAACTATGTAACTATCTGCATTTACATCTCACTTTTCCAATGTAGCTACAGTAACTTAAAAAAAAATATGACTAGAGTCCTTGGAAACATTCATAAAGGGAAAAGATTCAATATACTAACAAAAAAATAAAATAACTAAAGGACAGAAAAATGAGAAGCAACTGAGTTATGACTAATTAACCTCCTTCAAGGCTAAATGAAATCTCCTACTTCTGTCTATACAGAACAGCTAGGATGAAACCAGCACTTAAAAGATTTAATTTGAAATTGGTCAAGATGCAATTTCTAACTGAAACCTGGTTTAAAAAAAGAACTGCCAACCTTTACAACTGCAGGTGAAAATGGAATGACTTTCTACTGATGAGACACTGGTCTCATTATGTTAGCTCTGATCAGATTTGAAAGTTTAAAACAGCAGCCATCCAAAGGAGGCATATGCTAAGATTGATTGACAAAGTGTCTCTAAGGAAAATTAAAAATGAATGAGAGAAAAAAAAAATGAAATAGAAAAAAAAAAAGAAAAAAAAATGAATGAGAATGAAAATAACTACTGCAATAGAATCTATTTGGTTTATTAGATTCTGATAGAATCTAATATCTAAATAGAATATGAATCTAAATAGAATAGAATCTAAATAGAATCTAAATAGAATAATGGTTTATTCTATTTCTTTAAAGCTGCATCTAGCATACCTTAATTATTACAGAAAAAAAAAAGTTTTAAAAAACAAAAACCCACCTGCACTCATGCTACTTCACTTCTAGATTATGGCAATGAGTCACAGAATAACCCTTATTCTTTCTTAATGCAATATTTTGTAAAATGTCATTATTACAATCATACAGTGGAAATATGATTAAACTTAGTACAATCATGGTATTAAGGAATTGAATCAACAACAATTTTGTATTACAAGTTTGTTTGCTCACATTACACAAAAGTGGCCTGGGAGCTATGTTTTCCTTCACAAATTCTTATAAAGAATACCACCTCTAGGATGGATTAGTGATACTTCACAAGGAAAACAATGAGCAGAAGATCAAAACAATCATCCTAAGTGCAGCATCTGTGAAAAGAAAAACAGCAAGAAAGTTCATTTCTGATAAGTTACTACAGAATCAGACTGGATATTTTTCCCATACTTGTTTTCACAACATCATGTGCCTGTTCATTAATACGAACATATAAGATTAACGATTAATAAAGGTATGTGTAGATGGTACTGAATGAATGGACAGGAAAGAAGGCCAAAGGCAGGAGGTAGGCAAGTCCACGTACCACTTCCTTCTCTAATAGTAAAATAAACTAAGAAAAAACTTTAAGCTCCCATAGTACTTTTTACATACCTCAATTTGAACTTTTTACACTGAACTATAATTATTTACATTTGCCTCTCCAACACAAATTAGAAGTTACATCTTCGTATTCTTAAAAATTTACATATTTGTACTTGAATAGCCTTTCTGTTTTTAGGCTCAGAATTGACAACTAACAAATCCTGGTTAAAAAATTATCTTGGGCAGAGGTTTTCTAACTTTATTGAAAGAGCATCCCTCTTTTCAAAAATTAAATACCTACGTGATTTTTTTTCTGAAACAATCCTGGAGTGCTCCTAACCCAAACTTTTGATTGTAGAAGTTTTTTCAGAGCACTAGCACCAGAAGCTCCTACTTCTTACCTAAACGTACATTTCTGGTCCCCTTCCTATCCTGACATCTGATTTTTACACTGCCTGAGATTCCACTAGTTTGGCCCCCATCCATAACACGCTCATGTTAAAAAGCAATACACCCAATAAAGAAATTTAAGAAATAACGCTACAGTTGACCACATGGGTGGGGATTACCAAAGAACCGCCTACGTTAAGTATATTGACACAGTGAAAATAAGCGGTTCTGACGGTCCGAAAAGTTACTCATCTCATAGACCTGATAAGACGCTAAAGGAACTTCAGTGACACACCCAGGGCAGACCGCCCACGTTAAGGATACAACTCTTACGAGGTGGAGAGGTCTCTCGCCAGCTCTGACTGCCGCCGAATTCCGGATCCGCTCCTCCTCCCAGAGGAGGTCTGCCCCCCCGGCTTGCCTCCTCGCTCACCCCCTCCTCGACCCCGACTCCAGCGACTCCCACCCCGGTAATGCCTGACCTCGAAAACGGAAACGGTCCAAGGCGATGTGGCTCCGTTCCCAAAAGGACGGCCGGGGGCTGCTTTCGGACAGTGAGCTCGAAGGCATCCGCACGGAGGGCGGATGAGACCGGAACGGCTCTTTGGGTCGGTAGCTGCTGTGTCCCCTGAGGTGGCCCCGCTCCGACACGTGCCGCGAGCGTGAAAAATTCCTCAGCTGCTGCTGAGAAGAGGACGATGACGAGGAGGAGCCACCGCCTCCGCCGGATCCACCTCCCCGGGCCGGGTGAGGAGGCCTTCGCCGCGGGTACGGTAACAGCCCGCCGCCACTGCTGCTGCTGCTGCTCCGGCTCCGTACCTGGCTGTTGTTATCGTCGTCGCTGATCTCCCCATCTTCGAGCTCCCCTTCTTCCTTGGGCGAGAGGCCACTGGAGGCCGGGGCCGGAGTATTTGCGGTCGCCATCCCGGGAGCAGCGCCTTCCACACAACCTTAGCGCTCTGTCCGGGGATCCGCCCGTCAACTGCCTGCCTGCTCAGTTTCCTTCTTTCTCAACGGACCCGGTCGGTGCGGCCTTACCCTACTTGCTCACCTAGCGGGCTCTGCTCCCCAACTTCCCCGCACCCCAGCTCTTTCTCGCCGGACCGTCGCAACCCACTTCCGTGGCCTAGCGCCCCCTTGCTCCTCCGCGATCGGGACTCTTCCGCCTCGCGAGAAAAGAGACCTGGAAGTGGCTCTGCTTGTGACGTCACTTCCTACGGCAAACAGGAAACAAGGCTACCAGTTCACGCGATAATAATTAGGACAACGCGATTCTCACTGGGAGTTGTAGTCTTTTTTTTTTTTTTTTGCCTCTCGCTTAGGGTTTGTCCTTCCAGTCTGAGGCCCATCCCCACTCCAGACGCTGCTTTGGGGTTTTGGTGCGTGGCGGGGTAGGCGGGCCCGTTCTTAATCTCGGCCGCGAGAGTTTCAGAGTAATGGGGGGATGGGAGGGACACACGTCTTTTTTTTAATTGCTCGGAGGACAGCTGCTGAAGAGAAGCAGTTGTCCCACTCCCTTTTGGGAGGCAGGGAGAGGACGGGGTGCGTCCGCAATTGTTGGTGAAGGCAAACGAAGGGGATTGGAGCTGCAGGACTGTCGGCTCCTGTGGCTCAAGTCCGCCATATTAATAAAGAGAAAGGGAAGGCTGACATCCCCCTCCCCGCACAGAAACGTACACCATTTCTTCCCACCTAGCTCCCGCAGCTTAGCTGGGTGGGCCCTTCCACAGCCTCGCTTGCCCACTCTCTTCCCGAAGGAAGCGTAGCAGCCCGCGCCTCAGATTAGGCTTAAGACAGCGCCGAATGAGGGCCGAAAGGGAAATGCCGACCATTGCGACCGCGGCGGGTTGTGCTACTACCTACAACAAGCACATTAAATCAGCTTCCACAGGTAACCTGGGCAGGGAGTGGGGTGGACGGAAACGGGAGTTCCTAGACTGGGTATCGCTTGTGTGGAAAGAACATGATTCTACTAACTCTAATAACTTCGCTAGCTAGCAGCTAGTAGCAGGGACGCATCATTTTTGCCCTTTGTGTGGTTTCTCAAATCTGTCCAATTTTTCGCTCCCTTCGGGGAAGGTTTACTCACTTTGTAAAAGAGAGCCAAGTTTCTACTCTTTTACTCCCTGTGTATTAGACCAGGTTTTGATATTAGTGACGCCCATAACAGGAAGCGAGATCTGCCTTTCAAGTCAGCAATCACCTGAAAAGCCTGCTGTGTTCGTTCCCGTATAATGAGTCAATTCTCACTAGCTGGGTTGACACGGAAGCATTAAATTTTTCAAATAGTCACGCACTAGTAACTCTGCGGTAGGAATTAGTCATCATCATTAGTAGCCGTGGAATTAAGCGATGTTAATGAAAGTGGAAAAGATAAGCTTCTTATTCTTGCTAGAACAGAGTAGTATAAAAAGAACCAGGTTATGTTTTGCCTCGTTTGTTGGAAGAGCAATCAAAAATTCTTTATTTCTGTCAATCAGAACTCTGGAAAGCGCTTTGAACCCCTACATGAAACATAATAAGTACTTGGTAAATGTTTACCTTCTCTGCAAGTGCCTGCCATATGCCTGAAGAAAAGAAGCATTCAAAAAGTTAAGTACAAACAGTTCTGATTTTATACACCTCACAACTTAATAAGATCTTAGAATGTAGAAAATGATATCCTTGACCTTTATCTCTACTTCATTATGACAAAATGTACCCACTTATTAAAGTTACCACTTAAAAAAAAATCTTGTGTGTTTCTGTTTTCATCTACTTCATGCAAATGTAGTGCCTTTATTCATTCATCCATCAAATGTGTACCAGCTCTTCTTTGCCCGACATGGTGCTAGGGATCCAGAAAGTCTTAACCTTCCTGGAGTTGGAATGAGAAAGACCAACATAAATAATTGTGGTCAAGTGCCAAAGAAAAGACCTTCAGGGTCTCTAATTTAGCCTTGGAAAGTCAAAGAACACTTCTCAAAGGATGTGAAATTTCAGATGAGACCAGAAGATGACATAGATTTGGTCCTGTACGATACTTTAAGGATTTTCTGTTTTATCCAATGAGTACTTGAGAAGCCATGGAGGGCTTAAAAAGAATGGCGTGAATTGATTTGTATATTAAAAAGCCCTCAGGCTGCAGTGCAGAGAATTACAGTGTTACTTAAAGTGCTGGTCAAGCATCAGCAAGAGATTAATTTGACAGGAGCTTATTACAGAATGTTAATGCACCTACTATTTCACAGGGATATCCTGCTACAGCGTCAACTGAACTAAATGTACTTCTGTTGCTGGCACAATCAGCACTAGATGAGAAGAGGTGAGCGTTGATAGAGAAAAAAGTTAGGAACCTGTAGTAAAGCAACGGAGAATCCACCCAGTGGCCTAGACTACAGTGATACTGACAGTAGAGATGGAAAGAAGTGGACAGACTTGAGAAATGTTTGAGGAGAAACTACCATATATGGTCATTTGATTTGGAAGATAGGGGGAGGGAGGATTCAAGGTACCAATAATGAATGTTTAGGAGATGCACGGTGGTACACTAACATACATACCTCCTTTCCGTGTTTGACTGTTTGCTTGCTATGAAATTAACATTTTCCTGTGTCACCCCAGAAGTTTAGGTCTTAAAATAACATTATAATAAAATTAATCCCTATTTCATAATTAACACTATTCACTCCTTTCCTAGGACATTGGTAGACTTCTTTTCCCCCATGTACAGCTTATATTGCCTAAACTTACTGTCACCATTTTTCTTATCTCTTAGCCCATTCCAGTCTAAGTGTCGCCAATAATAATCTTTTGAAACTGTTCTTGCTAACATAAGTTGTCACTCCAACGTCCTTTTTTCATGGCGTGTGATCATTTCCTCCTTGAAATACTCTCTACTTTGAATTATTTGACACTAATTTTGTGATTTTCATCTTACTTTTTTGGCCTAACTTCAGTCTCCTCTGCCACTCCACCCCCTAACCAAGGTCTTCCCACTCTTATCAAAAGGATTGCAACCGTTCCTGTGGTCTTGGTTAACATTTACCTGTTAATGCCTCCCAAATCAATACCTCTGGTCCAACTCTCTCTAATGAGTTTTAGACCTGTCGGTAAAGTGTCTCAGTTATTTCCCTGGTCTCTTCAGTTCCTCACATTCAGCGTACTAAAACTGTACTACTGAACTTGCCCTTCCCCCAAACCTACACCACTTCCCATTTTCCCTTTCTCAGTAAATGGAAACACCATCCACCCAGAAACTGGGAGGTCATCCTCCCTTGACTTCTCACCATTCCCTCTCAGTTGGATTATTACAACAACCTTTTAACTGGTTCACTGCTTCCATTCATGCACTCCTAACTGCTCTTCTATAATCAATAGTGTGTTGCTAAATTTTTAACAACAGGATTTCCAGGAGAGGGGGAAAGCCCTGATTTGTAGTGTTTGTCCAATTTCCATGATATAAATAGTCCCACCATAACTGGTTATAAGCTACCAATATGACATCACTGATCATGGAGTTGGGAAGAAAAGTGCAATACTACCCTATTCTATAGCATTTATTCCATACAGGTGTAACAGACATAAGTAACCTGAAGAGTATAGACAACAGTAAAATAATTAGGAAGTGATGGGTTTTTAGTACTTATTACCTTTGTTTTTAATTTATTTAAATGCAAACTTACATAATTTAATTTTTAATAATGGCTGTGTTTAACAACCAGTTAAAACATTTTCTGTTCACAGCTCTAAATTAGGCCTCTTAATGGCTTACCAATGCCATTTTGGATAAAGTTCAAAATTACTCTTTAACTTGGAAAGTCCTCCATCTTCGTTTCTTGTCATAACACTCTTCCCGTCCCCAAGATACTCTTTAACACTCTTCACTACTACCATTCTAATTTCCCTAGCTAATTCGTACTGTCTTAAGGCCTCTTGACGAGATTAGCTCTTCCTGTTTTATGGTTCCATGCAATCCTGTACTTACCCTTTTATAAACTCATGACACTTGTAATTACTTTTATAATAATAATAAACAGCATTTATTTAGTATTTACCACGTACTATGCATTGGGCTAAGCATTTACTCACAATGTCTCATTTAATCCCTAGAACCACACCAGGTACCGTTATTACTCCACTTTATGGATGATAAAGGTTAAACAACATTCTTAAAGTCACCCAGCTATTACGTGAAGGAGCTGGGATTGATACCTGGTTTGATTACAGAGACTATTCTCAGCCACTCTTTTCTACTACATCAAGCTATTTGATTCTCTACCTTCGCCATTACAGTATACCCACATAGAAGGTAGATATCATAAAGGTAGATCAACTTTGTTTACCACTATGTCTTCAGTGCCTAGGACAGTGCTTGGAATGTAAGAGGCATTCAGCTATTAAAGACCCAAGCAAAATAGCATTGTTAAAATACTGAGTGACTTTCCAAAACATCTAATGTTTCTGAAAGCCTGGTTCTGTTATTGTGTAAACAAGAATATATCCATCTATTAACACCACGTTAATTTTTTTTAATTAATATTTGCATGATTTATTATTACTTAAATTCAGCTTATGGGCTGCTTCTTCCACCCTTTGAATTTGCTGAGAAAAATCCAAACAACACGTGCAAAAACATGATTAAGGTTAATACTGTATAAAACATTATCTAAAATCAAATATAAAATTATTGATTATTCTTATTTTATTTCAACACATATCATCTAAAGATTATTTAGTAATGCCAAACTAACTCCATTACTTTGTATATTCATTGATTCACTCAAAAAGTTCATTGAATGCTTACTAACAGGAAAAAGTAGTGAAAAAACAGCTCCTAACCAGGAGAAACCTGTGATCTAGTGGTGGAAATAGAAAAGTAAACAATTAGAATACAATTATATTAGTGCTCTATGATATAGGAACATCTAACCAAGTCTTCTGATCATAAAAAAACTTGTTAGGAACATGGGATTCCTAAACTGAGTCTTAAAAGAAAGAAGCAGAATTTGATCACGTTAAGGTCCAGTTGGAGATGTTGGTTTTATAATTTAGAACATTTTTTTAGTTTAAAAAAGAGCTAAAAGGGGAGGGGGTGAAAGATAATGTTTGAAAGAAAGTCTTCGCATATCTGAAGAGTCTTATACAAATGCTAATACAATAGTACTGATAGTACTTATTTGTTCTTGAGGTCCCAGGAAGAAGAAGTTTGCTCATAAACTAAAGCTGAGTTTTTAGTTTAGTCCTCAGGAAACATTTTCAGATCACTAAATATTGGAACAGAGAGCTTTGAGATGAGAATACATTATTATTAAGAGGTGAGGGCCAGGCCAAGTAGATAAAGTCTCCATTAGAGAGACTTGTATTTCTAGTGAAATGCAAAAAAACGTACATATATGAAAACATGTGAACTGCAGAGTGACACACAAATGTTATCCTCAGGTGAGGGTGTGTTTGGGGCAGTGGGGGCAGGGACATGAGATGGCAGGGTGTCTAAGTAAGTCTGGGCCTTCACCTCTGTGGCCCTCCCTGCTGGTAATTTGAGCAAGCCTAGTATATCTGACACAGCCAAAGCTGTTACCTAATGAAGCTTCAGTTGGGGGCTTTCGAGCCACATGATCTTCTAACATAAATTTAATGGTTCTTTTTAGGTACTAGTGAGTTCATAATTAATACTTAAAGGATAAGGTAGTCAAACTAAAGAAGAGTTCAGTTCAAACCTATTACATGTGAATGTTGATTCCTCTATTTGCAAGTCAGTCAACACAGTTACCATTCGAACTTTTAGTCCCTTATAATTTTCTCTTCCTTAACAGGTGTACACTGGGTGCATATCAGTATATTTTATATCTGAAATAAATATAAAAGGAAAAACATTCCTGCTGGGCTTGTCATCAGCATTTTACTTTTTGTAGTAATTAATTATGCCTTCTACTGTACTACATAGCTTAAGAGGTCATTTTTAAAAAATATATGCAGTTTAACTTCATGGAAGTAATATAGTGAATTATAAATTCATATATTCTGTATTTATATTAATTAAGCAAATTTTTGTTGAGTCCCAGCTGTTTGCAAGGCACTATGTAAGTGTTAAAGATAGATAAAAAGATAAAATGATCCATGTCCTCAAGAAACTTGTAATCTTTGATTTCACTGGAAATTTATTAAAATGGAAAATTACAAAGCAATGTAGTAAGTATCATAATGAACACAGAGGAAGGAATACCAGAATCTGTCATGATAAAATTTAATCTGTAGATGATCTGCTTTGTCTTGACCACGTACATGAGCAGCAGATCAAAGCACTGTGAAATTATTCCTGCTTATAATGGATCTACATAAATTTGATGTAGATCAGTTTAGTCTTGTTTATTTTACTGCCCTTGTTAAGGACTAGTTTGGGAAGAAAGGTCTCTTTTTAAAACCCTGAAAAATTAAACCACTTAAGTTAGTTTTTTATTAACTTTTTTACAACTTACAAAAATGAGCATGAATTGGTTTCTGTTCCAGTATCTGGATACTGGAAATTTTTAAATTTTTATGTAAATGGAAGACATTTTAAATTGTTACCTTTCAAAATTTCTTTTAACCATTTAGGTACAACCAGAAGTGTGATAGTTGGAATTTGAGTTGCCTTTTTTTTTTTTTTAAAGGTTTCCTTTGGATCCTAAAAGAAGAAAAGAATGGGTTCGCCTGGTTAGGCGCAAAAATTTTGTGCCAGGAAAACATACTTTTCTTTGTTCAAAGCACTTTGAAGCCTCCTGCTTTGACCTAACAGGACAAACTAGACGACTTAAAATGGATGCTGTTCCAACCATTTTTGATTTTTGTACCCACATAAAGTCCATGGTAAGTAATACTGCTTTTACGCCATTTTAACCATTTTTAGAATCCATCCCTTTTTGTTTGTAACATGGAACAATTAAGAATATATTGAAGTTCATATAGAATGCTGTGCCTCAAGAAAACTGCAAAACTGCAATAAAGATACAGGCTAGAATTAGTGCTCAGCGCTCCTGACTCCAGTATTCTTTCCCCAACCTAAACTGTTTTATTATATTGGAATTTTACATCCTTGTTAACTATTATCAATAATTGACCCATTGGTAAAACTGAGAAATCGTAATGAAACCTCCAGCATCACTCTGCTGTGATTTTAAGATTATATGCAAATAATGTGTGTTAAGTGCTTTCAGGGCAGCACACCCAAAGAATACCAGAGTTACACCAAAGAATATAAGTTCAGAGGGAGGCATAACAGAAAACCTCATAGAGCTCAGACATTTCGGCTGGGCTTGAGCTTGGAGTTTGGAACGTAGCAGAGGGTTCTTGACTTTGCACAGCGCAGCTGCAATAGCATGATGAGAACAAAAGATAATGAGTTGAGGAGTGAATGGAAAATAAGTGTTAGCAAGTGATATTTAAAAGGAAGGAGAAATTTAAGGTATAGTATGAATGTATTAAAACAATGTTTTATCTAGTTAGGGAAGATCTGATCAGAGGGGAAAAAGCTAGATGAGAAAGACAGGGTCACTGAAAGGTTCAGAAGGGGGTGGAATGAACAAAATAAAGTGTTTAGCTTTGAAAAGGAGGATAGACATCTTTTCCTCTCAGAGAGGAAAAATCACTGCTTTTCTTGAGTTATTTTTGACAGTTAAATTTGTAAATCTACATGAGTTACTATCTGAATGGAAGAGAAGGGAGAGGAGATTGTGGTAAACCAATTATCACAGATACTAGAAAAGCTCCAGGAGGGCAAGCATTTCATTTCTGAATCCTCAGAACCTCAAATAGTGCCTGGTATATAGTACACACTCATATATTTATTGAATTTGAAGTATACCTTGTTTTGACATTTTGATCATTTGTTCATTCAACAGATGTTTACTAAACTTTACATTATGTCAAAATCCAAGTTAGATGCTGGGAATATACAGATCAAAAAAGAGTCCCTGCCAATTCCCCTAGACAGAAGGAATGCCAGTTGTAGGTTTCATGAAGACAGGAACCATATTTATCTTACTTGTTCACTGTTGTGTCCCCAGGAATTCATAAATGAATTCCTGTGTTTCAATAAATGTTTGTTGAATGAATGAAAGACACAAAGCTATGAAATTAATCAAATAATCTGGGAATTATAAGTGGTTTAATATTATTGGAGTAAAAATTAAGATGGTGAATGGCAGCACTTCTCTGGTGGTGCAGTGGTTAAGAATCCGCCTGCCTGCCAATGCAGGGGACACGGGTTCGAGCCTTGGTCTGGGAAGATCCCACGTGCTGTGGAGCAGCTAAACCCGTGCGCCACAACTACTGAGCCTGCGCTCTAGAGCCCGCACGCCACAATTACTGAAGCCCGCACGCCTAGAGCCTGTGCTCTGCAACAAGAGAAGCCACCACAATGAGAAGCCCGCGCACCGCAACAAAGAGTAACCGCCACTCGCCGCAACTAGAGAAAGCCCATACACAGCAATGAAGACCCAACGCAGCCAAAAATTAATTTATTAATTAATTAATTTTTAAAAAGATGGTGAATGGCAGAATGGGGTGAGATCCTAAATGGTACAGTATGCCATATAAAGATAATTTTTTTTCTTTAGATAACAGGGAGGTAAAGAAGAATTTAGCCAGTATTAAATCATCAAATCTGTTAGAAAATTATTCTGTGGCAGAAAATAGACTAGTGAGGATCAAAATGAGCCAGAGATCAATAAAGAAGTTTTTAATATATTCAAGCCAGACATGAATGATATGGGCCTGATATGGGTAGTAGCATTGAGAATGGTGGAGAGGAGGGACTTCCCTGGTGGTTCAGTGGTTAAGATGCCGTGATTCCACTGCAGGGGGCGTGGATTTGATCCCTGGTCGGGGAAGATCCCACATGCCGCACAATGTTGCAAAATAAATAAATAAAAATAAAAACCTTTAAAAAAAAAAAAATGAAGAGAGTGAAAAAAAAGAATGATGGAGAGGAGAGGATTTGTGATACAGATATTTAGGAGATAGAATTAATAGGACTTGATGACTAATTGAATGAAAGAGATAAAGGGAAAAAAGGGTCCTCAGGTTTCTGATCTGGAAAGAAAGTTTCTAGCCAGATTTTAAAACCTCGAATGTATCAATAAGATATAACTGTGCATAATTAATAGGTAAATCTATTAAGGAGCTTGATACTTTGGAATATGTTTGTATTAAGTAGGACCACAGGTCTGAAATGTTAATCAAATTGAGAGGATAGTATTTACCTAAAAGAGAGATCAAATCAGTATCACAAATTAACCAAATGTCTAAATGCATTCTATATGGGCCTTAGAATATTGCAAAGAATTTTTTTAAGTCTCTACAGAATCACATTCAATAATTTGGAAGAGACCTAGGAAGTCCATTCTCTATTTCCAGACCAATGCTTTTATCTCTCTGGAGAGAAAAGACAAAAAGAAATAGGTGGCTGTAGTTAATTCAACCAGTTGAGAAACTTGAATCCATGACTACATGAGATGGACTGCTGATGTTTCCTATCAGATTTTTAAAATCAGTTTTTAAAAGAGCAGTTTAAATACTGTTATCCAAAACAAAATTTACTTATTTGTGATATTCCATAATTTATGTTCAACCTTCTAATTTTATTCTGCTCAGAAACTCAAGTCAAGGAATCTTCTGAAGAAAAACAGCAGTTGTACCCAAACGGACCATCTAATTTAAAATCAAACATTAGTAGTCAGCAAGTACTACTTGAACACAGTTATGCCTTTAGGAATCCTATGGAAGCAAAAAGAGGATAATTAAACTGGAAAAGGAATAGCAAGTTTAAGAAGGAAAATGAAAACTTGCCTACAGAAAGAACGCAGAGCAACTCGAAGATGGATCAAAGCCACGTGCTTGGTGAGAATCTAGAAGCAAATAATATATTACTTAAGGGCACATCAGAACACATTTTACCAACTGCCTTAACAGTCTTCCTTTGGAAGATTTCAAGATTCTTGAAACAAGATCAACAAGGTAAAACGTTACCAATTCTCTAATCCAAAAACAGACTAAAGAACCTTCAATTAGGATTGATGCTTGAACTTCATTCTGTTCAAAGGTAAGATATTTAAGGAAATTATTCCAAAATTGGGGTATTTAATAAAGTTCTACCTGAAGTAACAACATTACTGCATAATTTATTTATGAAGATTTGATTACAAAAAAAAATGGAGAACTTCTTATGAAACTTATTTGAATGAGAATGGAAGTGCCTTATGTGAGAATTATGTACTTAAAATTTCTTCTAGGAAATTGTATGTTTATAAAGTGTTTTGTGTTTTTGTCTTTTTAAACTTCTTTAAAGAACAGTCTATCACAAGTAATGTTTTTAATTTATATTATAAAAAATTTTTTTCCTGTTACCAAAGTTGGGATATTTACATTCTAAGTAATTTGCCTAGTAGGAGTTAACCAACATGAAATAAAACTTTAAAAACTGCTGGATTTTGTATTAATTAAAATTATTATTATTGGCACTGTGATTGGGAAAAATTTTAGGAAAAAACTTGAAGTACAGGGCAAGTTTCTTTTATTTAAACTTTTCATATCTTTTATCAGTAAAACTGAGCTAATCATGGCCTCCCTCATAACAAAATTAGCTTTTGCAATAGCTTGTAAAATATTTTGAAAATAGTATTTTCAAATGTGAAGTACCCTTGCATCATCCAAGTAATTCAGACTACTAAAAACAGGTAGCTGATTATATTCACCTTCTAAGAAAATATGTTATGAAATAACAGAGATTGAGATCTAGCTTTTACTTTAATCAAAAAGATAAATGTATACCCATTTATTCTCATAATAAAAATATTACATTTTCGATTTCAAACTGATACATTAATAGGCAAACATGCTACACAGTCCATGTTAGGAATACTCTCTCTGTCCCCATGTGTGTTGATACCAAAATCTTAAGCTTTCTTTTTTTTCCATAAACCCACAATAGAATCGAATTATAGAAAAGTACTTACCATATTATATCTTTACAACTTATAACCTAAAATGAAGTCAATTTATCTTACACATCAGCTTGCTTTTTATCTCCTCTTTTAGTGAGAGTCAAATAGAGCTACCATACTGCATAAGGGAAATGGAATGTAGATCTCTATAAAATACATGTGTCTCTGATAAAGCTATGCAAGTGCCTAATTATTTTACAAAATAGAATATCAGAACTATTCTTATAGTTTCCACTTGAACAGTTAAAGGGTTTGCCTTATTTACCAGATAAATGTTTAATAAGAACGCTTTCCTTCAAACAGCTTTGGTCAAATCATGTAAAAATTTATTATGTACAATCAGGTTACCCAGGCCTGATTTGAGCTTCTGACACTGCCATATGAAAGTAGCATATACATAATCACATATTACTGTAAATCCTTCCCATAAGGTAATGGCTACTTGGTGATAAAAAAATTTTTTTATAACATGTGCTGAGATCCTAGCAAAAAGTCTTTTTACATTATTACCACCCTTTCTTTTAATAAGGAATGCCTTCCAAGCAACTAGATGCACAAAGGCAAAGTAGGAAACGTCCTCTTTAGTTAGTCATCAGGCACTTTAAATAAATATTTATGAAAATTCTTTTGTGTATAATGTAAACCTTGTTAGTCATGTTATCTTTTTTTTTTTATGTCATGTTATTTTTAATATTGGATGTAGCTCCTTGGAATTGTCATTACATGTTTTCAACTAACTTTATATGGTTTGAAACATAAACATCAGCAAACACTTACTGACCATTTCTATTTTATACCTCAAAAATAAGTTGGGCAAAATAATCATTTAAACATAAACTATGTTTCCCAAGTATAAACTCTCATGTGGTTCACCGCCCCTCCCCAGTACAAAACAAAACACTAATGCAGCTGATTCCCATCTACAATAATACCCTGATATCTTAATATAACATTTTTTAAATCACAAAATAAAGCATCATAAATACAACAAGCTTTTGGCAAAGTTACTTAGACTTCATTTATTAATATTTGAGAGCACTGAATAAACTACCACTCAGTAATTCTAAAGTAAAAATTTTTGCTGGTTTTTTTTCCATATCATTTTCATGTTACTGTTCCAATAACATGCTCCAAACTCTCCCTGCATTAAATTATTTTAACATACATCTGTCTACCTTAAAACTACTTTCATTCATAGAGAAAAACGTAAAAGGAATCTTTTAAAATTCTGTTTTCAGTCTGTTGATAAACTTATCACTTAGCTCGTAGACCATAAAACTAATCAAAATTATAACAGTTCTTTGTCCTCTGCTTTGACACAACACATATCCTCTGTTCTATGCCTGTCATTCATTCTATGTCTACCAGGCACTAACCCCTACAAAGAACCAGCCAAAGGCTAGAATTTGATATAAAGATGAATATGACATGATTTCCTGCCCTTAAGTTGCTCAAAGTCTCTTGCGAGAAACAAATATTATTCATAATACAATATGATAAATGCTATGAAAGAAGTATGTGTGAAGCGCTTTGGTAAATGTTGTTGAATTGGAATTTAATGAGAA
Organism: Balaenoptera musculus; assembly: GCF_009873245.2. Taxonomy (NCBI): domain Eukaryota; kingdom Metazoa; phylum Chordata; class Mammalia; order Artiodactyla; family Balaenopteridae; genus Balaenoptera; species Balaenoptera musculus. The sequence continues at coordinate 58,205,003 of NC_045794.1, forward strand.
CGTGTAGACTTTAGACCTTTTTACAATAAACCAGTTTTCTTTTGAAACAAACAGATTTTCTTCTTACAATGACTTACCAAAGGAGATTTTGTAGAAGGACATGGGTGTTGACCTGAATTACATACAGTGTTTATTTAATGAATTGTAAGACTTCTTTTTCCTGTTAAAATGAACACTGAACAAATTTGTTGTTAATGATATCTTGTTAAAAGGAAAACATAAGTAAGTAAAACACTATATCAAAGCCAAGACTGGAGTTTGACATTTGATATTTTTACTAAACAACAAACCCTACTATCACGAATTTTTTAAAATAATTTTAACTCAGAGTCTTAAAGTGAACAAAGCACTATGGCACCAATTAGTTCTCTTACTTGTTCTTCACATATATTCTGTGTGGTAGGTGGTATTATCTCAATTTATAGATGAAGAAATCCTTGTTAATGTAATTTATTTATTCATTCAGACATTTATAATGTGTCAGCTGGCACAAGGGATAGAAATGCAGTAATCTAGGAAATCTAAGGTTACATTATAGCCTTCTGTTAAATATATAAATCATTAAAATAGGACAGGTTATGTGTCTCAAAAAACTAAAATAAAAAATATTGTGTGTATATATACAGTAAAGACAGTCTGTGAAGTCATTGTTGATCTCTTCTAGGTAGACTTTATAATGTTGGGTTTTTCTAATCTCATTTCTCAATGTTAGAATACAGGTAAATTTTAATTTTGGTATAATATAGAAAGTGGTTCCTCTTTATATCAGAATATGGGATTCTTTTAGTATTTAGACAGTTGGAAACTTCATAAAATTAATGATTTTATAATGTATATTAAACAATTGTATATTGTTTTCACAAAAAAATGTATTCTGAGTATGTTGATATTAAAAACTTTTCCAAGGAAATTAGTGTCATGCCTATTATTTCTAAAATATGCACATAAACATTTCTGTGGAAATCCATCCCCTAATTGACCCCCTAAAATACTTCTGTAGAAGTCCGCCTCCTTAAACTGAAGCAAACTGTAAGCAAAATAAAGATATGTAAAGCCTAAAAGAGGATTATCATTTTCATTATTATGGCTCAAATTATATCTAAACATACATCATAGTTTATTTGCACTGTTTTGTTTTTGTTTTTTATTTATTTATTTATTTATTTATTTATTTATGGCTGTGTTGGGTCTTCGTTTCTGTGCGAGGGCTTTCTCTAGTTGCGGCAAGCGGGGGCCACTCTTCATCGCGGTGCGCGGGGCTCTCACCGTCGCGGCCTCTCTTGTTGCAGAGCACAGGCTCCAGACGCGCAGGCTCAGTAATTGTGGCTCACGGGCCTAGTTGCTCCGCGGCATGTGGGATCTTCCCAGACCAGGGCTCGAACCCGTGTCCCCTGCATTGGCAGGCAGATTCTCAACCACTGAGCCACCAGGGAAGCCCTGCACTGTTTGAAATACTGGTTATACAATCTACACCAGATATATGAAGGGCTATAAAAATGTCCTGTCTACCCTGACAATAATTTGAGGCTCACACAAAGATTTATTTGTAGATATGCTTACCAAAGCATTATTTTAATAGCAAGGAAATAAGATATTTTTTCTTATTAATTTTTTCTAAGTATTAAAATATTATTTAGTACTTTAATTTAAAAAACACTTTTAACATTCACTAAGAGACACTGAGCAAACTAGAATGAACCAGATGGAAATGGTTCCTGTCCTCAAGTCTACCAGGAAAAAAAAAATTCCATTTGTTTATTCCTGCCCTCACTGCTCCCTACCGTCTTCCTAATGCCTTTTCAGAATAAGTTGAATCTAAAACAACATACCAGTCTTCAAATTGCTGCCTAGGCTTTTAAAATCAGTGCTCCAAAAGCTTAAAAAAATAAGAACTTTGGGTTCAGTGCCAAGAAAGCAGATACGTGCCTATCTCTCAGATGAATTTTCAGTTTAATTATTTAGCTAGTATTTCAGACCTTGTTATGTCTAAATCCTCCATTCTCATGAATTTCTATTTTCACTCTCTTAACCACCAAATCTTTACATATTGCCCTTACTTTAGCTTGGTCATTTAGCAATCTCCCTGTCATCTTTTAAGTGTTAGCTCTGATGCTCTCTCTCTTTCTGTGACACTTTTCCTTAACGTACCAAAGTGACATAAGTGCTTCTCTCCTTGAGTCCTGTTTTATACATAACTTGGATAAAGTCATCATCTCATTATAATGTTATTGTCTACACATCTGTCTTCATTTTCTGTGTTCCTTCAAGGCAGTGTGTGTTTGTGTGTATGTTTTTTTCTTTTTGGGACTCAGGGGTCTGACATGTATATATTAGCCATTCTAATATTAGCACATTTCTCTTTAGATTTCACAAAATCTAAATCACTCCTTTGGCTTAGATTCAAAGTGACTGTACATAGAACCCACTGATATTTTCCTAGCATCAGTAAGTGCTTTTTGCCATTGGGATGATTTGTACAATTGGTATTATGTATCAAATGTCTATCCCAGAAAATGTTTATGTCAAAGAACACTTAAACATAAATAGGTATTTATATTGTGAAATTTAAAGATTATTACTCCAACGATGAACTTTCAGTCTGTTGCTCTGATTACAATAACAATTCTCAAACTGTAATGTTGTCTGAGGGAAAGTAATCTGTGGTAAAACAATTAACTCTGTTGGAAAGATTTAACAAAAGTGTTCAAAGTTTCTTAACTTCTCAGAGCCTTTAGTGCACTCTCACAGTCCTATGAGGAAACAAAATTTCTGAACCTTAAATTTGATCAGAGGTATTTTGGAGGGGAGGTGGTGGTGGAGGGTAGCGTACCTACTAACGTCTTGAGGAATATAGTTTAGAAAATGCTTAACCATAAAATTCTCTGTTGCTAGAAAATGGCTTTTAAAGCAAGTAGAAAAAGACTTTGTTGAAATGTTTCCAGATTAAGTCTCTAAACATTATCAGATTGTAAAATCATTGTTTCTTTTTAAAGAATATTTTAACTACGTTAATTCCCCCAAATTGTTTCAGCCTTAAGCTAGAATAACTTGTTTTATGAAGAACAACAGCAATAATTGGACACTGGGAAAAACTGGAAGAGAAATATTCATTTGAAGAGTCAGTCACCAACACTGTTATTATTTAATATGCAATTTTAGCTACATATTCATGAGAGAGAAAATCACCCCTGACATTCAGGAACTAGCCAGACAAAGCTAGCCTTCACTGTTGTTAGAAGATGGCCTGCAGAGGCCATGGTTTCCTATTAGACATAAAAATCTCATAGAACACCAAAATCAGGCAAGATAACCCTGTAACTGTACTAAAGTAAAGGGGGGGAGAAAAGCAATACCAGTTCATAATTTTGTCTAAGCAAAGACAAAAACAAGGTGACTATGCAAACCACAAAAATATTAGGTTTTATTAATAATAACTATGCCTAATTGTCTAGTATCACTAATATTGGCCAGTCAGCTTTCTAAGGTAATCCAATTATTTGCCTGTGCTGAACAAACCCAGACAAAACTTAAGTGGGCACATAATTTCTGCATAAAGACTACATATGCATATAGTAAGAGAAGTCCACTACTACTTAGTCCTACTTCACAAATTTGGTTCTCAGGTAATTAATCGGATGCCTTACCAAAGGAAAGGGCTTTAAATAGTCTTGGCATATAATACAGTGTGAGTTTTCAAAAAGTAATTACTCTTAGCCAGTTAAAACACATTTGGGTACTATGAAAGTGAGTTGCTTCCTCTTTTTACACTGTCAGCAATTAACTGAAGAAGTTCAGAATATAATATAATTATCAATTAGTTACTGTTAACCCAGCAAACAAAAATTAATTTCAATTAAAACGTGAAATCAGCCACAAGATTCAGATGTTTAAGATGACAAGCCGTTCTGCTTTCTAAGTGAATTCACTGAATGCACAGACTTTAAATAGGAGAGGTGCGGAAACAATTTCCACAATGTTCCACATAATAATTACTTGAGAATTCAGCAGTAGGAACTATGTCAAGCTATCTTTACATCTCCAGCGGCTAACAGTGTCCAGCACCTTACAGGTGCTGTTTTTAAGTTATCTTCTCAGTCATAAAATTCCCTTTCTACAGACCAATATATCCCCCACCCCTGAAAAGTCCATAATATTGTATGCCATGAACTGTTCACAGACGAAAAAAGCATTCGACTCTGATGCTTGACATGGTCTACTGGGTCTAAGTTCACTTTGTTTCATTCCTCTATTCTGTTACTGCCTTGGTGGTGGTTTCACTTTTCAGCGTTTGGGTATGTCCTCAAACACAAAACTTTTATAGGTGTTCCAAGGGTGCAGACTCTAAGGAGCATCACAAACGTACAGGGCCCTGCCGACGGCAGTCCTCATTTGGTCCTCTAGCCCTTGGAGCCGCCCTTTAAACGCTCACGTGAGCGAGGCGACGCCCACGGGTGGCCGCGGCGCAGGCGCGCAGGAGGCGAGCCACGGGACGCTGACAAGCGGCGAGGAGCGAGCTGAGCTCTAGGGACCTCGGCCCTGGCCGCCTGGACCCGGACTCTAGGGCTGCGCCGGCAGCCGTCGAGAGTGACCGCACTCCGTCACTCGGGGCTCGCCGCCGGGACACTCCAAATTCCGGCCCCGCGCCTCACCTCTCTGCACCACCGAGCCCCAGCGTCGGCGTGTGGGCGGGCGGTGGGGGCGGAGCTCGCCCTCCCGGGCCGCTGATTGGCTGTCTCCGCTTCCCTTTCACCTTCCCGGCTGCAAAGTTCAGGTGTGAAGGGACCGCGGTCTGCGAGCCCGCTGCTGTCGGAGAGGTTGCGGTTTGCTCTCCCAGGGAGGCCTTAACCTCGCCCAGCCTTCTGCGGCAGCGCCCCACCAGCCCAGTTTCCAGAAATAGTTTGGGTTTATATTATTTTCTCGGACGGTGGAAGATGTTGGCATTTATGTTCGCCTCTACACGAATGTTTTGCTGGCAACTTAAATGACTATTTTTCTCAGAAACGCGAGATATTTTCTCCCCCAGGTGTTCATACTGTTATTTTTCATGACAAATCTTGACCACAGTACATACAAAAAATACATAGAGACGATAACTAATATAGTTATATTGAGTCTGATCATTTGCATTTCTTTTGCTTTCTGGATTATGTCTATGACTGCAAGCACCTATTATGGTGAGTATGAATGTTCTAAATTGTCTTTCTATAATCTAATCGGTGAAATTTAGGAGGTACCATTGTGAAAGCCAAAACTCATATCCTCTGAATGGTTATAAACTGTTGTGTTTACTTAATTTCCACGGCCTGATTTGCATTTACTAACATGGAAATATGCAGTGCCTTGAACGTTTTAAAGCTTTTAGTAAATGCTGCTTGTCATAATACTAGTTATACCGGTTCCAAAATATGTCTTATATTTCATGTAACTATTACATCTAGCTTGGTGAAAAATAAGTGAGGTTAAACATAATTTTGCAAAGCAATTGCAGTGATGCTTTTAATAAGAATATTAGTAAGGTAGTTTATCAGTTTCATGTGTCCTGTAAAAAGTAAAAAGTAAAAATAAATGATGATACAATGTTTACATTTGGAGATTTGGAAGATTTGTCTGCTGTTTGGTCACTGCAAAAGAACAGACTTGTTTTTTGTTTTTTTTTTTTAATTTTTACACTTCATTTATTTATTTATTTATTTATGGCTGTGTTGGGTCTTCGTTTCTGTGCGTGGGCTTTCTCAGGTTGTGGCGAGTGGGGGCCACTCCTCATCGCAGTGCGCGGGCCTCTCACCGTCGCGGGCTCTCTTGTTGCGGAGCACAGGCTCCAAACGCACAGGCTCAGTACTTGTGTCTCACGGGCCCAGCTGCTCCGCAGCATGTGGGATCCTCCCAGACCAGGGCTCGAACCCGTGTCCCCTGCACTGGCAGGCAGATTCTCAACCACTGCGCCACCAGGGAAGCCCAAACAGACTTGTTTTAAAGGCTGAAGCCAATTTGCATAAATACGAGGTACTCTGAACTCAAATCTTTAAGATTTTGAAACTGCCTTAGAGCATAAGTATGCCTTTGTACAAACTTCCTTGGTACCCCTTTATAAAAACAGAATACCGTTCAGTTCAAAGGAAAAGTGAAAAACAGAGTGAGAAAGTGAACTCTTATAAATGGTTTTATCATAAATGATTACCTTTTTAGACCTTAGTCCTTTTGCAAAGAAACGTGAATTATCGAGTGCGTGTTCTCCAAGGTACACGTGCTTTCAGGGCTGTTCATTCATAGTGATTCCCAGTAGGGGATGAGGGCTCGGGGAGGAGAGGTATGTGAGAAGATTTTCCTTAATGCCAGTATTAACTATGACTTGAACTACATAGAATAAATCAGGATTTGTAAATTGCAGTGACCCCTTGGGGCCAGGCACCTGATGCAGATAGGTGAAGCTGTCCAAGGCTTTACTTTGCATATTAAACACATGGGAACAGTTTACACTTCTAGAAATAAGATTTTCCCAATTTTTTTTTTTTAATATTTCACCCTCTTTTTTTTTTTTTTAAGTTTAGCTCAATCTTTTTTTGTTTGTTTGTTTGTTTGTTTGTTTATACTGCAGGTTCTTATTAGGCATCAATTTTATACACATCAGTGTATACATGTCAATCCCAATCGCCCAATTCAGCACACCACCATCCCCACCCCACTGCAGTTTTCCCCCATTGGTGTCCATATGTCCATTCTCTACATCTGTGTCTCAACTTCTGCCCTGCAAACTGGCTCATCTGTACCATTTTTCTAGGTTCCACATACATGCATTAATATACGATATTTGTTTTTCTCTTTCTGACTTACTTCACTCTGTATGACAGTCTCTAGATCCATCCACTTCTCAACAAATGACTCAATTTCGTTCCTTTTTATGGCTGAGTAATATTCCATTGTATAATATGTACCACAACTTCTTTATCCATTCGTCTGTTGATGGGCATTTAGGGTGCTTCCATGACCTGGCTATTGTAAATAGTGCTGCAATGAACATTTGGGTGCATGTGTCTTTTTGAATTACGGTTTTCTCTGGGTATATGCCCAGTAGTGGTATTGCTGGGTCATATGGTAATTCTATTTTTAGTTTTTTAAGGAACCTCCATATTGTTCTCCATAGTGGCTGTATCAATTTACATTCCCACCAACAGTGCAAGAGGGTTCCCTTTTCTCCACACCCTCTCCAGCATTTGTTGTTTGTTGATTTTCTGATGATGCCCATTCTAACAGGAGTGAGGTGATACCTCATTGTAGTTTTGATTTGCATTTCTCTAATAATTAGTGATGTTGAGCATCTTTTCATGTGCTTCGTGGCCGTCTGTATGTCTTCTTTGGAGAAATGTCTATTTAGGTCTTCTGCCCATTTTTGGATTGGGGTGTTTGTTTCTTTAATATTGAGCTGAATGAGCTGTTTATATATTTTGGAGATTAATCCTTTGTCCGTTGATTCATTTGCAAATATTTTCTCCCATTCTGAGGGTTGTCTTTTCGTCTTGTTTATGGTTTCCTTTGCTGTGCAAAAGCTTTGAAGTTTCATTAGGTCCCATTTGTTTATTTTTGTTTTTATTTCCATTACTCTAGGAGGTGGATCAAAAAAGATCTTGCTGTGATTTATGTCAAAGAGTGTTCTTCCTATGTTTTCCTCTAAGAGTTTTATAGTGTCCAGTCTTATATTTAGGTCTCTAATCCATTTTGAGTTTATTTTTGTGTACGGTGTTAGGGAGTATTCTAATTTCATTCTTTTACATGTAGCTATCCAGTTTTCCCAGCACCACTTATTGAAGAGACTGTCTTTTCTCCATTGTATATCTTTGCCTCCTTTGTCATAGATTAGTTGACCATAGGTGCGTGGGTTAATCTCTGGGCTTTCTATCTTGTTCCATTGATCTATGTTTCTGTTTTTGTGCCAGTACCATATTGTCTTGATTACTGTAGCTTTGTAGTATAGTCTGAAGTCAGGGAGTCTGATTCCTCCAGCTCCATTTTTTTGCCTCAAGACTGCTTTGGCTATTCGGGGTCTTTTGTGTCTCCATACAAATTTTAAGATGATTTGTTCTAGCTCCATAAAAAATGCCATTGGTAATTTGATAGGGATTGCATTGAATCTGTAGATTGCTTTGGGTAGTATACTCATTTTCACAATGTTGATTCTTCCAATCCAAGAACATGGCATATCTCTCCATCTGTTGGTATCATCTTTAATTTCTTTCATCAGTGTCTTATAGTTTTCTGCATACAGGTCTTTTGTCTCCCTAGGTAGGTTTATTCCTAGGTATTTTATTCTTTTTGTTGCAATGGTAAATGGGAGTGTTTCCATAATTTCTCTTTCAGATTTTTCATCATTAGTGTATAGGAATGCAAGAGATTTCTGTGCATTAATTTTGTATCCTGCAACTTTACCATATTCATTAATTAGCTCTAGCAGTTTTCTGGTGGCAGTTTTAGGATTCTCTATGTATAGTATCATGTCATCCGCAAACAGTGACAGTTTTACTTCATCTTTTCCAATTTGTATTCCTTTTATTTCTTTTTCTTCTCTGATTGCCATGGCTAGGACTTCCAGAACTATGTTGAATAATAGTGGTGAGAGTGGACATCCTTGTCTCGTTCCTGATCTTAGAGGAAATGCTTTCAGTTTTTCACCATTAAGAATGATGTTTGCTGTGGGTTTGTCATATATGGCCTTTATTATGTTGAGGTAGGTTCCCTCTACGCCCACTTTCTGGAGAGTTTTTATCATAAATGGGTGTTGAATTTTGTCAAAAGCTTTTTCTGCATCTATTGAGATGATCATATGGTTTTTATTCTTCAATTTGTTAATATGGTGTATCACATTGATTGATTTGCGTATATTGAAGAATCCTTGCATCCCTGGGATAAATCCCACTTGATCGTGGTGTATGATCCTTCTAATGTGTTGTTGGATTCTGTTTGCTAGTATTTTGTTGAGGATTTTTGCATCTATATTCATCAGTGATATTGGTCTGTAATTTTCTTTTTTTGTAGTGTCTTTGTCTGGTTTTGGTATCAGGGTGATGGTGGCCTCATAGAATGAGTTTGGGAGTGTTCCTTCCTCTGCAATTTTTGGAAGAGTTTGAGAAGGATAGGTGTTAGCTCTTCTCTAAATGTTTGATAGAATTCACCTGTGAAGCCATCTGGTCCTGGACTTTTGTTTGTTGGAAGATTTTTAATCACAGTTTCAATTTCATTACTTGTGATTGGTCTGTTCATATTCTCTGTTTCTTCCTGGTTCAGTCTTGGAAGGTTATACCTTTCTAAAAATGTGTCCATTTCTTCCAGGTTGTCCATTTTATTGGCATAAAGTTGCTTGTAGTAGTCTCTTAGGATGCTTTGTATTTCTGCGGTGTCTGTTGTAACTTCTCCTTTTTCATTTCTGATTTTATTGATTTGAGTCCTCTCCCTCTTTTTCTTGATGAGTCTGGCTAATGGCTTATCAATTTTGTTTATCTTCTCAAAGAACCAACTTTTAGTTTTATTGATCTTTGCTATTGTTTTCTTTGTTTCTATTTCATTTATTTCTGCTCTGATCTTTATGATTTCTTTCCTTCTGCTAACTTTGGGTTTTGTTTGTTCTTCTTTCTCTAGTTTCTTTAGGTGTAAGGTTAGATTGTTTACTTGAGATTTTTCTTGTTTCTTGAGGTAGGCTTGTATAGCTATAAACTTCCCTCTTAGAACTGCTTTCGCTGCATCCCATAGGTTTTGGGTCGTCGTGTTTTCATTGTCATTTGTCTCTAGGTATTTTTTTATTTCCTCTTTGATTTCTTCAGTGATCTCTTGGTTATTTAGTAACGTATTGTTTAGCCTCCATGTGTTTGTCTTTTTACGTTTTTTTCCCTGTAATTCATTTCTAATCTCATAGCGTTGTGGTCAGAAAAGATGCTTGATATGATTTCAATTTTCTTAAATTTACTGAGGCTTGATTTGTGACCCAAGATGTGATCTATCCTGGAGAATGTTCTGTGCGCACTTGAGAAGAACGTGTAATCTGCTGTTTTTAGATGGAATGTCCTATATATATCAATTAAATCTATCTGGTCTATTGTGTCATTTAAAGCTTCTGTTTCCTTATTTATTTTCATTTTGGATGATCTGTCCATTGGTGTAAGTGAGGTGTTAAAGTCCCCCACTATGATTGTGTTACTGTCAATTTCCTCTTTTATAGCTGTTAGCAGTTGCCTTATGTATTGAGGTGCTCCTATGTTGGGTGCATATATATTTATAATTGTTATATCTTCTTCTTGGATTGATCCCTTGATCATTATGTAGTGTCCTTCCTTGTCTCTTGTAACATTCTTTATTTTAAAGTCTATTTTATCTGATATGAGTATAGCTACTCCAGCTTTCTTTTGATTTGCATTTGCATGGAATATCTTTTTCCATCCCCTCACTTTCAGTCTGTATGTGTCCCTAGGTCTAAAGTGGGTCTCTTGTAGACAGCATATATATGGGTCTTGTTTTTGTATCCATTCAGCCAGTCTATGTCTTTTGGTTGGGGCATTTAATCCATTCACGTTTAAGGTAATTATCGATATGTATGTTCCTATGACCATTTTCTTAATTGTTTTGGGTTTGTTTTTGTAGGTCCTTTTCTTCTCTTGTGTTTCCCACTTAGAGAAGTTCCTTTAGCATTTGTTGTAGAGCTGGTTTGGTGGTGCTGAATTCTCTTAGCTTTTGCTTGTCTGTAAAGCTTTTGATTTCTCCATCGAATCTGAATGAGATCCTTGCCAGGTAGATTAATCTTGGTTGTAGGTTCTTCCCTTTCATCACTTTAAGTATATCATGCCACTCCCTTCTGGCTTGCAGAGTTTCTGCTGAGAAATCAGCTGTTAACCTTATGGGAGTTCCCTTGTATGTTATTTGTCGTTTTTCCCTTGCTGCTTTCAATAATTTTTCTTTGTCTTTAATTTTTGCCACTTTGATTACTATGTGTCTCGGCGTGTTTCTCCTTGGGTTTATCCTGTATGGGACTCTCTGCGCTTCCTGGACTTGGGTGGCTATTTCCTTTCCCATGTTAGGGAAGTTTTCGACTATAATCTCTTCAAATATTTTCTCTGGTCCTTTCTCTCTCTCTTCACCTTCTGGGACCCCTATAATGCGAATGTTGTTGCGTTTAATGTTGTCCCAGAGGTCTCTTAGGCTGTCTTCATTTCTTTTCATTCTTTTTTCTTTAGTCTGTTCTGCAGCAGTGAATTCCACCATTTTGTCTTCCAGGTCACTTATCCGTTCTTCTGCCTCAGTTATTCTGCTATTGATTCCTTCTAGTGTAGTTTTCATTTCAGTTATTGTATTGGTCATCTCTGTTTGTTTGTTCTTTAATTCTTCTAGGTCTTTGTTAATCATTTCTTGCATCTTCTCAATCTTTGCCTCCATTCTTATTCCGAGGTCCTGGATCATCTTCACTATCATTATTCTGAATTCTTTTTCTGGAAGGTTGCCTATCTCCACTTCATTTAGTTGTTTTTCTGGGGGTTTTTCTTGTTCCTTCATCTGGTACATAGCCCTCTGCCTTTTCATCTTGTCTATCTTTCTGTAACTGTGGTTTTTGGTCCACAGGCTACAGGATTGTAGTTATTCTTGCTTCTGCTGTCTGCCCTCTGGTGGTTGAGGCTATCTAAGAGGCTTGATGGGAGGCTCTGGTGGTGGGTAGAGCTGACTGTTGCTGTGGCGGTCAGAGCTCAGTAAAACTTTAATCCACTTGAGTGTTGATGGGTGGGGCTGGGTTCCCTCCCTGTTGGTTGTTTTGCCTGAGGCAACCCAACACTGGAGCCTACCTGGGCTCTTTGGTGGGGTTAATGGCAGACTCTGGGAGGGCTTACGCCAAGGAGCACTTCCCAGAACCTCCGCTGCCAGAGTCCTTGTCCCCACAGTGAAACAGAGCCACCCCCCGCCTCTGCAGGAGACCCCCCAACACCAGCAGGTAGGTCTGGTTCAGTCTCCCCCAGGGTCACTGCTCCTTCCCCTGGGTCCCGATGCGCACACTAATTTGTGTGTGCCCTCCAAGAGTGGGATCTCAGTTTCCCCCAGTCCTGTCGAAGTCCTGCAATCAATTCCCACTAGGCTTCAAAGTCTGATTCTCTAGGAATTCCTCCTCCCGTTTCTGGACCCCCAGGTTGGGAAGCCTGACGTGGGGCTCAGAACCTTCACTCCAGTGGGTGGACTTCTGTGGTATAAGTGTTCGCCAGTCTGTGAGTCACCCTCCCAGCAGTTATGGGAGTAGATTTTACTCTGATTGCGCCCCTCCTACCGTCTCACTGTGGCTTCTCCTCTGTCCTTGGACGTGGGGTATCCTCCTTGGTGAAGTCCAGGGTCTTCCTGTCAATGATTGTCCAGCAGCCAGTTGTGATTCTGGTGCTCTCGCAAGAGGGAGTGAGAGCACGTCCTTCTACTCCGCCATCTTGGTTAATCCTCGCATCAAGTTTTTGAAAACTATTACAGCACCTGCTCCAGTGGGAGGGAGCTGTGAAGGAGGAAAGGTTTCCACACACTAGGAAGGCCCTTCGCGGGCGGAGACTGCAGGTAGCAGAGGGGGGAAGCTTCGGAGCTGCGGAGGAGAGCGCAGCCACAGGGGTGCGGAGGGCAAAGCGGAGAGATTCCCGCACAGAGGAGCGGTGCCGAGCAGCACTCTAGCTCAATCGAATGGAATAGTAGCCTCGGGAAAAAAATGAACAATGCCGTTTACAGGACTACAGATGAGCCTTGGCTAGTCCCTATCTTTTCCAGGCGCCATTCCCCTTCACCTGCTGGTGGACACTTTGGCCAGCTGACAATGCAGATATTTTCAAACTTTAAGGTGAATAAAAATCATCTGGAGGGTGTAGACCAGCAGCAGCCATGGGTAGACGGCAGGCTCGGCCACCACGGGCGACTCCAGCCTCAGCTTCTCCCCCACGTTTTCGCGCGCGGTCCCCGCACCAGGCTAGTCTGGCGGTTGGGGGAGGGGCGGGGCGCCGCCGGCGGGGGCGGGACAGGCGGGCGGGCGGGAGGCTGAGGGGAGGGGGCCTGGCCTGGGCCTCAGCCGGCGCCGCCGCCGCCGCCGCCGCCGCTGCCGGCCTGCTCCCGTCCGGCCCCCGGCTCCCTCTTTGTGGTCACAGGCCCAGGGCCCCCAGCGCTGCTGCCAACTGGGGCCGGCGTGAGGCAAGCACAGTGAGCCGGGGCCGGGCTGAACCACTCACTCGCGGCGAGCGCCTCCCGCCCCGTCCATTTCACCCTCTTTGTCTTGCATTTTCCAATTTTTGATAGAAACCTGGGCACAAGCAATAGTTCACACTTTTCTTTACTATAATCACTCAGCCTTGGTGTTTAGGAGTCTGTCAGGAATGGTGGGGACTTTAAATGGGAAAGCCATGACCTGTCTAAAGGAGGTGGCTTCTCTTCACCTGTAGTCAATTCTGCCACGTGGGCCTGAACTTCCAGTTTTTAAAACAGAAAACAAGAATCTGGATTTTTATATGAAATTTCCTAATCTTTAAATATTGATTCAAATTGAAAAAACTTATGCTAGCTAAACAAAACATCTGTGAGCTGGTTGCAACCTTTGGAAAAATCAGTTGCTAACCTTTGAGTCCTGAGGTGTGTAGCCTGTGGGAGTGTTACCTCTTTAAAAAAAAATCTCTGTGAAAGGTAGAGAGAGGAATAATTGGATCCTGTTAAGAAAGGTGTTTGTTCTATACAGTTCTTGAGAATGAATACATGCCTCCTTTCCAAAAAAATAAAGAACCAGAGCTTCATTTCAAATCTCCAAATATGTATCAAATACCCATTATTATAAATAGTTGTAAATGGTTCTCTAAACTTGGACAGGACTTATTTGGTCATTCCCCACTAGGATTGTCTCTCTGAAAATATATAATTCTCAACATAAATATTTTACTTTGGTGGCTTTATCTCAGTTTCTCTACTTACCACAGTATTTTAATCCAGAATGCAGTTATCAAAGCTTGCAGCCAAGGCTAATCTGTGCAGGCTTCGTACAATTTATGCTCTATGTTTATAATTTTTCAGGTAACTTACAGCCTATTTCTCCTTGGCGTTGGCTGTTTTCTGTTGTTGTTCCTGTTTTGATCGTCTCTAATGGCTTTAAAAAGAAAAGTCTAAATCATACTGGGGCTTTAGGAGGTATGTTTTTCTTTTGAATGTTTAACCATATAGTAAGTGCTTGCTTATATAATTTAAACTCATGTTTCTAAATTCTGAATATATGAGCCTATAAATCACAATGTTACATATTTTAGACAATGATAAAGTTATGCATTACTCAACTTTACTATTCTGTCAAAATTTCAGATACTAACATACCCTTTTAGTGTGATGTACAAATTGAACCTTGTAATTGATAACAACTAGATTGGTAGGATAGACTTTTGAGGACCTTGGTTATTCTGCTCCTGAGTTGGATTAAATTTTCTGCTAGCAGTAACATTGGAACATTTTTCCTCGAGGTAAAATAGAGGAGCCATTGAGAAGAATAGCACTTGGAAATTGCTATTAGTATCCTCAGCAGAGTAGTCCCAGCTGAGTATTCTTGATTCATTCTTCAGAATTGAGATGGAGACAGGCCATTTATTTATTCTTCTAGCAAATATTTGTTGATCAATTACTGTGTGCCACTCTTCTAGAAACTGGGGATATAGCTGATTTCAGATTTTATGGAACTTTTATTCTTTAGTACAGATAGATAATAAACAAATAAAATACATAAAACTTTTAATATAATGATAAAGTTAATGAGAAAAAAATTAAAGATAATAAAGTGTGTATATTGGGGAATGTGGGGCATTCTTCTGTGGATAGGGTCTGGATTAACCTTTCTTCTAAAGAGGTAGTTTTGAACTGGGACCTGAAGAAGTCAGAAATGAGAAGATCTGAGAGAAGCATGTTCCGCTGACAGAACAAGTAGAAAGGCCCTGACATGTTCAAGCCTGGCTTGTTCAGGAGTGAGAATAAGGCTCATTTGACTGGAAAACAGGAAGAAAAGGAAAAGTAGAGTAAGATAAGGTTGAAGAAATAGGTAAGGACCAGATAATACGGGGCTTATCAGGACATAGTAAAGATTTTATCCCAAACTAGAATTCCCCCCTGCCTCGAACCAGGGGATTGATGGGATCTGATCTGACTTTGGGATTTTCATATCCTACCAGTGTTATAAGCCCCAAGACATGAGGATTTCCCCCCCACCAAATACTTCCTGTAGGCTGAGATCACTACAGGATAAGGCTTATTTAGAACTGGCAGGTCTTGAAGCTGCCTACTCAGCCTTCAAAATGCTGATGATCATTAGCCCTAATGCACCGTAGAGACACCCTGTCCCCTCTGTGTTCACATACAGCAGATGTTTCATAAAGTTTTATAAACTAGAGCAGGCCTTCACGGAGGCAAGATAGCCTGATAGGTAAAAGAACAAGCACTAGAATCAGGCAGGATGAGTTTGAGTAATAGTTCTGGCTTTGGAAAAGTCACGTAACCTCTCTGTACCTCAGTTTTCTCTTCAGAGAAATGGGTTTTTAATATCTAACCTAGAAATTAACGCAACATTGTAAATCAACTATACTTCAATTTTTAAAAACTTCAAAAAATAAATAAATGCTTCCTGTGCATTAAAAAAAAAAATCTAACCTAGAGAAGGACAAACCATGAAAGTAATAAAGCTAAACTTCATGGCATTTCATTTGCAATGGTACCTTTCAAGGTTCTAGGAAGAGCCCTAGCAATGTGCTCTCATGGTCTTCTTGTTTTGTAAATTTTACAGAGGTGAAAGATATTTTTGTGCTTTTTTTTAAAAGAGGGCCCCCAATTTATAAGTTTCAGGACCCACAAAATCTTGATCCACCCCTGATTTCATTCTTAGGATTGCAGTAAGAATTAAATGAGATAATCAATGTAAAGTTTTTAGCTCAGAGCCTAGCACATAGCCAACATGTATAGGGTGCTTGTTATTATTAGGCACAGTTCTTCAGAATCATGCTCATTTTCTTTCTTCATAATTGAGATACACTGTTCAAGTTCTGTTGAGAAACTGAGAAATCTGTTGTTAGCACTTTGAAAGTAATTGCTCATTTATAGCAAATAATTTGAGCAATCTCTGCTTGAATATAATAATACAGAGTTATGCTTTGCTAAAAATGTCCTTTCTCAGGTAGCCTTGCCTTGGTTTTCATCATTCTTGACCTGTGGGAAGAAGCGTCAAGTTCTTCTTGAAGTACTGTCTTCCTTTGGCTTCCATGCTGTATATGATCCTGTTTCTTCTCTTACTTTTCTGATCTCCACTTTTTTTCTTTCTTACCTCCATTTCCTTTTCTGCCTCCTAGCCCTTGGGCCTCTACTCCTCTCCTACCTGGCTTGATTTAGAATTAGAAGATATCGGGACTTCCCTGGCGGTCTAGTGGTTAAGACTTCGCCTTCTAGTGCAGGGGGAGCGGGTTGGATCCCTGGTTGGGGAGCTAAGATCCCACATGCCTTGTGGCCAAAAAACCAAAACATAAAACAGAAGCAATATTATAACAAATTCAATAAAGACTTTAAAAAAAAAAAGAATTAAAAGATATATATTTGAATTGTAGCATTGCCACCTGCTATCTTTGTGAACTTGGCCATGTCACGTAACTCCTCAGAGACTCACTTTCTTCATCTCCTGTGAAATAGGTCCTTATGGGCTTATTGGTGAGGCTCAAACAAGATAATGTGTGGGACAACATATCTTTTTACACTATGAAGTATTATACAATAAACTCCCCAAAGACACAGAGTGTATCATATGCTTCTGTGTCCCATGCTTTTTTGAATAGTGCTACACACTGTTATAATAGTGCTTAGGAAATATATGTAGATTGATTTTGAAACCACTACCCTTTTCCTAATCGTTGCATTCTGTGGAATTTTGGTATCTTTTTTGTTTGGAGCTTTTTTTTTTTTTCCTTAAGGACAAAAAACTGTAATGTTGCTTCAAAGTATATCATAGTACTTGGGAATACTGTCCTGAAGTATGACTGCAAGTCACTTAAACTTTGTGTTATAATTTTCCCACCCATTAAATTAGAGGGAATAATATTATCTATAGCATTGGCTTACCATGAGGAGTCATACATGTAAAAATGCTCAGCACAGGACCTGGCACTCATAAAATAATAACATGCATTTTATAAATGTTAGTATTGTTTTCCTTCCACAACTACTATCACAGTCATAGGAATTTTACTAAGGTTTGCCCTATCATGTCTTTAGTGTGCTTGGGATTGAGAAGAGTTTCAGAACTTCCTCAGGATCTGGGTATTGAGAGTCCTTCATGACACAGGAGCATATACCTCAGTGTTGAAGGAAGAGGGGAGGGGTTGAGGCAGTGCTTAGGGTGGACACTGAAGTGGAGGGCTCTTATCTCCTTGAAAGAAAGAATGCTTCTAGAATAAGGAGAGGATCACATGAGGGGTTATGTAAGAATGTACGTGTAAACTGTAAAGCACTGTGCAGGTGATTTTCTCCAAGAAAGTGTTGTCTAGTCTAGTTATTCAGTGTGTTCCTTTGAACATGTCTGTGTGGACAGTTTGTCATCAGTCTCTTGGCTTGACAAGTTTAAATTTAATTTCACTTGCCAAGACGCTTAGGCTTAATGGTTTCCCATTTTTTTTTATTCATTCATTCATTCAACAAATATTTAGTAAGGGTCCCCTGTATGCCAGACATTGTTCTGGGCACTTAAGACTTAGTAATGAACAAAACAGATAAAAATCCCACTGTCAGAGGAGACAGATGATAAGTAAGGTGGGTTTGAGACATTTAATCCCCAGAAGGAGATGCCGTAAGCGTAATGGAAGTGCACAGCCAATGAGGTGTTGTCAGGAAGGGCCAGTGGTTTTGCTCTGTGTGGTCTCACAAGGATGGCCTTACCTCTTTGGTTATCATAATTGGGGTCTGGCGTTCAGTCTTTTGAAATAGAAACCTCATTCTATCAGGTACCCAGAGTTGATTAGAGCCAAGAAAACTGGTTTATGTTGCCATTGTTATAAGAGACTAATATATGAGCCAGAATGCTACTTCATTAATCTGATAAAGTGTAGAACTACTGGACCAACTGGAATACAAACATCAGTGTTCAGACATGTCCAATTCTTGCAGTCAGACCACTTGAGAAGTCAGATTGTAATGAGAAGGTTGCTTTGGCGGAGCACAGAGTCTGAGAAACAGTCAGTAATGCAAATCCACAGGTCAAACAGTCCTGTCTCTTGTATAGTATTTAAGTCTGCCAACCTCTGGTTCTCTTGGCCTTCATATTATGTATTTTGGGCTAACCAGCCTTCTTCTGATTCCCATAGTCTTTCTCTAGGCAAATTACTTATGATATAATTGATTAAGTTTGAGTTTATTAAGTTATAAAATTCCAGTCCTACCTTTCCCTTTCCTGTCTCCCAGATATTATTGCCAGGTCCCCTTGGTTGGAATTTTGGGTAACTCTACTCCCACTATCAGAGACATTTGTAGACAATGTTGGTTTTACTTCCCTAGATGGCATCTGCCAGTTATAGAATTTACCTGTTTTAAGCTCAGAAGGCAGCTATATTTCTTGAGTCTTCACAGTCTTTGGGAGCATCCTATTGTTATGCAAATTAAGTCCTTAGCACGGACAATTAAAGATGATAGAGGTGGGTTGAAGAGGTGGAAAAGACACCAGCTGGAGTTAGCAGTCACTAATCTAAAAGTTGTCATAACTGGGAGATGCAAAAAGTTCTAAGATATTTTTTAGACTACATAAGAGAAATCATTCCTTCAAAGCACATTAACTTCAATTTATTTCCTCATTCTGAACCTGTCATCAACTTGAACACTGATCACTTCGTGTGATATTTTGAGGTGTTTGAAGTAAAAAGGATGTAGATGCCTTTTGGTAGCATATCAGTGTAGGTTTTTTTAGGGCCATCTCACTTTGGGTGTGCTTAAGACTGTGGAACAAATTGTTAACAGTGACGGTCCATGGAGAAGGGATGGGAGTGGCGGTGGTGAGGGAGAGAGGCACTTTGACTTCTGTATGTTTTGGCTTTCCCCTCCAATACCCATGTAGTAATTTTGTAATATATTTTAAAACAGTTGAAAAAACTTAAAGGTTGGGTAACATAATAATATTCATCCTTATTATTATAATAATAACACATAATTGCAATAATAATGATGTTCTTATTGAGGTTTTGCCACTGTAACTGCCATTATTGCCAATGATATTAGTTAACATTTATCACGGGCCCCTTACGTGCTGGGTTTAAAATAAGCATATTATAAAAATTATCTCATTTAACTTTTCACATCAAGCCAGTGAGGTGGGAATTATTATTCTTCTTGATACACCAATAAGAAATTGAGGCTTAAAGTTAGGTAACATCTAGTCATGCAGAAGTAAGTGGAAGAGTCAAGATTTTAACTCGAGACTGTTCAACTCCAGAGCTGAAGCACTTTATTTTACTTTATACAGCATTATAGTGATTTCTTGCACGCTCAGTAAAAAAGTACTAAACATAAGTAAAATGCCAATAACTGAGTATCTCTGGATGGATCAATCAGTCAGGATGGAGCTAACCAATAGAAAATTTCCTATTGCTACAGAAATAGGAACCTGGTCCCTTGTTCTATTATTTAATACTTATTTATTAAATACATGGTAACTTATTTAATAATTATTTAATATCTATTCTGTTACTTAGTAGAACTTTGCTTACTATGTTATTTAATAAAAATCTTCATATAGCAAAACTCAATCTATTTATGTTAAGAGTTACAGAGAGCAGAAATTGTCAACCATGAACCCCGTGGTTGCCACTCTTGGGTGCCACTGATCTGAGTACTCAGTGGCAGACTAGCACATTCTCTCCCTGAAAGAAGGAAGATAAAATTGTCAAAAGTGTGCTTGAAAGTTCCAAATCACATATAGAGAATGCTACCTTTTGTGTAAGGAAGACGGAAAAATAAGAAAACATGCATATATCTGCTTATCTTCATAAAAGAAAACACAGGAATGATAAACTGGAGAACAATGGTGTTGAATACATACAAAGAATGGAAAGAGAGCAAAATATAGAGGGAGGGGCAGAAGGGACATGGGAGGAAGTGACACCTCTCTAAATATACCTTTTTGTATAAGTGTGACTTCTAAAAGCATGTTTAAGAATATCAGTGAAGTTAGGAAGGGGGAGATCTAAAACTGAAAGCAAACTAAAACAGATGAACCCAACTGTATTTTAAATGAATACTGTAAGCACACTGAAGGGAGAAAAAGAAAAAGAGTAACTTATGGACCCAGTATTTAACTATATTCTTTATTCCTTCAGTGTGGGGTTACAGGAAGGGGAGGATTACAAAGAAATCTTAACCTATTTTTAGTAGGTTTGTTTTTGTTGTAGTATGGGTGAAGCAATTCTAAAACAGTTTTTTAGATGTAATAGAGCATTGAGTAGATGAGTGAAATTGTCTTTGTTGTTTGAGGCCAGAGTTCTAACTAAGGAAAAAGGCGTACAAATATGGAATGGGGAAAAGCAAGAGAGAACCTGTGGAGATAGATTGGAATTGGAGTTACTGGTGTGATCTTGTGATTTCCAAAATATTTATGTGTATGTGTATATACATGTATATGTGCCCATATATAAGCATGCATATATATGCATGTGTGTATATTTGTATGTGTGTGTATTCACTTGCTTTGTCCACAAAAAGCAAATATACCCCAGTAGCAATGAACACACCATGAGCCTAGATTTTGACCTCTACTCTCCATTCCCCACTGTAATGAACCAGAGCTCCTCAGAGAAATGTCTGCTTCCAGGGCTGGGGCAAGGTAGGTCTAAGATGAGCCTCGAGCATTTTGTTATACCCAAAAGAAAAGAAATGCTAAAAAAAAAAAAAAAAAAAGAGGGAGAGAGGGAGGTCATGTGACATGAATACTGTATTGAGCTTGTCTATTTTGTCTGGTATTAGTATAGCCACCGCTGCTCTCTTTTGGTCACTTATTTGCATGGATTATCTTTTTCAATCCTTTTACTTTCAAACTATTTGTGTCTTTGGATTTAAAGTGAGTCTCTTGTAGACAGCATATAGTTGGACCACGTATTTTTATCCATTTTGCCAATCTCCGTCTTTTGATTGGATCATTTAACCCATTTACATTTAAAATAATTACTAATAAGGAGAGACTTACTTCTGTCATGTTGGAATTTGTTTTCTATATGCCTCTCTCTCTCAGATTTACTCTTGGTTGCTCTATTTATTGAATTTTCCTTGTAAAGTAGAAAAAAAACCCAGGCTATGCGGGGAAAATGTAAAAAATAGAAACTTGAAAGACCCTATACTGTTTGGTAATATCTTAGTTGGTAAAAATGTAAATGTATGGGAAATGAACATTTCCAGTTATAATATGAAAATAACTGAAAAAAATCATTCTTTTTTTCACAGCATTCATGTATGGACTAAGTGTAATTTTGTGTATATATGTGTTTCTTTCAGGGCTCGTGGTTGGATTTATCCTAACCATTGCAAATTTCAGCTTTTTCACCTCTTTGCTGATGTTTTTTCTTTCTTCCTCAAGACTCACTAAATGGAAGGGAGAAACAAAGAAACGTCTAGATTCAGAATACAAGGAAGGTAGAATGAATTATGTTTAATGTTACTTAAAATAGTAACCTTTATTTCATCTTAACATATCATAAGCTTTTAATCAGAACATGTTTAGACTATTGAAACATAAATTTTATATGAGAATTGCTTTAGTAGTAGCCTGATATAGTTTATTATTACTTTACCACAATAGCAAATAACAGCAGAATTTTAGAACTACTGAAGTCTATCATTAATTATTCTAAAACAATATGAAGGTGGGCAAAGTTACCATCCCACTTGTAGTCATTTTTGAAATTTTAGTCATTTTTCTTTTCTTAAGTTTTGAAATGTAAGTCCCTATAAATGCATGATTTTCCTCCTGAGGAGAAAACCTTTTTTTGTCCTTTTCATTCCCTTGTTTGTTCCTAGGTGGGCAGAGGAATTGGATTCAGGTATTCTGTAATGGAGCTGTGCCCACAGAGCTGGCCCTGCTATACATGATAGAAAATGGCCCTGGGGAAATCCCAATAGATTTTTCCAAGCAGCACACTGCTTCTTGGATGTGTTTGTCTCTCTTGGCTGCACTGGCCAGCTCTGCTGGAGACACATGGGCTTCAGAAATTGGCACCGTTCTGAGTAAAAGCCCACCGAGGCTGATAACAACCTGGGAGAAAGTTCCAGTAGGTGAGTCTTTATTTAAGTTTCTTTAAAAAACAAAACTGAACAAAAAGCCTCTTGATTTACTGTTTCTTATTTAAAAGGCTTTTAAGAATTTCAGTGTGTCTTCTTAATTGGAAAATCACTATAGGATATTAAATAGGTGATAATAAATAATATTTGCAGGAAGTGTTAGTAATTCCTAGATAAACAATATAGAAACATAGAGATTGGCCCACAGGCTTATCAGTGGGAAAGGAAAAGGATGGAAATGTTACAGTATTTCTTGGGGGCCTGTTATGTGGTTAGTGCTTCAATGTATATCTCATTTCCCCATTACCATTATCAACTACTACTACTACTAGTACTGCTACTAGTACTTTATCATTGTCTCCTCCTTCCTCTCATTTTCCTTCTTTTTTTCCCCTTCATCATTATCGTCATCATCATAACAGTTAACATATTTGAGTACCTACTATGCACAAAGCAGTGTTCTAACTGCTCTCCTTGGATTACTGTTTACTCTTAATAATCATGTGAATTGGTCCTTTTACTGTTTACATCTTACAAATGAGTAAACTAAGGCATAGAGAAGTTAGGTAACTTCACCACAGTAACCAGACTTGGAAATGACAGGACTAAGATTGAAACCGGGCAGTCTAGCTCTACTAAACTATTCCACATCACTGCTTAGAATGTCAGGAGTTACTGAGGAGAAAAGCCTGTTTTCTAAGTAGGATGGTCTTTGGATTGCATCAAAGTGAACCCTTTCTTTAAATTAGTCTTGATTAGATAGGTACCAAAATATTTTGCTTTTTTTGACTTTATGTGTTTGCTGATTGTTAACCAGATGTTTTTATCCATGTTCTTCTTTAGGGACCAACGGAGGAGTTACGATGGTGGGCCTTGCCTCCAGTCTCCTTGGTGGGACCTTTGTGGGCATTGCATACTTCCTCACGCAGTTGGTTTTTGTTAATGATTTAGACATTTCTGCTCCTCAGTGGCCAATTATTGCATTTGGGGGTCTGGCTGGATTACTAGGATCAATTGTGGATTCGTATTTAGGAGCTACCATGCAATTTAGTGGTAAGAACATTACCTTATTGTTGTCACTTATTGGTGTATTAAAGAAATGGGAACTCAGCCATGCACAGTGGTGGCAGGGCCTAGCTGCTACAAAGAAGATATGTTTTAGACAACACTCATGTTTATGGGCAAAAAATTCGAGGACTCTATTTTTGACTAATTGTATAACAAGTTATTTTAGTTTATTTTCTGTGGAAAGTGTAGAGCATTACAACAAGGATTTTTAATGTAGGGTTGCTTTTTTCACCCATGCTGTTGATTGTTAAATGCAGTAGTTTGATCATGACACTGAATAAATGTGTCCTTAAAAAAAAGGGGGGGGGGACTTCCCTGGTGGTCCAGTGGTAAAGAATCTGCCTTCCAGTGCAGGGAATGCAGGTTCAATCCCTGGTCAGGGAACTAAGATCCCACATGCCGCGGGGCAACTAAGCCCACGTGCCATGACTACTGAGCTCACACGCCTCAACTCGAGAGCCTGCGTGCCACAAACTACAGAGCCCTAGCGCCCTGGAGCCTGCACGCCACAACTAGAGAAGAGAAAACCCGCACGCCGCAGCTAGAGAGAAGCCCGCGCACCACAACGAAGAGCCCGCGTGCTGCAACTAAGTCCCTACGCAGCCAAAAATAAATAAATAAATAAATCTTTAAAAAAAGAAAGAAATGGGGAAGAAATATGGAAAAGGAAAGAAAAGAGATGCGATAATAAAAACAATTGCCAAGACACAGGTTGTTGGGGGACCCAGAATGAAAGAGCACAAGTCTCCTCTACCATTTTGAATGTCTCATTCTTTTGTGTTAAATTGATTGAAAGAGAATTTCTCCTACAGAGCAATGAGTAGAAGCTTTGCAGGGAAGATAGGATAGTGCAGGAGACAGATGCTTTTGCTTATGGGACTTTACCTAATCCCACGGAAGCAGAATTTTGGAGTCAGATCATTATAATGCCCCTCCTTCCATTTATTTTCCAAGTCCATTTGAGAAATAATTATTCTAATAATCTGACTATACACATACGATGTACTTTTCTCCTGTGACATCATGTTTGCTATCCTCCCCACTGAGTTTTTAGTCCCACTCAAGATATATGGGAGAGTCAGTTTTCTCCAGAATTTTCTGTGCTTTGCATCTAAGGCTGTCCTGTCATGTCAGTGTACTGACATGTTCTGTTAGGCGTGTATTTGCTCCACCCTCTAACCAACCACGTTTTCTCCTTTGATTCTTACAGTGAAGAGGCTAGCTGTCTGGAGAATGGTCCCCTGAATACAGTGCCCCCAGTTCTGTTCATGTCCCAAGATAATCGACTTGTCCTTCCACCCCCCTTTCCACCATCAGAACATTTGTTCTCTCAGGTTCCTTAGTCTTATCTAGATGCTGAGGAGGAAGCAATCTGATTTTAATTTATACTAAAGGGTTAGTAACCATATATGCACACGTGTGCGCACACACACACACACACACACACACACCCATTACACGTTTTTTTAAAGAGCCTAGGTTTTATTCTAAACTGGGCTCTAACTGGGAAGTTTCTGATCATATTGAGTGGGTTGGGGAAAAAAATGCGGGCTGGGGAGCAGATTAGATTCATCTCTGTGTGCCTTCTTTGTGTAAGCACCTTGCTACTCCTGGGTATCCATTGTAGAGGCTCCTATTCTCAGGAGTTTCACAGGTTGGTCTTAGGGGGGAGCCACCGGGAAGGCAAGCCCTGTCTGCCAGTTTCATGCCATCTCTGCTTTTCAGTTTCTCCCTTCTGCTTTGGAAAGAACTCCAGCATTGTTGAGAGAGCAGTATTGAGGTGTATTGAAACCCATTTATTCAAAGAGACCTTTTGTAATCATGGGTTCCGTATCACTCACCATATACATTATCCTCTAAAGTCATTTTACGAATGGCTGAGAATCTTTGAAAGATTATCTCCTTTGGAGGAGAAAGCTAATTTTTTTTTTCCAAGTCATTTGGATTTTCCACCTCACTTGCTTCTTTTTCATTCCAGGTTTGGATGAAAGCACTGGCATGGTGGTCAGCAGCCCGGCGAATGAGGTGAAGTACATAGCAGGAAAACCCATTCTCGATAACAATGCCGTGAATCTGTTTTCTTCTGTCCTTGTCGCCCTCTTGCTCCCAACAGCAGCTGCTTGGGGTTTTTGGCCCAGACAGTGAATTTTATGTCATTTACAAAAGTTAAAACTTAGGTAAATTCAGCTAAATTTGCAATTCCAAGCTTCATCCCAAGAAGAGTAATTGTAATGACAAAGCAGAAATGCCAGCTTCTCCTCTGTTCCATTACAGTGGAACTCCACGTTTTTCCTCTCTCTAACTCCATTGTAACAACTAATATGTTTTTGGTGAAAGACAAGGCTCATAGAATTTATGCATATTTTTCTTCTGCTGAATGGAACTTGAGCAATGAAACTATAATGTCCCTATATATTGAACTGAAAGTTCCTGCATGGTAGATATAAATTTTGTTTTGTTTGTTTAAATCAGTAAAAGGACTAAAAGTGATAAAATTTTTAAATGGCTCAGTTGTGGCAGAGAAATGTCACCATGCCAATTATCCAAATGTTGTATCTGTTTTAAGTATTTAAACCGATGTGTGTGGAAGCCTGAATAAGTGTAGTATCCTGGACTTCTCCCCTTACTTGCCATTTATTATTGTAAAAAGTGCGGAGTTTGGTTCCTGGTGAGCTGCGAGGTCTACTCCACGTTTGTTCTTCCTTCCTCAGGGTTAGTGATGAAAAAAAAGTAAATATTGTTTTCATGTGACCATTAGAATGCATGAAAAAAATTTATTTTTAGGTAAAGGAAAAGAGATATATCTTATGTCTAAAAAATATGCACCTTACTATATGTTTTAGTTGGTCTCTGAGCAGAAATTATCTTGAATTTAATATTTTTAATGTATTTTCTAGCTTTCTTTGAAATTTGTCTAGGAATCTGATTTACATTGGCATCTTGACCAGTTAAAGAGTCACTGGAAAATTATTGCAATTATTTCATTTGCTGTCCTAGAATTCACTGGAAAATGCTATGATTTCCTATTATGTACCTTCTAAGTTGTGCTCTGCTTTACATAGAGCCTCAACCAAAGTGAATTCTACTTTTCAGTTTTGTTCTTCACTTTGATGTACGTACTAAAGGGGTTTAACATAGTATGGATTATTGTGCTAAAGTATTTTGAAATATTTCACATGTGATTTCCATACCTTTCTTCCCCTTCCCCTTTTGCATTCATAGAAAAATTGAGGAGAGATTCCATGAATAAGCCACTATCAGAGTGGAGAAAGCTTTATTTTCTTTGTTGGTGACCCTGCTACAGTGATTATCTAGAAATGACTTGGTTCAGGAAGAATTTTTTAAAAAACAGTTGACACACTTAAGCCTTAAGCCAAGAAACTCAGTGGGTCTCAGCCCATCTGCTTTGTGTATACATTGGCATCACCTGAGCATCTTTAAAAAAAATACTTGTGTCTGGGCTTCACCCAAAGATTGTGTCTGGTCTGGGTTACAGCCTGGGTACTGGGACTTTTTAAAGCTCTGGCTGCCCGTTAGAGTCATGTAGGGAGTTTTTAAAAATACTGTTGTCAAGGCTCCTTTCTAGACCAAGTAAATCAGAATGTCTGAAAGTGAGACCCATGCATGGGTCATTTTTAGAAAGCTCCCTCCCTGGGATAGTCTAATGTTTAAACAGGTTGAGAACTACTAAATAAGAATATCCTTACAAAAATGTCAAATTATTGTGTTGTACACCTGAAACTAATGTTGTATGTCAATAAAAAAAGATAAAAAAGAAAAGAATATCCTATACCTAAAAGTCTCAAAAGAGTGGGAATTTTCATTTTTATGCAGACAACTATTAGCAGCAGTGCCGTGTGCTGTCTTTATGGATGGATAGCTTCTGGTAATTATACAGTCTTACAGCTACATCACTTACCAAATCATTCCTGTGGCAGTTTTTTGTGCAGCCTGTTTATTCCTACAGCTGTTCTAACATGCCTCTTTTCTCTTTTCCTGGAGATTCATCCTCATGACATACTTCGGGACAAAAATACTCATTGGAGCCATTTGGGGTTTGGTAGAATCACCACATCAGTAACAGTTTGGGGACATACTGCTTCACAATCCTTTGTTTGAAAACCTAGGGCTAGTTGTGTTTTGGAATCAAAATTTTTCAGATTTTAGAAAAGTGATAGGGTACATATAAAATATTTTACTTAAAAATCCCAAAAGAGTCTAGGATGGCACCCATTATCAAATACACTAATATTTCTGTGTTGAGTATATGAATACCACCAATAAGTGTGTTAACTAAAGACTATGAGAGCCTCAGATCAGTTTTTGTCGTAGAATTTAGGAAGAAACTTTCTGTTTTCAGAGCATTTTTGGATATGATAATTGTAGATTTTTTTAAATGAAGCACTTTTAAAAAAAACTCATATGTATCTTACTGAAACAGTAAACAGTTTGTGTAAAAAAACACTTTTCATGGAAAGAGCTCCATGTAGCCGTATGATAAAATAATATGTACTACTGCCTACCTAGGCAGCTTACAAGCATATATACTACTTCTTGCCATACTGTCACACAGTAGAAAAGAGCAAGGTGTATGTGGCTCAGGGCAGCTCCCGAAGGAGACCTGAAGACTTTAAGGAGTGTTATTTGAAGACTTGCCAAATGGAGCCAACAGAACAGTGAACTGCTACAACAGGTCATTCCATTCCTAGCTTTTCTCGTTCCTTGAGTTATCTATGCCTCAGCCTAGGGGCGTATGTCTCTTTCTTATTTCTAGCTGCTTTACATGTAGGATGCTGGCTTCAGAAATGCCAACCTCATCCCAATTAGGTATAGGCCTAGTATAGAGAAAAATCATGTGTGGTGACATATTGTAAACTTTGCCACATGCCTGCAATATGAACAGCTGCCTCATGTTTGCACAGTGGGTGACCTGGAGCTCCCATCATCTCATGTTCCTGATGCCATCGCAACGAGAAAAGACTGTACTTAGCTACCAAATCCCAGGTGGCTTGCACGTGGTTTAAACATGAAAACACAATTATGCAGCTTAACTATGGAGTACTGTTGCTATAACTCCAAGTGGAACATTTGGAAACTGAACTGAACATTTTTAAAATATGTAAGTGTTTAATATATGTTTGTTTGTTAAGTTGTTCGACGCTAATCAGTTCTCCCTTTAAGAATCACTGAAAGTTGATAATCAGGAACATATTTCTGGAAGAAAATGAAAAATGAAAAAAACAGTTTAGCTACCTGAATTTCAGAGGACTGAGATGACGCCAACATTTCTCAATCGTGATGCAGTTTTTTTTTTGTTTGTTTGTTTTTAAACTTTTTTGGGGTTTATTTATTTTATTTATTTATTTATTTATGGCTGTGTTGGGTCTTCGTTTCTGTGCGAGGGCTTTCTCCAGCTGTGGCAAGTGGGGGCCGCTCTTCATCGCGGTGCGCGGGCCTCTCATTATCGCGGCCTCTCTTGTTGTGGAGCATAGGCTCCAGACGCGCAGGCTCAGCAGTGATGCAGTTTTAATGGCTTTGGAACTAAGGAGTCAGGAAATGATTGTAGAAGGAGTGAGGGTGAGGCCAGGTTAGCAGGGCAAGGCTCCTGAAATTATTTTGCCTGCGAAGACTAGACATGTTAATTCATTTTCGTTTATCATAACCACACCCTTCAAAACTTATTTTATACATGTGACAACTCTTTTTTTAATGTTTGGATTTTTTTCTCTTTTTTTTTAATGCGTAGTTAATACCCAGAATCTATCCTTCTTTTTAAAAAATTACAACATTAGAGGTAAAACTAAAATATGCTTTGCCTCCACTCCTCAGCAAACCTACCTTGCTCCCACCTTCCCCAAGATAACTACTGCTAGAAATTTGAGATATTTTCCACATAACATTTGTTTTGAGTGTACTTTAACATATATTCTTCTTAATCAGTGAAATGTTATAATTTGTACTATCATTTTGCTGCTTCAAGTCAGGTACTTACACCCGAGAAAAACCTGTTTAGGAAAAAAGATTAGAAGGATGTATACCAAAACATTAATGTGTTATCTGTTAAGATTACAGATGATTTTTATTTTTGTTAAAATAAATAATTTTAAGTTTATGGTATATGAATTATATCTCAATAAAACTGCTATTAAAATACTTATACAAAAATAATTTTAAATACTTTCCTAAAAAGTCTACAGTCAAATGTGTTTCTTCTACAAATCAAAAAATGCTCAAAGTAAACAAAATAACCTCTGGGAATAACCCCTCTTCCCCACTGCCCTTCCCCATTGTTATTTTAAATGCTATTCCTTCTCTTTATAAAAGACCTTATTAGCAATGAATTTAAAAGTAAAATGGGGTTTAGCGCAACATAAATCCAGTGCAACATTCTCTTGGTGTCTCTATGCCTTAGGCACTGCGTCTGAAGCTGGTGAATCACAGATGAATGAGACAAGGACTGTGCCATCCATGTGCGATAAGAGTGGGGAAGACAAATGTGTGTAACTAACATGTTGAACAAATATGACATGTGGTCTGTGATTTTTTAAAGTGACTTTATTTTTGTCTTCTACTGGCCCTTTAAACTTCCCATAACCGTATATGAAAACTCCAGCAAGCTGTGAACATTTCTTCTTATTCTTAGAAACGGGTAGGAGAACAGGTGAACTGTGAAAGAGCAGAGAACCGTGTTCCCCTTTCCCACGGCAGGCTTCCAGCTAAAGCAGGTCCAAGGTGAGGGTTGGGATTTGGTTTTTTTGGCTTTGGGTTTGGGTTTTTTTGGCTTTTTTTTTTTTTTTTTTTTTTTTGGCTGTATTGGGTCTTTGTTTCTGTGCGAGGGCTTTCTCCAGCTGCGGCGAGCGGGGGCCACCCCCCACCGCGGTGCGCGGGGCCCCTCACCGCCGCGCCCCCCCCCCACCCCGTTGCGGAGCACAGGCCCCAGACGCGCAGGCTCAGCAGCCGTGGCCCACGGGCCCAGCCGCTCCGCGGCATGTGGGATCCTCCCAGACCAGGGCTCGAACCCGTGTCCCCTGCACCGGCAGGCAGACTCTCAACCACTGCGCCACCAGGGAAGCCCAGGCTTTTGTTTTCTAACCCAGGTTTGGCTATTCTAAATGCTGAGTTGAGACTCTTAATAAACTAAAATTTTGCTGATGCTGGTTGACTGTTTGCCCCCAAAATTCATATGTTGAAATCCTAACCCCCCAATGTGATGGTGTTAGGAGATGGGGGCCTTTGGGAGGTGATTAGGTCATGAGGTGGAGCCCTCATGAATGGGATCAGTGCTTTATAAAAGAAACCCCAGAGAGCTCTCTTGTCCTCTCCACCATGTGAGGACACTTGAGAAAATGGCCATCTGCAACCCAGAAGAGGGCCCGCACAGAATCTGACCTTGCTAGCACCCTGATCCTGGACTTCTAGCTTCCAGAACTGTGAGAAATAAATTTCTGTTGCTTATAAGTCACCCAGTCTCTGGTATTTTTGTTATAGCAGTCGGAACAGACTAAGACACTGCTGTAGAAGTGGGAAGGGAGATAGAGGCAGGAAGAAGATAAATCTGTAATGATACTTTTGCCTGTCCAGGCATGGCAGATGGCAAAAGCTGCTGTTATTGGATGAGTCTGGTAGAGAAGGTTAAAATTGGTATTAGCTTGGGGGGTGCTTTTGTGGGCTATTTGGAGGTTTCCTGCTGAGCCCCTCTTTTACAGTTCTTCTTACACCAGCAGATGCATCTCTAGTTCAAATGGTTGTTTGCATCAGTTATCTATTAACTCAGACCACCCCAAAACTTAGCGGCTTACAGCAAAAACCATTTATTTTCTCACATTTTGTGGCTGGCTGTTTGGGTTGGGCTCAGCTGGGCAATTCGATTTTAAGTGATGTCAGCTGGGCTCACTCACCCATGTTTGCAGTCAGTTGACAGGTCAGCTGGGGGGCTAGTTTTGATGGCCTCATTTGTATGACTCGCACCTTGATGCGGACTCTTGGCTGGGCTTACGTGACCTATCTATCATCCTCCAGTAGGCTTCTTTACTTGATGACACAGGCGTTCCAAGAAAGATAAAGTAGGAGCTGCAAGTTCTCTCAAGGACTAGCCTTAGAAGTCTCATGATATCATTTCTGCTGCAATTACTGGTCCAAAAAGTTAAAAGGCTACTTAGATTCAAGGGGTGGGGAAATGTACTCCACCTCATCATGGAAAGAGTAGTAGAGTCACATTGTAAAGGAGAAAGGTGACAGATGTGACGCATTGGGGGCCATTATTCTAACAAACTACCACTGTTACTTCTCAGATCCTGGGCATCTAGTCTCTTTCCGCTGTGGTGTTCTCACCTCTCAGGTATTGGATAGGATTCAAGACAACCTCATGATAAGGTTTCACCAGGTGAACTTCATGTGCTCCATGGGGAAAATCCCTTGCTTTGACAACCCCTGAAAGTGCTAGCCAATCTCAGTGCAATGTCTGGCTTTACCAGCAAAGAGGAGTCAGGCACATTCTTGCCCCCTGGAGTCCCAGGCAGGAGTCAGCCCCCAGGATGAATGTTGGCTTTAACTTTCTCAGGCATGAGTCAGGCACGGGCCATCTCTCTCTCTCTCAACTAAAGGAAACACTCTCCAAAGGTGCACTTGAAGTTTCGTCCCCAGGTTGGGGACTCACAGCCCGGCTACCACTCTCTCTAAAGAAACTGTTCACTACTCTCCTCACAGAAGCTTTCTCTTCTCTGGCCCCATTTTATAACTCTGGTCTGGCTGAGGCGTCTAGGAGTTACGCAACAGGTTGTCAGGTTCTCTGTGGAAGGGTGTGTGTGATATCCTCACTTTAGTCTCCTGATGTCAATCATAGTAGCGTCTCCATCGAAGCCAGGCAGTTAGAATCATTTGCATCCTAACACCATGTGTTCACATATGTTATGATGTGTGGCTAGTATATAGCAAGAGTATGACAAAGGCAGTGAGAACCCTGCCACTTGCTGCTTGGGTGATGTGGGAACACCTGGCAGAGAACATTAAGTGGGACATTACAAGATGAGTAAAAGTTTGCCAAGTCAAGATGGTGGGGACTCCCTCCCAGAGGGTATGACAACACATCCAAATACTGAATTGCAAAGGGTGTGACATTTTTGAGGGGAAAAAAAAGTTCACTGTGACTAGAGATTAGGTGGAGGGAAGTTGTATGAAATGAGACTAGAGAGGTAGTTTGAGATCCATTTGTAGAGGGCCCTAATACTAGCTAGATGACCTTGGGGCAAAACATAGTCTTTCTGTATGGAAAATGGGGTTAATAGGCATACTTCAGTTTCACATATTGTTGATATCAAATCAGTCAATGTGAGTGAAAAGCCTTTGAAGCAACCACGTGTTGTAGGCAGAATAATGTTGTCCCCAGAAGATGTCCATGTCCCAATCTTTGGAGCTTGTGACAACCATACCTGGCAAAGGAGGCTTGCAGACGTGATTAAGCTTAAGAGCCTTGAGGTCGGGAGATTATCCTGGATTATCCAGGTGGATCCAGTCTCCTCACATGCATCCTCAAAAGTGGAAAACCTTTCCTGGCTGTCATCAGAGAAAGAGATGTGACAACAGAAAGAGGGTCAGAGAGATGCCGCTTTTGAAGATGGATGAAGGGGGCCACAAGCCAAGGAATGTGGGCAGCCTCTAGAAGCTGGAAAAGGCAAGGAAATGTGTTCTTCCCTAGAGCCTCCAGAAAGGAAGGTAGCCCTGCTGACGCCTTGATTTTAGGACTTCTGACCTTCGGAACCGTAAGGTAATAAATCTGTGTTGTTTTAAGTCACTAAGTTTGTGATCATTTTTTCAGCAGCCACAGAACTAATAGACCATGTCAGCTTTGAAAGACAGCATAATGCAACACAGGCTCGGAGCTAGACTGCCTGGGTTCAAATCCTAGCTCTGCCACTCACTAGCTGCATGACCCTGTTTACTTAACCTCTCTGTGTCTCAGATTCTTCATCCATAAAATGGGGCTACTGTTGCTGTGAGGATCAAATGAGTTCAGTCTTCTGACATACCTGGCACAGTCTCTAGCATATAATATGCAGTCCGTAAATGTTATCATTACTATTTGACACATCTAAAGTGCCATGCAAGTGCAAGTTGCTTCTACTTTTATATTTGGTATTATTGTTATTATTCTATGAAAAAACTCCCAATATTATATGAATGAACTGAGTTCATGTAATTCATTTTGCAAGAGAGAAGAAAAGTATATTTTTTTACATCAAAATATATTAACCAAAACCTCATTCTTAAACTTTTGGGATGATTTTTCTCCTAATGAGATAATGGGTGCCTAATAGTAAGTACAAGTCTCCCCATGCTGTTTAGACTTATGAATGGTTATTTCCCTACTCATGCTTCATGCATCCGGGCCATCTGGACTATTAATAGTCCCAGAATATATCCTATGCTTTTCGATATCTCCATGTTATTCCACAGATTCTTTTTCTTTTTTTTTTTTTTTAATATTTCAGCTTACTTTTTTTTTTTTTTTTAAACTTTGGGTTTATTTATTTTATTTATTTATTTATTTATGGCTGTGTTGGGTCTTCGTTTCTGTGCGAGGACTTTCTCCAGCTGTGGCAAGTGGGGGCCACTCTTCATCGCGGTGCGCGGGCCTCTCGCTATCGCGGCTTCTCTTGTTGCGGAGCACAGGCTCCAGACGCGCAGGCTCAGTAGCTGTGGCTCACGGGCCTAGTTGCTCCGCGGCATGCGGGATCTTCCCAGACCAGGGCTCGAACTCATGTCCCCTGCATTGGCAGGCAGATTCTCAACCACTGCGCCACCAGGGAAGCCCCACACATTCTTACTAGAGGGTTCTTGCTTCTTCTGGCAGGAAGTTCACTGGCATCTGTGAGAAGACATATGTACTTCCACATGATAAATTAGATCCTTGAGTGATAGGATTATGGAAAATAACCTCTGTGTCCACTTTCCAAATTCCTTTACTCTTAATTTCCACCTCATATTCCCACCCCCAAAGTCCTACCTTTAGAGCCTTTGAGGGAAGAAACAAGAGCTATTACAAAAAGTAGGAGGTGCTGTCTAAATATCCAGATCACCATGGTCCCTGCTGGGCTTCCATCTGATAGAAGAAGAGAAAAGTCAACTGGCTTGAGAGGAAATGTCTTTGAGCCATCTTTGTGTCATACTTGCTGTCCCACTTTCCCTAAGAACTGGACAGCTCTCACCAATTTTTACATAATGACAGGTTAAAATGTGCCCCTGGAAGATTTTTCTCACTGCCCACCTCCCACCACCAGATTTTTGTGTTCCCAGTTATAATCAGGGTTGCTAAGATGACTTAGTGTGCAATTCATAATGCAGCCTTCACACGACACAAATGCTCTTATAAGTAGCACTGTAAAACAAAAGAAGCGACAAACTTTTACACTAAGGAATTGGAAGCTTATTACATGAAACAGTTTGGTTTTAGTTTTTCAACTTCTAAGTTTGGGATTTTCAAACACATACAAAGTAAACAGAATAATATAATGAGCCCTGGTGTATCCATCTCCCAGCTTCAACAGTTATTGACATTCTACCATTCTTGTTTCATCTATACTGCCACTCACTCCCAGTCTTCACCTGATTTTTTTCTTATGGTTCTATTGTTTGAAGTAAGTCTTTCTACATTGGAACACAAATATTTTTAACTGTATAACTTTGATAAATGATACACCCATGTGAAGCACACCCTTTCAAGATATAGAACATTTCCATCACCCCAGAAATTCCCTTGTGTCATTTCCTGTCAATTCTTCCTCTTCCCAGGGGTAATAACCATAAAGTAGTTTTGCCTGTTCTAGAACAGCATACAAATCGCATACAGTGTGTACTCTTGTGTCTGGCTTTTTTTTTTTTTTTTTCATTATAATGTCTGAGGTTTATCTATATGGTTATATGTGTATGTAATTTCTTCTCATCGCTAAAAAGTATTCCATTGTATGATGTCATAAACAACCTCTAAGATGGCCCCTGGTTTAGTCCCCTTTCATATTGAATAGAGTTGGCCTGTATTATCAATAGGATATGGAAGAAATGACAGTATGTGACTTCTGAGGCTAGTTCATAAAAGACATCACAGCTTCTACCTTGCTTTCTTTTGGATCACTCATTTCTGGGGAAAGCCAGCCTTCATGTCACAAAAACACTTAAGCAGTGGAGAAGCACACGTGGAGAGAAATTGAGAGCTCTTGTCAACAACCAGCACCATGTGAAGTAAATCCTCCAGTACTCTTCAAGCCTTCAGCCTGGCCAAAATTTTGGCTGCAATTTCATAGGGACTCCACCTAACTAAGATGCTCCTGAATTCCTGACCCACAGAAACTATGTTCTTGAGAGATGTTGGTCTGTAGTTTTCCTTTCTGGTTTGGTATTAGGGTAATGCTACCCTCATCGAGTAAGCTAGGAAGTGTTCCCTCTGCTTCTATTTTTTTGTAACAGATTATAGAGAACTGGTATCTTTTGTTCCTTAAATGCTTGGTAAAGTTCACCAGTGAAACCATCTGGGCCTGGTGCTTTCTATTTTGGAAGATTATTAATTATTGATTCAATTTCCTAAATAGATGACCTATTCAGATTATTTCTCCTTGTGTGAGTTTTAGTAGGTTGTGTCTTACAAGGAATTGGTCCATTTCATCTAAGTTATCAAATTTGTGGAAATAAGAGTTGTTTATAATATTCCTCTATTATCCTTTTAGTGTCTATGAGATTGGTAGTGATGGCACCTCTTTCCTTTCTGTGATTAGTAAAAGTCTTTCCCCACGTCAAAGGCTAGAGGAGGCTGGAGTTGGGTATTTCCCCATCCCCAGGAGGGTTAGGCTTGGTGAAATCACAGTCTCTTAGGCTCTAGTAAAATAGTTTTCCTTGAGGGACAACCTTGGTAAGGAGAACTGAAAGCTCTGGGCATATTTTAAATGGTTACTTTTCTCCTCCCCCTGGAGGGGTTTTCTCTGATCTTTACAGTGAGAATTTGGTATGGCTCTTGGAAGTAAAATTCAGGAAAGTATGGGGCTTCCCTAATCCGGGGCCCCCTAGGAGTTTTTAACTCTCAAGGCAGTCTACACTGAGCTTCCAGCAGTTTGGTAATTACAGTTTAAAGTTTTTCTGTTTATATTGGCTCCGGCTGCTGGCTTTTGCTCCTGGGCTGCTGCTCCCTGTTAGCTGTGATTCTCAGTATCCACCTGTCTGTCCCTCCAGTTTTGGGGGAAGCAGTTTGCCCTGTGACCTTGGTTCTCTGATAAATCAAAGAAGAGTTGTAGATTCTGTTTGTTCAGCTTTTTCCTTGTTGTCAGATGAGAAACTGGAATCCACCAATGTGGTTTTAACCCTTATGTTAACCATTTACAAACTGTGTGGTAAGCCTAATTTTCTTTTTTAATAAACTTATTTATTTATTTTTGGCTGCATTGGGTCTCTGTTGCTGCACGTGGGCTTTCTCTAGTTGCGGTGAGTGGGGGCTACTCTTCGTTGTAGTGCGCGGGCTTCTCATTGTGGTGGCATCTCTTGTTGCAGAGCATGGGCTCTAGGCGCACGGGCTTCAGTAATTGTGGCACGTGGGCTCAGTAGTTGTGGCTTATGGGCTCTAGAGCACAGGCTCAGTTGCTCCACGGCATGTGGGATCTTCCCGGACCAGGGCTCGAACCCGTGTTCCCTGAATTGGCAGGCGGATTCTTAACCACTACGCCACCAGGGATGCACAAGTCTAATTTTCTTATCTGTGAATAGTAATAGTTACTTTGCAAAGTTTCAAAGAGATTTGGAGTTCATGTATGCAAATCACTTGTAGAGGAATTTAATGGCTGGTAGCTTTATTATTATTATTATTATTATTTTTTTTTAAAGCTTTCCCTTTTTTTTTTTTTTAAATATTCCATTGGCTGGGTAGACCACACGTTTCTATTTTTTTTTTTTAATTTAATTTATTTATTTATTTATGGCTGTGTTGGATCTTCGTTTATGTGCGAGGGCTTTCTCTAGTTGCGGCGAGCAGGGGCCACTCTTCATCGCGGTGCGCGGGCCTCTCACTGTCGCGGCCTCTCTTGTTGCGGAGCACAGGCTCCAGACGCGCAGGCTCAGTAGTTGTGGCTCACGGGCCCAGTTGCTCCGCGGCATGTGGGATCCTCCCAGACCAGGGCTCGAACCCGTGTCCCCTGCATTGGCAGGCAGACTCTCAACCACTGCGCCACCAGGGAATCCCTGGTAGCTTTATTATTGATTGATGGTACACTTTTCTGAGGAACTGGGCACGTTCCAAATAGTAATCCAGTCTGAACTAAAGATTAACAAACTTTCAAAACAGTTAAATTAAGCCTTTAGTCACTTCTACTTTCACTTGAAAACTGAAACTCAGTTCAGTTTCCAGTATCTTCTAGTACTCACTTTACACTATTGTACAGTAAAAATTGTTTTTCTGAATGATGACTGAATTAAACTTTCATTCATTCCATATATCTAAATTACTTTCTTGATCCTCTTGTTTTATATCTGCAGCAGCGAATCACTTAATGCTAGAAAGTTCACTGGACTGAGAAATGGGAGAAATGAGACCAAATCCTAATTCTAGCACTAATTAGCTGAATGATTTTGGGCAAGTCACTTAAATGCTTGAGTGTCAATTTCTTTATCCAAACCACAACCTATTCGAAATGGATGATCAAAAACTCCTTTCAGGGCTAAATTTCATTTATTCATTTATTTATTAAATTTATTAAATTTAATAAATTAAATTTATTTAATATTTAATAATTAATAAATTAAATTTATTTAATATTTATTAAATATTTATTCATGAGCTATTGGTTGTACAGATCTTCCTTGACTTATGATGGGGTTACATCCTGATATACCCAATGAATACTGAAAATATCATAAGTTAAAATGCATTTAATACACCTAACCTACCAAACATCATAGCTTAGCCTGGCTTGCCTTAAACGTGCTCAGAACACTGACATCAACCTACAGTTGGGCAAAATCATCTAACACAAAGCCTATTTAATAATAAAGTGTTGAATAGCTCATGTAATTTATTGAATACTGTACTGAAAGTGAAAAAACAGAATGGTTATCTGGGTACAGAATGGCTGTAAGTGTCGGTTGTCTACCCTCACAGTCATGTAGCTGACTGGGAGCTTCAGCTCACTGCCACTGCCCAGCAACACGGAAGAGTATCCTACTTCATATCGCTAGCCTGGGAAAAGATCAAAATTCAAGATTCGAAGTATGATTTCTACAGAATGTGTATCACTTTTGCACCATTGTAAAGTAGAAAAATTGTAAGTCGAACCATTGTAAATCAGGGACCGTCTGTATTGTACAGTATTAAGCATAAAGCATTGAGACAAGGAAGTAGGACAAAATAAACATAAAGCATATAGTCTAGCTAGGAGTTTAGGCATTAAGCCAATAATCCCACCAGTAAATACGTAATTACACATTGTGATAGGTGTTGTGAAGGAAACTATAATGTTGGTGAATGATTACAACAACGGGACCTAGAAGGACTGATTGTATTGGAAAGTCAAGAAATATTTTTCTGAGGAAATGCTATTAGGCAATGGCCAGGTTAAACAAAAGGGGGGGGGGGCAGGGTGGGGAGTGGAGAGCATTCCTGGAACAAGAAACAGCCGGCAGAAAAGAGCTTGGCCTGTTGAAGGAGGACAAAGGTGTCTGGCCAGGCTGGAACATAGTGAACAGTGGGGAGAATGATTCAAGGAGGATGGGTCGAGCCCCCGGCAGACAGGGACTGGACATCCATAGAGCCTTGCCTTGTCAGACTTCGGATTCTATCTCAATGCAATGGAAAATGACTGCAAAGTTTTTCCAAATTTCCATGATTCTGAAATTTAGTCTTACTCTGTAGTCCTCTCTCTAAGATCTGTATTCTGCAGAGCAAAAGAATCTGAGGAAACTCATTTGCAATGACTAATACATGAGGAGATCAATCTACAAACACTGAATTTTCTTTGGTGTAGGAGTTAAGGCAATATTTTCAGTGTTGGCTGCAGAGTGAAGTCACCTGGGAAGTTTTGAAAACTCCTATTGCCTTGTTTCTCCTATGGAGAGATTTGATCTAACTAGCCTGGGGTACAGCAAGAGAGTTTCTAAAAGATTCTCTGTGATTCAAATGTGCAGCCAAAACTGAGAACAATTGAGAGGGAAAGCTAGAAAGCTCAAAGTTTTAACAGTTTTTGTTCACCACATATGCAGCTATTTTCAGAAGGAATTTTTAAAACAGCCCATATGCTTGCCAGGAACTGTTCTCAGTACTTCACAAAAGTAGACTCATGATTCTCACAATAAACCCATAAGAATACTCATAATTTTCCCCATTGGATAAATAAGGAAATTGAAACAGAGAGTGTGAATAATCTGCCCAAGACCACATCACTAGTAAACAGCAGAGCTGGTATTTGAGCTGAGACAGTCTGGCTTCAAAGTACACATTCTTATCTGCTTTGTTTTAAGACCTCTGTGGAGTAAGAGAGGTGACAACCTGCCTGCTTTCTACACCGCCAGTATCAACTGAAATAAAAACACACAACTTAAAAGTTGTAGGTTAAGTTTTATTCAGGGCCTCGCTGAGGACTATAGACTGGGAAATAGTCTCTCAGTAGCTCTGAGGAATTACTCCAAAGAGGTAGGGGAGTACATATATATATACATACATATACATATATATATATGTGTGTGTGTGTGTATATGTATATATATATATGAATTTTTTTGGCTGGGAAATATATGTGGTTACACATAATAAGATTACTGCTAATCACAAAAAACTCTCAAGTTCTAGATAGAGGAAAAGAAACACATTCAAGAGAGCAAAAAGACCTAATTTTGTAAATTAAAAAGGCTCCCAGAATTCCAGGGCAGGCTGAATTGATAGAAAAGACACATGCACAATCTGGTAAAATTCCTGAACT
Organism: Balaenoptera musculus; assembly: GCF_009873245.2. Lineage (NCBI taxonomy): Eukaryota > Metazoa > Chordata > Mammalia > Artiodactyla > Balaenopteridae > Balaenoptera > Balaenoptera musculus. Next base: position 58,245,310 of record NC_045794.1, read on the forward strand.
CTAAAGAACAAATATTATTTGCTACCATTTAGAAAGAACAAGCTGCTGAAAAAAGAATCACCTTTGCATTGGACTCCTTATCTGTAACACTAGTAGCTTCAAGGCAGTAGATTAGCATCTTTAGAGAGAGAAAAAGCAAGATTCTTTACCTAGTTATGATACAATTAATCTGTCAAGTGAAAGAACGATCTTTGAGAATGTGCAATAACTCAGAGAGTAGATCGTTCCCATGCCTCATCTAGAAAAATATTAAAGAAAAGACAACAAATTAATGTGCACAAATGCTTCAAAATAGAAACAGAAGAAACAGAATGAGCAATACACATTGCTATGTATATGCACAGTTACATGTAAATAGATAAGGATAGATTGGGCATGTGTAAAGTAAACTTGTAATAGAAATAGAAAAACTTGAAAGGAAACTCTAAGAACCTAGAAGTAAAAATATGAAACTCTCAAAATCTAAGAGGGTTAGTGGAAGAAGAGAGGAATTAAAAACTTCTAAGACCTCATGGACAGAGGGAAGAAGGAGGAGAGTGAAATTATTCTTAAGACCTTAACATATTGGTAAAGAGAAGTAGAGGAGAAACAGAACCAATTTAGCTCCACTGCTAAGATGGAACCTCTGAGATCTCTACTGAATGACCCATTTATTCAGTGAGGTGTGTTCACTCTGTCTGATGGGCACTAGAACGATCCCAAGTCTTGTGTGAGCTCTAGGAATTTTCTGGCAACACAGCTCCTCTGTAAATATTCCCTCCTCAGCAGTTGTTCTTTGCCCCACCTCATGGAGTTTTACCTTTCACACACAAGAGTGGAATTTAGTCTGAGAGAATCAAGGAGGGACATCTGTGAAAAAATTCTGGAGTTCTTTTTCTAGTACCTTTCTCTCCTATTCACTGTCCCACAAATTTTAGCTGTCTTGGCATACCTGAACTTTAATCTCTATCTTATCTTAATGAGACTTTCCTGCCCTGTGATGAAAATTGTCCTTAGGGAGAAAGCCAGGGCATTCCTAGTGCTCACCTACTTCATTTCCCTTTGCTGAAACATCACAGTCCTGTGCTGCCTGTTATCCAGTTGTTTCATATTTCCCCGCCTACATTTTTTATCCCTACTTTTCTAGTTGTTTACAGTTAGGGGAAGGGGAGTCCCAGAGCAGCAGAAAGCTAACCTTGACTTAATAATCAGACTCTTTGTAACAGTCCCTCTGTTCTTAAAACTTAACAGTTAGAACATCTGAAAATGGTTGATGAAATTTCCTTTGCTCCTAAATGTGGAAAAAGCACATGAGGATGGAAGCAGTAAAGACGCTATTCATGCTGTCAAGTCCATAGTTTACGGCAAGGTGTTTTCTAATGAAAACCACTCTGGGGGCTATTATAGGTATATATAGATACATAAAGAAGACAAATCTTGTTAATTTCTTTTTCTACAGAGCATCCTAAGGGATCCCACTGGGGAAGAGAAGAATAGCTTCACCTCCTTCTTAATCAATCATAATAACTAATGTAGCTCATAAAAATCTGTGCCTTTGAGAGTTTTTTGTTTGCCTGTGTAGAGGTGACAACAAATAACATACTCGTTATCAGTAAATGGTTTTCAATTATTCATTGATTTAACAAAATATTTTAAAATGCCTACAGTGTGCCAGGCACTACAGTAGACACTGGGCATACAAAGATAAATAAGAAACCGTCTCTGATGTCAGGGGGCTTATGAGATAGTGTGTAGACAAACTCCTAAACATTTAATTATGGTTCATTATATAACCACAAAAATGAGAATGTATACAGGGCATCACAGGGGCACAGAGAAGAGATACCTAATCCAGTGTAGAGGGGAATGGTTAATAAAGTCAAACGCAGCAGAGAAGGCCAGACAGTTAATTGAGAAATGTCTATGGGATTTTGCAATATGGAGATCATTGTCAATTATACCCAAGGAGTGCTATAGAAGCAGCTGGAGTGGTTTGAGTACTGAAAAAGTGGAGACAATACATGAAGACATCTTACTGAAAAGGTGGATTTGAAATTGAAAACTCGTTTAAAGAGAGAAAGGCAATATACTGTGAGATTAATATCTGGAGCCATACTGCTTGCATTTGGAAGCAGGCTCTAATTTTCTTTATGTAATCTTGGTCAAGTTACTTAACCTCTCTGTACCTTGGTTTTTCTTCTCTGTACATTGAGTATAATACTAAGAGTAGCCACCTCATAGCATTGTTATTGGGATTAAATTAGTTAATAAGTGTAAATAGAAGTCTGGTACATAGAAAGTACTGAATAATTGTAGCCATTCCCATTATTATTAAGTAGGAGTGTTGGAAGTTGAGGAAGAACATACCCATTGACCTAGTTTTTAGTGATCTAGAAGGCAAAGTCATTTACTGAGAGAACCTGTTGTAGGTTTCATTAGAACCAGTAATGCCAATTAAAAGACAGAGATTGTCAGACTAGATATTTCTTAAAAAGCAAGACTTAACTATTCGCTCTATAAGAAACCCATAGACATAGATTAAAAGTAGAAGGATGGAAAAAGATATACCATGCAAACACTAATCAAAAGAATTTTATAAGAGCTATATTAATATCAGACACAGTAGACTTCAAAGCAAGGAATACTATCAAGAATAAAGAGGGATATTACATAATAACAAAGAGGTCAATTCTTCAAGAAGACATAACAGTCCTAAATGCGTATGCACCTAACAACAGAGCTTCCAAATGCCTGAAACAAAAACTGATAGAACTGAAAGGAGAATTAGACAAATCCACAACTGGAGTTGGAGATTTCAACATAGAAGTAGTAGACAGAAAATCAATAAAGATAGAGAAGATCAAAATAACCCTACCAATTCACTTGACCTAGTTGACATTTATTAAAAACTTGACCCAGCAATAGCAGAATACACATTCCTTTCAAATACACATAGAATGTTCACTGTAGACCAGATTCTTGGTCATGAGACAGACAAACAAATTTAAGGAATAAAATCATACAAAGTATGTTCTCAAACCATAATAGTTAAGTTTATAAATCAATAGCAGAAAGATATATGGCAAATCCTCACATATTTGGAAATTAAATGACATTTATAAATAACTGTATCCATTTTCTATTGCTGCTATAACAAATTATCACAATTTTATTGGCTTAAAACGAGACAAATTCATTATCTTACAGTTCTACAGGTTAAGACATCCAACATGGGTCTCACTGGGCTAAAATCAAGGTGCTGAAAGGGCTCTATCCCTTCTAGAGGATCTAAGGAAGAGTATGCTTCTTTGCTTTTTCTGGCTTCCAGAGGCCACCTGCATTCCCTAGTTCATGATTCCCTTCCTACATCTTCAGAGTTGGTAATGGTGGATCACATCACCCTGACCTTGTTTTCGTCATCACATCCTTTCTGTTTCCTGCTTGCACTTTTAAGGATTGTTGTGGTTACATTGGGCCCCCCTGGATAATCCAGGATAATCTCACTATTTTAAGGTCAGATGATTAGCAACCTTAATTCCATCGGCAACCTTGATTCCCCTTTGTCATGTAACCTAACATATTCACAGGTTCCTGAAATTAGGATATAGACATTTTGGGGTTGAAGAGAGGGAGAAGAGGGACATAATTGTGCCTTCCACAATGACCCATGGGTCAAAGAAGAAATCCCAAGGGAAACGAAAAAATACATATAGATATATATTTTTTAACAGAATGAAAATGAAAATATTCAGTGTTAAAATTTATGGATGTAGCTATTATAAACACTTAAATAGAAAAGAATAAATATCTCAAACCAGTAATCTAAGCTTCTACCATAAGAAGCTGGAGAAAAATAGAGCACATTAAACCCAAGCCAGCAAAAGGCAGGAAATAACAAAGATAAGAACTCAGTGAAGTTAAGAACTGAAAAATAATTGAGAAAATCAATGAAATCAAAACTGATTTTTAGAAAAATAAATAAATAAAATTGATAAATTTCTTGCCAGACTGACCAAGAAAAAAACACAGAGAATATATAATAACCAATACCAGGGATAAAAGAGGGGAAATCACTATTTATGCACAGAGACTAAAAGGATAATAAGGAGATACGATGAACAATTTAAATTAAGACCAGAAGTAGACTGAGGAAAGTTTGTAATAGTGATAAAAGGGGGTGGGAGGAAGCTGAAGCCAGAAAAGTAAAAGAACTGACAGGTAGCCCAAGAATGAAGTTGATGACTATGATTCTGTATTGATGCACATAATCTAGGTGGCTCAGAATAATTTTCCAGAAGTTTACTTGAAGGTTAGTGTTCTGTGATGATGCAGCAGAAATATAAGGATATAAGAGAATCAAGAATGCTGGTTAGGGCTTCCCTGGTGGCGCAGTGGTTGAGAATCTGCCTGCCAATGCCGGGGACGCGGGTTCGAGCCCTGGTCTGGGAAGATCCCACATGCCGCGGAGCAGCTGGGCCCGTGAGCCACAATTACTGAGCCTGCGCGTCTGGAGCCTGTGCTCCGCAACAAGAGAGGCCGCGATAGTGAGAGGCCCACGCACCGCGATGAAGAGTGGCCCCCACTTGCCACAACTAGAGAAAGCCCTCGCACAGAAACGAAGACCCAACACAGCCATAAATAAATAAATAAATTAATTAATTAATTAAAAAAAAAAATAATGCTGGTTAGAGAGAGTTTAGATGCTCAGTCAGGAGTCCAAACAGTGATGGAGGAGAGTGTGGTTATGAGGGAGCTAGAAGTAGGGGAGATAGAGAGACCAAGAGAAAGCTGATAGATGGACTGGGAAATGGGGGTGAATTTTCTGCATTACAGCTCCTCTGTAAATGTTCCTTCCTCAGCAGTTGTTCTTTGCCCTGCCTCATGGAGTTCCACCCTTCACACACAAGACTGGAATTTCATCAAAAAGATTCAAGAGAGAGACATCTATGCAAATGGAGGTTGGGAGTTGGTGACAGATGGAGGTTCAAGGAATTGGAGGTTTGTACAAAGGCAGAAAATCCTTACTGAAAATGAAGGCCTAAGAGAGCTGGTATTAGGGAGGTTTGGTCAATTTTTTTGTATCTCCCATGTTCCAGGCATTATTCTGGACACAGGATATAATGGAGAGCAAGGCAGACAGATCTTTACTACCATAGAGTTTACAGCTTTAGTACTGATAAATAAATAGGTAATTGTAATATTCAATGATACATGCTATGAAGTATTTAGAAAGTGGTATAGAGGAGTGGTAAGATTTTAAATGAGACCCTACAAGGCAGGAATGAATAGCCAAGAGAAGAAAACACTCAAGCAAATGGTACTGAGTGCTATAATCCTCAGTATTTATGTGTACTACTTACAAATTTCCCATTAGACCATCCACAGCTATCAAAAAGCTCTCCATTCTCAGCATCACAAATCTCCCATTAGAACCCTCAGCCAAATTATTTCACCAGGGCAAAACAATTTTTCTAAGAGGCTTTTCCGTCTTTACACTAATTTATTTCTCAAGAAGATGGAAAAGGACAGTCATTCAGACCTACTTTAAGTGGACAAATCTCTTCAGAATTTCCAGTTCCATTTAACTACTGACATCTAGTTTTAAAAAGTGAGACTGACTCAGACTGCTTGCTACCTTTCTGAACGGAACTTTTTAGTAGGGTACTTTGGTACACACCACTGGTACACAATTCTGTTGCCAAGTATGTCAAACGTACACTTCCATCTGATACAACCTCATGCTCTGGTTATTTCAAAATACACGTACAATTTATAAATAGTAATATAAAATGCACATTACATTTAAACTCTTTGGCTTCTTTGTTTGCCTTCCCTTTTTAACTCTTGAGATTGTATATTTTTAGTATAAATTGGTAAGTTCTGAGAATCTGCAAGTTTGGTTTAAATTCCTTTGACAAGAATATGTAAAGTTTCTTGAGACACTTTTTTTTTTTTTTTACAGTAAGATACATGTTTAATAAAGATTAGGTACAGGGTATTAAAAGACATCTAACAAGTCTTGGGCTGGGAATAGGAGGGAAAGCTCCAGGTTGGTTTCTTTTCTTTTCTTTTCTTTTTTAAACATCTTTATTGGAGTATAATTGTTTTACAATGGTGTGTTAGTTTCTGCTTTATAACAAAGTGAATCAGCTATACGTAGACATATATCCCCATATCACCTCCCTCTTGCGTCTCCCTCCCACCCTCCCTATCCCACCCCTCTAGGTGGTCACAAAGCACCAAGCTGATCTCCCTGTGCTATGCGGCTGCTTCCCACTAGCTATCTATTTTACATTTGGTAGTGTATATATGTCCATGCCACTCTTTCACTTCGTCCCAGCTTACCCTTCCCCCTCCTCGTGTCCTCAAGTCCGTTCTCTACATCGTATTTATTCCTGTCTTGAGACACTTTTAGTTAACATTGACGTCTTAAGGATAAATGGCTCCCCTCCCTAGCCTATGTGTCCCTTGGAATATTTTTGTTTTCTACAACTCAGAAGAAAATCTACTTCTAAGTCATAGTCTTGAATGTACTCTGGCCAACCTGGTAAATTTCATCGAGCTGCTTGTGCCCCTTTGTGGCCAGTGCTTACAATTACAGCTCGGTTTTGTTTGCCGGGGAGAAGCATTTGAATTGCTGCTTCACATGCATGAACAGTTGCCTCTAAAAGCTAGAAAGAACCGCAGGAAGATGAGATCAGAACCAACCGGAAGCTAGGGGCACATGGGCTGCACAGGAGAGAGTAGGTGAGCAAGGACCAGATTCTGATTGAAAGGAGAAGGAATTGTGGATGCTGGGATGGCCACTACACCTTATTGTAATTGTTTCTGTGTTGCCTCCCACACTAGAATATGAGCTCCGTGAAGGCAGAAATATCTTGCCTGGCATTCAGCAAAGGTTGCTGAACAACTGAGCAAATAAAGGAACGAATGGGTTTAGTTCACAGAAGTTTCACAGTAGATGATAGCTATTTTTCTTTCTATTGTTAATTATTCTTATTAGATGCTTAAGATGGAAAATGCTTTGATGATTTTATTTAACAAAGCCCCCTATGTCCAAGAGCATTTCTCAAACCTCAGTATTTTATAGGCTTAGCTTTATTTATTCACTTGTTTTTAATTAATAAATATGAATTGAGCACTACATTCCAGGATCTGGAGATACAAAAATGTGACAGACACAGTTCTAGCCCCCAGTGGAAAGTACATCAGACTATTATACTGAAAATCCCTGTCTTGCTGCCAAGCACCAAATTTCAGCTCTTTTGCTCTGGCAGCTGCAGGAACAATATCTTTAGTTTTGTTTCCTCTGTTTCCTTTATCTCTCTTATTGTATCCCTGTTTTTTCCTCCACTTTATCTCCTAATACTCAATATATTCTTTTTCAAATGATTGCATATTATAGTATATTAACCCCAAACTTTTTTTTAAAGTTTTTTTTAAATTAATTTATTTAATTTATTTATTTTTGGCTGCGTTGGGTCTTCGTTGCTGCTCGCGGGCTTTCTCTAGTTGCGGCGAGCGGGGGTTACTCGTCATTGCGGTGCACGGGCTTCTCATTGCGGTGGCCTCTCTTGTAGAGCACGGGCTCTAGGTGAACAGGCTTCAGTAGTTGTGGCACGTGGGCTCAGTAGATGTGGCTCACGGGCTCTAGAGCGCAGGCTCAGTAGTTGTGGCGCACGGGCTCAGCTGCTCTGTGGCATGTGGGATCCTCCTGGACCAGGGCTCGAACCCATGTCTCCTGCACTGGCAGGCATATTCCCAACCACTGCACCACCAGGGAAGCCCAAACCCAAACTTTCTGTATTTGTAGAAAAGCTGTACAGAAACAGTGCATCTATACTAGAATTTTCTATTGATATAAGTAGTTATAGCGGTATTTTTGAATTCCTTTTTTGTCCCTAAGGAGAAACCTAATTAGAATAAGAATGTATTTCTGTAACACTTGCTAAAGGAAGGAACGTTCATGGAGGATTATAAATGCCTTGGGGATACGAGATGTTTCTACATGAAGAAATGGAGCTGAGAAAACACTTAAATGATTGTTTAAAAGATATACATAGATAATAGTGGCAAAGTTGGAAATAGTTTCCTGAGCTCTTGAGTTTCTCATTCTTTTACTACTTGTTCAGCCATGCTTTCTGTTGGCCTCAATAATATAATACACCTAGGGGATTTATAATTATGATGGGCTGCAAAAGTATACATACTTTATTAGGCTAAAGCAGGGTTTCTCAACCTTGGCATTTTGATATTTGGGGCAGGATAATTCTTCGTTGGGGCTGGGAGGGGAGTTGTCCTGTGCGTTATTATAGAATATTTAGCCTCATTTCTAGCCTCTTCCCACTAAATGCCAGTAGCTAAAATGTCACCAGATGTTGCCAAATGTCCCCTGGAGAGCATAATTACCTCTGGTTGAGAACCACTGAACTAAATCAACTATTTTCAGTTAGTTCCTAAGCATTACAAGTTTAATTCAACCCCTACCTATTAAAACTGTTAAACCAAGATCTCTAATTACTACATTGTAGCTAAACCAGTAGGCACTCACAGGTCCTTATTTAACTTGATTTCTCCAAAGCATTTCATGATTCCTTCTTTTTTAAGACATTCTCTTCTCCTTAACATTGACTTCTCCTAGTTTTCCCTTTACTTCTTTGGGTAGCCCTTGCAGTTCCTCTTTCTTTGCCCATCCCTTAAAAGTCAGTACTTTCAGGGTTCTGTCCTAGGCCCTGGGGCCGCTTACTTTTACACACTTTCTCTGTGTGATCTCATCCACTCCTGTGGAGTCGACTTCCCTGTCTATATTGATGACTCTCTCACACTTGCCTCAAGCCCAGATCTCTCTCCTATGCTGTCAGCCCATATAGCCAGGTAAAAATACTAGGTATTTCTATTTGGGAATGTCTCAGGGCTTCAAAATAAAAATGCCCCAAACCAAAAGAACAGAACCAATTTTTTTTTTCTTCTACTGTGTTTCTTATTTCAGTGAAAGGCATCACCATTTACCAGTTGCCTAAGCCAGAAATGCAGGGCTCCAATTCCTCTGTCTCTCTCGCTTTACTTAACCATGTCTCCTAAATCAGTGCTTTACAAACTTTAGTGTGAATAAGAATCACAAGGAGGTTTTGTTAAAACTCAGATTCCTGGATCCTGCCCCCATTCCGATTTAAGGGGGAGGGTGAGAGTGGGGACTGAAAATCTGCATTTCTAACAAGCTTCCAGCTGATGCTGGTGGTCTGCAGACCACACTTTGTGTCACACTGTCCTAATGGACTTCTCACTGTTTTTATGATAAAGCCCCAAATTTTTAGCATGACTTTCAAGGTTCTACATGATTTCATTTACTTCCTTATGTTCATTTCTCACCATGCTCATCTCATTCCTGGTGCTTGTTTAATGGCATGCTGTGTCCTGAAATCTGAATGTTTACCTCTTTGCTTGGCTGATTCCTACTCTTCTTCCAATGTTTAGATCATTTATTTATTCTATAGAAGGTACATGATCTTTGTCCACAAACAAGAAATTTAATTTTTCTAAAACTGAACTTATTTGACTTCTACTAGATAATAGAAACTAAATCTCAATGTGGGTAATCTTAGTCAATTCAGAGTGTCCTTCACATCTTGCCCAGGTCGTATCAGTATTTGACCTACTGTTACCGAATCGGTTGACTGTACCCACGCCGGGGTCCTAGCCCGGGCTGAGACCCATTGTCTCGGCTTCTTTTTCTGCTCAGATGTGTACAGCCAATAAAGAAATTGATGCTGAGACTGGAACAGCACAAGCTCTATTCAATAGCCAGAGAATGGAGAAGCAGGAACTTCGTTCGCAAATCAACTTCTCTACCCGATTTGGGCGGAGACACCATATATATAGGAGGGTTGAGGTAAAAGGGAGGGAATTGGAGAGAGAGGGAGAAATATTCATAACTTATCCAAGAACAGGGGTGTGATTTGGACCCGAAACTGATGCAACATTCCTTTTCAGTCTTTGTATGGGCTTTTCCGGTTGCTGTCATGACAATTGTCAACTGTCATGGTGCTGGTGGGTGTGTCATTTAGCATGCTAATGTATTACAGTGAGCGTATAATGAGGCTCAAGGTCTACTGGAAGTCAAATCTTCTGATATCTTAGGCCTACTTGGTTCTAACCAGTTCTTGTTTTTCTCTTTGCAACTTCCTCCTGAAATTTAGATAAGAGTAATTGGTTTCCATTCAAGGGAGGGGCAGGGGTACGATTCTGGGGCAACAAACTTGGTAACACTATGAAATTTGGAGATGCTGGGCATCGGGGTCTCAGTTATCATCATCCAAACATGCTGGCATCTGTCATCTATTGCATTCTCATAGCCACTTGGCCCTCAAGTACTGCTGTGTCCTCCTTGTCTTAGCCACAAAATCTCTTCAAGTAGGGTGACCAAGAATTCTGGTTTGTCCAGGAATGAGGGGTTTCCCAGGATGTGGGACTCTCAGCGCTCAAACCAGGACAGTCTTAGGCAAACTGGGATGATAGATCACCCTATCGCCAAGTCCAACTCTATCAGTTTTCCTCTGTAGCTTGTAGAAACATTTGAAGACTCTCTTAATGCTGGCATTGAGGAAGCTCTGTAAGTTTATTCCAGGCTTTCTCTCTAGACACTCGATGCAGCCACCACTACTCTATAGCTCCATGTCCCTCTTAGATACAGGTGAACTTTACAAAGCTTGTTACCTTCTCGGGCTTTGTTGAGGAAGAGAGAAATTTGTTTCCTTCGGTCATGGATTCCCCAAAACTATCTGGGATGCTATCATTATGAATATATTGGGCTGCAAATAACAGATAATCATACTACAGTGGATTATATAAACTAGGTGTTTGTGGATTAGGATGTCTATTCAAGACTATTTCTAACTTACTGCTCTGCCATTTTTAGTACATGATTTTGATCCTCATGGTTGTAAGATAACTCATAACTCAAAGACTATTAATTCGAGTGTTTCTCTTCTTATCTCTGTAGTAGAGGAAGACAAGGCAGAAGGGGTTGGAATGTTGGAGAAACATCAGTATCTGCCGCAGGAATACTCACCAATGTCTAACTCCCTTGCTTTTCCTCTAATTCTCCTTGACTAATACTTATTAATCAAGCAGTGACTCTGATTGTTTATACATTCTATTTAAAAAAACAACAACAACAACTTTAAATACCAGTGGCCTGGGCTTCTAAAAATCAAAATGTAAAAATTAAAATCTTTGTTGTACTGTGTTCTGCTGTCCCTATCTTTCCTTGGTACATAGGAAGCCTCATGGCTTATGGAAATACTAGGGGGAAATTCCCATAGGTTAAAATATCAAGATATTATCCTACCTCAATCCATGGAACAAATGTTTATTGAGTGACCATTATATGCTGGGCACAGTGCTAGGCCCTGGAGACTCAGTGGTATGCCAGTCATCAAGGTATCTGTTCTCATGGAGCTTATAAACATGGAAACAAATAAATGTTAGTAGTATGACAAAAGTATTGAAACTGAGCAGGACCCTGTGGGGCCCTCCTGGGTACAAATCCTTTCCGTGTCCCCTGTTTCTTGTTTGCAGGAAAAAGGCTTCAGTCTCCTACACCTTTCTTGAGTTCCAAAGAGCATATTCAAACAGTTACTAATCAGGGAAGTGAGGGAATGCAGAAGCAAGGGAGGAGCAGTCAAGAAAAAATAGTGCAGGATGGGGCAAGGTCCTGGTTCTTCCTCAAGGGATATATATAACAATATCTTTGAGTTCTTCTGCAGGAACTAAGGCCCCCATCCAGGTGGAGGATGGCAACTTCAGGCTGAGGACAAGATTCCTAGAGCACCACCCTGTTACCTCACCACCAACCAAATCAGAAGAAACTCACACACCCTGCAGCCCTCACCCCAAATTTTGCCTATAAAAACTTCCCTGAAATTGGAGAGTTTGGGGTTTTTTTTGAGCGTGAGCCACCCATTCTCCTTGCTTGGCCCTGCAATACACCTTTCTCTGCTCCAAACAAGAGCCGAGAGGCAGGTAAGGACTAGGCCTATAAGACGATCAGAATGGAAGCATGTAAGACAGGAGCATAATGATAGGAAGAGAAGATGATATGAGATGAAGGTGGAAAGTCAGGCAACATCCTGATTATGTAGGGACTTTATAGGTCATGGTAAGGAATTTGAGTTTGTTTGTTTATTTTTAAAATTACTCTGGCAGCTGTTTGAAGAATAGATTGCAGTGGGTAATAGGGCAAAAGTAGAGGCAGGGAGACATGTTAGAAGCCTATTGTAGTAGCCTAAGAAAAAGTTGATTGTGGGTTGGACTAGGGTGGTAGAGATGGAGAACTGATGGATTCAAGATCTGTTTTAGGGCTTCCCTGGTGGCGCAGTGGTTGAGAATCTGCCTGCCAATGCAGGGGACACGGGTTCGAGCCCTGGTCTGGGAAGATCCCACATGCCACGGAGCAACTGGGCCCGTGAGCCACAATTACTGAGCCTGCGTGTCTGGAGCCTGTGCTCCGCAACAAGAGAGGCCGCGACGGTGAGAGGCCCACGCACCGCGATGAAGAGTGGTCTCCACTTGCCGCAACTAGAGAAAGCCCTCGCACAGAAACGAAGACTCAACACAGTCATAAATAAATAAATAAAAAATAAAAAAGAACGTGAATTTCTTTAAAAAAAAAAAAGATCTGTTTTAGAGGTACAGTTGACTAGATATGGTAGTGGATTGGATGTGAAGAGTAAGAGAAAACAAAAAGATATCAGCTAGGTTTTAGCTCTAGCAAATAGATGTATAATAGAACTCTTTACCAAGACAGGAAAAACCAGGGGAGGAACAACTTTTGGAGAGAAATTGAGGGATCCATTTTAAACTATCGTGTTTGATATGTCTATTTGACATTTGAGTGATGATGTTAAATGGGAGTTGCCTATACATATCTGGTGCACAAGGGAGTGATCAGGAGTGAAAGACGTACATTTAGGAGTAATGAATATGTAACAGATATTTCACGCCAAAGGACTGGGTGTGATCACTTAGAGAGAGAGTTTTATTGGAGACAACTGAGTCTGGAAGCCCACTAACATTTAGAGGTTGGGAACAGGTGGAGAAGCAAGCAAAGAGATGGAAAAGAAGCAGCCAATAAAGTATGGGAAAACTGGAAGATTGTGATGACCCAGAAGCCAAGGGAGGCACACATGCCACAAAAGAGAGAGTGGCCAGCTGAGTCAAATCTGCCCAAATACTGAGAAAATTGAAGATAAAGGAATGTGTCCATTTGATCTGATTTATCTTGTGGAACAGCTGGGTTAGTTGCTATTCCTATGTGGTTCCATAGCTCCCTGTACCTGCCCTATAGACCATTTACCATACTTTATTGTAACTTTTAATTATTTGTGGTGCCCATTAGATTATAAATTCCTTAAGGGCAGAAGTCATGTCTGACAGGATTACATTTGTAGTACCGTATCTGACACATAGTAAATGCTAAATAAATACTTGTTCAATGATGAATGAATGAACAAAGAATGAATGAAACAAGGACGTACAAAAGGCCATCGACAGTCACCCTCCCTCCCAAATGAACAAATAAGCATTACCTGACTCTTCAATACTGGATAGTTCATCAAAATTCAACAGTTGAGAGCCCCAGGTAGTCACACTAGAGACCATGAGGTTGGTCTTAATCCACAATATAGTATAAGAACAGGGAGAGAAAGAAGGGGCCATTAAAAAAACTAGGACTTAACAGACTTTAAAAGTAGTCCATAAACCAAATCTGATAACCACCACAAAACTGGTGGGATGATTCTTCCCCTCTTACAGAAGCTATTAGAGCTGCACATTACCTTTCTGTGGCAACTTTTCCCATATGATACTGTGCTACACATTCATGGTTAAGTAGATTTCACCTGTATAATTATGCTTGGGGTTTGGGGGTTTTTTTGGGTAGGTGGGAGAGGGAGGCAGGAAGACGATTGTTTTTGGTGAAAAGGAGCTATATGCTTTGGAATTTGCACCCTACCATGCCTCAGCCCTCACCAATCAGGAATCTATTTTGAGTTATCTACTGACTGAGGAGTCCTCACGTTTTTGTAGCTCCCATCTATGAAGGAACTAGAGTTCCAGTTTTTTGTGGCATCTTCTATCAAGTTTATACAGACCAATCACAGTTGACTCCAAAACTGATCTAAGTTCTTATGAGCACACAAGCTATCCCAGAATTAGCCTGAATTTCTTTCAATGCTTAGACTAATATAAGCCACTTGTGTAGCTCCAGTATACTTATGTATTAGTTTCCTAGGGCTTCTGTAACAAATTATCACAAACTTAGTGGCGTAAAACAACATATATTTAGTCTCTTCCAGTTCTGGAGTTCAGGAGTCCAAAATCAGTTTCACTAGGTTGAAATGAATTTGTTGGCAGGGCTGTACTCCCTCCAGAGACTCTGGGGGGAAATCTATTCATCTCTTTTAGCTTCTGGTGGCTGTCAGCTTTCCTTGGCTTGTGGCTGCCTCACTCTAATCTCTGTCTCCATGGTCACATTGCCTTCTCTTTTGTGTGTGTAGCATCTCCTTCTGCTTTCCTCTTATAAGGATATTTGTGATTGCCTTTGGGCCCACCCAGATAATCCAAAAAAATTTCTCCATCTCAAGATCCTAAATTTAATCACATCTGAAAAGACCCATTTTCCAAATAAGGTAACATTTACAGGCACAAGGTATTCAAACCTGATGTCTTTGAGGGGCCATTACCAACCTGCCACAACTTACATCTATATTTACCCACTCTGTGCTCAAAGTTTTGCCAAACCGACTTATTATAATCTGTGAACATTTGCAACACATTCCTTAAATCCCAGTGTAAGCTAAACCTGGAAAATTATTTTAACTTGAAACTTATTTTATTTTACAATAAAATAATTTGCATTGTTTTTCAGTGATAAATACAAAGTACTGCATGTAGATTCTAAGATGATCAAGCTATTAAATGATCTGGGATCCATATCATTTGAACAGTGGTTGAGAGCATTGGCTATATTGAAAAGAGAAGGGAAGAAAAAAGGCTTAAAGGAAGATCATACAGCTTTCTTCATATGTATAAAGATGTTTCACAAAGAATAGAGATTAGATACATGTTGTGTAGGTTGGATGAGGAACAATTAATTGCAGGCAGAGAGAGGCAAATTTCAATCCAATATTAAGAATTCAGAATGGATAATGGAAAGGGCCCCCTTCAAAATGAAGTTTCTTCCTTATTCTGGAAGAATTCATGAATATGCAAAGACCCTGAGAGGAGGAATGCAGAGAGAAGTAGAGGATATTTTTTTTAAAAACATAAGTTCTCTTTAATGGCTGATTCTAAATAAATTGAAGTGGTATTATCCTTCTCCAATCCATTTTTCAAATTACAGCCAGAGCGATCTTTTAAAAGTCAAATCTGATTATATCAGCCCCTTTAATTAAAACCCTTCGTTTGGTGAAAGGTCCTTTCAGTATTGATTCCTGGTTTCCATGCCAGTCTCATCTGAAGCTCTCCGTGTTCTTCTCACACTTGTTTCTCATCTTCAGATGCTCCTTCCTACCTCAAGGCTGTAGGACATGCTATTCTCTCTGCTGGCAAAGCTCTCCTTCCTTCTTGCCTACGTTACTCCTACCCAAATGTAGCATTGGGTATATCAAAGGTAGCATACCAGGAGATTTCCCTAGTACGCTAAACCAGTTGGGTCCCCATGTACATTTGCAAAATACCCTGAACTGCTTTATCAAGATGAAAGCATTCTATCATATAATGGCCGTGTCTGTCTTTCCTGCTAAAGAGTAAGTTCTTGATGACAAAGACATTGTATCTTTTTTTTTAACGTCTTTATTGGAGTATAATTGCTTTACAAGGTGTGTTAGTTTCTGCTGTATAACAAAGTGAATCAGCTATACATATACATATATCCCCATATCCCCTCCCTCTTGCGTCTCCCTCCCACCCTCCCTATCCCACCACTCTAGGTGGTCACAAAGCACTGAGCTGATCTCCCTGTGCTATGCAGCTGCTTCCCACTAGCTATCTATTTTACATTTGGTAGTGTATATATGTCCATGCCACTCTCTCACTTAGTCCCAGCTTCCCCTTCCCCTTCCCATGTCCTCAAGTCCATTCTCTATGTCTGCGTCTTTATTCCTGTCCTGCCCCTAGGTTCTTCAGAACTTTTTTTTTTTTAGATTCCATATATATGTGTTATCATACGGTATTTGTTTTTCTCTTTCTGACTTACTTCACTCTGTATGACAGACTCTAGGTCCATCCATCTCACTACAAATAACTCAATTTCGTTTCATGTACGGCTGAGTAATATTCCATTGTATATAGGTGCCACATCTTCTTTATCCATTCATCTGTCAATGGACACTTAGGTTGCTTCCATGTCCTGGCTATTGTAAATAGTGCTGCAGTGAAAGACATTGTATCTTGTTCAGCACAGTGCCTGGCACGTGGTGGGCACCTTCAAATATTTGTTGAATGAATGAATGGACTATCTGGCTTGACATGGAAAAGGAGTCTCATGAGAAAGAATATGTTTACCTAACTGACACCATATTTCTAGTTGCAAACTTTTAGAAACACTAGTATGGTTTCTTGGAAGAGTGTATTTCATGAAAGAAAGGGGAGGCAGATGAGGAAATATAAGTGATCGTCAAACAAGCCAGGTCTGTCAAGGTGGAGTCAATATGGAAGGTCAGAAGTTTAATGGTGGGGGAACGGGAAGCTTCATGGAAGACAGAAAAACTGGGAAACCAAGGCATAATGGCTTAAGATGTATTGTTTACTCATTCATTCCCAAATATTTATAGATGCCTCTTATGTGCCTGGCATTTGGAGTCAGAAAGTCAAAGCACGTCTCACCTAGTTCTTGTCCTTAACAAATCTACAGCCTAATAAGGAAAGACAAATATTCAGCAAAGTAATTTCCACGAAGCGTGGTAAGCGCCGCTAGACAAGGTATACCAGTGTTATGAAATACCTAACTTGGGTGGGGAGAGTGATGGAAGGACAGAGGGAGAAGGATGGGTGGTCAGGGAAGCCTTTCCTGTTTAAGCTGAGACCTGAAAGATGAGGAGGAGTCCAGGTGGTCTGGGAAACTGAAAGAAGTTCAATAGCTAGGATTTGGGATCCCCCAGAGAAACACTGTCAAGATACTGAAGGACACCTTGGCAGGTTTGGTTTACGGGGACCGCGGATGGGAGAGGTCATTAGCCTTGTGGACATCCCCTGGGCAAGAACGAGAACATTCTGCACTTCAATATTCCACCTGAGCTGGGTTTGCCTCTAATTATTCATTCCTTATTCCCGCAGGTTCCCACCAACTGCAGCGTGGTGGTGGCCCGCAGACGGCCTAGCTCCGCGGGAGACTGCCCAGACAAGCTCCCCTCGCGTCCAGCTCGCCCCCGGGAGGAGGCGCAGAAGCCCCGCCCACGTCCAGGCACGTTCTCCTGGGCCGAGTCCCAGGGGCCGCGGCGGTCATGTGACCCGAAGTGTGACGTAGGAGGAAGGAGACGCCATTAGAGGGAGGCGGAGAGGGAACGCTGTTCGCCTTTCCTCGGGTGCCTGACGTGGTGGCTGGGGCCCTTCATTCTCGGACTTTCCCTCGGCCTTTCCAGGCCTCGCCCGGAGGCGGGAGTGGAGACGGCGCCCGGGGTTAGCAGCTCCGGTGCGGGGGTGCTGCTCGGGCTGCGGCTGTGAAGGCGCTGCGGCGGCTGTGGAGAGCTCGGCGCGGCTCTAGGGCTCCGGCGGCGAGGACGCGACGGGATGGCTGCGGCCGGCGGCGGCGGGGCGGCGGCCGGGCGAGCCTACTCGTTCAAGGTGGTGCTGCTGGGGGAAGGCTGCGTGGGAAAGACGTCGCTGGTGCTGCGCTACTGCGAGAACAAGTTCAACGACAAGCACATCACCACTCTGCAGGTGCGGGCCCCGGGGAGCGGGAGGTGGCGCCTCGGGGCCCCTACTCCTCCGGGGCTCTGAGGACTTTGCTGCCACCGTCGTCTGGGTCTGGGCTCTCAGATCTCAGGCCTGTCACCTCCGCGTTCGGTTTGCCTTTCCGAATTCGCCCTGGGAACACGAGTTGTCGGGGCAGCCTGGACACGTAAGGACAGGCTGTTGGGAGGGGAGTGGAAGGGCCCTGAAAAGTCCCCAGTGTGGCTGCGCGTGTCATGGAATCTCCATCGGTGGGCTAGTGTTTCCCCTTTGATTTGCTTCCGCTTGGGCCCTAGGTGCCTTCACCCTATGGTCAAGCCAGCGTCAGCCCTTTTTCTTTCTTTCGGAATTAGGAATTTAGCTGCGGGTTTGATTTTGCTAACTAGGTGATTTGTAACTTCAGCGCTTACTGATGACTAAGTGTTTGTGCAAGTTCCATTTTGTCCTGTCTTCGAGTAACGTGCTGATTGGCAAGACATCCCTCTCCGGAGGGTTTTTGAAATGACCGCTTGCCCGAGTGGGTTACGCAGTTCCATTGCTGGCTGCGTGGGTCTGACCTGTGGGTCACATATTCGGCGATGTGGGTCGACCCATATTCACATGGAAACGTCATGTGAATACTGGCCAACAGTTGGTCCTCAAACTAACAGCTTAGCTGCTGCTGCTATTTATTTTCTTTGCTTGTAATGTAGGGCCGGCTTTCATCTGCAGATAACGTGATTGTTAGTCAGAAAAGTGTTAAAATGTAATCATTAATTGGGCGTGAAGTCAGGCCTTTGAGGTCGTTGGAGTCTCCCCCGCTTCCAAAGAAATCAGTTTTCACGTATTAGAAGAAGAATATCCAGCGAATCTGCCTTGATCAATTCAGTCAGAGGCAGTCAAGTCTAATGAATTTTTGAGCCTGATTGTCTAGGTTCATATCACACCTCCATCCGTTTAAACTAGCTGTGTGATCTTGGACAAGTTAATTAACCTGTCTGTGCCTAAGTTTCTTCATCTGTTAAAATGGCCATAATAATAGTATCTAGTTCATTGGGTTGTCAGGACAAGTATACATAAAAGCACTTAGGAGCTGGTCCAGTGTAAGCTCTCCATCTTTATTATTATTACCCCAAATTGCACAATAGATCTTAATTAGTGATTGTGTAGTGTGTAAGTACATGGACACTATTTAATAGAATGCACAGTCTCCTAATTGTTGTGACATTTGATGTTTGATGCTATTATTAAACCACTGAGTCTAGAATTTACAAAGATGCTCTGGTTCTGATTCCATGTTCTATTTTTACACCTCTGTTTTTACTCCTATATAAAGCATACTATCTGAAAAGGTGAATGTCAGGAACGTGCATTTTTCCCCTACAGTCTTATACTAGGTCACAACACGATTTTGATAATTACAGTTGAGTGTTATTAGTGAGATCAAGGAAATTCTTAGGGTAAATACCTATGCTCAGTTGGAAATTTAGAAATTCATTTAGGTAAAGTAATAACAATAGCTAACATTTAGTGAGTTCTTACTGAGTATTTTACTTTTCGTCTGTCTTTTAGTTCCTATGACAGCCTTTGAGGTGGATAGTTTTATTAGCCTCATTTTACAGGTGATGAAACAGGCATGGTTGAGTTGAGTAATTTCCTGGTTATCTTACTGCCAGAAGTCTTGGTGCCCAAGCTGAAATTTGAATCTAGTTATGACTTCAGATTTTGAGCAATAAGTCACACTATCTCTGGATATTGGTAAACCACCCCTTAGTGATTTCTTTTGTGCTACAGACCTTAGAGGAAAGAGAAGACCATTGTAATTGAGCTCTTAATTTTTTTAAAGATAATTTAACCCTTCAACCTAAAAATTACACTTTCATTATACATTCCAGAAACATCCTCGAAGCTAAAAGCTGGCTAAAGATTTTAAATATCTGAGAGGAAACCACTGAAATCTACTGATACATAGGAGAGAATGAAGTTATGGTAGATCTCTAGTATCAAAAGCATAGCATGTAACTGTCATCACAAACGATATCTGGATTATGTTCCAGAATTGAGGATTTTGCTGCGTACCAGTGTATGGAGACAGCATTATATTCAATCTCCTTCTCTTAGATATCAGTTCATTTCATCTTTTTAAATAATGTTTTCAGAGAAATTTGACTTCCATGAGACCTATAAGACACAGTCTTGTATGCCTTTCATTTCCAGATGGAGAGGAGCTAATGCATCATAAGATATGAGGGGAAGAGTTTCCCTTTTTTCTTGTCGACGGAACTACCTACTACCTATCTTTGTAAAATATTTTATGCTTTGCAAAGTACACTCTCATGCATTCCTATTTTAAAGACTGAGAGGAACCCAAGATAATTTATGGTTCACTAATTCAGTCTTTTGTTTAATATTTCAGTCAAGTGATTGTCTACTTTAGTCTGAACATCTTGGAGGTGAGATGAACTGTTATAGAAGGTGGAAAACTCTATGTCCTGAGGTGGCACATTTCATTTTTGGACAGGTCTACTTTCCAATTCATTTTTCTGTGTCTAGAGACAAAATCTCTTTCCCTGCTCTCTGAATCTTAGTCACACATGGCGTCCCTTCTGATAGTTGAAGATGGCTATTACGTTGAGTCTTGTCTTCTTTTGGGTAAACAGCTCTGGTTCCTTTTAGTGGATCTCCTATAACATTGTTCTAAATCATATCACTATTTTGACATCTCTTCTAGACACTCACTAATCATTGTTCACTTTTCTTAAAATATGATGCCTTGAGCTGTAGAAATGATTCCAAGTGTGGTTTGAACTGTGCAAAGAAGTGCAGGCTATCACCTCCCCTGTGGAGAATCCTTTTCTAATACTGAAGTATTACAGAAAAGATTATTTGAGCTTTTGGGCAGCTGTCCCATTGATTAATATTGGGCCTGCTGTCTTAGACTTATTTGCTGAAAAAAAGAGACGGAGGGAGGGAGGGAGGGAGGAAAGAAGAAAGAGACTTTACATTTGTTCATTTTCCTTTGATTTTGTAGTTAAATCTTTTTTTCACTAATGAATTTGATCCATTAAAGTTGGCTTTGATAAACTTACTCCAGTGGTTAGTGTCTGTTAATATCCTTTTGAATTTTGATTTTGTAATTCAAGAAACATTGATGGAGCTCCTGTGGGTCAGCCACTAGGTTGGGTCCTGGACATGCAAAGAAAAATAAGGCATGGTCTCTACTGCTGCATTAGCTACTCATTTTAACTTTGTCACCTGAGGATTTGGTAAGAATGTCTTCAGTGTTCTCATCAGTCATTAACAGACTCTGAAAGAAAGGGGAGAGAGAGGGCCAAGTACAAAGCTCTTCGCAAGTCTCACTATAGTCCAGTGACACGTGACCAGAGGTATATTTCTCTTTAAATATGCAGAATCTTAGGGTGGGGCTTTTTCCAGACCACACACAGGCCACAGTCCTCTTTCCTCTTGACTGAGAAACAGTTATGAATGGAGTGTTACACATATTAATGGTAATGGAAACAGGAAACAAGACTGACTGCTGTGGGCTACTACCTAGTGGACAAGAAGCCTCTAATGAAAATGGCTACTCCAGCGTTACAAATCTCCTAACTTTTTTTGCCCTAGCTACATCAGTCTTGCCCATAGGGGATATCATGAGCTACTTTGTCAAATGCTTGCAGAAGAACAAGATACATTGTTTTTTCTGCATTAGGAGGCCATATGATGTAGTAAAAAGGGACAGGACTTTGAAGTTAGTTTGAATTTTTGGCTCCTGCTTTTTAGCCGTCATGATTTTGGCAGATTATTTTACTGTTTGTAGCTGGCTCTTTATCCATGAAATGGGAGACTCTCACTCATAGGATTTTTATGTGGATTAGAGAGCCATAGTATTTAAACCTCCTGGCACAGTGTTTGTTTAAGGAATGTCTGCTGTTGGATGAATAGTTGGTGCTTAATTTGTGTTGGTTTCTTTCATAGTAACCCAGTCAAAAAGGTAATGGGGTTAATTTGACATGAATTATTTTGAGAATGCATGTGGTCTGAGGGACTGCTACATTTTATATTTTTATGCATACATATGTACTTGTTTGTTATCCATGCTAGAGTTTTGTCTGGCATTGACATTTATGGAAAGTCACTTCTTTTTTGAAAATTGTGACATTTGCTATGCTTTGGTGTTTTAGTACTGCTCCCTTTTTGCAGACCTCCTCCTAGGTTACTGATAATTATGAAGTAATGTTGTAGGTGAGCTCTCCGAGAACTCAAGATCCTTTGCCTTGCTTACAAAGAAAACTTGATCTTGTATAGAGTCCTCAAAGCTTTCTTACGTGATTTTCTCATTGGTTTGGGGTTATGTTAAACTTGACAGAGACAAGAAAGACAGTTGGAGTGAGGGGCTTACTGCTTTTTCTCTGGAATTAGCTGCTGAACCTAAGCAGTCAAATTCAAGAATTTATTTCATACCTGTTACATGTCAAACATTGTGCCAACGGGGGAATATAAAGATGAGTAAGGGGGCTTCCCTGGTGGCGCAGTGGTTGAGAGTCTGCCTGCTAATAATGCAGGGGACACGGGTTCGAGCCCTGGTCTGGGAGGATCCCACGTGCCGGGGAGCAACTGGGCCCGTGAGCCACAATTACTGAGCCTGTGCGTCTGGAGCCTGTGCTCCGCAACAAGAGAGGCCACGATAGTGAGAGGCCCGCGCACCGCGATGAAGAGTGGTCCCTGCTTGCCGCAGCTAGAGAAAGCCCTCGCACGGAAAGGAGGACCCAGCACAGCCATAAATTAAAAAAAAAAAAAAAAAAAGATGAGTAAGGTACTTTAACCAGCTGTTAGTTTTCTTCTTTATTCTTAAATGCTTGTGCCATTTTGATTGTCTTTGGTTTATCTCTCTATATTTGTGCTCCTGGGTGATCACTTCCTTTTCTTTAGCTGAATCCTCTTTTTCCCCTTATTGTAAGATTATGCACTCTAATTTAAATGTCTTCTATCACTTTCAACTAGTCTCCTGTGTAAAAGTAACATTCTTTATAATCAGAACCATAAGTCATCTTCCCTTTTAGAATTCTAACTGGAGTTCCACCTATCTGCCTCCTGAAGTCTAGGGTAGGTGCCTGTCATTTGATTAGCAAAGCAGTGCTGTAAAGTTGGCTGGGAATACAGATAGTATGCTAACAGTTTGGCAAATGAGGAAACTGAGACTTGGATTAGATTTCTGAGGTCCCACATATAGTAATGGTGTACCGTTTTTTCTTAAGCTAGGTCAACTACTTTTTTTTTCTTCCATACACCTTAACCTCCAGAGAAACACTTGGCATTCAGGTTCTAGCAGTTGGTTTTATACTTGGTGTCACAGTCCCCTGGTCTAGGAATCTTAATCTCCTTATTTGTAAGATTAATGTTTTGAATGTCTGAAGTATCTTCTAAGTAGTTCTTGAAGACACTTTATTGTTGATTCAGCCAGTCTGTTTACAATATCTTTATAAAATACAGTAGTTGAAATCTTTCCCTTTTCCCTTAGTACTTTACTTGAGTATGTGGGCTATAGAAGGGTGGATGATTTTTTTTTTTTAAGAAGAGTTTTTCTGAATTATGGCTTTGAACTCCTAATATATAAATATTCCATATCTGACTGCTGTTTTCTGCTTTGTGTTTTGAGCTAGTCCTTAGAAGTGACTTTTTGACTCTCCTTTTCAAAGTATTTACTTGGACTCTAAACTGATTATAATATCTCTTTTTAGAAACAAAGGACAAGAAATGAAGTATTCAAGCACCCAGCTTAGTTTTCTTTCTTTCTTTTTTTTAATTAAAATATATTTGAAGTATAACATTGTATAAACTTAAGGTGTACAATATGTTAATTTGTTACATTTATATATTGTAATGTGATTTTGCCATTGTAGCAATTCATCTTAGTTTTTTGTCAGCTAATTTTTATTGCCTTACTACAGAGGACTAATTTTATGAATTATCTTGCTGAATCCTTTCATGTCCATGTCTTAAGTTGAAAGTAGTTAATAGATGCTTTTTTTTTTTTTTCCTGCTTGAGGGATCTTAGTTCCCCAACCAGGGATTGAAGCCGGGCCACGGCAGGGAAAGCGCCGAGTTCTAACCACTGGACCGCCAGGGAACTCCCAATAGATACTTTAAATACTTAAGCCTGAAACAGTGTTAGTAACTGTAGTAAAAATAATATAACTGTTTAAGTATATACACACATATTATTTTATTTATTTTTTTAATACTGCAGGTTCTTATTAGTCATCAATTTTATACACATCAGTGTATACATGTCAATCCCAATCACCCAATTCAGCACACCACCATCCCCACCCCACCGCGGTTTTCCCCCCTTGGTGTCCATACGTCTGTTACCTACATCTGTGTCTCAACTTTTGTCCTGCACACCGGCTCATCTGTACCACTTTTCTAGGTTCCACATACATGTGTTAATATACGATATTTGTTTTTCTCTTTCTGACTTACTTCACTCTGTATGACAGTCTCTAGATCCATCCATGTCTCAACAAATGACTCAGTTTCATTCCTTTTTATGGCTGAGTAATATTCCATTGTATATATGTACCACATCTTCTTTATCCATTCGTCTGTCGATGGGCATTTAGGTTGCTTCCAGGACCTGCCTATTGTAAATAGTGCTGCAATGAACATTGGGGTGCATGTGTCTTTTTGTATGGTTTTCTCAGGGTATATGCCCAGTAGTGGGATTGCTGGGTCGTATGGTAGTTCTATTTTTAGTTTTTTAAGGAACTTCCATACTGTTCTCCATAGTGGTTGTATCAGTTTACATTCCCACCAGCAGTGCAAGAGGGTTCCCTTTTCTCCACACCCTCTCCAGCATTTGTTGTTTGTAGATTTTCTGATGATGCCCATTCTAAGTGGTGTGAGGTGATACCTCATTGTAGTTTTGATTTGCATTTCTCTAATAATTAGTGATGTTGAGCAGCTTTTCATGTGCTTCTTGGCCATCTCTATGTCTTCTTTGGAGAAATGTCTATTTAGGTCTTTTGCCCATTTTTGGATTGGGTTGTTTGTTTCTTTAATATTGAGCTGCATGAGCTGTTTATATATTTTGGAGATTAATCCTTTGTCCGTTGATTTCTTTGCAAATATTTTCTCCCATTCTGAGGGTTGTCTTTTTGTCTTGTTTATGGTTTCCTTTGCTGTGCAAAAGCTTTGAAGTTTCATTAGGTCCCATTTGTTTATTTTTGTTTTTATTTCCATTACTCTAGGAGGTGGATCAAAAAAGATCTTGCTGTGATTTATGTCAAAGAGTGTTCTTCCTATGTTTTCCTCTAAGAGTTATACACACATATTATTAATGAAAGTCTATTGAACTTAGATAAAGACAGGAAAGTATTTGTCCACAGTCAGTTACTGTGCTGCATTAGGTATTTTGCTTTGCCAGTGATTAGCAAGAACAAGTGATCTGGCTAACAAAAACAGACAAAAAAACATTAAAACATTAATGAAACAAGTTATGAAAAGACTTTCATTTGGCAAATGTACTTTGTTCTTATTTTATCTCTCCTATAATCTTATTTTTTTAATAGCGATTAAAAACATATCCATTATGATTTCAGATAAGATGTTGGGTAAATAAGCATCAGGTGCAGATGACAGATGTCTAATGAGATTGTTAAGTCTGTCAGTACCCCTAAAGTTTGGAAGATGAAATCATTGGAATTAAAAGAAATAGTGGTGCTGTAACTCCAGGTTTGGAGGAGTAAGGTGGGAAATGTACCATTACTTTGATCCTCATTACTTTGTGCCTACCCTGAGAATATTTTGGGAGTTGAGTTGGTGTCCAGGAACACTTAGTGTCCAAGTGGAGGAGTGCCAAGTTAAGAATGTGTGAATGTTCTGGAATAGGCAGCTTTGTGCAATGGAAAAAGCACTGTGGAGTCAGACAGGCGTCCACCCACTGCAGTACCTGACTGCAGTACCTGACTGAGTTGGCTGACCTTGGGTGAGTCACTGTATTTCTTTAAATCTCAGGTTCACAACTGTAAATAGGGCTAATTACCTACTTCACAGGGTTGTTACAAAGAATAAATGAGAAAGCCAAAGCATGGTGGCACATAGTATGTCCTATTTTTTTTTCCTTCCCATATTCCTAGAACCTTTGAATTGACGTTTATGCCACTCTCCCCTGCTCTTTCTAGATGGGGTTCTTCACGGAGATATTGCCAGGGATTTAGAAATCCCTTGGGAAAGTGTGTGAAAAAAAATTTTATATGTGCATATGAGCAGTTTTCTTGAGAGTGAGTGGGTTCATAGCTTTCATCAGATTCTCAAAGAAGTCTATGATCATGCCTCCCTCCCACTCTTACTACCATGTAACAGAATTAAGAACCTCTGCCCCAGAGTAAGTATTATATAACCATGAATGGTATCTCAGTAGTCTGGCCAAATTAAGTATGCGTCGTAGAGGTAGTAGGAAAAAAAGACCAAAACAGATTTCAACCATTTGATCGTTTGCTGCTGTCTTGATGTTACATAAAATCTTGCAGCTTTATTCTCAAATATAATTGTTTTTGTTTTTAAAACAGATGTTTGTTCTTTAAGAAAATATTTATAAAATATTAAAAACTTAGGGTGTATGTAAAATGAGATGATTTGTATTACAGAAGGACTCTTTTCATAGAGTGGGACTTAAGTTTCTTTATGAAGGAAAAAAAAGATACAGTGGGGACCCTGTGGTAATGTGCTTTACTAATGCATCAGATATTTGAGTTAAAATAATTTGGTTTATAAGGAAACTTTTAGGAACACATCTTTTATGTAAATTGAGTTATACCAGTCACATCGTGGATATATTTATCTACAGTAACAACATTTGCAAGTCCGCTGCGGGCAGCACTATGGTTCCCCCTGCCCCCTCTGTTAGAGAAGAAGTGTTAGCTCACATCTCATTCTGGGAGGTACCATAGCATAGTGGTTATGAGTCATGTCTGGAGCCAGACTGCCTTCATTTCAAATCCTACTCTGTCCCTTGCTGTGTGACCTTGGACAATATACTTACCATTCCTTTGTCTCTGTTTTCACATCTGTAATATTTGGATAATAATTATATCTAATCACAGAGTGTTAGGAGAAGTAAATTAATATGGAACAGCTTTTAGAACACTGCCCATTTCATTATAAGCACTGTGAAAGTGTTAAATAAATAAAAATATGTACTCTAGTTAACAGAAGACTTATACCCATGAAAAGTTAACTTAAAATACAAGGTGGTATATGCTGTATATTACAAGATTAGGTTCCCTAAAGTTCTCCTGCATAGAGAAATTCACTGTGGGTTGTCTGGGTGGTATGAGAAAGCTTAAAAATTCAAGGAAGAAGAGTGTAGGTCATGAACTGGTCTTGATAGGTGAGATCCAGATAGAGAAAGAATAGGCCCAAATTAGAGAGGAATTTTATGAACAAACAGAATTGGAGGGAATGTATAATATAGACTATATGAGTTTCCAAGTAAGTAGAGAAATACTGGAAGCTTTCTTGGGAAGATAGATGTGGACAAATGGTGGAGGTCCTTGGATACAAAGATAGGCTTTGAGACTTTTATTTGTAGATTAGGGCTCCCTGACTTTTATAAAGGAGAAGCTTATGAATGATTTTGTAAAGAGTGCATAGCACAGTACTTGGTGGAAGGTAAACATTCAAATAACTGTTAGCTAGTATTAGCAATAGTGGTGGAAATGACTGCGTAGTATCTCACTGTATGGATGGACTATATTTGTATATTTTTAAAAAATAGCCTATTGATGGACACTTAGGTTATTTCTTTTCTTTTTCTTCTTCTTTCCTTTTCTCTTTCTTTTTTTTTCTTTTTTAATAATCGTCACTGTAATGAGCACTCTTTCCATAAAATTGTTTTATACATCCATAGTTCCTTAGGAGAGACTTAACACTGTCTCTGAACTTACCATGGGAGAGTGATGGTAAGTTTCAGAGGGAATAGTAGAAAGGAAATGATGGAGCTTTATCAGCTATAATTCACTCCCGTCTGCTGAGAAATCCCCACAAAACTCATGACAAAAAGGCTATTATGGTATTAGCTGCCAGCAGGGATGTAGTGCAAGCATACTTATTAAAAATGGTAACTTATTAGAGAGCTCAGCTATGGATATGATAATGGTTTCTTTGTTTGTTTTTAATCATGGAGGCTTTGGGAGGATAATTTAGCATGTAGACCAGAGAACCAGAGTGTGAGGTGAGACCAAAGGTATTTATATTATGACATAATATGAGACTGGTGGTCATAGAACTCCAGAGGAAATATAAAGACAAGGCTTGGTAGGTTTTTTTAAAATATGGGATGACAGGGGAGGAAGAATATTCAGTGATGATATTCCTAAGATTCTAAACCTCAGTGACTTGGAGAATGTGATCAAAATACTAATGTTGGAATGGAAAGCCGATTTTGGAGGGAGGATCAGTTTAACTTTAAATACGTTTGAAAGAAGAGAGGGAGGCATTTAAGTTTACTTACCTATTAAATATTAGGATAGGAGTCAGGTTTTGAGTTTCTTTATATAACATTGATATTGAAACAGAACAAATAGTTGAGTTCAAATAAATTATACAGCTAATAAGTGGCAAAGCCGAGATTCAAATCCAAAGTTCTGCTTCAAAGTTGATATTCTTCCCCCTTATGCTATGAGTGGGAAATAGTCCTTTATTCATATTTATTGTCATAACATGTATTTGGTCTTCTCATATTCTAAGTTATTTCTTTGTCGTTTTGCCATTGAATTTATTTTATACCCTTTTCTATATAACCTGTGTTTTTTTTTTTTTTTTAAATAAATGTATTTATTCTATTTATTTTATTTTTTTTTGGCTGCGTTGGGTCTTCATTGTACGCGGGCTTTCTCTAATTGCCGTGAGCGGGGGCTACTCTTCGTTGCGGTGCGTGGCCTTCTCATTGGGTGGCTTCTCTTGTTGTGGAGCACGGGCTCTAGGCGCGTGGGCTTCAGTAGTTGTGGCTCGCGGGCCTAGAGCACAGGCTCAGTAGCTGTGGTGCACGGGCTTAGTTGCTCCGCGGCATGTGGGATCATCCCGGACCGGGGCTCGAACCCGTGCCCCTGCATTAGCAGGCGGATTCTTAACCACTGCGCCACCAGGGAAGGTCCCTAACCTGTGTTTTATTTAATAAAATATTTTGAGTGTAGCTTGGGCTCTGAAGGCAGACATTCCTGGATTTGATCTCAGTTCTGCCATTTGTGTCTCTGTAGATTCCTTAGTTAATCACTAAATCTAGTGGCCTTTTCTTAGTTTTAATTTTCCTTGGTATACATACAGCAGAAAGTCCTTCCTGAAATCTAGGTTCCTTCTCCTTCAGTAATAATTTCACCATCCTAGCCTTTTATCTGTTTTACTTTCCATCTCTGCACTTTCTTCTATATATATACACTTAAATGTGGCTGTCTCTGCATAGCTTTGAAGTTGGCTCTTTGTTCCTTTTTTAAACATGTCAACTGGCTCTGGTTTCTGATTATATTCCCTCTTCAATTACTTGATTCGGTTCTCTCTTTTCTATCCTCATGCACTTAGTTCAGGCCCTTTCTGTTTTTCTTTCCAACTTTAAAATAGACTCCTGTCTTCCAGGTCTAGTCCTGTTCTTTCTTCCTATCATAGTCATTCTCTTAAAAATAGATCTTATATGTCCTCACTGCTTAGAAACCCTTCATTGATTATCCATTGTCAACAGTATTATTTCCTAACACTCTTTGGATGAGTTAGGTGTTTCTTTAGGGAAAAAGAAGTCAAATGAGTTTGGGAAATGCTTGTATAAATGCAGTTAGTCAGCCTTCCTTTTGGCAGAATTTTAGTGTGCTAGTGGGTACTGTGAATGCACAGAGGGGATATAGAGCAATATACAGCAGTCCCCAAATATACCTGACAGTGGTATACATTAAAAAACAAAAAACTTGTCTAGTGTCTTGGAACACATTTTATTGAGACCCACAAGGTAAAGTCCATAGGCTTAGATATAGAGTCAGGACTTTTTTTTCGATTAATTCAACCTTTGCTTATCTTTGTAATCTCATCTCTAGCATCCACCAGACCAACTTGGAGTTTCCCATAGGGTGGGGAGTTATGTGTTTCAGGCTTTGGTGGCTTCACCCATCTGTCAGGAAAAACCCCTACTACTCCTAAAGGGGAGATCATTACCTTCTTTCTGAAGCCTTCTGTGACTTATCCAAGCAGGCTTTACACTTCCTTCCTCAGCATTTTCCTTATAGTATACTTGGCAAGACGGTCCATTTTAGCGATTATCACATGGTATTTTAATTCTCTTTATATTTTAATTTCTGCAGTGGACTATAAGCTCCTTGAAAGCTGGAACCATTTCCTTTCATTTCTGTGGCATCAGTACCTAGGGCAATTATTAGATATAGTTTAATTGAATTATGAAATAATTGCAGAAAAATTTCCAATAATAATGGTATTCATACAGTTAACTATCAGTAAACATTTCTGTTATTTCATCTTAGAAGTCTCTTAGACGCTTTCTGTAATGAGTAGCTAGGTGGCATCAAATTAAATGCGAAGAAAATGCTGTAATGAGGAAAAAACTAAGAAAACATATTTACCCATTTTTTTGTACTTTTCATAACTTGTATTCATAAATCAAAATATCTTTTTCTTAGATCAGAGTAAAAATAATGTTCTGTCTTCAGTGGAAATAATGTTTAATCATTAATAAAAACTCAGTGATTACTTTTTCTCCCAGATAACTTATTTCATATTGATATGATTCATTCATCTGTAGTTTTGAGAATAAAAAATGTTATTTTATGTGAAACATTGTTTAATGTATATCTCTCTTTTCTTAGGCATCATTCTTAACAAAGAAGTTAAATATTGGTGGGAAAAGAGTAAATCTTGCTATATGGGTAAGTTAACCGTTTCAACTGTATGAGTGAAGGCCTAGAGTACCTATTCCTGGTTCTCTCATAACTAATTGGCTCAAGAATTTCTGGATTTATTTTAGTTAACTGAAGTTTAGCCAAAACCTTTTTTAAATAAACATTTTTTTCTAAAATCTGGCTAAGAATCTTATCTTGCATACAATTGTATACATGAATAGTTCTATCATAACTTTTCAGCTGGAGAAGGGTCAACTCAGAGGGATTCCATGTCAGAGAAAGGGGTGGACAGCCTGCCTGGCCTTTTTTCCCCCATCTCCATATTCTAATCCTCCAAGGGAATGGCCAGTGGAGAGTATGGCAAGGATAATGCAGTAGTGTACCTGTTGGCAGGTGGTCCTGGTGCATGCTCTTTCTCCTTGTCTCCTCTCTCTGGGGAGAACCTAAATTTAGTGCAAGGCCTGTTCCTGGCTTATAATGCCATTGTGGCCCATTCTGACCCTTTGGCAACTGAAATGGTTTTTTAGTGAGGGTGGGAAGATTGCTGAGGAGGAGGAAAGTTGGGGAGGGGAGAAGTAATCTTTATATAACAGTAAAACATTAAATATTGATTATAACTTGACTTAAAAATTTTATTTGTAACCTGTTTTGTTTCTTTTAACAGTGTTTTGGGGTTATCTATAACTTTATACCCCACTTTCCAATTAAACAAAAGTTCACTGTAGTTATAATAACAGATGTATTTTTTCTTCTGATCTAATGAGAGTTTATTGCTTTATTTAGGATACAGCAGGTCAAGAGAGATTCCATGCATTGGGTCCAATTTACTACAGAGATTCAAATGGAGCTATTTTAGTTTATGATATAACAGATGAAGATTCTTTTCAGAAGGTATTCTGTTTACTTATGGGTAGATGACTTAATAGAACAACACTGTTTTTTTCAAGTCTGCATTAACATACTTTTGTTTACTAATGTGATTAGCCTTGGCTTTAAAGGTAAAGTATAGTTTGTGCATAAATGATGACCACTCATATTTTTTAATGGAGCATTTAATTCATGTTAACAATATGGATATCATTTATTAATAGTTTATTACATGGCTTTCTCAGATATTAGGAAAGGGAAATAATCTGAAGTAAAGCTTCAAAAAAATATAGAGGCTCTTTTTCTCCCTATTAAAGAAAAATCACATACGTTTTTTTGGTTACATACACACTGGCCACCTGAAAACTTGATATGGCTGCATGGGCAGGTTCCATAACTGTGGGGAGGAAAACGAAGAACTAAATCAAGTTTAAGCTCTTTCTTCTCACTAAATTTCCTGGAGGATATAATGTAAATTTTAAAAGGACAATCTAGGTAGTGTTTGTTTTAAAGCTCCTCCATTTTTTTTTTAACCCCTCTTTAAACATTCACCAAAAATAAAGAATTTTTATAGTTGTTTGGGACCAAAAATGAGTGACCATTAAACTTACCTCTGAATTCTCATCACAATTAGGATTGTGACTAGTTACTTATTTGACCTTTTCTTTGAAAGCCCTTCTTGGAATAACTTTGTCAAGGATGTTTAACTAAAGGGGGTAATTTCCAAGGTAGAAACTTTTCTTGCCTTGAGTTACAGGTTTGTACTTGTTGAAATTACTTGCCTTTTTAGTGTTTTATTTTTATTTTATTTCCTAGTATTTAACTGATGAAGCAGATGTACAAGTTAGCCCTTGGATTATTAATGCCATGTGGAAAAACTTAGTCCAAGGAGTAGAAAAATGAAGCAATAGGTAGCTTTCAGATTTAATGATATTTTAAAAAGTTATATATTTGGGGTGCTGTTTGTTATCCCTTCCTGCCTTTTTGGCATAAAAAGAAATGGTTTAAGTATTTTATTGCTTAAAAGAAGGTGGAGTCTATTAGGTTGAAAAGTGACCAGTTATCTCTGGCTGTATAACAAAACCCCCAAAATTTGGTGACTTAAAACAATGATTTATTATTTCCTGTGGTTTTTTGAGGGTTGACTGGGCAAGTCCTCTGCTCCATGTGGTGTCAGTGGAGTCACTCATGCAGCTGCATTGAACTGGGGGTTTGGCTGGGTGGGAACCTGGATCCAGGAGGGCCTGGTTTTCCTCCACATGGCCTCTCACTCCATTTGGTGTCTCATTCTCCAGTACTCTCTCCACATGCTCTCATTATTCCATATTCCAGCCAAAGCTTCTTATGTGACAGCTGGATCCCAAGAGTGTAGCTGCCTGACCTTCTTAAGGCTTTAGTCTGGAATTGGCATGGCTTTAGTTCTGCCACATTTTCTTGGTCAAAGCAAGTTACAAGGCTAGCCCAGAGTCAAAGAGAGAGGAAATAGACTCTTGGCAAAGAATTGGTGACCATCTTTAATTCATCACAGAGTGTATGAGGGTAATGAGTAGGATGCCTGTGGAGGGGGATCTGATTGCAGATGAATAACAAATTTTTAAAAAATTGGTTAGATTTAGTAGGTCGTGATACTATATGTACAGGGAGTAGGGTAATACATAATTGGATTCTGGCATGTTTCCTTTGAAGTGATGAGGATGTACATTTTATACCAGTACTGTCAGATTTTTCTTATATGAAATCAACTAAGGGTGAAAGTTAAATGCTTCTCTGAACATGGTATACATATATGTGAATGAAACAAAAAGATGGGACTGTACTGAGAAAAGTGTAGTTCAGTGCTATTATAAATTGTTGATTACCTTTGTTTTTATAAAGATTTTGTGTTTACTACAGTTCCTTTGCATTCTTGCAGAGAATAGGCGTGTGAAACTGTTACTTTGTGCATAGGAACATATGCACAGTAAATGCTTACCACACATATCTAATGTAATTTTTGTAATTTGTAGATGTGTGTGTATTTTTTTTAGGAAGGTATATAAGTTCTGTGTCATTTGATTACATACGTACTAAATTCCATTACACAAAAATGAAAGTAGGTATCCCAAGTTGGTTCTTTATCCTGTTTTATTATAATCAGTATATTTAAAATTATGAGTTCAAAGATTACTTAATTTCAGGGACTTCGCTGGTGGTCCAGTGGTTAAGAATCCACCTTTTAATGCAGGGGACGTGGGTTCAATCCCTGGTCAGGGAACTAAGATCCCACATGCCACAGGGCAACTAAACCCGAGCGCTGCAACTACTGAGCCCGCGCACTCTGGAGCCCGCGCACCACAACTAGACAGCCCACGCACTGCAATGAAGAGCCTGTGTGCCACAACTGAGACCCAACGCAGCAAAAGAGAGAGAGAGGGAAAGAAAGAAAGGAAGGAAGGAAGGAAGCCCAGCACTTTAAAAAAAAAAAAAATTACTTAATTTCAG
Source organism: Balaenoptera musculus (assembly GCF_009873245.2). Lineage (NCBI taxonomy): Eukaryota > Metazoa > Chordata > Mammalia > Artiodactyla > Balaenopteridae > Balaenoptera > Balaenoptera musculus. Next base: position 58,279,464 of record NC_045794.1, read on the forward strand.
TTTACTCCCAACCGTGCCTGCAGCTCTGCTCCATCCGTAGTGAAGAATTAGTTTGCCACTGGAGTCATTGTGCACCAGTGGCTCTCCACCAGGGGGCAGCAATGTCTAGAGACATCTTTGATTGTCACACCTGGAGGATGGAACTGGTATCTAGTGGGTAGGAAGCCAGGGATACTGCTAATAAGCATCATACATTGCACAGGACAGTCCCTCACAACAAAGAACTATCTGAGCCAAAATATCAGTAGCGCTGAACTTGAAGAAACCTATCCTACACCAAAGGATGAAATTTTATTTTACTCTTTTTGGTACCTATGTACATTTTGTTTTTCCTTTAAATGTGTGACACAGAAGCTCCTATGCCCTCTATTTGGGACCCAGTTGGGGTACAAAAGATTTTTAATTAAGCCCATGTTTTCTTAAGTCCAAAGTGATTCTCTATAAGCATCTATTATCAGAAACTGGAACTGACATGCTTTTGCTTTGGTGAACAGCTTTGCTTGGATTTATGGGCAGTTATGAAAGTTTGTAATTAGAGATGCTTCTGTTTATTCTTATGTGTAGATATAGAGAGAAATCTTTCCATTGGATGTTTGTGTGTGTGGTTTGCGATATAAATGATCCTACAGTGAATCATTCCTAGTAATAACTAAATACATGGACTGTTAGACAAAATTTTGAGGTATTTTGACAGTGTTGAGTTTTGAGGTGTTGTAATGGTAGTCATTGTTACAGGATTTGTTTTAATATTTATTCTTTTGTGTACACAGGTTAAAAACTGGGTCAAAGAATTACGGAAAATGTTGGGAAATGAAATCTGTTTATGTATAGTTGGTAAGCATCATTACTTTTTAAAAATGTCCTTTGTTTCCTTAACACTTTATTAAAGAATAGTAAATAAGTAATTTTCATTTTAAAGTTACATGAGAAAAGAAGAGTGGTATTTTAGTATTTAATATTTTAGTATAATTAAGGATTTGGAAGTGATCTTTCAGGAGATTCAGACATCTATACTTCAAGGAATGCCTTTGGGGAGCAAGTGGGAAGCCCTAAACATGTAGGGCTTCACGTCCCCCAGCCTTGCTTCAACTTGACCTTTGGTTTTTCATCTTAAGATTATTTTAGAAAAGAAGAGTTCATCAACTGCTTTACAGTATAATTAAAATCAATGACTTAAGCTGTGTTCTTGTTCTATATATTTAACTATACACATTTTTGAGTTAAGAACAAATTTGACTCCAAAGGTATAAGTAGATCATGATATACTAGACTGGAGAAATATCTTAAGAGGTAAAGTGAAACAACTCTAGAACTCACTGTTGGACTTATGGCATTTCTCTTTGGTTTCCTTTTTCTTTAGAGTATTATTTCTATGATATAACAGCTAATTATTGGGCAATAAAGTGTTCCAGACACTGTGCTGTGTACTCAGTGGACATTATATCATGTAATCTTCACAACCCTATGAGGGCTTTGTAGAGGAAGCTGAGCCCTGGAGATAACGTACTTAATAACTTGCTCAATATCATGCAGCTATCAGAGATGGGATTCAAATTGAAGTCATTCAGACTCCTCTGCTTAAGATATTAATCCTTATGAATAGCCTCAGGCTGTTTTCTCTCTTCATTTTTATATAACTGATAAACGGCTTGGGAGAAACCAGGGTAGTTTTAGTGGAGGACATAGAATGGAGTAGTCACCGTGGGCAAATTCTGCTTTTAGCCTTAAGAATTTTTTTGTTTTAACCTGAGTTTACATTTCTTACATTTTGTCACCATTAGATTGGTAAACTTTACAGGTCCAGATCAGGGTGCAAGTTTTGGGAGAGGAACAGGAGCTAATCTGGCCTGCTTTTTAGTCTAGATGCTAGATGTTAGGCTACATGGTGGGAATATTTCAAACAAGAACACTGGAGTCATAGACCACATAGGAGTTTGGGACCAAAGCTGCAGCTAGTCATTAGTGAGTTTGGCCTGCTTTTGTCTGTCTGGTATATCGGACTTACTGGGAGTGGAAGTGGTCACAGTAGGTGAATGACTAAAGATTTGATGATTTGGGATTCTGGTTATCTCTCAGAAGAGAGGAAGGAACTAACACATTCTAAGAAACATAGCTAACATATTCTTAAGAAAGTCAAAGAAGGGATTTCCCTGGCAGTCCAGTGGTTAAGACTTCGCCTTCCAATGCAGCGGGTTTGGGTTCCATCCCTGGTTGGGGAGCTAAGATCCCACATGCCTTGGGGCCAAAAAACCAAAACATAAAACAGAGGCAATATTGTAACAAATTCAATAAAGGCTTTAAAAATGGTCCACATCTAAAAAATCTTAAAAAAAAAAAAAGAAAGAAAAAAGGAAAGTCAAAGAAGCCTCAAGAACTTGTTACTTGGCCAAGGTTACAAAGTAACATTTAAAAAATTAGCTGGGTGGGAATTCCCTGGTGGTCCAGTGGTTAGTGCTATGCACTTCCACTGCAGGGGGGCACGGGTTCAGTCTCTGCTACGGGGATCTAAGATCCCACAAGCCTCGCAGCACGGCCAAAAAAAAAAAAAATTAGCTGGGTGAATAAACTTAGGATAATTAACTTAAACTTTGTATTCTTCATGTTCATATTCTAAGAAGGTTTAGTAATATTGAATCTGGTAGCTTACTGCCTCCAAGTAGGGTTAGATACGTCTCACTTCATGTTATATAATGTTTATTAATGTTTGGTATAAAGTATAAAAAGCTCTCACTCTCCCTTTTCCATTGGCAAGTGTGACATGGAATTCTGTTTGTAATTCAGAGTTGGACGAATTTTGAGAGCCCATTTACCACAAAAGGAAAATTTCATGAAGTTACCATATCTGTGTAACCAGTACATTAGAAGCCCCAGCAGTACATTAGAAGCCCTTTTCTTTTCTTTTTTTTTTTTTTGTGCTCCTTTCTTATCCCAACACTACCCCAGTTGCCTTCCCCTCACCATCCCCTACCCCCAGACATAATCCTGACTTTTTACTGCATGGATTGGTTTTGTTCTGAATTTCAAATAAATAGGATCATATAGTATGGGAGCTTTTCTGTCTGTTTTTTTGGCTTTACATTATGTTTACAAGATTCCTCTATGTTCTTGTATATAGTTGTAGTTCATTTTACTCTCTTTGCTATCTAATACTTAATTCTATGCATATTACACAGTTTCTCCTTTTGCTGTTGATGGACATCTGCATTATTTTTTCCATGTCTTGATTTTCATTTCATTCTGTATACGTTCAGTGTTTATTTTCTCTCCTGTTTTAAAACTAACTTCAAAATAATACTACCTCGTAGGATTGTGATGAAGACTAAATAATGATTTGGAAAACACTTTGCATAGAGTAGGCATATGACAAATATTTGTTCCTTTCCCTTTACACAAGACAGTCCTTCAAACATTTGAAGCCTACTTGGATGGTTCACCTAAAATCTTCCCTAGGTTTTCAACTGTTTGGGCTAACTTTCAGACATCCTCATCATCCTGATTATTTTTTCCTAGGTTTATTTCAGTGTATCAGTGTGTCTCCTACACTTGAAATGAATACTAGAATCCAAACATTGTCGAGTCAATGTATACCATAGCTCTCTCTTTTTTAAAATCTTCTTACTGTCCTTCTACCAGCATTGCCCAAGATTGCATATACTTTTTAGCAGTCATGTCAACTCAGTTTCTCTTTTACATAGATTATGGTTAACAAAAATCAGAATTCCTTTTTTATAAGTATTGCTCTTCTGTCAGGCTTTCCCCATCTTCCTACATAACTAAATTATTTAAACCTAAGTGTAGGAATTTCAACTTGTCATATGTTTCTGAATGTTTATGTTTGATATATAATCTACTAGGTTTTTCATGTGTAAATTAGATGCCGAACCTTCTAGGTCCTTATCTAAATCACTGATAATGTGTAAAGCAGGAAGAGAGAACTCCATACTTCGCTAGCAGAGACTTTTCCCTCTAGTTTTAGTTAATCCATTGATCAGCACTCTTGGCTGTGGTTGCTCTGTTTAATAGAGTATTTTGTTTCTAGTCTGTCCTTAACATTTGTATGTTTGTTAAACAAATATTTATTATTAATAATAGTTACCATTTATTGAGTGCCAGATACTATTCTAAGAATACACACTTATTTCATTTAAGCCTCCTGACAACACAGCAAGAAAGCATTGTTGCCATTTCCATTTTACACATGAGAAAATGGACTTAGAGAGCTTGATACTTCCCAGACTACATAGTATATAGAGATAGACCTGGGATTTTAATTCAGGTCTGTCTGCTACTTCAAGCCCGTATACTTAACCAATAGTATATATTGCTGGCTATGTACCAGGCTTTGAGAATAATGTAGTGAATAAGTTAAAAAATAGGTATGGTCCTTGTCTCCCCAGAGCTTATCATGTAGGGTGAGAGAGAAAAACAGGCTTTTATTGTACATTATGATACATGGTATCAAGGGGTTGGGGGTGTGCTGTGATAGCACAGAAGCAAACCGAACTAAATTGGGGGAGGGGTGGTTAAGGGATTTCCGAAGCCAACCAGGGTTGTGGTAGGAAGTGTGTTAATTATCATGGGTTTAATTCTCTCATAACAGTATTGATTTTCCATTTGACCATTCGCTGTGATCATTTTCCATTTGATCATTCACTGTGATGGCTGAAAAATACTCTATTGAACACGTCCTGTGTGCTAGGCTTTTTACATATATCTTATTTTCACATCAACCTTGCAAAGTTTATTAGCTACATTTGTACAAAGTGAGACTAAGGGGTTAAGTAATTTGCCCCAAATCTTATAGTTTTGAAATGAGCCAGGACTTAAAAACAAGTTTTATCAGATTTAAAAATTTCTTTCCACTAGGCCACACACCATCCAGTCTAAGCAAAATAAAGTTCTAGCTCTTTATTGCTATTAGGCTGTCTGACCTTAGCAATGGGTGTATCCCTTCCTTGTTCTTAATTCAAATAGGTATTTTTAAAGAAGATAAAATTTTTAGTATTCTTAGCAGGATAGCCTTTTCCTCTCCAAGAGCTTCAGTCAGTTTTCCCCCCTAGCCTTTATTGTACTATACTTTCAAGTAAGTGCTTACTTTGGTGGTTATTCTTATTTTCAGGTGTTGTAAGCCTATTAGAAAGTTCCCAGTGTGGCTGCACAGTAGTATTGAAACAGATATGAGCCTCAACCGCAAGCTTTAGCTCTCTTGCTTTTAAAAGAACATAGCTAAAAAGGTCTTGAACTTTGGAAAGGTGTCAGTCACTGACAGGCAGTTTTGTGACTTGGTCTGCGCTGTTAATCCATTATGAGCACTTATTGTTCAAAGAAATAGTAGTTATTCAGTAGAGGGATTTTTTTGGTTTAAAATATTAATTATGTTATTAAAATAGTTAGCTATTTTAATAATAACTGGTTTTAGGGAACGCCCTGGCAGTCCATTGTTTAGGACTTGGCGCTTTCATTGCCGTGGCCCGGGTTCAGTCCCTGGCTGGGGAACTAAGATCCCACAAGCCGTGTGGCGTGGCCAAAAGATTAAAAAAAAAAAATACTGGCTTTATTAAAGTTTAGTTAAGTTCAAAATGCTGTTAAATAATAAAGCAGTATCTGAATAATTTTCCCCAAATATTCATTTGAGGCAACAAGGTGATTGTCTACTTTCCCTATCCTCAGTTTTTAAAAATAGATGTTGGTAATTATGGTGGATTTTGAAAAAAGAGACCTTAAGCTCTAACAAACCAACTCATAGGGTTTTAGTTAATTGAAACAAAAGGAGGCTGTTTTACCTTTTTACAGTGGCAGAATCTTGTGCCTCTGTTTGTTGGAGCTGCCTGCCACTAGGTGGTGCTTTTTGCATTCTTCATAGCATAAAACAATTTATTCCACTCGTGACTGTTGGATATATTGGTTGTAATATTTAGCAAATTAAGAATTTTATTGATAAAATATAATGCGGGAAATCAGAACTGATATGTGTCTTCTTGCTGAGGTAGGCTGATAACTGTTCAGAGAAGGAAGAGTTTATTACTGAATTTGTTAGTACCTGCTGAGCTTTAGTATGTCGCTTCCCTTCCTCAACCTCAGGCTATGGTGTCAGATCATTGCTTAAAGCTGCGCATAATTAGGTGCTCAGATTATTTGAGGTCTTCATATACAGAACCTCTGGGCTTGTACGTCTCAGTTCTAAGCATCGCGTCTTTCATTGGGTGCTTACTTCAATGCTTTATCTGAAATTGTCTTCTAGACTCTCTAAGGTCCTGAGAAAAAATGACCTTATTTACAAGGTTTCCTTTTTTACCCCTATAGGTCATAATAGAAGAAATGAAAATATTTGTTTGACGTGTCCTTTCGTAGGGTATTTTCCCCCTTTCCTGTATGTTATTTCCGTTGCCTTTAGCACTCTGTCCAGCCTACTTACCTTAATCTCTACCCTGTATATAATAAGGAATCTGCATTTTGCAGTTTCTGCACTTTTGTTCTGGTGGCTTTATGGCATAATCTCAGTTTGGTTCCATTGTTTAAGGAGAGCTAAACTTATTTTCAGTAATTTAAAATCTGCATGATGTTCATATACTAAGTTGTCTCATGTTTTTAAAACAAACAGTAGCTTCTTCCCCTGCAGTGGTGAAGTACTTCAAAAGCCATATATTTTAATGCTTTCTTTAACCACTTCATATCATCCAGAAAACCAAAATATTCTTAGGATCTAAGAGGCTAGCCTAATATATTTTCATGAACCATAATTATTGATTGGGGACCATTTACACTTGGCTAAGACTCGTAGGTTTATCCTTAGAATTCCCTAGTGAATCTTAGTCCCATTTATACCCTAAATCAAAAATAGTGCTTATCTCTTTGGAAAAGTTATTTTCTCTGACAGAGGCTGCAGCTTCAGGAGGGATGTGCTTTGAGCCATTTGAGGGAGGTTGAGGCATTCACCTTGACAGTCATGATCAACCCTCATATCCAAATGTCCTGAAACCTTACAGTTTCAGGACATTTAGAAGTCTGGTGGGGATTTGTATTATTTTTCCAGATGATTAAAATGGCAATTGTATATTTAGAAGTGGCTTAATTTCATTATAAAAATGAATCAATATTAAAGACTGGCATTTACATTTTCAAATTAGGTAATAAAATAGACTTGGAGAAGGACAGACATGTTTCCATTCAAGAAGCAGAATCGTAAGTGTTATCCCTTCTCCTCTTCCTTCCTTCAGTCACTCTCTGTAAGAAGTCTTCCTCTTTGCACAATGTACTTTACCATTTAGTTATTACTCAAACCTCTTAATATAGATTGAGCTAGTGGATTCAATGAAGCGTGTTTATACTGGCAATTTCTGGCTTTTAGTGACATTTAAAGTTATTCCACTTTCACTTCTCCTTCTGGTTTCAGTAAAAAGTATAAGAATGATGCAAAAGAAAACTGTCATGGCCCAATAGTGAGTCACAAAAACTAAAGTATTTGGGTTGCAAATTAACTTAGAATAAAAGTCTTGTTTTATTCTTATTTAAAAGTTGATTCAATATATAGAGACATCAAATGGTATATAATCTTAATTTCACTAAACCTGGGTTAATTAGTAATAAGTCACTAAAATTGCTATTGTAAAAAAAGTTCAAATAGCAGTCATGACAAAAACATAAAACATTTTTTTACGTCAATTACTGATGTTACTTTTTTTTTTAAGGTATGCAGAATCTGTGGGAGCAAAACATTATCATACTTCAGCCAAACAGAACAAAGGAATTGAGGAACTCTTTCTTGACCTTTGTAAAAGTAGGTATATGGCTTTTTAAAAAATATTGGTAATATTTCTGGAGTGATTTTTTGTTTGTTTTTTGTTTTTAATTTATTTTATTTATTATTTTTGGCTGCGTTGGGTCTTCGTTGCTGCGCGTGGGCTGTCTCTAGTTGCGTCGAGTGGGGGCTACTCTTCATTGCAGTGCACGGGCTTCTCATTGCGGTGGCTTCTCTTGTTGCGGAGCACAGGCTCTAGGCCCGCGGGCTTCAGTAGTTGTGGCTCGCGGGCTCTAGAGCACAGGCTCAGTAGTTGTGGCACACAGGCTTAGTTGCTCCGCGGCATGTGGGATCTTCTGGGACCAGGGCTCAAACCCGTATCCGCTGCATTGGCAGGTGGAGTCTTAACCACTGCGCCACCAGGGAAGCCCCTGGGGTGATGTTTTACAGTTTCCATTTTGACCATATTGATGATTTGTCGCATCGACCAGTATTATTATTTACTTAATGTCTTTAACTCATTTTTTGAAGCTTAAATACCTTCTTTAGCCCTATTTCAAGTAGTAATCAATGGCTATGAAATCTTATGTGTAGTATTTGCTAAATACATATTAAAAAATATGCATTACTATTAAAAATAAAAATGGAAGAGGAATGGACAGAATAAAACAGATTTAAGAGTTGTAACAACCTGTTGCAGTGGATGGACCTTATTTGGATCCTAATTTGACAAACTAGTGAAAAAGAACATTTGTGAAACAATTGGGACTATACGAACACTCACTGGATATTGATGATATTAAGAAATTATTGTAAATTTTTTTAGGCGTGGTTATTGTGTAGTGGTTATGCTTAAAAAAAGAATTCTTATTTTTAAAAATGTTTTTATCTTTTAGAAATCATATTAAAATAATTTATGAATAAAATTACGTATCTGGAATTTGATTTAAAATAATGGTAGGGATGATCGCCAAGAATGGATGAAATTGTGTGATGGACATACAGATTTTCATTATGCTCTTCTTTCTACTTTTATATATGTTTGAGCTTTTCCATATTAAAAAAAGAGAAAGGAAAATGTTTATTATATACAATCTGAAAGTCATTTCTCATATCACCAATAGAACACACTATACTTAGGAAAACCCTAGTCTGTAGAATAATGGATTGAAATGATTTTGTCAAATTATATTCCTTGTAGTTATAGACCTCAGAATGATGGTTTTTTGCTCTAAAAAAATGTACATATACACAAACTTTGAAGTAAATTTCAGTTTTATGTAAGCCTGAAAATCATTCATAATTCTTCTAGAGCATTAATTCTCTAAATGTGGTCCCGTAATCAGCAGCATTAACATCACTTGAGAGTATGTTAGAAGTGCAAATTCTTGGGCCTTACCCCAAACCTACTGAATCAGAATCTCTGGAGGTGGTGCCCAGAATCTGTGTTTTAATCCCTCATTATGATTCTGATGCATACTAAAATTTGAGAACCACTGCTGTACATATCAGTCACTAGGAGATCTTGTTAAAATGCATAATTTGATAATGTGGGTCTGATGTGGGCCTGAGCTTCTCTCTCTTTTTTTTTTTTTTAATTTATTCATTTATTTATTTATTTATGGCTGTGCTGGGTCTTCATTTCTGTGTGAGGGCTTTCTCTAGTTGCGGCAAGTGGGGGCCACTCTTCATCACGGTGCGCGGGCCTCTCACTATCATGGCCTCTCCCGTTGCGGAGCACAGGCTCCAGACGCGCAGGCTCAGCAATTGTGGCTCACGGGCCTAGTCGCTCCGTGGCATGTGGGATCTTCCCAGACCAGGGCTTGAACCCGTGTCCCCTGCATTGGCAGGCAGATTCTCAACCACTGCGCCGCCAGGGAAGCCCTGAGCTTCTCTTTACTAACAGACACCCAAGCGGTAATGACACTAGTCCTCAGACCATACTTTGAGTACTGAGGTTCTAGATCAGTGGCTTATAAATGTTATATATCATATCTTTATATAAAAGAATTGAATATTCTCTATACGTTTATTTTAAAAATTATAGAACATGTACAGTACTTATGATTTTCCATATTGTAAAATATACATTAAAAAAATAGAAATTTTGAAAGGTTAAGGAAAAATAAATTGAACGTTTTCTAATTTTACCTCAATGGATTATCCCGTATACCTCAATTTGTAAACCATTGTTCAAGAGCAATCTCTGGACCCAAGTTTAAGAAACCTTATTCTGTTTTAAGGACTCTCTTTTCTTTCCTCATCTTTTCAGATATGTATTTTGCAACTATTTACTCCTAGTCTGTGTCTTACATTCTCATTTTTCTTAACTGTCTCTCAAAGAGCTGAAGTTCTAAATTTTAACGAGGTCTGATTTATCAGGTTATCTGTATGAGTCATGTTTTTTTGTCTTACATGAGACACCTTTGCTAACTCAAAGTCATAAAGATTTTCTTCTACAGAGATTTCCTCCTTTGTTTTCTTCTAGAAATTTTGTTTTACATTGAAGTCTGTAATTAATTTTTTGTTAATTTTCACATATGGTGGGCGGTATAGATTGAACTTTTATTTTTTACATGTAAATGTCCAGTTCCAGTGCTGTCTCTTGAAAAGATTATGCTGTTTTCATTGAATGAACTTGGCACATATATTAAAAATCAAGTGACCATATGTATGAGGGTCTATTTCTGGACTCTGTTCCATTGATTTCTCCTTTCACCAGTATCTCACTGTCATCATTCGAGCAACTTCTACTGTATCTTTAAATCAGATAGTGTGAGTCCTTCAGCTTTGTTCTTCCTCTTTCATCTTAAACTCTTTTGTTCTTTCAAATGTTATTTGGTTAAAAGTTTACATGACTTATTGAAGAATAAATCTTGTACCCTAAATATTGCTTGTACTTGGAACAATTTGACCTTCTTTGATGTATTTCTAAGTATACTTGGAAAATCTTAAGGATGACACTTGTATACAGTCATTTGTTTAAATCAAAAACTTTTTTTCTCTGGTGATGTCACTGTGGCTGTTATACAACTGGACAAGTACACTTGCTATTAATTTTATCTAGTTTCCTTGTTGGTTGAAAGTCAGAAATAGCTATCATGGTGGTAAACTGAAATTACAGAAACAGAAAACGCCGATTGTGGTCCTAAATAATTTCTGCTTTCTCCCTCTCTTAGGGATGATAGAAACGGCACAAGTGGATGAAAGGGCAAAAGGCAATGGCTCCAGTCAACCAGGAGCTGCAAGGCGAGGTGTACAAATTATTGATGATGAACCTCAAGCCCAGAGCGGTGGCGGAGGGTGCTGTTCTTCTGGATAACTGTTCACCCCTAAGGAATAAAAAAACAAATAAACTGTGGATCCTTGCCCTCAACACGAAGACTGCCATATTCCAAGTCACATTATTTTACCAATGGAATTAGAGAGTTAACAGTATTTTAAATTACGTTTATAACACTGCAGAGACCTTAAGTGCTAAACTTAGTGGGGTTCGTGACCAGAGAATTGGCATTTTCTACACATGTTAACAAAGCAATTACCAATGGCCTTTTTACATATTTTTTTTCTTTAACAAGGAGTAATATGCATGTAGAAAAGACCTACTTAAAGGCTTCATTTATATTCTTTTAAATCAGATCTTTATTTAATAACTTATATATGTTGTTGGAATGGTATACATTTTTGCAGTCCTTTGTATTTTGTGGTAGTTTGAATTGTATCACTTCTAAACTGCAAACTGTTTTTGTTTTCTTTTTTTTTTAAATTAGCAGATACCTGAAGTACTATTTTTGCAGGGTTTGCACAGGCCCCTAACTGTCTACTACACTTTGATATAATCTATATTCATCCTGTATGCTGAGCTGATAAAATACATTGTAAATTACATATTAAATATTTTATCTGCTTTTACAAGCGCAAGGTGCAAAAATATATACAGTAGTCTCATTGATGACTGTAAAGTGAATTAACATTTGGTGATAATGTCTAAGCTTTTTGACTCTGATCATAGCTCCCCTTCACTTTTGTCTTAACTTGAAAAGTGGCATGTTTAAATTTTCTCATATACTTTACTTGAATTAATTGCTGTTGTCACATTTTTTGCCTCTAAATCCATCTAATAATTGAGCAACAGCATTTGCCTTTTGGTTTGGGGGGTTTTTTTTTTGTTCTTTTGTGTGGTTTTTTTTTTTGTTTATTTTTTGTTTTCTGGTTTTTTTGTTTGGATAAAAGAGATGACTTCTGCTGATTTTGCTTTAGAATGGTTACCTTAGAAGTATTTGAGTGGAGCATGCTGAGTTTCACTGCTGCAAGGCTTTAGTTTTCTCTTAGGCTTTATGTGAGATGGACTCGTTGGTATGAGAAGAGAGGAAGAAGTCCCAGATAGTAGCCACTCACCAAGACTCATTCATACAGCATGTTAGTGGTAGTTTCTCCTCCACAGGCAGCACTTTTAGATCCATTGTGAGCAAGCTGTTTCTGGTCACTGCTTGCCAGAGATGAACACAGAAAGCTTTGTTTCATTTTATAAGAGCTATCCTTCTGAGTTTCTTTGAAGGGAAACATTTCATGTAATGAAGTTATAGCGAACACTGGAAAGATTTATTATAAAATTATATTCTTGTATACTTTGTAAATTAGTCTCTCACTAAGTTTTTTTTTTTTTTTTCTTTAAGCATAGGGCTGATAGAATAGAATCAGGCACTGCTCATAGGAGGAACACAAATTGTGGAAATTAACAAATTGTTCTTGTTCTAATATATATATTTTTCCATTTCTGTCATGCTTGGAAAACTAGTAAATGTTATGTCTAAGATAAAATGGAATGGTCCCTGGATTTACTTCTTATAAGATGCAATAGTATACAATAAAGTTGTTAGCATGAGCAATTAAAAGAATATAATGAGGTTATAGTTACTAAAGAAGTAACTTTCCCAGATGGGTTAAAGTTGAATAAATTGACACCTTGATGTTATGATATTAGAATTTTAACTTAGTATTAAGTATTCTATAAGGCCTCATTTTACCTTCCTTAATTATTGTCCTTGTCAGACTCAACACACTGCTTCTCCACTCTGTGTGTTTAGGGAGGGCGGGGTGGAAAGAGTCTTCAGGAAGATAAGCTAAAATTGTCTGTGTAGTCTCTTGGTTTCCTGTGAAGTTACTGTTTATGCAGGAGGTGGAGGGAGGCAGGGGAAATCATGAGTACAGATAAAAGAAAAAATTGTTTTTGGCTTCCTGGTTCTTTCAGTGGTAGTAAAGAAAGCCTTGCCATTTCTACTATTGTAGATGTAGATGGGAAAGAAGCTCTTCTCCACTGGAGTGAAGTATTTTTTTAAAACTAATTAGACATGAAATTGAGCTTTATTCCAAAAAATAAAATCATAAAGCCTGATAATTGGAGAGTTGTACTCTCGATTTTTGACCCTATATTAATGATATAAAGTCCAGATAGAAACCTCTGCTCCAGAGTTGCCAGATAATTATTGGTATGGTACAACCACTCTCGATGTTTTTTTGTTTTTTTCTTTACTCTTCTTTGGTTTCTATGTACCTTTCTTAACCTCAAGCATTTCATTTTTCTTTTTTTAACCTGTAATTTAAACTAATTCAGTAGCAACAATAGATAATATGGTATACCTGACCTTGCTCTGAAGCCTAGAAGGTCTTTAGATAGGAATAGGGTGAAAGGGTAATGAAAGAGGACCAATCAGTTGCAGCATGTATACAAAGGAAAGATAAAAAAATGATAAACCAAGGCTGAGGAAGTTTTTCTGATACTTTCTTCACCTTTCTAATGCCTATCTTTTGTGTTCCTGTCCTTATAATTGTGCTATTAGGAAGAAGACACAAGTTATCGTGTTGTGTATTAAAAGTAGTAGGTAGGTAGAACCAATATATTTTTCAACTAGTAAGTGTATACTCTTCGTATATATAATTAAAAATTGGTTTAAGATAGTCATTAAAAAGGTATCTGAATATTTAAAGTATACAGTCACTGTTTCTGTAATGATGATGGGTATTCTGCTTCTTGTTTTGCATTGTGACTATAGAGGAAGATTATTGTTTTTAAAAATGTATATTGCAACAATTTGGGGGTAAACAGTAATCTGAAAAGAAACAAGCATCACGTTATCATATGAAATATGAGTGTTTGAATTTCTTTTGTTCTGGGGTTATCTCCTGAAAATAGTCTAAAGCTATGGCTGTTACAGCTAAATTGAAATCTTTTAAAAAATATTAACCATATATTATTAGTGATTACTTTTTATTTGGCATTAAAATAACAGAAGAATGATATTTCATTTTTAGATTTTCAGTAAGCAAAAGTAAAATTTGAGAAATAGAGAAGGAGGGTAGTAAGAAGTAGAATGAAAGGTAGATAGGAAATTCTACAACCTGACAATTTTTAAAATCATTTTAAAAACTACATTACTTTTATCAGATGGTTTCTAAATAAGGCAAGTTATGCATTGTGCCAAATATTTAGAACATTAAAAAAATGAATTGTTATACTGTTTCTTTTAATACATAATTTGCAATTTTCTATATTATAAATGCTACCAGGGGTCTAGATAATTGATCTTATATTATTTTCAGATAATGTAACTTGCATTTATAATTACCACTTATGTCTAGAAGGGTTTGACTTGTGCCTTTGACTTTGGAAATTTATCTTTTGACTTCTGTTTGCCATTATAGTTTTCACAGTCTTTTTTTTTTATATAGATACAGTGTGACAAAGAGGGAATACATAATTTGTGACCATTTAAAATGTTGAGATCTTCTAGAAAAGGGTGTAGATAGTAATGACCAGCAAGAGCCTTACAGTAATTTCTAAAGCTATAGAGACTAAGTAGATCCTTAAGTATTCTTTTCTAAATTATAAAATGCATTACCTAGACTTTAATAATTAAAAACTGGGATTCATTGAACATAACACATTTATTTGATTTCATAATAGGCATTGATTCTAGTAAATTGCTGTTCTGTAGTTTTTTATCAACCAAACAGTAATATATTTGGTGTTGTGGACTAAAATTCATGCTACACATACGTCTGACTTTGATGGCTTTTCCCTTTTCAAGAAAACAAATTAATTACAATTCTGAGCAAACTTTCCTAAATGTAAGTATTTTAGTATTAATCATATGTAATGAAAAAAATTTAGAAATACTCTTAAGAGTTTCCAATTTTAAGCAAAAATACTTTGCTTCTAAACAAATATCACTTTGATAGATCTTTAGCACTGCTTGGGCTATCTGGGATTTTATATATCATCTCTTTTCTAAGGAAGCTGAGTGTGCTTTTGAGTGTTAACCTTTCTGCAGAAGATAACGAACATGGCATGTTACATGGCCCACCCAGAAAGAATCTTATCTTAAAGCATCTTGTCCTCTCCAGAATACTGCATATATTTCCAAGTACATTGCATTAAAGCCAGAGGATGAGCCTGCCTACTTAAATGAACTTTATTCCCACTGTATCAGTTCTCACTTTGATTTTGATACTTCCTGGCAACTGAATCATTTCTTTATTATCAAATACTCAAGAAAAAGCTAATATGATTTCCTTAAATTTGAACTTATGTAGAGCAATGAGACAAAGGTGAGGGACAGCAGGGATAAAGTATGATGATGTTGAAAAGCAGAACAGTGGTATTTGCTAAAATTTCCTCAGTTTGTGTTTAATTACCTAAGTAAGACTATATTCTAGGAAAAAATTAAAAATACAGATTATTATAGAGGTGCCCCTGGTGTACACCCTCCCAAATGGTAACTATTGCTCTATAGTGTATACTCTTCAATCACCTTTTCTTTATGCACTTATATACATATATATTTACCTATAGAAATACATAATTTTGTGCATTTAAAATTTTTACATAAATTGTGTCTTACTATGCATATGTTTTGCAACTTGCTTTTTTTCTTACCAATATGTCTAGGAGCTCTTATGTGAATATATACACTTTCATTTCTCCCAAATCTCTTTGGGTGTATTTTGCCTTTTTATATAACTTCTGATTCTCCATAAAACCTTCCCCAGGGACTTCCCTGGCTGTCCAGTGGTTAGGACTCCATGCTCCCAAGGCAGGGGGCATGGGTTCGATCCTTGGTGGGGGAACTGGGGTCCCACATGCCACATGGCCTAAAAGGAAAAAAAAAAAAAAAAGCTTCCCCAAAGGAATCTGGTCAATTAGGTGGAGTTCACTGGAATCATAGAATTTAAATGCCAGCCGGTGCTTACCTTAGACAGAGCCAGGGTCTCTTTTAAGCATGTGAATCAGGAAATAAGAAAGGCATCTGCCTACAATTCATTTGAAGTATTTTACTTTTGGCCCCCTGTTGACTGATTAATATATAAAATTCAGGAATTTAGCATATTTTTCTTTATTCAGAATAGGTTTTTACTTGAGGGAAGAAGGAAAAAGAGGGAAGGTATAGTTGATAGGAAAAGAGGACAGGGCAAACTAAAACGAGTCTTTATACAACTTCGAGCAGTTACATAACACAAGATTTCATGCTACCAAAAATTAAGACTTGTTTGATCTGTGCCTTTAACATATAATAAAAAGTGAAAGTCCCTCTTCAGATGTCTCCCCACCATCTCACATCCCTCTTTAGAGGGATTATTAACAATTTGGTATGTGTCTGTATCTCTTATATATAAATGTTTTAATTTATATTTGGCCTTTATAAAATTTCAATTCCCTGAAAGCAATTTCTACCCTGTCAAATTCTGTCCTCAGTCAACTGACCAACTTGCCAAGAACAAACCTGAATCATACCTTTTTAAAAATTTAATTAATTTAATTTATTTATTTATTTTTGGCTGTGTTGGGTCTTCGTTGCTGCACGTGGGCTTGCTCTAGTTGTGGCGAGCAGGAGCTACTCTTCATTGAGGTGCGCAGGCTTCTCGTTGTGGTGGCTCTCTTGTTGTGGAGCATGGGCTCTAGGCGCATGGGCTTCAGTAGTTGTGGCTCGTGGGCCCTAGGGCGCAGGCTCAGTAGTTATGGCGCACGGGCTTAGGTGCTCCGGGGCATGTGGGATCTTCCCGGACCAGGGCCAGAACCCGTGTCCCCTGCATTGGCAGGCAGATTCTTAACCACTGCACCACCAGGGAAGCCCAGAATCATACCTTTTTAAAGAAAGTTAAATCAGTGGTGACATTTCTTGAACTAGAAGTTAACTACCTGACTCTTAAGATGTTTTATGTTTATCGTAAATTAAGCTTAAGGAGTAACTGTAGCATTCTGGGGAAGTCAAATCAAAATTTCGGTTTCTGCCCCCTGTGGAAATGGTGCTGGGAAAAAGGGGTGAGCAAGTCCAGAGTCCTTGATACCCATGTAATTCTGGGTTGGCTCATCCTCTTGGCATATTTTCCTGCTTGGGGAGCATTGCAGTGTCCTCAGCAATTACTTTGTGAGTACTTCTCTGCACTGTCAAGGCTATAGCTTAGCATGTGAGTGCTGTGACACAAAGTTAAATTTATGTGCTCCAGAACAACAAATTTATTCATATTTGACTTTTAATGAAAATAATTCAGAAAGCAAGTTAAGCACAGGTTTACATGATTTTGTTAATTGTTTCCATATGGTATTTTTTAAAATTTAAAAGATGTTCTGCTAATCATGACTGTTCTATCAATTTCATTCATTAATTGAGTGCCCAGAGCATACACGGGGGAACCAGACTTCCTTTACAGTGAGAGCTTGGAGATGGGGAACTGATTACCATTGCCCACAGTCTAGGATGTAGATGGTTTATCTGTGGATATGAGGTCAGCCAAACACACATGTTCACATTCTACCTTTGCTCATAGTCTAGGATGTAGATAGTTTATCTGTGGGTATGAGGTCAGCCAAACACACATGTTCACATTCTGTATTTGATCACATAGATATGTACCAGTCAAACTTTTCAGGTGCAATAATTAGAATGACAGTAGTTGAAGTTGATAGTGAATTTGACGTAAGGCTGACCAGACTGATTTTGAGTATTGCAAAATAATACATTTTCAAGCCAGATTAAAATAGAATAACTTGTTTTCTAGCTTCAAGTGGCAATTAAATGATCCTCAAGTCCAAATTGCTTTTCCAAATTTTGTTGTAGCACTGAAGAAACAGATGCCTTTTGCTTGTTTACATGGCTGCTTTTTTTTTTTAATCTAGAAAAAAATGCATTTAAAAAAGCAACTGTATTTTTTTCTTTGCCTTTGACAGATGTTGCCTTGTTGCCAGATAGTAACCCAGGACACAATCCATTTCTGAGTCATAGTAGGCTCATTTGGGGAGTGTAACATGATAAAACATGTATTTCTAAAGGCACTTTCCAATTTGAGAGTATGGGTTGCCTTTTTCCTACCTGAAATTGAAGATATAGGCCAGAAAGATAGCTTAATGAATATCAGGATTTCCTAATAATCTTTCCAGTGCCTTTTAAGAATATTTTTGATATTACAGTGTATTTTTAAAGTTAAATTATCCAGGTCCCTTCCTGGTCCTTTTGGGAAGAAAATAGAGGGAAATCATTGTTTTTTTTAAAAAAACTATTCCATGAACCAGTTATCAAGAAGTAACTTCTATTCATCTGCATTAATTCATCTGCACTAATTCACAAAAGGTGAATACTTTTAATGATCTAGTGACAGCTCTTCAAAATGTAAAAAGCCTGTAAAGGAAAAACTATATAGTAAGAACAAGATGCTTTGAGGACTTTTGGCTGTCTCCTGGGTGACAAAGTTCTTCCTCTTGTCCAAAAACTATACAATGTAAGCTCCCCCCTCCCCATATTGAATCCCATATTGCTGTTTTTAAACCTGGAAATGTTCTTTAGCTGAAGAAGTGGCATTTAGTAGTTCCTCCCTGTCAAAGATCTTAAGGCCAACAGTAGTGGCATAAGAAATTTATTTATTAAGGACATAATCCTGGATGAACTTTATTGAAGATTGTCAGGTACGGCATTGTTAATTTAGTGAGAACCTATCTTTCGTATGTTGCCTTGAGGTTGACATTTGACAGTCCTAATTCCTCAACATTTTGTTCACTGCTTTGCCACAACTACAGCTGTGCTGCTGCCTCTTCCAATCAAAAATTAAAAAAATTAACTGGATGTAGAATTAGTTACAAAATAATCACCATATATAAGCAGTTCTCATCTATGGAATGTTTAACAAGGTTATAATTCTAAAATAAGGGGGTGGGGGAGGGGGAATTTCCTTAAATGCAGAACTAAGAGCTAAAGTTCAAGATTTGTGGTGTTGATTGAGAGCTTCATTCAATCTGGTAAGTGATTTTTATTTGTCTTTTTCTATAAACAGTGAATGCTAGGAATATGGGTGAGTTTAATTAGAGAAATAAAATTTGGCAAGGTTTGTGATTCAGAATATTAAAAACCAAGAATGCAAAAATAGCCATTTAAAAACATACTATCAAAGAATCACAGTATTTGTAGCAGTGCTTAAAAAAGGGGTGGGGGGGAGAAAAAGCAGCTCTAAGCCAAGTTCTTTTTTTTTTTTTTTTTAAAGCTTGTATTTAATAATACCGACATGTGGGGATGTTCTTAGCCTAATAATGACTTATGCTGACAATATTTAAAGTCAGTTTTAACATTATTAGGGAAGACTGAGATTGGTTCTACGACCTTTAGTTACCAAGACTAATATCTTTTTTCAGAGTCAGGTCTTCCCTGCACCCGAATTACAGTCTTTCTCTGTGATCATTAAATTACACAGAAGCTTCCAGCTGCTTGGCATTTCTGTGATGAATTCTCAATTCTTCATATGCCACAAGTTTTGCTAATGCTGTTCTTGAATTTTCTTACCATCTTTGCCCTCCTTTTTTGTTGTTGGTGTTTGTGGTGGTGGTGGGTTTTTTTTGAAGCTGATCATGGCACTGCCTGTTATCTTTCGGAAACACTTGAACTAGAGAACTTTAGCTATGTACCACCATTTTTGCCCTAATGTTGAAAACTGGGTAGAAGTTAGTGTCCCCAAATTCTTAATTTCTGTTAGAAAATTTTTTAATGTTTTCAGCTTCTTCAGTATTTCAAGGTAATTTAGCTGTTTTTGTTTTCTGGTTACTTTGCAATTAAAACTTGCACATGCCAGTTATTTATAATTAATTCAGTACATTTAATGGGATATTTAAAGCAAACCACTACACTTACTATATTAAGTCAAGTGAATTTTTATGCTATTTTAATGTACATACCAAGAAATGCTAAAAGGAAACTTTGCATGTGCCTGATGGGGCACCCCAACTCAGAATTAAACAGCGAATGGACAGGAAAAGAGGCAAAAGGTAAAATAAACTTGAGTCATAATCTCAGGTTGTCACTTACACTGATTAGCTTTGTAGATGGACATTTATGTACAGGCATACCTTGTTTCAGTGAGTTTTTGCTTTATTGCACTTCGAAGTTTTTTTTTTTTTTTTTACAAATTGGAGTTTGTGGCAACCCTGTGACAAGCAAGTCTATCAGCGCCATTTTTCCAACAGCATTTGCTCACTTTGTGTCTGTGTGTCACATTTTGGTGATTCTCATGATATTTCAAGCTTTTTCATTATTATTGTATTTGTTATGGTGATCTAGGATCAGTGATCTTTGATTTTACTATTGACATTTTTTGGTGTACTTTATTTTTGAATTTTATTTTATTTATTTTTATACAGCAGGTTCTTATTAGTTATCCATTTAATACATATTAGTGAATATATGTCAATCCCAATCTCCCAATTCATTCCACCACCACCCCACCCCACTCCACTTCCCCGATTAGTGTCCACACGTTTGTTCTCTACATCTGTGTCTCTATTTCTGCCTTGCAAACCGGTTCATCTGTACCATTTTTCTAGATTCCACATATATGTGTTTGGTGTATTTTAAAATTAAGGTGTGTACTTTTTTTTTTTTAGACATAATGCTATTGCTCACTTCATAGACTACAGTATGGCATAAACATAACTTTTATATACACTGGGAAACCAAAAAATTTGTGCGACTTGCTTTATTGCCATATCTGCTTTATTTTGGTGGTCTGGAATGGAACCTGCAATATCTCCAAGGTATGCCTGTATTTAGGCAAATAAGAAATAATTAAAACTAATTGCACTTATTTTATTTGAGTGATGTGGTCAGAATTCATATCCTGGTCTTATGAACTCATTGGTTAGACCTCCAGATCTCAGTTACCTGTCTTTAATGGTCTTTGATGGTAATCTTAAAATACTAGCACGTTTGAAAACGTATGCCTTTATTTTTTTTGACATTTTGAAAAATTAATTTAGTTTTTGGTTGCATTGGGTCTTCGTTGCCGAGCATGGGCTTTCTCTAGTTGTGTTGAGTGGGGGCTACTCTTCATTGCGGTGCACGGGCTTCTCATTACGGTGGCTTCTCTTGTTGCGGAGCACGGGCTTCTAGGCACGCGGGCTCAGTAGTTGTGGCTCGTGGGCTCTAGACCTCAGGCTCAGTAGTTGTGGCGCACGGGCTTAGCTGCTCCGAAGCATGTGGGATCTTCCCAGACCAGGGATTGAACCCGTCTACCCTGCATTGGCAGGCGGATTCTTAACCACTGCGCCACCAGGGAAGTCCTTTTTAACATCTTTATTGGAGTATAATTGCTTTACAATGTTGTGTTAGTTTCTGCTGTATAACAAAGTGAATCAGCTATACATATACATATATCCCCATATCCCCTCCCTCTTGCGTCTCCCTCCCACCCTCCCTATCCCACCCCTCTAGGCGGTCACAAAGCACCGAGCTGATCTCCCTGTGCTATGTGTCTGCTTCCCACTAGCTATCTATTTTACATTTGGTAGTGTATATATGTCCATGCCACTCTCTCACTTCGCCCCAGCTTACCCTTTCCCCTTCCCATGTCCTCAAGTCCATCCTCTACGTCTGCGTCTTTATTCTTGTCCTGCCCCTAGGTTTGTCAGAACCATTTTTTTTTTAGATTCCTTGTATATGTATTAGCATACGGTATTTGTTTTTCTCTTTCTGACTTCACTCTGTATGACAGACTCTAGGTCCATCCACCTCACTACAGATAACTCAATTTCGTTTCTTTTTATTTATTTATTTATTTATTATTATTATTTTTTTGAATTTTATTTTATTTATTTTTTTATACATCAGGTTCTTATTAGTCATCAGTTTTATCCACATCAGTGTATACATGTCAATCCCAATCACCCAATTCATCACAGCACCACCTCCCCCACCACTTTCCCCCCTTGGTGTCCATACGTTTGTTATCTACATCTGTGTCTCAGTTTCTGCCCTGCAGACCGGTTCATCTGTACCATTTTTCTAGGTTCCACATATATGCGTTAATATACGATATTTGTTTTTCTCTTTCTGACTTACTTCACTCTGTATGACTGTCTCTAGATCCATCCACGTCTCAACAAATGACTCAATTTCATTCCTTTTTATGGCTGAATAATATTCGATTGTATATATGTACCACATCTTCTTTATCCATTCATCTGTCGATGGGCATTTAGGTTGCTTCCAGGACCTGGCTATTGTAAATAGTGCTGCAATGAGCATTGGGATGCATGTGTCTTTTTGAATTATGGTTTTCTCAGGGTATATGCCCAGTAGTGGGATTGCTGGACCATATGGTAATTCTATTTTTAGTTTTTTAAGGAACTTCCATACTGTTCTCCATAGTGGCTGTATCAGTTTACATTCCCATCAACAGTGCAAGAGGATTCCCTTTTCTCCACACCCTCTCCAGCATTTGTTGTTTGTAGATTTTCTGATGATTCCCATTCTAAGTGGTGTGAGGTGATACCTCATTGTAGTTTTGATTTGCATTTCTCTAATAACTAGTGATGTTAAGCAGCTTTTCATGTGCTTCTTGGCCATCTGTATGTCTTCTTTGGAGAAATGTCTGTTTAGGTCTTCTGCCCATTTTTGGATTGGGTTGTTTGTTTTTTTAATATTAAGCTGCATGAGCTGTTTATATATTTTGGAGATTAATCCTTTGTCAGTTGATTCGTTTGCAAATATTTTCTCCCATTCTGAGGGTTGTCTTTTCGTCTTGTTTGTAGTTTCCTTTTCTGTGCAAAAGATTTTAAGTTTCATTAAGTCCCATTTGTTTATTTTTGTTTTTTATTCCATTACTGTAGGAGGTGGATCATAAAAGATCTTGCTGTGATTTATGTCAAAGAGTATTCTTCCTATGTTTTCCTCTAAGAGTTTTATAGTGTCCGGTCTTACATTTAGGTCTCTAATCCATTTTGAGTTTATTTTTGTGTATGGTGTTAGGGAGTGTTCTAATTTCATTCTTTTACATGTAGCTGTCCAGTTTTCCCAGCACCACTTGTTGAAGAGACTGTCTTTTCTCCATTGTTTATCCTTGCCTCCTTTGTCATGGATTACTTGACCATAGGTGTGTAGGTTTATCTCTGGGCTTTTTTTTTTTTTTTTTTTTACATCTTTATTGGAGTATAATTGCTTTACAATGGTGTGTTAGTTTCTGCTTTATAACAAAGTGAATCAGCTATACATATACATATATCCCCAGATCTCCTCCCTCTTGCGTCTCCCTTCCACCCTCCCTATCCCACCCCTCTAGGTGGTCACAAAGCACTGAGCTGATCTCCCTGTGCTATGCAGCTGCTTCCCACTAGCTATCTATTTTACATTTGGTAGTGTATATATGTCCATGCCACTCTCTCACTTCGCCCCAGCTTACCCTTTCCCCTTCCCATGTCCTCAAGTCCATCCTCTACGTCTGCGTCTTTATTCTTGTCCTGCCCCTAGGTTTGTCAGAACCATTTTTTTTTTAGATTCCTTGTATATGTATTAGCATACGGTATTTGTTTTTCTCTTTCTGACTTACTTTACTCTGTATGACAGACTCTAGGTCCATCCATCTCACTACAAATAACTCAGTTTTGTTTCTTTTTATAGCTGAGTAATGTTCCATTGTATATATGTGCCACATCTTCTTTATCCATTCACCTGTCGATGTATGCCTTATTTTTTAGGAGTTGGGAGTGTGGTATATACACAGTCAATATAAGTTCCAAGGGATATAGGTCCAATATAAGATACAAGGAAGAATTAGTTATTGAAGAAGTGAAAGAACCTCACCATGAGGTTTGAAGAGAACATTAGAATTAGGCTGAGGGATAGTGTCTTATGGCCCTGGGAGGAAAATCTACAAATATTTATTCATTTTGGCTGGGCAGTTTTTTTTTTTTTTTTTTTTTTTTTTTTTTTTAACATCTTTATTGCAGTATAATTGCCTTACAATGGTGTGTTAGCTTCTGCTTTATAACAAAGTTAATCAGTTATACATATACAATATGTTCCCTGGCTGGGCAGTTTTAAAAGCTGCTTTTTGGGGGAATTCTCTGGTTAGGATTCTGGGCTTTCACTGCCGTGGCCCAAGTTCTATCCCTGGTCAGGGAACTGACATCCCGCAAGTCTCACAGCATGGCTGAAAAAAACAAAACAAAAAAACCCCACTGCTTTTTGTCTGTACCTTCCTGAATTTTCAACTTATTTCACTGTATCACACAATTGTTGCTAGCTTTACTTCACCTTATGAAAATTTAATTTGGAAGTTAGAATTTTTAACCACATTTGAAAACGGTCTGGGGAAGAAACATTTGCTTTATCAAGTGGAATTTCTGATTTGATGTAGTATTTTTAAGATGGACACATGACTGATTTATCCTTCCGATATCTAGGTAACTGGTGTAGTTTGGAAATATTTTAACAAGATCTCTAACTATAAAGTAAGAAGACTGATTTTCTTGTGTATAGAATTTAATCTGTTTCAGGCATGTAAACATCTTTGGTTTAGATCTGATTTTAAGCTTTAATGGCCATTTCCCCCTTCACATTATACATAATGTGTATAGTTTTTTTTTGCTTTTTTTTTTAAGTGTATAGTTTTTACATGAAATCATACATAGCTTTAGGAAAACTGTTATGGACAATGAATGAATATTATCAAGAATGTTTAAGCAAACCCGAGACTAAAATTTTTATTTTTTGCCTGCAATTTCATATGTAAATCCAAGAAAAAAACGTATAAGCTGAAAGGCTTACTTTGTTGCAAAATACATATGTGACACTTAAAAAAAATTTATTGTGGTAGGAGAAAGGAATTATATGCTATGAATGAACAGAATTGATAAATCTCTTTTTAGAAGAAAATCAGTTTTGGTTTCATTTGTGAGTGAAACCTGAAAAAAGTGGTATGAATGAATGAATGAATCAGACAGATTCAGAATATGGCAGGCACTTCATGTTTTTATTTTCATAATAAGGGTCAGCCATAAACCATTCTACGCAGAGCATTTTACTGGTGTTCTGAAAGGTGTACAAAATGCACTACTATAATTCATGTCCTCAAGGAACTTAAAAACCTAGGGGAAAATTATGTAACAGATGTGAGGGAATTTAGAGACATTAAAAATGGAGGAGGAGGTAAAATTGTAGAAGATAGTACAAGGCTTAAGAGAGTCAACTGAAAGTAGTATCCTAAAACTAATAAAATCACTGGGTATAAAATTAACCACAGAAATTAAAAGCTTTCATTCATACAATAGTCAGTTCAAAGATGTAATTGAAGAAAAGGCCCCTTTTAAAGAACAAAGGAGAGAAAATACCTAGAAATAAACAATATGCAAGACCACAAAAAGAAAACTTTATTTTTTTTTTCTGAAAAGAAAGTTGAAGCACATGAAAAGGCATATCATTCTTGGATAGGAAGACTTAACCTCATACATGCCAGTTCTTTGTAAATTATTCTATAAACTTAATGCAACCCCAAGAAAACTATCAGGATTTTCTAAAGCTAGAAAGCTGATTCCAAATTTCCTGTGAAAAAGAAGCAAGACTAGCCAAGAAAACTCTGAAAAAGCAATAAGGGCAGACTAGTCTTACAAAATATTATATTAGAGAACGCCAATAATTGAAAGAATTTGGTACTGGCATATGACTAGTCAGATCATTAGAACAGAATAGAAAGGTCAAAAATAGACCCAGATGTGGTAATTCAGCACAGAGCAAAGATGACATTTCATTTCAGAGGGGGAGAATATGGTTTAACTCATTAAAGGCAGTAAGACACCTGGTAGCTATTTGGAAGAAAAAAAGTTGGATTCATACCTCATATTATACCAGAATGAAATCCAGTTTTAAATGTGAAACTGAAATGTTTAAAGTACTTGAAGAAATCATGGGGGGAATCTTTAAAGATTTTAGTGTGGTGAAGGCCTTTCTGAAGGCCTTTCTAAATTTGATATAAAATCCAGAAACAATAAAAAGGATAGATTTTCACCATAAATTTATAATAACGATAAATTATACACTGTATAAAATAAATTCTTCATGGCAAAAACCACTATAAGCAAAGTAAAGAAAAATGACAAATATAGAAAAAGTATTTGCAAATCATGTCATGCATTGCTTAAAGAACTCCTAGAATTCAATAAGAAAAAGTTCAACAGTCCAAAAGGAAAAAGGTAAACTAAACTGAATTTTCACAGAAAAGGATACAAATGACTTAAACTGAAAAAAAAAAAAAAAAAAAAAGTTCAGCTTCACTATTAAGAGAAATACAAAATAAAACTATACTGAGAAACTAGTTTTTTAACCTATTTGAACAAGATTTTTTTAATGTTTATGAAACACTGTTATATCCTAGATATCATTGGTCAGGAGTGAGGAACAAGTATTTTTGCTGGTAGAGATGTAAATTGGAACAACCACTGAGGATGGTATTCTGGATTTACTCACTCAACCACCAATTTACCTTCCTAGTCAGAGAAGCTGGGAAATAAATACATTTCCCAGATTTTTTTGTGCGCAGCTAGCATTCTGGAAGCTAATTAGGTTTGCTCAGTTAAATGTTATCTGCATGATTTGAAAAGAGAAATGAGGCAAAGGCCATCTTCTTGAGGTTTTTGTATGTTGCAGGGTTGTGGGAAACATGTTTCCATGCAGCAGTAATTAAGTGTCCATCCTCCAACTTCCTGGATACGGAGGAGTAGTGGTGGTGGCAGCAGCTTCTTAGTCTGATACTTTAATTCCTGGATTGTGCTATTAGATCTTTTTTCTCCAGTTTCCCAGGAATGAGAGGTTGTGGGGTGACCTCTGGCTTCCGTTATGGCTCCATGTATGATGGCCCCAGAGACAGTAGCTCCCTTAGTGAATTGGTTCTGTATCACGGTGGGATTCATTCTGGGAGACTCAGCCTAGATTCCTAGACCTTGCTCATTCAGCCCTTCCATTGACTTTGTAAGCACCAAATTCCCTATAACAAGTGCCTTCCTGTTTAAAATATCTAGAATGGTTTCTGTTTGCTGCATTGAAAACTGACTGATCAATTTGATAGCAGCAATCAGAATTGTAAGTATACTTCCTTTTGACCTAGTCTAGGAATATATCCTATAGGTATGCTTGTATATGAAGGAAATGAGTTTGTACAAGGTTTTTCAATGCATTGTTTGTAAACTGTCATCAGTAGAGGAATTGTAAAATCAATTATATTGCATGCATATAATAGAATTTTACAGGTAGCTGTAAAAAAGAATGAGAAAGCTTTGTGTATTTGAAGGAAATAATCAACAGGGCATATTACTTGGAAAAAAAAAAAGCCAGGGGGCAGAACTGTGTATACTGTTTTAAAAAAATTAATTAGCTTTGTTGAAGTATAATAGACATAAAGTACATATTTAAAGTGTGCAATTTGATACATTTGACCCACGAAACCATCATCACAAAGATAATGAACATATCCATCACCCCCCACCCAAAGTTCACTTATGCATCTTTGTAATCCTTTTCCCCAAATCTCTGCTTTCCTTTACAACACATTAGTTTGAATTTTCTAGAATTTTATGTAAATGAAATCATACAGTGTGTATACTTTTGAGTCTGGCTTCTTTCACTCTGCATAATTATGTTAAGGCTCATCCATGTTGTTGTGTTTATTCCTCTTTTTTTTTTGCTAAGTAATATCCTTTTGTATGCACATACTACTTTTTGTTTATTCCTTCATTTGTGGATGGACATTCGCATTGTTTTCCGTTTGTAGCTATTAAAATAAAGCTTCTGTAAACATTAGTGTACAAGTCTTTGTAAACACAGATGCTTTTATTTCTCTTGGGAAACTACCTACGGATAAAATGGCTGGATTATTTCGTAGGTGTATATTTAACTTTTCAAGAAACTGCCAAAGTGTTTTCCAAAGTAATTGTACCATCTTACATTCCTACCAGCAGTATGAGAGTTTCAGTTCCTCCACACCTTGCCAACACTTAATATGGTCAGTCTCTTTATTATAACTTTTCTAATAGGTATGTATATCATTGTGGTTTTTTTTATACCATCTTTATCGGAGTATAATTGCTTTACAATGGTGTGTTAGTTTCTGCTTTATAACAAAGTGAATCAGTTATACATATGTCCCCATATCTCTTCCCTCTTCCAGCTCCCTCCCTCCCACCCTCCCTATCCCACCCCTCTAGGTGGTCACAAAGTACTGAGCTGATCTCCCTGTGCTATGCAGCTGCTTCCCACTAGCTATCTATTTTACATTTGGTAGTGTATATATGTCCATGCCACTCTCTCACTTCGTCCCAGCTTACCCTTCCCCTCCCCGTGTCCTCAAGTCCATTCTCTATGTCTGCATCTTTATTCCTGTCCTGCCCCTAGGTTCTTCAGAACCTTTTTTGTTTTTAGAGTCCATATATATGTGTTTGCATACAGTATTTGTTTTTCTCTTTCTGACTTACTTTACTCTGTATGACAGACTCTAGGTCCATCCACCTCACTACAAATAACTCAATTTCGTTTCTTTTTATGGCTAAGTAATATTCCATTGTATATACGTGCCACATCTTCTTTATCCATTCATCTGTTGATGGACACTTAGGTTGCTTCCATGTCCTGGCTATTGTAAATAGAGCTGCAATGAAAATTTTGGTACATGACTCTTTTTGAATTATGGTTTTCTCAGGGTATACACGCAGTAGTGGGATTGCTGGGTCGTATGGTAATTCTATTTTTAGTTTTCTAAGGAACCTCCATACTGTTCTCCATAGTGGCTGTATCAATTTACATTCCCACCAACAGTGCAAGAGGGTTCCCTTTTCTCCACACCCTCTCCAGCATTTATTGTTTGTAGATTTTTTGATGATGGCCATTCTGCCCGGTGTGAGATGATATCTCATTGTACCTTTGATTTGCATTTCTCTAATGATTAATGATGTTGAGCATGCTTTCATGTGTTTGTTGGCAAGCTGTATATCTTCTTTGGAGAAATGTCTATTTAGGTCTTCTGCCCATTTTTGGATTGGGTTGTTTTTTTGATATTGAGCTGCATGAGCTGCTTGTAAGTTTTGCAGATTAATTCTTTGTCATTTGGATCTATTTTCTCCCATTCTGAGGGCTGTCTTTTCATCTTGTTTATGGTTTCCTTTGCTGTGCAAAAGCTTTTAAGTTTCATTAGGTCCTGTTTGTTTATTTTTGTTTTTATTTCCCTTTCTCTAGGAGGTGGGTCAAAAAGGATCTTGCTGTGATTTATGTCATAGAGTGTTCTGCCTATGTTTTCCTCTAAGAGTTTGATAGTGTCTGGCCTTACATTTAGGTCTTTAATCCATTTTGAGTTTATTTTTGTGTATGGCATTAGGAAGTGTTCTAATTTCATTCCTTTACATGTAGCTGTCCAGTTTTCCCAGCACCACTTATTGAAGAGGCTGTCTTTTCTCCACTGTATATGCTTGCCTCCTTTATCAAAGATAAGGTGACCATACGTGCATGGGTTTATCTCTGGGCTTTCTATCCTGTTCCATTGATCTATATTTCTGTTTTTGTGCCAGCACCATACTGTCTTGATTACTGTAGCTTTGTAGTATAGTCTGAAGTCAGGGAGCCAGATTCCTCCAGCTCCGTTTTTCTTTCTCAAGATTGCTTTGGCTATTCAGGGTCTTTTGTGTTTCCATACAAATTGTGAAATTTTTTGTTCTAGTTCTGTGAAAAATGCCAGTGGTAGTTTGATAGGGATTGCATTGAATCTGTAGATTGCTTTGGGTACTAGAGTCATTTTCACAATGTTGATTCTTCCAATCCAAGAACATGGTATATCTCTCCATCTATTTGTATCATCTTTAATTTCTTTCATCAGTGTATTATAATTTTCTGCATACAGGTCTTTTGTCTCCTTAGGTAGGTTTATTCCTAGATATTTTATTCTTTTTGTTGCAATGGTAAATGGGAGTGTTTTCTTAATTTCACTTTCAGATGTTTCATCATTAGTGTATAGGAATGCTAGAGATTTCTGTGCATTAGTTTTGTATCCTGCTACTTTACCAAATTCATTGATTAGCTCTAGTAGTTTTCTGGTAGCATCTTTAGATTTTCTATGTATAGTATCATGTCATCTGCAAGCAGTGACAGCTTTACTTCTTTTCCTATTTGGATTCCTTTTATTTCTTTTTCTTCTCTGATTGCTGTGGCTAAAACTTCCAAAGCTATGTTGAATAATAGTGGTGAGAGTGGGCAACCTTGTCTTGTACCTGCTCTTAGTGGAAATGGTTTCAGTTTTTCACCATTGAGAACGATGTTGGCTCTGGTTTGTCATATATGACCTTTATTATGTTGAGGAAAGTTCCCTCTATGCCTACTTTCTGGAGGGTTTTTATCATAAATGGGTGTTGAATTTTGTCAAAAGCTTTCTCTGCATCTATTGAGATGATCATATGGTTTCTCTTCTTCAATTTGTTGATATGGTGTATGTATCACATTGATTGATTTGTGTATATTGAAGAATCCTTGCATTCCTGGGATAAACCCCACTTGATCATGGTGTATGATCCTTTTAATGTGCTGTTGGATTCTGTTTGCTAGTATTTTGTTGAGGATTTTTGCGTCTATGTTCATCACTGATATTGGCCTGTAGTTTTCTTTCTTTGTGACATCTTTGTCTGGTTTTGGTATAAGGGTGATGGTGGCCTCGTAGAATGAGTTTGGGAGTGTTCCTCCCTCTGCTACATTTTGGAAGAGTTTGAGAAGGATAGATGTTAGCTCTTCTCTAAATGTTTGATAGAATTCGCCTGTGAAGCCATCTGATCCTGGGCTTTTGTTTGTTGGAAGATTTTTAATCACAGTTTCAATTTCAGTGCTTGTGATTGGTCTGTTCATATTTTCTATTTCTTCCTGGTTCAGTCTCGGAAGGTTGTGCATTTCTAAGAATTTGTCCATTTCTTCCAGGTTGTCCATTTTATTGGCATATAGTTGCTTGTAGTAATCTATCATGATCCTTTGTATTTCTGCAGTGTCAGTTGTTACTTCTTTTTCATTTTTAATTCTATTGATTTGAGTGTTCTCCCTTTTTTTCTTGATGAGTCTGGCTAATGGTTTATCAATTTTGTTTATCTTGTCAAAGAACCAGCTTTTAGTTTTATTGATCTTTGCTATCATTTCCTTCATTTCTTTTTCATTTATTTCTGATCTGATCTTTATGATTTCTTTCCTTCTGCTAACTTTGCGGTTTTTTGTTCTTCTTTCTCTAATTGCTTTAGGTGTAAGGTTAGGTTGTTTATTTGAGATGTTTCTTGTTTCTAAAGGTAGGATTGTATTGCTATAAACTTCTTTCTTAGAACTGCTTTCACTGCATCCCATAG
This sequence comes from Balaenoptera musculus, assembly GCF_009873245.2. Classification (NCBI taxonomy): domain Eukaryota; kingdom Metazoa; phylum Chordata; class Mammalia; order Artiodactyla; family Balaenopteridae; genus Balaenoptera; species Balaenoptera musculus. The sequence goes on from NC_045794.1 coordinate 58,310,864, forward strand.
GTTTTGGGTCGTCGTGTTTTCATTGTCACGTGTTTCTAGGTATTTTTTGATTTCCACTTTGATTTCTTCAGTGATCTCTTGGTTATTAAGTAGTGTGTTGTTTAGCCTCCATGTGTTTGTATTTTTTACAGATTTTTTCCTGTAATTGATATCTAGTCTCATAGTGTTGTGGTTCGAAAAGATACTTGATACGATTTCAGTTTTCTTAAATTTACCCAGGCTCGATCTGTGACCCCAGAAATGATCTATCCTGGAGAATGTTCCATGAGCAGTTGAGAAGAATGTGTGTTTTGTTGTTTTTGGATGGAATGTCCTATAAATATCAATTAAGTCCATCTTGTTTAATGTATCATGTAAAGCTTGTGTTTCCTTATTTATTTTCATTTTGGATGATCTGTCCATTGGTGAAAGTGGGGTGTTAAAGTCCCCTACTATGATTGTGTTCCTGTCGATTTCCCCTTTTATGGCTTGTTAGTATTTGCCTTATGTATTGAGGTGCTCCTATGTTGGGTGCATAAATATTTACAATTGTTATATCTTCTTGGATTGATCCCTTGATCATTATGTAGTGTCCGTCTCTGTCTCTTGTAATAGTCTTTATTTTAAAGTCTATTTTGTCTGATATGAGAATTGCTACTCCAGCTTTCTTTTGATTTCCATTTGCATAGAATATCTTTTTCATTCCCCTCACTTTCAGTCTGTATATGTCCCTAGGTCTGAAGTGGGTCTCTTGTAGACAGCATATATATGGGTCTTGTTTCTGTATCCATTCAGCCAGTGTATGTCTTTTGGTGGGAGCATTTAATCCATTTACATTGAAGGTAATTATCGATGTGTATGTTCCTATTACCATTTTCTCAATTGTTTTGGGTTTGTTATTGTAGGTCTTTTCCTTCTCTTGTGTTTCCGGCCTAGAGAAGTTCCTTTAGCATTTGTTGTAAAGCTGGTTTGGTGGTGCTGAATGCTCTTAGCTTTTGCTTGTCTGTAAAGGTTTTAATTTCTCCATCAAATCTGAATGAGACCCTTGCTGGGTAGAGTAATCTTCATTGTAGGTTTTTCTCCTTCATCACTTTAAATATGTCCTGCCACTCCCTTCTGGCTTGCAGAGTTTCTGCTGAAAGATCAGCTGTTAACCTTTTGGGGATTCCCTTGTGTGTTATTTGTTGTTTTTCCCTTGCTGCTTTTAATATTTTTTCTTTGTATTTAATTTTTGATAGTTTGATTAATATGTGTCTTGGCGTGTTTCTCCTTGGATTTATCCTGTATGGGACTCTCTGTGCTTCCTGGACTTGATTAACTATTTCCTTTCCCATATTAGGGACATTTTCAACTATAATCTCTTCCAGTATTTTCTCAGTCCCTTTCTTTTTCTCTTCTTCTTCTGGAACCCTTATAATTCGAATGTTGGTGCGTTTAATGTTGTCCCAGAGGTCTCTGAGACTGTCCTCAATTCTTTTCATTCTTTTTTCTTTATTCTGCTCTGCAGTAGTTATTTCCACTATTTTGTCTTCCAGGTCACTTATCCGTTCTTTTGCCTCAGTTATTCTGCTATTGATCCCTTCTAGAGAATTTTAAATTTCATTTATTGTGTTGTTCATCACTGTTTGCTTGCTCTTTCGTTATTCTAGGTCCTTGTTAAACATTTCTTGTATTTTCTCCATTCTATTTCCAAGATTTTGGATCATCTTTACTATCATTATTCTGAATTCTTTTTCAGGTAGACTGCCTATTTCCTCTTCATTTGTTAGGTCTGGTGGATTTTTGCCTTGCTCCTTCATCCGCTTTGTGTGTCTCTGTCTTCTCATTTTGCTTAACTTACTGTGTTTGGGGTCTCCTTTTCGCAGGCTGCAGGTTCTTAGTTCCCGTTGTTTTTGGTGTCTGTCCCCAGTGGCTAAGGTTGTTTCAGTGGGTTGTGTAGGCTTCCTGGTGGAGGGGACTAGTGCCTGTGTTCTGGTGGATGAGGCTGGATCTTGTCTTTCTGGTGGGCAGGTCCACCTCTGGTGGTGTGTTTTGGGGTGTCTGTGGCCTTATTATGATTTTAGGCAGCCTCTCTGCTAATGGATGGGGTAGTGTTCCTGTCTTGCTAGTTGTTTGGCATAGGGTGTCCAGCACTGTAGCTTGCTGGTCGTTGAGTGGAGCTGGGTCCTGGCGTTGAGATGGAGATCTCTGGGCGATTTTTGCCGTTTGATATTACGTGGAGCTGGGAGGTCTCTGGTGGACCAGTGTCCTGAACTTGGCTCTCTCACCTCAGAGGCACAGCCCTGATGCCTGGCTGGAGCACCAAGAGCCTGTCATCCACACGGCCAGGTACGTTGGGAGTTTCTTGCCTTTTGGGAGGTTTGAGGTCTTCTGCCAGGGTTCAGTAGGTGTTCTGTAGGAGTTGTTCCACATGTAGATGTATTTCTGATGTATTTGTGGGGAGGAAGGTGACCTCCATGTCTTACTCTTCCGTCATCTTGAAGCTCCTCCCTCTATCCTTCTTTACATAGAAAGTTTTTCTGTCATTGAAATGTATTTTCATAAAGAGAATACTAACAAAAACAAGGTACCTGTGACCAAAATTATATAACCTTTGATTAACCATACTTACCTGCTCATAAGTCAAATGTGGTGAATTTGTTAGCATGCCTCAGGTAGTACCTGTAGCATATATTTATCCTGAGTCCACACTGAATCACAGAATTATGGAAAGTTCCCTTGGGAATAATACTACACCAAGAAACTCATATACTCCCTTTTCAAGATACTAAGTTTCACTTTATGAATTTGAAATTGCATTCCAAGAATGAATTTTCTTTTGTACTGAACTGTGCCTTTTATAAAGGTTATTATTCTACGTGCAATTATCCAGAATTACTCAATATGCAAGCTTGAAACAAGGCTTAAGTTAGCTGCTTTGTGGTGAAAAATGAACAACAAGGTACCATTTAATAAGAAGAATTAATCTACAATAAGTACCATGACCCCCTAATAGAATTCATGCTCCTCTTTCTAATTTACCATCTGAAAGTAACATAAAGGTTGAAAGAACTGGTTGATAATTAACCTTTTAGAAAGCTGCAAGGAAGAAGGATTTTTTTTTTTTTTTAAGTTGCTATTAGTGTCCCATAAAGTAACCATTGAGTACTTGGTCTTGCTCTTATGTACCGCAGGTGTCTGGATCCAATTACTAGTCATAACCGCACACACACACACACACACACACGCACACACACACACACAAAACAGTGACAGGGACTGTCTATGGCTCAGTATTACTAAAGAGGACATTAAGCAACCATTGGGGACATTTTGCTTCTCTCAATAGACGTTCTTTTTCCCTGGTAGCCTTGCCCCATTTCTCAAGGATTACCTATTTCAGTGGTTCTCAACCCTGACTGTACATTAGAATCATCTGAAGAATTCAAAAATATGTCTATGCTTTGTCCCTAGCCCTGATCAACATTTCTGGGAGTGGGGTCCAGGTATCAATATAGAAACTCCCCAAGTGATCTGAATGTGGATTTAGGCTTGAGAACTATGTCCCCTGTCCTTTCTTTGTACTTCTTTCCTTCCTCTATCTTTGGTTTAAACCTACCATTTTCAAACTTCCTTTAGCAGCAGAACTATTTTCAAGGAATCTTAATAAATAATACAAATTAGGGACTTCCCTGGTGGTCTAGTGTGTAAGACTCCACTCTCCCAGTGCAGGGGGCCCAGGTTTTATCCCTGGTCGGGGAACGAGATCCTGCATGCCGCAACTAAGAGTTCATATGCTGCAACTAAGAAGCCCACGTGCTGCAACGAAGATCCTGCGTGCCACAACTAAGACCCAGTGCAGCCAAAATAAATAAATAGATAAATATTTAAAAAATAAATAATACAAATTAAAGGGATAAACAGCATGATGGTTAATTTTATTCATCAGTTACCTGGATAAAACATTGTTTCTGAGCGTGTCTGTGAGGGTGTTTCTGGATGAGATTAGCATTTGCTTTGATGGACTCAGTAAAGTAGATGGCCCTCCCCCACTGAAGCTGGGCATCATCCAAGCCATTAATTGTCTGAATGGAACAAATGGTGGAGGAAGGAAGACTTCCTCTCTTTTCTCCTGTCTTACTGCTTGAACTGGGACTTCTCATCTCATCTTCTGCCCTGGAACTGGAATTTATATAATCAGCTCCCCTGGTTGTCAGGCCTTCAGACTCAAATTGAATTACACCACTGGCTTTCCTGCGTCTCCAGGTTGCAGATGGCAGATTGTGGACCTTCTCAGCCTCCATAATCGCATGAGCCAATTCCTCACAATAAATAGATAGATAGATAGATAGATAGACAGATAGATAGATGATCTCCAATTGGTTCTATTTCTCTGGAGACTGCTGACTAACATAGTTTCTTTAAGCAACTTAAATTTCCATTTCCAACTTAAATTTCCATTTCCATTTACAAAATCCTAGTATCAGCTCATTGGAGGTCTAGGGTTGCAGAATTTAGAAACCACTTTCTTAGGCCATGGAATATCATCCACAGGCATTTACCAAAAATATTGGTACCACAGTGACTCCCGTACCCTCATTATACTCGCTTTTACCTATGGGTCAGTCTCTGAGCTAATAGGGCTAATAAAGAGACAAAAACAACAGTTCCAACATTCATAGTAGCTCCTGGTCTAATGTAGAAGACAGGAAAATAGATATCACAATTCAGTGTTCATTCATTCAACACATGTTTAGTGAATACCTATGATGTTCTGGCATTATTCTGGATGCTGGGTATGTAGCAGTAAACAAAGCAGACAAAATTCCTGTCCTTCCTGATTTTACAACCTAACCAAGGAAAACAGATAAAAACAAAATAAGTAAGTAAAAATTATACTATGTTAGACAGAATAAGAGGTGTTAAAGAAGTCATAATTTTCAGGTGGATGGGAAGTCATGGGGTACGATGGGAAAACGCACAAGAAGCATCTTGAAAATAACTGTACTTGATCTTGGTAAAAGTAATTTCGTGGAGTGATGGGGTCAGGTGCAAGACTGCAGTAGGTTAAGGAAAGAAGGGAGAATAGGAGAACATGGAGGCACCAGTGTGGACTTTCAGTTAATTTGATTATAAAACAGGAGAGAAGAGATGCTCACAATTATGGGTGGATTTTAGGTGGGCGGCTCTTGATCATGTTTATAATTCTAGGAAAAGGGCCAGAATGTTCAATATGCTGTGGGAAAAATGAAATCATCTATAAAAAGATCACCAGGTGGGAGGGGGTGGGATACAGTTGGTGAGAAGTATTAGCCTTGGGTGAAATGACACAAGCAAGGTATTTTGCTTGTGCTTAATAGTACATAATTGCTAATATTTATTAAAAACTTAAATGTGTCAGGAGGTTCTAGGCACTTTATAGGTAATAACTCATTTAATATTCTCAGCAACCTTATGAGGTACATACTATTATTATCATTATTTTATGAATGAGGAAGCTGGGGCACAGAAAGTTAACAGCCCAAATCACAAAGGGAAATGCAAAGTGAATTTCAAACCCAGGCACCTGGCCTCAGAGTCTTTGGTCTCAATCCCTATCCTATACTGATAAATGTGAAAGGAGAGGAAGACTGGAGGGCAAGGGGTTTGAGTACAGTAAGTCCCCTACATACGAAACTTCAAGTTGTGAACTTTCAAAGTTGCAAACATGCATTCACATGTCCAGCCACGTAAATTAGTTCATGTGTCTGGCGTACATTGTAACATGCGTGCATCCTCTACAAGTGATTGTGCTTTTGTGTACTTTACTGTGCAGAACTGTATCGAGTACAGTAGTACGGTGTCTTTATTTCAAGCCCAGGATGTTCGGAACAAGCATAAAAGCAGCAGTGATGTAGCTGGTACTGCTAAGAAGTGCCAAGCGATAACGATGGAAACAAAAGTGAAAATAATTGTGATAGTGGAGCAAGGCGAAAAGATGGTAGACGTCACTCATTCTTATAATATGAATCTTTCAGCCACCAGCATGATTCTGAAGAACAAGGACAAGATCATGGAACATGTGACATCTGCTGTGTGGATATGTTAACAATAATATCAAAGAAGCATGGAAAAGTGATGGAGGAGATGGAGAAACTTCTCATTGTGTGGATGCAGGATCAGCATCAGCGTCTAGTTCCACTCAGCTTCATGCTGATTCAGGAGAGAGCTAAAAGCCTTTATGAAGACTTGAAGAAGAAACACAGCAAAGAATCAGAGGGCGCATCTTTTAATGCCAACCATGGCTGGTTTCATCGGTTCAAGGCTAGAGCCAACCTTCACAACGTAAAAGTGGCGAGGCAGTGAGTGCAGATACGGTAGCTGCCAAGGAATTTCCTGAAACACTTTGAGAAGTTATTGATGAAGGCACATATTTACCCAAGCAGGTTTTTAATGTGAATGAGGCAGACTGTACTGGAAGAGGATGCCAAACCGAAGTTACATCAGTAAGGAGGAAAATCTGATGCCAGGCTATAAAGCAGCAAAGGATAGGCTAACTCTGTTGTTTGGTGGCAATGCTCCCAGCAATATGAAGCCGAAACCTCTCAGTTTATCATTCAGAGAACCCAAGAGCCCTTAGAAACATAACCAAAGTTCTCTTTCTGTTGTTTGGAAGAGTAACCCCAAAGCTTGGGTTACACAGGCCATTTTCCAGGACTGGTTTTTCCATCACTTTATCCCGGAGGTAGAGAAATATTGCTTGGAGAAGAATGTCTCATTCAACATTCTTTTGCTGCTCAACAGTGCTCCGGGCCACCCCCCATTCATGGACGACTTTCATCCCAACGTCAAAGTAATGCATCTGCCACTGAAAACTACTTCGCTCATCCAACCTATGGACCAGGGAGTTATAGCGACTTTCCAGAAATATTATTTACGTCACACTTTTTGTCAGGCAGTAAATGTGAGTGACGAATCTGGAAAAACCTTGCAACAATCTTGGAAGGACTGTAACATCTACAAGGCCATAAAAAACATTGACTTTGCTTGGTGTGAGGTTATGGCCATCACCATGAATGGGGTTTGGAAGAAGCTTTGCCCGCAGTTTGTTCACGATTTTCGTGGATTTGGATGAGGAGTCCAAAGAGGTCTTCAGCAACTTAGTGACCCTCAGCGAGAACCTGGAGCTAGATCTGCAAGAGGATGATTTCACTGAACTCCTTGCTGTGCAACATGAGGAGCTTACTAATGAAGACTTGATGGAATTGGAGGCCCAGAGGAAGGACAAAGAGAGACAAGAAGAAGAAGTAACTAAAGAACAAAAGAAGAATTCCCTGGTGGTGTAGTGGTTAAGAATCTGCCTGCCAATGCAGGGGACACGGGTTCGAGCTCTAGTCCAGGAAGATCCCACATGCCACAGAGCAACTAAGCCCATGCGCCACAACTACTGAGCCCTCGTGCCACAACTACTGAAGCCCGTGCGCCTAGAGCCTGTGCTCCGCAACAAGAGAAGCTACTGCAATGAGAAGCCCACGCGCACTGCAACAAATAATAGACCCCGCTCTCCACAACTAGAGAAAGCCCGCGCGCAGCAACGAAGACCCAATGCAGCCAAAAATAAATAAATTTTAAAAAAATTAAAAAAAAAGAACTGAAGAGATTCATGACACAGGAAATGCAAGGGGATTTTCTTTATTTGAGGAGGCACTGTTAGTTTTTGAGGCACAGGACCTGAACATAGAACGGTACACGATGGTTGCAGCAGCCGTTCAGAATGCAATCCAGTGCTACCATGTCATCTATAATGAGAAAAAAAAGAGCTACTACCCAGACATCACTGGATCATTTTTTCAAGAGGGTAGATAGAATTGAATCCAGCAAGGAACCAGAACCTGTGCCATCAATGTCAGGTATGAGTGAAATTGCAGCTTGCCCTCCATCTTCTATTGCTGATGATCCTTCAGCTCTCCCATCTCCCACCTCCTCTCCCTCCTCCAGTCAGTAACTCTTCTTGCCTGTTCACTCAATGCCAGACCCTGTATGCCAGCTGTTGTACTGTACTACTGTACTTTTCAAGGTACTGTACTGTAAGATTGAAAATGTTTTATTTTTTGTGTTTGTTTTTTATGTATTATTTGTCTGAAAAGTATTATAAACCTATTACAGTAGAGTACTATATAGCCGATTGTGTTAGTTGGGTGCCTAGGCTAACTTTGCAGGACTTACGAACAAGTTGGACTTATGAACGCACTCTCAGAACAGAACTTGTTTGTATGTAGGGGACTTACTGTAATGATTTGAATTTTTAGAGACGGTGTATCTAAGGGTGGGCAAAGGGTTAGGGGTTTTCAGAGTGTCAGACTGAATCTGTAGCCAGAATTTTGAAACAAAAGGGAAAGTGGAGGTTGCTCATTTCCTTGAAGCCCAGAAGTGCCCACTAGAATAAAAGCTCTACCAGAACAGTGATCTTGTACATTTGGTTTACTGCTAGGTACACATGAAACACCTAGCACCGCACCTGGTGAAGAGCAGGCACTCACTAAAAATATCTGTCAACCGAGTTAAGATAACTGAAGGTAAATATGTGCCTTGGATTGGGTGGGTATTGGGTTGAACCATATGAAATTGCAGTTATGTTAGTCTGAATTCTTCTGCAAAGCCCTCCCTCATCTTACTTTTCCTTCTAATAAATGAGTTCAGCAAAGTTGTAGGATGCAAGTTCAATATAAAAAATCATGTGTTTCTATATGTTAGCAGTGAATAATTAGAATTAAAATTATAAATATTATTTACATCAAAGCCATGAAATACTTAGAAATACATCTGGCAAAAGACCTGTACACTAAAAATTACAAAAGGTTCCTGAAAGAAATTAAAGAACACATAAATAAATGCAGAGCTATACTATCTTTATGGGTTGAAAGACTCAAAAATTGTTGGATGTCAACTGTTCCCAAATTGATCTGTAGATTCAATGCAATCCCAATCAGAATTCTAGCAGGGTTTAAAAAATATTTTCATAGAAATTAACAAGCTAATTCTAAAATTCATATGGAAATGAACATAGAAGAGCCAAAAACAGTTTTGTAAAAGAAGAAAGTTGGAGAACTAACACTACTTCATGTCAAGACCAACTATAAAACTACAGTAATCAGTACAGTGCGGTGCTGGCATCAAGACAGACAAATCAGTGTTCAGAAATAGAACCACCCATTTGCGGACAACTGATTTTCAACAAAGGTGAAAGGCAATGCAGTGGAACAATGATAGTCTTTTCAACAAATGGTGCTGCAACAAACAAACAAACAAAAAACTTCAATGTTTACCTTGTACCATACACAAAAAATAACTCCAAATGAATCATAGACTAAATTAAAACCTAAACCAATAAAACTTTTGGAAGAATACAAAGGAGAAAATCTTTGCGACCATAAGCTAAGAAAGAGTTCTTAGAAACACCAAAGCACAATCCAGAAAAGAGTTTAAAACTTCTGCTCTTTGAAAGACACTAAAAGAATGAAAAGGTAAGCCAAACCAGGAGGTAAAGTTTGCAAATCATGTATCTGATAAACGGCTTATGTCCAATATATGTAAAGAACTCTCAAAACTAACTAACTAAATAAAATATGGGCAAAAGATTTGAAGAGACATGTCACCCAGAAGATACACAGAACTCAAATAAGCATACGAAACAATGCTCAACATCATTTGTCATCAGGAAAATGCAAATTAAAACCGCAATGATAGGAGCTTCAAGATGGCCGAAGAGTAAGACGTGGAGATCACCTTCCTCTCCACAAATACATCAGAAATACATCTACATGTGGAACAGCTCCTACAGAACAACTACTGAACGGTGGCAGAAGACCTCAGACCTCCCAAAAAGCAAGAAACTCCCCACGTACCTGGGTAGGGCAAAAGAAAAAAGAAAATACACAGACAAAAGAATAGGGACGGGACCCGCACCAGTGGGAGGGAGCTGGGAAGGAGGAAAGGTTTCCACACACTAGGAAGCCCCTTCGCAGGCGGAGACTGCGGGTGGCGGAGGGGGGAAGCTTCGGAGCCACGGAGGAGAGCGCAGCCACAGGGGTGCGGAGGGCAAAGCGGAGAGATTCCCGCACAGAGGATCAGTGCCGACCAGCACTCACCAGCCCGAGAGGCTTGTCTGCTCCCCCGCCGGGGCAGGCGGGGCTGGGAGCTGAGGCTCGGGCTTCGGTCGGATCGCAGGGAGAGGACTGGGGTTGGCGGCGTGAACACAGCCTGAAGGGGCTAGTGCACCACAGCTGGCCGGGAGGGAGTCCGGGAAAAAGTCTGGAGCTGCCAAAGAGGCAAGAAACCATGGTTTCAGGGTGCGCGAGGAGAGGGGATTCAGAGCACCGCCTAAACGAGCTTCAGGGATGGGCGTGAGCCTCGGCTATCAGCGTGGACCCCAGAGACGGGCATGAGACGCTAAGGCTGCTGCCGCCACCAAGAAGCCTGTGTGCAATCACAGGTCACTCTCCACACCGCCCCTCCCAGGAGCCTGTGCAGCCCGCCACTGCCAGGGTCCCATGATCCAGGGACAACTTCCCTGGGATAAGGCACGGCGCCCTCAGGCTGGTGAAATGTCATGCTGGCCTCTGCCGCCGCAGGCTCTCCCCGCCTCCTCCGTACCCCTCCCTCCCCCCCGGCCTGAGTGAGCCAGAGCCCCCGAATCAGCTGCTCCTTTAACGCCGTCCTGTCTGAGCGAAGAACAGATGCCCTCAGGCGACCTACACGCAGAGGCAGGGCCAAATCCAAAGCTGAACCCCAGGAGCTGTGTGAACAAGGAAGAAAAAGGGAAATCTCTCCCAGCAGCCTCAGGAGCAATGGATTAAATCTCCACAATCAACTTGATGTACCTGCATCTGTGGAATACCTGAATAGACAACAAATCATCCCAAATTGAGGAGGTGGACTTTGGGAGCAACGATATATATATTTTTTCCACTTTTCCTCTTTTTGTGAGTGTGTATGTGTATGCTTCTGTGTGGGATTTTGTCTGTATAGCTTTGCTTTTACCATTTGTCCTAGGGTTCTGTCTGTACGTTATTTTTTTTTTATTACTTAAAAAATTTTTTTTCTTAATAATTATTTTTTATATTAATAACTTTATTTTATTTTATTTTATCTTTTCTTTCTTTCTTTCTTTCTTTTCTTTCTCCCTTTTATTCTGAGCCGTGTGGATGACAGGCTCTTGGTGCTCCAGCCAGGCATCAGGGCTGTGCCTCTGAGGTGGGAGAGCCATGTTCAGGACACTGGTCCACAAGAGACCTCCCAGCTCCATGTAATATCAAACGGCAAAAATCGCCCAGAGATCTCCATCTCAACGCCAGGACCCAGCTCCACTCAACGACCAGCAAGCTACAGTGCTGGACATCCTATGCCAAACAACTAGCAAGACAGGAACACTACCCCATCCATTAGCAGAGAGGCTGCCTAAAATCATAATAAGGCCACAGACACCCCAAAACACACCACCAGAGGTGGACCTGCCCACCAGAAAGACAAGATCCAGCCTCATCCATCAGAACACAGGCACTAGTCCCCTCCACCAGGAAGCCTACACAACCCACTGAAACAACCTTAGCCACTGGGGACAGACACCAAAAACAACGGGAATTAAGAACCTGCAGCCTGGGCTTCCCTCGTGGCGCAGTGGTTGAGAGCCTGCCTGCCAGTGCAGGGGACACGGGTTCGAGCCCTGGTCTGGGAGGATCCCACATGCCGCGGAGCAACTAGGCCCGTGAGCCACAACTACTGAGCCTGCGCATCTGGAGCCTGTGCTCCGCAACAAGAGAGGCCGCGAAAGTGAGAGGCCTGTGCACCACGATGAAGAGTAGCCCCCACTTGCCGCAACTAGAGAAAGCCCTCACACAGAAACGAAGACCCAACACAGCCATAAATAAAATAAAGAAAAAAAAAAAAAGAACCTGCAGCCTGCGAAAGCAGACCCCAAACACAGTAAGTTAAGCAAAATGAGAAGACAGAGACACACAAAGCGGATGAAGGAGCAAGGCAAAAACCCACCAGATCTAACAAATGAAGAGGAAATAAGCAGTCTACCTGAAAAAGAATTCAGAATAATGATAGTAAAGATGATCCAAAATCTTGGAAATAGAATGGAGAAAATACAAGACATGTTTAACAAGGACCTAGAATAACGAAAGAGCAAGCAAACAGTGATGAACAACACAATAAATGAAATTAAAAATTCTCTAGAAGGGATCAATAGCAGAATAACTGAGGCAGAAGAACGGATAAGTGACCTGGAAGACAAAATAGTGGAAATAACTACTGCAGAGCAGAATAAAGAAAAAAGAATGAAAAGAATTGAGGACAGTCTCAGAGACCTCTGGGACAACATTAAACGCACCAACATTCGAATTATAGGGGTTCCAGAAGAAGAAGAGGAAAAGAAAGGGACTGAGAAAATACTGGAAGAGATTATAGTTAAAAATGTCCCTAATATGGGAAAAGAAATAGTTAATCAAGTCCAGGAAGCACAGAGAGTCCCATACAGGATAAATCCAAGGAGAAACACGCCAAGACACATATTAATCAAACTATCAAAAATTAAATACAAAGAAAAAATATTAAAAGCAGCAAGGGAAAAACAAAAAATAACACACAAGGGAATCCCCAAAAGGTTAACGGCGGATCTTTCAGCAGAAACTCTGCAAGCCAGAAGGGAGTGTCAGGACATATTTAAAGTGATGAAGGAGAAAAACCTACAACGAAGATTACTCTACCCAGCAAGGGTCTCATTCAGATTTGACGGAGAAATTAAAACCTTTACAGACAAGCAAAAGCTAAGAGCATTCAGCACCACCAAACCAGCTTTAAAACAAATGCTAAAGGAACTTCTCTAGGCAGGAAACACAAGAGAAGGAAAAGACCTACAATAACAAACCCAAAACAATTGAGAAAATGGTAATAGGAACATACACATCGATAATTACGTTCAATGTAAATGGATTAAATGCTCCAACCAAAAGACATACACTGGCTGAATGGATACAGAAACAAGACCCATATATATGCTGTCTACAAGAGACCCACTTCAGACCTAGGGACACATACAGACTGAAAGTGAGGGGATGGAAAAAGATATTCTATGCAAATGGAAATCAAAAGAAAGCTGGAGTAGCAATTCTCATATCAGACAAAATAGACTTTAAAATAAACACGATTACAAGAGACAAAGATGGACACTACATAATGATCAAGGGATCAATCCAAGAAGAAGATATAACAATTGTAAATATTTATGCACCCAACATAGGAGCACCTCAATACATAAGGCAAATACTAACAAGCCATAAAAGGGGAAATCGACAGGAACACAATCATAGTAGGGGACTTTAACACCCCACTTTCACCAATGGACAGATCATCCAAAATGAAAATAAATAAGGAAACACAAGCTTTACATGATACATTAAACAAGATGGACTTAATTGATATTTATAGGACATTCCATCCAAAAACAACAAAATACACATTCTTCTCAACTGCTCATGGAACATTCTCCAGGATAGATCATATCTGGGGTCACAGATCGAGCCTGGGTAAATTTAAGAAAATTGAAATCGTATCAAGTATCTTTTCGAACCACAACACTATGAGACTAGATATCAATTACAGGAAAAAATCTGTAAAAAATACAAACACATGGAGGCTAAACAACACACTACTTAATAACCAAGAGATCACTGAAGAAATCAAAGAGGAAATCAAAAAATACCTAGAAACACGTGACAATGAAAACACGACGACCCAAAACCTATGGGATGCAGTGAAAGCAGTTCTAAGAGGGAAGTTTATAGCAATACAATCCTACCTTAAGAAACAAGAAACATCTCAAATAAACAACCTAACCTTACACCTAAAGCAATTAGAGAAAGAAGAACAAAAAACCGCAAAGTTAGCAGAAGGAAAGAAATCATAAAGATCAGATCAGAAATAAATGAAAAAGAAATGAAGGAAATGATAGCAAAGATCAATAAAACTAAAAGCTGGTTCTTTGACAAGATAAACAAAATTGATAAACCATTAGCCAGACTCATCAAGAAAAAAAGGTAGAACACTCAAATCAATAGAATTAAAAATGAAAAAGGAGAAGTAACAACTGACACTGCAGAAATACAAAGGATCACGAGAGATTACTACAAGCAACTATATGCCAATAAAATGGACAACCTGGAAGAAATGGACAAATTCTTAGAAATGCACAACTTCCGAGACTGAACCAGGAAGAAATAGAAAATATGAACAGACCAATCACAAGCACTGAAATTGAAACTGTGATTAAAAATCTTCCAACAAACAAAAGCCGAGGATCAGATGGCTTCACAGGCGAATTCTATCAAACATTTAGAGAAGAGCTAACATCTATCCTTCTCAAACTCTTCCAAAATGTAGCAGAGGGAGGAACACTCCCAAACTCATTCTACGAGGCCACCATCACCCTTATACCAAAACCAGACAAAGATGTCACAAAGAAAGAAAACTACAGGCCAATATCACTGAGGAACATAGACGCAAAAATCTTCAACAAAATACTAGCAAACAGAATCCAACAGCACATTCAAAGGATCATACACCATGATCAAGTGGGGTTTATCCAGGGATGCAAGGATTCTTCAATATACACAAATCAATCAATGTGATACATACACCATATTAACAAATTGAAGAAGAGAAACCATATGATCATCTCAATAGATGCAGAGAAAGCTTTTGACAAAATTCAACACCCATTTATGATAAAAACCCTCCAGAAAGTAGGCATAGAGGGAACTTTCCTCAACATAATAAAGGCCATATATGACAAACCAGAGCCAACATCATTCTCAATGGTGAAAAAGTGAAACCATTTCCACTAAGATCAGGAATAAGACAAGGTTGCCCACTCTCACCACTATTATTCAACATAGTTTTGGAAGTTTTAGCCACAGCAATCAGAGAGGAAAAAGAAATAAAAGGAATCCAAATCGGAAAAGAAGAAGTAAAGCTGTCACTGTTTGCAGATGAGATGATACTATACATAGAGAATCGAAAGATGCTACCAGAAAACTATTAGAGCTAATCAATGAATTTGGTAAAGTAGCAGGATACAAAATTAATGCACAGAAATCTCTAGCATTCCTATACACTAATGATGAAACATCTGAAAGTGAAATTAAGAAAACACTCCCATTTACCATTGCAACAAAAAGAATAAAATATGTAGGAATAAACCTACCTAAGGAGACAAAAGACCTGTATGCAGAAAAATTATAAGATACTGATGAAAGAAATTAAAGATGATACAAATAGATGAAGAGATATACCATGTTCTTGGATTGGAAGAATCAACATTGTGAAAATGACTCTACTACCCAAAGCAATCTACAGATTCAATGCAATCCCTATCAAACTACCACTGGCATTTTTCACAGAACTAGAATAAAAAATTTCACAATTTGTATGGAAACACAAAAGACCCCGAATAGCCAAAGCAATCTTGAGAAAGAAAAATGGAGCTGGAGGAATCAGACTCCCTGACTTCAGGCTATAGTACAAAGCTACAGTAATCAAGACAGTATGGTGCTGGCACAAAAACAGAAATATAGATCAATGGAACAAGATAGAAAGCCCAGAGATAAACCCACGCACATATGGTCACCTTATCTTTGATAAAGGAGGCAAGAATATACAGTGGAGAAAAGGTAGCCTCTTCAATAAGTGGTGCTGGGAAAACTGGACAGCTACATGTAAAAGAATGAAATTAGAACACTCCCTAACGCCATACACAAAAATAAACTCAAAATGGATTAAAGACCTAAATGTAAGGCCAGACACTATCAAACTCTTAGAGGAAAACATAGGCAGAACTCTCTATGACATAAATCACAGCAAGATCCTTTTTGACCCACCTCCTAGAGAAAGGGAAATAAAAACAAAAATAAACAAATGGGACCTAATGAAACTTAAAAGCTTTTGCACAGGGCTTCCCTGGTGGCGCAGTGGTTGAGAATCTGCCTGCTAATGCAGGGGACAGGGGTTCACGCCCTGGTCTGGGAAGATCCCACATGCCGCAGAGCAACTAGGTCTGTAAGCCACAACTACTGAGCCTGCGCATCTGGAGCCTGTGCTCTGAAACAAGAGAGGCCACGATAGTGAGAGGCCCGTGCACCGCGATGGAGAGTGGCCCCCGCTTGCCGCAACTAGAGAAAGCCCTAGCACAGAAACGAAGACCCAACATAGCAATCAATCAATCAATAAATCTAAAAAAAAAAAAAAGCTTTTGCACAACAAAGAAAACCATAAACAAGACGAAATACAGCCCTCAGAATGGGAGAAAATATTTGCAAATGAAACAACTGACAAAGAATTAATCTGCAAAACTTACAAGCAGCTCATGCAGCTCAATATCAAAAAAACAACCCAATCCAAAAATGGGCAGAAGACCTAAATAGACATTTCTCCAAAGAAGATATACAGATTGCCAACAAACACATGAAAGCATGCTCAACATCATTAATCATTAGAGAAATGCAAATCAAAAGTACAATGAGACATCATCTCACACTGGGCAGAATGGCCATCATCAAAAAATCTACAAACAATAAATGCTGGAGAGGGTGTGGAGAAAAGGGAACCCTCTTGCACTGTTGGTGGGAATGTAAATTGATACAGCCACTATGGAGAACAGTATGGAGGTTCCTTAAAACACTAAAAATAGAACTACCATATGACCCAGCAATCCCACTACTGGACATATACCCTGAGAAAACCATAATTCAAAAACAGTCATGTACCAAAATGTTCATTGCAGCTCTATTTACAATAGCCAGGACATGGAAGCAACCTAAATGTCCATCATCGGATGAATGGATAAAGAAGATGTGGCACATATATACAATGGAATATTACTCCTCCATGAAAAGAAACGAAATTGAGTTATTTGTAGTGAGGTGGATGGACCTAGAGTCTGTCATACAGAGTGAAGTAAGTCAGAAAGAGAAAAACAAATACCGTATGCTAACACATATATATGGAATCTAAAACAAAAAACAAAAAACAAAAAACAACAAAAAAAGTTCTGAAGAACGTAGGGGCAAGACGGGAATAAAGACACAGACCTACTAGAGAATGGACTTGAGGATACGGGGATGGGGAAGGGTAAGCTGGGAAAAAGTGAGAGAGTGTCATGGACATATATACACTACCAAATGTAAAATAGATAGCTAGTGGGAAGCAGCTGCATAGCACAGGGAGATCAGCTTGGTACTTTCTGTCCACCTAGAGGGGTGGGATAGGGAGGGTGGGAGGGAGGGAGATGCAAGAGGGAAGAGATATGGGGACATATGTATATGTATAACTGATTCACTTTGTTATAAAGTGAAACTGATTCACTTTGTTATAAAGCAGTAGCCAAGCCTACTGTCCGTGTCTTGGCTTTACACAATTGTAAAGCAATTATACTCCAATAAAGATGTTAAAAAAAATAAAGAAGGATAAGTTATATCTAGTCCTTTCTAAAGAGTAAGCTATTTTCATAAAATATATTAGAAGTTTTTTTCTTTCAGATTAACTGGTTCTTGTGAGTAAATTTGATGAAATGGTTTATCACAAGAATTGCCTTTTACATTCCAAAACAAAAGCATTAAATGAAAGTTGACTTTAACAGAAATGGATATTGCATTATTTCTTTCTCAAGTGCCTGTACTTTTTATTTTGTAATGATTTGTGTTCCCTGGTATGCGTTATCTCATGCTTGACTGATTACAAGTGTGAAGGGAGGTTAAATGTATTCGCTGTTGGCAATTTACCATTAATTGTAATACACTGTAATCCAAATTACAATCTGTCATTTCCAGGCGAATTGTGAAGCACTGTAATTGTATTTTAGAGTTCCACTGCCATTGATTATAGCTACCTCATTTGTGTTTTAATATACCATGACAAATTTGTGAAAGGAAATACAATCGTGTAACAAGGCAGGAAACAAGTATTGTTCTTCCTATTATAACAGCAATAAAATTATGTCTTAACAAATGAAAAGAGAAGGACATTGTAAGAAGTAAAGAGGATTCATTTAAAGATGAAAAAGAGAAAAATGACTAATTTTCAAGCAGTGCATAAAAATAAATGAGCCATGGATTTTTGGAAAACATTTTTAAACAAAACATTACAAAAATATTCTTTAAATTAACATTATTTTAAAAACAATACTAATACTCATACTAATACAAATGCTCTAGTTTATTCATTTGAATTGCCATATAGCATTCCACAGACATTCTCTCCCTGGTGATCATTCAGGTTGTTTACAGGTTTTTACTACTACAAATTATGCTGCAGTGAACATTCTTGCACATGACTCTTCATACACGTGGAGGATTCACTAGGGAATATATTTAGAAGTGGAACTGCTGGGTTGTAGAGTATGCATATCCTCTATTTTACTTTGTGTGTGTGTGTGTGTGTGTGTGTGTGTGTGGTAACAACATTTGACATGAGATCTACCCTCCTGACAAATTTTGAAGTATACATTTTTGTTGACTATAAGTACAGTGTTGTATAGTCACATCTCTAGAGCTTATTTCTCTTGCTTGACTGAAACTTTTTGCCCATTGATTAATAACTCCCTGTTTACCCCCCACCCCACCAGTCCCTGGCAACCACTATTTTACTGTTTGATTCTATGAATTTGAGTATTTTAGATACTCATATGAGTAGAATTGTGCAGTATTTGTTTTTCTGTGACTGGCTTACTTCACTTAGAATAATGTTCTCAAAGCTCATCCATGTTGTCACATATTTCAGATTTCCTTCTTTTTTAAGGATGACTAGTATTCATTGTATGTATATGCCACATTTTCTGTATCAACTTATCTATTGTTGGACATTTAGTTTGTGTCCGTGTCTTGGCTACTGTGAACAGCACTGCAATGAACACTGGAGTGCCAATATCTATTCAAGATGCTGACTGAAATTCTTTGGATAAATACCCAGTAGTGGGATTTCTGGATCATATGATAATTCTGTTTTGAATTTTTTGAGTACTCTCCATACTGTTTCCCATAGCAGCTGCACCATTTTGCATTCCCAAAAACAGTGTGCAAGAGTTCCAATTTCTCCACCAACATTTGTTGTCTTTTGGTTTTTATTGATAATAGACATTGTGCCAGGTGTGAGGTGATACCTTATTGTGGTTTTAATTTGCATTTCCCTGATGAATAATAACAATGAGCATTTTCTCATATACCTGTTGGACTTTTGTATGTCTTCTTTGGAGGACTGTCTATTCGAGTCCATTAAAAATTTGTTGTCATTAAAAAAAAAAATTAAGTTCTAGTACGTATATATTTTGGAGATTAACCTCTTTTCAGATATATGATTCACAAATATTTTCTCCCATCCCATTGGTTGCCTTTTCACTCTGTTGTTTGCATTGCTGTTCAGAAGCTTTTTAGTTTGATGTAGTTCCACTTGTTTATTTTTGTTTGTGTTTCCATGAAAGCGTTGCCAAGACCAATGTCATGAAGCTCTTCCCCTATGCATTCTTCTAAAAATGTTAGTTTCAGGTCTATGTCTAAAGTCTTTAATCCATTTTGAGTTAATTTTTGTATATGGTGTAAGATAAGACTACAATTTTGTTTTTTTGCATGTGGATATCCAGTTTTCCCATAACCATTTGTTTAAGAAACTATGTTTTCCCCATTGCATATTTTTGGGACCTTGTTGAAGATAAGTTGATCTTATATGTGTGGATTTATTTCTGAGCTCTCTATTTTGTTCCATTTGTCTATATGTCTATCTTTTTGCCAGTACCATACTGTTTTGATTACTGTAGCGTTGTATTGTAATATATTTTGAAACCGGAAAGTGTGAGGCCTCCAGCTTCATTCTTCTTTCTCAGTATTGATTTGGCTATTTGAAGTCTTTTGTGGTTCCATATGAATTTTAGAATTTTTTTCTATTTCTGTAAAAAAATGCCATTGGAATTTTGATAAGGATTGCATTGAATCTACAGATGGCTTTGGGCAGTATGAACATTTTAACAATATTAAGTATTTCAGTTAATGAACATGGCATAGCTTTCCATTTATTTGTGTCTTGTTTAATTTCTTTCATCAATATTTTGTAGTTTTCAGTATGCAAATAATTCACCTCCTTAGTTTAGTTTATTCCTAGGCATTTTATTCATTTTGATGCTACTGTAAATGTGATTGTCTCCTAATTTTTTTTCCAGTTTGTTGTTAGTGTATAGAAACACAACTGATTTTTGTGTGTTCATTTTGTATCCTGTAATGTTACTTAATTCATTTAATAGTTCTAAGTTTTTTTATGGAGTGCTTAGAGTTTTCTAAATATAAGATCATATTGTTTGCAAATGGGGACAATTTTACTTTTTCCTTTCCAATTTTGACGACTTTTACTTCTTTTTCTTGCCTATTGCTCTGACTAGAACTTCCAGTACCATGTTGAATAAAAGTGGGCATCCATACCTTGAGCCTGATCTTAGAGGAAAAGCTTTCAATTTTTTACCATTGTGTATAATGTTATCTTGTGGGCTTCTAATTTATGGCTTTTATTATGTTGATGTAATTTCCTTATTTCTAGTTTGTTGAGAGATTTTATTATGAAAGTGTATTGAATTTTGTTAAATGTTTCTTATTCATCAATTGAGACAATCATGTGATTTTTATCCTTTATTCTGTTACTGTGATGTATCACATTAACTGATTTTTGTATGTTGAGCCAGTGCTTGATCATGGTGTATGATTCTTTTCATGTACTGGATAGTATTTTGTGGAGGATTTTTGTGTCTATATTCATCAGGGATATTGGCCTGTAGTTTTCTTTTCTTGTGGTATCTTTGTCTGGCTTTGGTATCATGGCCTAATAACATGAGTTTGGAAGTGCTCCCTCTTCTTCAATTTTTTGGAATTGTTTGAGATAGATTGGCATTGTTCTCTTTAAGTATTGGTAGAATTCACCATTGAAGCCATGTGGTTCTAAGCTTTTCTTTGTTGGGAGGTTTTTGATTCAATCTTCTTACTAGTTATAGATCTGTTCAGACTTTCTATTTCTTCAAGATTTAATCTTGGTAGGTTGTATGTTTCTAGGAATTTACTGATTTCTTCTATGTTAAACAATTTTTTGGTATATAATTGTTTACAATTTTCTTATGATCTTTTTATTTCTGAAGCATCAGTTGTAATGTTTCTTCTTTCCTTTTTGATTTTATTTATTTGAGTCTTCTTTCTTTTTTTCTTAGTCTAGCTAAGGGATTGGCTATTTTGTTGGTCTTTTCAAAAAACTATCTCCTAGTTTTGCTCATTTTTTCTATTTTCTATTTTATCTATTTTTGCCCTGATACATTGTTTCTTTCCTTCTACTAACTTTGGGCTTAATTTGTTTTTCTACAAGACTTTGATGAAGAAAATTGAAGGAGATACAAGTAAACGGAAAGACATACTGTGTTCATAGATTGAAAGAATTAACACTGTTAAAATGTCCACACTACCCAAAGCCACCTATAAACTCAATGCAATCCCTATCAAAATCCCAATAGCATTTTCCACAGAAATAGAAAAAACAATCCTAAAATTTTTATGGAACCACAAAAGATCCCAAATAGCCAAAGCAATTCTGAGAAAGAAGAACAAAGCTGGAAGCCTCACACTTCCTGATTACACACTATAGTCTATGACCATACCACCCTGAATGTACCCGATCTCGTCTGATTACAAACTATAATACAAAGCTATAGAAACCAAGATAGTGTGGTACTGGCATAAAAATCAACACATAGACAAATGGAATAGAATCAGAGAGCCCAGAAATAAACCCACACATATACGGTCAACTAATATTTGACAAGCAAGCCAAGAATACTCAACGGGCAGAGGATAGTCTTTATAATAAATGATGTTGTGAAAACTGGGTATTCATATGCAAAAGAATGAAATTGAGCCCCTATCTTACACCACTCACAAAAACTAACTTTAAATGGATTAAATATGTAAATATAAGACCTGAAACTATAAAACTCCTAGAAGAAAACATAGGGAAAATCTCCTTTTTATTGGTCTTGGCAAGGATTTTTTGGATATGGCTCCAAGAGTACAAGCAACAAAAGCAAAAATAGACAAGTGGGGACTGTATCAAACTAAAAAGCTTCTGCACAGCAAAGGAAACAATCAACAAAATTCCCAACCTATGGAATGGGAGAAAATATTTGTAAATTATATATTTCATAAGGGGTTAATATCCAAAATATATAAATAACTCATACAGCTCTATAGGAAAAAAATCCAATCTGATTAAAAAATGGGCTGAGGAACTAAACGTTTCTTTCCAAAGAAAACAAACAGATAGCCAACAAGTACATGAAAAGATGTACAACATCATTGGTCAAAAGATGCTCCACACCACCAATCATCAGGAAAATACAAATCAAAAGCACAATGAGATATTGCCTCACACCTGTTAGAATGGCTGTCATCAAAATGACAAGAGATAGCAAGTGTTGGCGAGGATGTGGAGAAAAGGGAACTCTTGTGCACTGCTGTTGGAATGTAAATTGGTACAGCTACTATGGAAATCAGTAGGAGGTTCCTCAAAAAATTAAAAATAAACTACATTTGATCCAGCAATCCCACTTCTGGGTATATCTCCAAAGGAAATGAAATCAGTATCTTGAAGAGATATCTGCACTTCCATGGTCAATGAAGCATTATTCACAATAGGTAAAATTTGGAAACAACCTAACTGTCTATCTAGAGATTAATGGATAGAGAAGATATGGGGATATAAATATACATCCATGAGAAAGAAGGAAATACTGCCATTTGTGACAGCATGGATGGACCTTGAAGACATTATGCCAAGTGAAGTAAGCCAGACAAAGACAAACACTACATGATATCACTTATATGTGGAAACTAAAATAGCCACACTCTTAGAAACAGAGTAGAATGGTTGTTTCTAGGGGCTGGAAGTTGGGGGAATTGGAGAGATTTTTGGTCAACAGCTACAAACTTCCAGTTAAAAGATGGATAAATTCTGGGAATCTAACATGCAATGTGGTGATTATAGTTAACAATACAGTTAACTATAGTTAACACTTCTATATAATTGAAAGTTGCTGAGAAAGTAGATCTTAAATGTTCTCACCACAAAAAAATGGCTGCTACATGAGGTGATGTGAGGTATTAACTAATGCTGTCATAATCATTTTGCAATATATATGTATCAAATCAACACATACATCTTAAACTTACACAATGTTATATGTCAATTATATCTAAATAATGCTGGAAGAAAGTATGAATAAAAATAAAATACCCAACAATATGAAAATTTAAAAAACACACGTAAAATAATTATGGGTCAAAGAAGAAATCATATTGTAAACTAAAAAATACTTACAGTTGAATGATAAATGAAAATACTACATACCAAAACTCATGAAATGCAGCAGAAGTGATTCTTTTAGGAATTTATAGATTTAAGGTTTGTACTAGAAAAGAGAAAAGGCTGAATAGTAATAAGATAAAGTTTTAACTTAAGAAATTAGAAAAGGAACAATAGAATAAATCCCAAAGCGAGTAGAAGGAAGGAGATAAAAAATATAAAAGCAGAATTCAATGAAAGAGAAAACCAAGATACCATAAAGAGAAAAAACAAGTTCAGAAATTAGTTCTATGAAAATCTTAAAATAGAAAAACTTCTGGAATTTTTTTCAAGGAAAAAGGAAAGCACATATAAGTAATATAATGAATGATAAAATATAACTATAGTTACATAAGAAATATAAAAGACAACAAGAAGATATTATCAATAATTTTATGCCCATAAAGTTGAAATGGATTAAGAATTCAGAATCTGTAAAAATATGACTTAGATAAGATTATAGACCACCTATGTCAAATTGACTTAGCTATTTGAGGAAATTTTGCCTGGAATGGATACTGCTGTAAACAATACATAATTTCACTTTAGAAAACCCCACAGATCAGTTTATCTGAGACAGTAGACCGCTCACTTCTGCAATTAGTTTTCAAATATTTACAATTTATACTTATGAAAAGTGACAAGAATCATTTCAATATCCTCCCTTCTCTTTGTCCACTAAATTTTGAACAATTATATCACAAATTTGCCTGATCCTAATCAGCTCCTTGCCTTGAAAGACCCATTTTAAACCACTTGAACTCAGAATCCAAAGTCCTATAAATATTCCGTTTCTGACTTCCCCCTTCTGACACACTGCTAAGATTCTGTCAGGTAGTGGTCTCCCTTACTGAAGTAACTGCTAGTTATAGCTTTGCTTTAGTAATAGGTCTGGTGGTACTTTGAGGAGTTCAGAAGGATAGGTTTCCTCTTTTTCTGAAACCCTATATACAAAAGATAAATTTCTAGTGCTCTTCGTTCCTTGCCAAAGCAAGTCACAGGGTAGCTCAGATTCAAGGCGTAAGAAAATATATTCCACCTTTTGATTCAAGGAGCTGCAAAGACACCTTGTAAAGAGGCATACATACAGGAAGGGATAGATAATTGTGGGTATTTTTGCAATCTAACACAGGGATGGAGAAATCATCTAACTCAGTCCCTGTGTTTTACTGTAACCCCTAACAGAGATTGGTTGATTTGTCAAATGTTACACAACAGTTAAGTGGCGGCACTTCTCTTGAGTCTGTTCCTAAATGATCCTCTTCAGGGCTTCTCCCATGTGTTCTTGATTCCCATGGTTCCTAGCACAGCATATTAACAGAATAGGCGCTAAGAAAATATGAGTAGCGAATATCTGAAGAACTAAATCAATTATTCGGAAATTTTTACTATGATATCCAACTCTTCAAGTAAAATATTCAAAAATTTTTTGTATAGAATAAAGGGAGTGAGTGTTTGGGGGCTTGAATTTCTTGATTCTCCTCATTTAAAAAAGATACAGACAGAATCACCAGGCATAGTGTCTTTAAAATATTCTGATTATTTGATGATTTTGAAAGTAATATAGAGCCAGTGTCGTGGAGAGGGGTGGCTTTCTCTGGATTCTCCCAATCCTGCAATGCTATGGGAGCCTGGTGGGGTTCTTACAAGCAGTCAGCAGGAAGATGGTAACCCCCGCCTATGGCTACAGCCCCCAGAAGGTTCACACTCTGGAGCTGGTCCATGCTTGGCCTCCAGCAATTCATCCAGATTTCTAGTTTGGACTTCCTACTGGTTTGTGTGGCATCTGGTGGCTTTGCTCCAGTTAAGCTGCAAGGCTTCTGATTCATAGGAACACAAGTTCAGGATCTTATATATCATTGCACTGTCAGATGAAACTACTGACAGGCTGGGGGAACAAATATCAGAAGATTAAATCACTTGCCCAGAGTCATATTGCTGGTAAGGATTTACCCGAGATTGCCTCCATATATTACACTCTTTACCAGCCTCCACTCACACCAGGGAATCCAATTTCAGTATAATACAAGAACTTTCTAACAATGAGGGGAAAAAAATAAACTGACTTTTAAAATTTCAGACAATACAAACTGCTTAAAGTAGAAAGTGGAATTCCTCTTATACTCCTAGGAGTTTGGTGTTTGGTTTAGAATCTGCACTGTAGATCTTTAGGGCTTTTTGTTTTTTCTCTTTTATCCTTTATGCCCTTAACAGGTAAGGAAACCAAATAGTTCACTTAAGTAGTTGGCTTCAAACGTTCTTAAATCCCAATAACAGGATTAGAAGGCATGATTCCTGAATCTATCAGCTAATTGAATCAGGTTCCATGTATACTGTATGTCTTTTCTTAATGTTTAATATTGACTCAGGTTGGGGCATGAAGTAAGAGAAAGTACACTAATTATGTACACACATGCTGTTTGTAGGGAACATTCACATATAATGCCTTAACACCTTTTGTAGAGAAGCATACCCCCTGGAACTTTGGATGGAATAGTAGACTGTAACAACTGTTATTTTCAAGGGCTCAATTTATGCATATATTTGAATTTGCTAGTTTTGTTTCCATTAGCTTCATCAGAGTACAAAAGAGAAATGCTGTAGATTCACACCAATATAATTTAAATGATTATTACATTGATATTCCTTTTTCTCCCAAATAGCTTATAAATTTCCTGTTTTCTTTCTTCATTTTATAAAGTTTTTTTTTTTTTAAAAAGCATTTAACAACATGAAGCTTCATGACACATTAAAGGAGAGAAAAATGTGAGTGGGTAAGCAATGAAGCCGAGAAGGAAACATTTGATACTGGGTAATATGTGCCTTGACAGGAGAAAACAAGAATACTTCCTCAGGCTTCAACAATAACTCCATTTCTCAATAGTTAGCAATGTTATGATTCTGAAATAAATGGAAACATTTTATGAATAATCAGCAGTTTGGGAAGCTATATTTTATTGTTTGCCTAACAGGTCTTTCATTTCCAAAGCATCATAACATCAGAGAAAAAAATATGGTATGTACAGGCTGTCACTGAGATACAAACAATTGACACTCAAAAACTCCTTATATATAACCATGCCTTGGGTTTGAAGTTTTTATTAGTTTTTCAATTGCTCTTTATTGCTTTTCTAGCTCCCTCTTACAATTCTATTAGTAGAGACTCTTTTCTCTATCACTGCTATGATGAAGAATTGTGGAGAAGCCTTCCAGGAGAAAGATTGATATCCTGGTTGACTCTTAAAGGATGAGGAGCCATTTCCTAGTTGAAATGCATAGGTTTGGAAATGGAAAGCAAGGGCATGCCTGCCTGAAGGGGCCCCATCAGCAAAGGAAGAAATAGCATAGTGTTCAGAGAACCTAAATAGCTTGGAGTCATTAGAAGTTTAAGAAGATTAAGAAGATTGGGACTTCCCTGGTGGTACAGTGGTTAAGACTCTCCCAATGCAGTGGGCCTGGGATCAATCCCTGATTGGGGAACTAAGATCCTACATACTGCAACTAAGCCCACGCACTGCAACTACTGAGCCCGCGTGCTCTAGAGCCTGCACGCAGCAACTAGAGCCCAGGTGCTGCAACTAGAGAAGCATGCACGCTGCAACGAAGACCCAGCAGTGCAGCCAAAATAAATAAATAAATAAATAAATAATAAAAAAAGAAGATTAAGAAGATCACTGAGCTTCATTGTGGGGAAAGGATTAGAAGGGAACAATATTTTAGGTAGGGAGTACAAGGCAGTTGTTGCAGTTATTCATGGGGGAGATGACAGTGGCCTTAGATATAATGGATAACTATAGAGCTATTACTTTTCAATTGCCTAAGGGTTAAACAAATTTTTCAACCCCAGCTGTACATATCGTGTTGCAGACATATAGGCTGTCTACCCAACACCCATTTTTCCCTTTTTCTTTTAAAGGGAACTGCTAACTGGCTGCTAACTTCTTTCTGATATTGAGAGCCGTATATTCAGGGCCCTACTACATTTCCAGAGCCATACAATTTAGGAATGAGAATGAGACGCAATTCTGGCCAATATGGTTTGAGAGAACAACTCCTGAGATCTTTTCATTAGCCTTAAAAAAGGAATCCATGAAAGAAACTTTCTTCTGGCCTTTGCATGTTTTTGTAGAAGGATGTGATTAATGGGGCTGCTGTAGCCACTTTGAGATTCAGTGGACAGTTTTAGAACAAAAGCCAACATTCTGAAAATGAAAGAGCAGAAATACAGCAAGAGGCTGGGTCTTTGATGACCAAGTTGGGGTGATGAGTTAATCAACCCTGATTATCTTTTGAATTTTTGCTATGTAAGACAAAACAAAATCCACTTATTTAATACATTTTTATTTGAATTGCTTGCTACTTGCAGCCAAAGGCATCCTAACTCATATACATGTGAAAATATACAACTGAATTTAAAAATATCTAATATACATATAAACTTGGGAAATTTGCAAAAAAACGTACAGGGAATTTCCATATACATTTCACCCACTTTTTCCCAATGATAATATTCTATATAACTGTAGTACAATATCAGAACTAGGAAATTGACTTTGATACAATCCACAGAATGTACTAGATTTCACCAGTTTTACATGCACGTATTTGTATACGTGTGTGAATAGTGACTGGTGAATGCAACTTTATCACATGTAGATTCATGTAACTATCACTATGACCAAGATACAGAACTGTTCCATCACCACAAAGCTTCCTTGTGCCATCCCTTTATAGCTACTCCCATCCCTTTTTCCTTCCTCCCTAATCACTAACCCCTGGAAATACTAATCTGTTTTCCATATCTATAATTTCGCTATTTCAAGAATATTATATAGATGGAATCATGTAGCACGTAACCACTTTGGGATTGATTTTTTTTTTATTCAGCATAATTCTCTTGATCCATTCAAGTTGTTGCATATATCAATAGTTCATTCATTTTTATTGCTGTGTAGTATTCCATGGTATGGATATGCCACAGTTTGTTTAATCATTCATCTGTTAAAGGACACTTGGGATGTTTCCAGCTTTGGCTATTACAAATAAGGCTTCCATGAATATTAATGTACAAGTTTTTAGTGTTTTTTTTTAATTTTATTTTTGGCTGCGTTGGTTCTTTCTTTGTTGCTGTGCGCAGGCTTTCTCTAGTTGCGGCGAGCGGGGGCTACTCTTCATTGCGGTGCATGGGCTTCTTATTGTGGTGGTTTTTCTCGTTGCTAGCATGGGCTCTAGGCGTGTGGGCTCAGTACTTGTGGCACACAGGCTCTAGAGTGCAGGCTCAGTAGTTGTGTTGCATGGGCTTAGTTGCTCTGCGGCATGTGGGATCTTCCCAGACCAGGGATCGAACCTGTGTCCCCTGCATTGGCAGGCAAATTCTCAACCACTGCGCCACCAGGGAAGTCCAATGTACAAGTTTTCATATGTGCATAGTTTTCATTTCCCTGGGATAAATGCCCAAGGGTACAATTGCTGGGTCATATGGTAAGTGTATGTTTAGTTTTATAAGAAACTGTCAAAGTATTTTCCAGAGTGATTGTACCATTTTATATTCCCACCAGCAATGTATTAGTGATCCAGTTTCTCCACATCCTTATAAGGTTTGGTGTTACCACTATTTTTTATTTTAGCCATTCTAATAAGTTTGTAGTGATACCTCATTATGGCTTTAGTTTGCATTTCCCTAATGATTAATGAAGTTGAAAATCTTTTAGGTGCTCATTTTGCCATCTTTATATCTTCTTTAGTGAAATGTCTGTTGACGTGTGTGATAGGAAGAACAACTGCCTCCCAAAGATATGCCACAGTCCCCAGAACCTCAAGAATATGTTACTTTACACAGCGAGGGTACTTTGTTGATGTGATTAAAGGTATGGACCTTGAAATAAGCAAACATGGGCTTCCCTGGTGGTGCAGTGGTTGAGAGTCTATCTGCTAATGCAGGGGACACGGGTTCAAGCCCTGGTCTGGGAAGATCCCGCATGCCGCGGAGCAACTAGGCCCGTGAGCCACAGCTGCTGAGCCTGCGCGTCTGGAGCCTGTGCTCCGCAACAAGAGAGGCCGCGATAGTGAGAGGCCCGCGTACCGCGATGAAGAGTGGCCCCCGCTTGCCACAACTGGAGAGAGCCCTCGCGCAGAAACGAAGACCCAACACAGCCAAAAATAAATTAAAGAAAAAAAAAAAGGTATGGACCTTGAGATGGGGAGACTGTCAAGAATTATACAGGTGGGCTTAATCTAATCCCATGAGTCCTTATATGGAGAACCTTTCAGGGGGAGATGTGACTTAGGAAGAAAGATCAGAGATGCAGAGATTTCAGAGATGGAATATTGCTAGCTTTGAAGATGGAATAGGGGGCCATGAGCCAAGGAATATGGGTGACCACTAGAAGCTGGAAAGGCAAGGAAATAGATTCTCCTTTAAGAGCCTCCAGAAAGGGCTGTATTCATCCTGCTGACACCTTGATCTTAGACTAGTGAGATCTGTGATATCTAACTATAAGAAAATAAAAATGTGGTTTCTTCCAGCAACTATTGTGGTAATTTGTTACAACAGCAATAGAAAAATAATGCAATCTCTTTTACCCATTTTCTAATTAGACTGTTTAATGTCAAGTTTTGGGAGTCCCTTATATATTCTAGGTATTTGTCCTTTGGGATATGTGGTTTGCAAATGTTTTACCCTGTCTGTAGCTTGTTTCTTCATCCTTTTCACAGAGTCTTTTACAGAGCAAAAGTTTTAAATTTTGATAAAGTCCAATTTATTGACTTTTTCTTTATGGATCATGATTTTGATGTCAAGTCCAAGAATTCTGTTAACCCTATATCCTGAATTTTTTTCTCCTATTTTTTCTAATTATTTAAAAAACTGTGGTATAAAAAACATAACATAAAATTTATTATTTCAGCCATTTAAAAATGTACAATTCAGTGGCATTAAGTACATTCACACTTCTGTGCAACCATCACCACCGTCCATCTCATCATCCCAAACTGAAACACTGCACCAATTAAACAATGATTCTTATTCTCCCTCACCAGCCCCCCACCCCTAGACCACTATGCTACCTTCTGTAACTATAAATCTGATTATTCTAGGTACCGCATGTAAGTAGAATCATACAGTATTTGCCATTTTGTGGCTGGCTTGTTTCACTTAGCATAATATTTTCAAGGTTTATCCATGTTGTAGTATGTATCAGAATTTCATTCCTTTTTAAGACTAATATTCCATTGTATGTATACATGACATTTTGTTTATCCATTCACCTGTTGATGAATTTTTAGGTTGTTTCAACCTTTTGGCTATTGTGAATAATGCTGCTATGAATATTGGTGTGCAAATACCTGTCTCTGCTTTCAATTATTCTGAAAATATATCTAGAAGTGAAATTGCTGGGTCATATGGCAATTCTGCTTAATTTTTTAAGGAACTGCCATACAGTTTTCTACAGTAGCTGTACCATTTCACATTCCCAACAGAAATGTCCTTTTGCATTATACCCCTGTGTTTGTTTCCTGTTTTCGAGATTCCATGTTGCTCTCTTGTAATTAACTGCCTTGTTTTGGTGTGACACAGCCTCCATTTGCTTTCTGAGAAAGGATGTGTAAGAGATACAATTTTTTTGAACTTGTGTGTCTGAAAATGAACTGTTTTGCTCTCACACTTGATTATTTGGTTGAGTATAACATTCTAGGTTAAAAATATTTTCAAATCGTTTACTCCATTGTCCTACAGCTTCCAGTGCTTTTACTGGCAAGTTCAAAGATATATTTATTCTTGTCCTTTTCATGCAACATGGTTCCTCCTCTGCCCCACCCCATGCAAGTTTTTACGATCTTCTTTTGATTCCCATTGTTCTGAAATGTCACAATTATGTCCCTTGCTGTTGGTCTTTCTTTTCCACTATGCTGGGCACTTAGTGCGCTGATACAGTTTGAAAATGCACATCTGACATTTCTGAGAAAAATTTTTGATTATTTTGTTTAATATTTTCCTTTCCTCCATATTCTCTGCTCTCTCTCCTTTATTTGGATGTTAGATATTCTGTTCTAATCCACTAATTTTCTTAACTTTTCTCTCTTATTTTCATAGCTTTTTCTTTCTGTTCTACTATCTGGGACATTTCCTTGGTTTATCTTTCAATCCACTTATGGACTTTTTCATTTATGTCATCACGTTTTTAATTTCTAAGAGCTCATTTTGGTCCTCTAAATATTCCTTTACATGGCTTTTTTTTTTTTTTTTTTTTTTTTTGGCTGAGTTGGGTCTTCGTTGCTGCGTGTGGGCTTTCTCTAGTTGCGGCGAGCAGGGGCTACTCTTCGTTGCAGTGCATGGGCTTCTCACTGCGGTGGCTTCTCTTGTTGCAGAGCAAGGGCCCTAAAGTGCATGGGCTTCAGTAGTTGCGGCACATGGGCTTAGTTGCTCTGTGGCATGTGGGATCTTCCTGGACCAGGGATCAAACCTGTGTCCCCTGCATGGGAAGGTGGCTTCTTAACCACTGCGCCACCAGGGAAGTCCTGACATTTTATTGTTCCATGGATTCAAAGTTTTCTCTCATCTCTCTAAAGGAATTTATTATAATTAAAACATTTTCTTCTGTTCTCTGCATTGTTTGTTTGTCTTTAATTGCTTGCTGTTGGTTTGTTCATTTTGGTCTCTGCCTTTCTGCTTAAAGATTTTCTTCAAATGTGGAGTGATCCATGGTTCTCTGTTCATATCTAAGAGACTGGAATGAAAAGCTGATTGGAAGTTTTAGGTATATAGGTGGGGCTTGTTGATCTTTGTTCTTCGTGGTAGAATGACATGGTTGGGTCATTTCAATGGAGATTCCCAACTGTCAATACTGCTCTGATTTCTTCAGCTGGTCAATTTATCCCGAGCGAACTCCAGCATTCTCTTGGCTGTCAGCAAAGTCTATGCTTTCTTCATGGCACTACCTTGTATAGTTAAGCGCTAAAACAAAGTTTTTAGTCTGACTGTTGTAAGGGTTCATGCAAGGTAGGGATCAACGAGTGGCAGCAACGTTGGGGGAATCTTAATAAATGATGTGTGATGTGGGATAAGCCCTGAAAGGCAGGTCAGTCAAACTGAGGCGAGAGAGAATCTGAACATTTAATTAAATGCTGTAGTTTAGAGAGGGGAGTGATCACTTTAAGATGATAGTGTAGCACGGCTGACTAAGACACGTATCTCTAGTGAAGTCTCTATTCAGCCATAAAGCAGCTCATGACTTTGGCAAACCATTAATCTCTAACAGCCTCAATTTCTTCAACTGAAAAACCTGGAAGACTATCTCTAAAGTCCTGCCCAGGTCCAAAGTTTCTTTAAGGTACTTCTTAAGATTCTTTTGCATCATATGACTTTTTGAGTGATAAGTTATAATTAGTGAATGGCCATATAGTTCATGGGAGTGAACTTAGAAACTATAAAATTACTCAATTCCATGAAAACAGTAATTATTTTAAGTTATAGGTAACTTGACTTTATTTACATTAGATTTATATGCATGTGGCTTTAAAAAAGCTGTCAACTTGTTATATGTAAGTGTACTATGACTTCTTTCCTTCTATTGTAGTAAAAACCTAAAACATGAAACAAATTACATTGAAATCCTGACCTTTTTCCTTCCCTTTGCCTATAGACAGAGGATATTATTGAGAAAGGAAAATGGTCTCTTTCCTCTTGAATGTAAAGTATAACTGTGCCATTTCTAAATGGGGAATTAGTTGACATTAATTGGTTAAACCAACCCTTATTTAATGTCTGCTGTGGGTCAGGCATTTGTGCCAGGTGCGGTGGTTGCACATACAAAAAGCATAGTCCCTGCTTTCCAATAATTCATAGCCTAGTAGGGAAAGGAAGGCAGTTCAGTAAACCACTAAGTATTTTACAGTGTGACACCATGAAAGTGCAGAAATGGAACCTCTGTAATTGATGTCTGCTCGCTTGCTCAGCAGCCACTCCCCCTTTTTTCTGGAATGGTTCCTGGATTTTCCCCTGGGAATTATCCTTCCTCTCATTCTGTGTACTTTGACTGCAGCTGTGGGCATATAATTCAAATCTGGCCAATCAGAACATCATATACTTTGGGCCACTGTGATTGGCTCAAGGATGGTTCCATGATCCAAGCCAAGCCAATCTGCTACAGTGAGAAGCAATCTTGGGACACAGTATGGAACAGTCAGGGAACAGCAGTTATTTGGCTATGGTTTGAGAACTGGGTCTGAGTTGGGAAGATAAAGCTAAAATGGTAGGCAGCAACAATTTATGAAGGACCTTCTATGCTACGCTGGAGAATCTGTACTCTTTCCTGAAGAGATAGGATGGATTTTAAGCAGGGAGTTCACATGACCATGTTTATGTTTTAGAAAGATTAATCTGGTAGGAATATAAATGATGGGGTAGGGGGAAGATGAAGCCAAAAGCAAGAGAATGAATTAAGATGCCACAGTAGTTGTCCAAACCAGAGGTAATGAGAGACCTGAACCATAGGAGTGGCAGTGGGGATAGGAAGGAGAGACATAATAGGGATGTTCCCCAGAAGACACATCAAAAAGGGGTAACATGAGAGCAACACTTTCCTGGAGAAACTGTGGTCTGACTGCATCTCTAGTTCAGCAAATGGTAGTAATTTTCAGAGAACAAAAGCAAAATTTAAGTTTCATTTAAGACCGTGTTTCTCAAACCTTAATGTGTACACAAATCACCCGGGGGTTTTGTTAAAATGCAGATTTTGATGCAGTAGTTCTGGGGTGGAACCTGGGATTCTGCATTTCCAAGAAGCTCCCAGGTGATGATGGTGTTGGTGGTCTGCAGACTACACTTTGAGTAGCAAAGATTTAGGATTTTTTGAGGTGTGAGTGGGTCATTCAAGTAAAAAGGGGCAGTAGGTGTAGGCTCTAGATTTTAGGAAAGAAAGAGAGACTTGGGCTTGAGATATTTGGGAGCCATCAGCATTTAGGAGGTGGTGATATCAGAATATGAAGATAATAGCCCAGGAATAGCTTTTGGAAGAAAGTAAAGAAGTCTAAGGAGAGCCCATGAGTAGCACCAGAATTTAAGGGGCAGCTGCAGGATGAGGTTTAAGAATATGAAGAAGTAGCAGATGAACCTAGGGTGCCAAATTTTCAATGAGAAACCTTTAATTCCCAAGCTTATTATATAAATAATAGCTACCATTTATTGAGTATCTTATTCCTAGTACTCTACTAAGGGCTTCAACTTTTCTCCAAAACACAGGGCATAAGAAATGTCATTAAAACTTTTCTGTAACCACACCCTGTTACTCTGAGCTGGCGGAAAATTTATCCTGGTTCATTATCATGGCTCTACACATCACACCTAACATTGCATGAAAGTTCTAGGGAGTCATACTTAGTCCAGTACATTTGGGGAAGGCCCTCAAGTCTTCATTCAATGTTGGTTACCGCTAATATGCTCATTTTCCCAGCTGGTTTACCCTTTGCAGGTGAGCTGTTTTGCCAAGTGAATGCCAAGCTTGGGCATGGGGTCTGGGCTACGGTTGAAATCTCTGATGCAGCCTTCCTAGTAGTACTATACATCCATTCCCATCGAAGGTCTTGCCACCTCCTTCACCCATTAGGTCCCCAATATTCACAGAACCAGCAACTCTCCTCTTCTGTTATTCCCTTTGGTTGCCACTTACTCAACCAACCTCGAAAGCTTCTAACCTCTCTTCACTGTGTGAAGAGAGAAGTACCTCAATGGGCACAGGTGTTTTGGTACAAAGGGGCCTTTTATTCCGCCCTAGGGCAAGGGAAGTCCCAAATCTTGTGCCAGAGCTATCGGGGAAGTATCCAGTCATTCTTTTACAGCACTAACAAAACAAATTATTATCTTAATATCTCAACAAATCATCTTACCACATATGCACTGTCCCATGAAATCTTTACAACCACTCCATGGGTAATTCTCATTTTCCATCCTGAAGCTTGGATAAATTCAGAAACCTGTTTCCAAACAGCCATTAAGCAACTGTGTAGGAACTGTGAGCTACGTGCGTTGGACTCTGGAGCAACGAGCGTGGTATCATCACAGTTCCCATCAAAATACCTCGCTCTTGGTCATGTGTGAGTGGCAGTTACCAGACTCAACTTCAGAAACTTCACACAGAGGCGAGAAGTCTCTGTGTGTGCGCCTCGGATAGAGGGCTGGGGCTCCTTTAATCTTCACCACAGCCCTATCTCAATTTCACAGATGAGACCCTGAGGCTGAAGGTGGAAGTGCCTTGCCCATGGCCACAAAGCCAACAGCAGGTTTGCTGGGTCCCAATATGCTGTCCTTTCCATCATACCAAGCTGAAAGGGCCTGCGAGTGGCTCGGAGCCTCGCCCCCAGCCAAACCCCAAAGCAAAAGCACTTCAAATTACTCACCCTCCTAGGAAAATGCGCACATGCGCAGTATGCACCAGCGACTCCACCCGAGAGGCCTCCGAGGCCTACTCAGCGCACATGCGTCAGGCGGCTCCTCCCGTCCCCGCCCCTCACTCCTCGCCATTCCCGCCACTCCCCGCCCCTTTCCCGCCCGGATATCAGCCTAGTTTTGCCGGATGTTGTTGTGAGTCCGAGAGACACGTGAGGCGCTGCTACGTCATCAAAGGCACGCGCAGGAAACATGGCGGCGGCGGGGGTTGTGAGCGGGAAGGTAGGTAACGGCCCCGGGAAAAGTTCCTGTTTTTCTTCGGGATGGGGCTGTTTTTGCTGCTTGGAGCGCGGCCGGAGAGGGATGCGAGGGCCTTTCTGTATCAGGAACAGCCTGTGGAGGATGCAGGAGAAGATGACTAGGTGGTGTCCGCTGTTTTCTCGAGAATGCCGGCTCAGTCCGGGAATTAAGAGACCCGGCTCCTGCTCCAGGGCCAGCTAGGCCTCGGCGCTGTTCTGGTCTGCTGTGTCCCAGGGCGAGGGGCTTTTATTTGTATTGCCTTCTTAAGAGACAGGTGGTTGCCCCGTTCCTTTCTTTTTCTGGCTTGATTTTCTCGGACTGTAGCTCTTTCTGTCTGCTCTTCGGACTCCAGGATTTTTTCTCTTCCTAATCTAACTGGCCTCTGCCTTCCTCTGCTTCACTCTGGTGAAGGCATCTTTGTCCTCTTCGGGAAGAGCTGAAACACAGGTGCTTTGCAGCTGTGCACTTAGAAGAAGAGTGTATTGGATCCATTTTACCAGGTTCCCGAGTTGGTTGGTGATGGTGAACAGCAGGGCATGTTTCCCCTCAGGGAGCTGGAGATTTACAACATCGCACGCTTGTCTAGGAAGGCGTTAGTTACTGTATTTATTTCCTAGACAAATCTGTGATGTTCCCGTGGGAGACTCTGTGGTACCGTCTTACGGAGGTGGTCATTGACCCCCTCGTGATAGTTCGTTAGGAATTAGGATTAGGTGCGGAGGCTATTTTATCGCATAGTGCCTGTTCATGTTCCGAGGACACATCCTTAATGCCTGTTGGTTAGGACTGTCGTGGCATGCTACTGGAAGCATTTCCCGTTGCGCGAGTATTTCGAAAACAGTTGGGTCGGGTAGTGACTCATCTAACACCAAGGACTATTTACTTTTCGCAGATAGCTTTCTCTGTTCCTTGAGTTTCACTCATTTTCTTTATGGTGCCCTCTCCATCCCATTTTGAATTATTTGACAGCGTTTGTGCTTTAGTGTATGGACCACTAGCCAGAATAACACAGTACTGTTACTGTGAAGGGTGACCTTGGGAAATTGAGCAAGCATGAATTCTCCGTCCTTCATTTTCTTTATCCCCAGAATGGATGTGGTGCCAGTCATTATTTCTTGTATTGGAGTTGCTAAGATTACATGAAATAATAAAAGCTTTATAAAAAAAATTACATACTGAGTATTTTAAATGATGGGTTGGTCATCGTTTTCAGATTTTCACGGTCTTTGGTTGTCTTGTCAGTTTTGTCTTCAGGGTGGATGCTGATCTTCTGCTTGGCTCATTACATATTTTAAGGTTATCTTGTTTGAGTTTTTTATCTAGGACTTTCCAAGAAGGGATCCTTTCTGTTTGAACTACACTTCACTCTTTCAGGTGTGGATTGATTTTGATAGAACCCTTGAGATGAAGCAGAGTTGTAAAATATAAGACTTTTCCCACCCTTTCCTTCCAGCCATTGCCTTTCATAATCTGACTTATTAGTCTTTTATTTCTTAACTCTACTTCGTCACCTCATTTATTCTCACTCATTGCAGATTTATACCCATTCTCATCACTCCATTTAAATTATTTTTCCATGCCCAAAGCTGCCCTTCTCCCAAATAATTCTATGATGACCAGCAAAAGCCACTTATTCTTACCCCAGCAAGTTCAGATCTAGTTTAACGGCATCATCATTCACCTGGTTGCATGTGAAACAAACTTGGAGACGTCCATTTCTATAACAACATCTAAGCAATAACCAAGTCCTACCAGTTCTACCTTAAAGAGGTTTCTTAAATTTGCTGCATCCTCTTCATTCTCAGTGCTTAGTTCATTCAGGCATTTAGTCTTGAGCTCTTGGCTGATTTTTCTGCTTGTCTACAGTCTCTTTGCCCACTGTCCCCTCTACACAACCACTGGAGTTATTTCTAATGCACAAGTCTGATTGTTTCTTGCTTTAAAAAACAAACAAAAAATCTTAATTTTGTTATTGTCCCCATTGAAATAATACTCAAGGCTGGTTAACATGGCATAAAAAGCCATGTTGTCTTTCTGGCTTTATCTTATGCTTCCCTACTTCCCAGTCTTGTTTCTTTGGGACAGGGGAATAGCAAAGAACACACACACACACACACACACACACATATTTATGAAAGAGTGTGTATATGTGTGTATGTGTCTCTCTGTATTTATTTATTCCTCACCCCCCACCCCAAAGGTTCAGCTAAGACCTGTCTAATTTAGAAACCTAGGGCAGTGAATGTTAACCAAGACTCGTAAGACTCACATGTGGTACTTTTAAAAAATATAGGTGCTGGGCCACAACCCAACTCTGTTGAATTAGAACCTCTTGGTGTTGAGATCTGGGACGTAGAGTAACTTTTCTACTAAGTCTACTTTGCTTGCTTTGAACTTTGAATGTAGGAAGTGATGGGGGAAGGAAGTTAATCTCTGTCATATGGAGAAGCAGTGTAAGATAACAGTTAAGAGCTTGGACTCTGGAGCCAAACAAGTTTCAAAAACTAACTTCACACTTGCTAGTGACTTCAGTCAAATTATTTAACCTCTCTATGCTTCAGTTTCCTTATCTGTAATATGGGGATGATAATAGTACCTACTTTATGGGATTTTTAAGGTTAATAAGTAAATGTATTAGAACAAAGCCTGGCACGTAGTAGATACTGTGTAGGTGTTATTCATCATCTTAATTTCCCTGCAAGTCATTGGTTGGGTATGGCAGAATTTTAAAGGTTTAGAATATGGTTTTTGGTATGGGTGTGAACTTCATTTTTGAAATTACTTCAGTTCTAACTCTCAGTGTTATTTTAGGATTTGAAAAATACCTTGTTTCAGAAGTCACATAGTTTTGATGAATGAAAAATCATCACAGTACGGCAGTGGTTAAGGAGATGGAGTCTGATTGCTTGGGTTCAGAATCTAGCTCCACTGCTTTATAGCTGTGTTACTTTGGTCACATTTCTTAACTTTCTGTGCACCAGTTTTCTTATTTGTAAAATGGGGGCTAATAATTATTTTCCATCATGGAGTTGTAGAGGGGATTAAATGAGTTAATATTTGCAAAGCATTTAGAATAGTACCTGGCATCAGGTAAGTGCTTAAATTTTAGCTGCTATTATTACTATTATTAAGGAAGACCTTTCAGACAGTCTTAAAGTTGTAAGGTTATTATTGATTTGGAAATAGTTGAATGTTTATTTTTGCTGCCACTTTCTACAGAGAGATTAAGGCCGCTCACAAATATTAAAGCAATATAGTTATGTAAAATAAATTAGAGGGAAAAAACACAAAAGGAAAGTGAATAAGGGTAAGAAAGGTAAATGGAACTGGAAGTACGATTATTAAATAAACTGTATGCTTTAGTGGACTGCAGTTTTGCCAAAGAGGGGAACCTGATCAATAATAAGAATTACAGGATCTACAATAAAATAAAACCAGGAGCAAAACCCCAAAAAACTAGTTTCTGAAGATTAGATCCGAGGATAAAATCTTCTGTAGATTCTTAATACTATGTACTATAATGAATTTGGTTATATAGCATATTGTATCCTATGGTAAAAAAACCCCACATCCCTATAATGCCCATTAGTATGCTGATGGTTTTATACCAATGGCTAGCTAAGTAGTTCAGTAAATACAAGGTACCGATTTGATGTATTTAGGTCTCTGATGATTTGACTGAATTCAGGGGTAGGTTGTTGTCAACATGAGTGGATGGATTCAGTGTTTCATATATGTATATTTTTATTAGCTGAGCCTGTGAAAGTGGGTTTGAGTTTGATTATAAACCCTGATTAGTTCTTGGAGTTCAGCTATTCTTTGTTGCTATGTATATATAGAACCATATGTTTTAACAGTCAGCCAAATAGGGGGGAAAGATTGACATTCTGTTGTGAATATTTTTTTTTTCCTGGCTGTGATCTTTATTTCCCGTAGTTTTATTGAGAAATAATTGATGTACATCACTGTATAAGCTTAACACGTACAGCCTATTGGTTTGATTTATATATATTGTGAAATGATTATCACAGTAGGTTCAGCTAACGCTCATCTTCTCATATAGATCCTCCTGTGAATTTTTAAGGGAGAAATAGGGACACTGCCTGCAAAGGCTATCCTGCTTTAGGATAATTAATGGAATGAGTTGAATTAATGGAATGAGTTGACTTATTGCAGAGAAGGCGGGAGAAAAGAGATAGTCTGAAATAGGTTTTGGCCTTATACCCAGTGCCTCTGATGGTTGCAGTTTACTTTTATTCATTTATTCAACAAATATTTATTAAGCATCTGCTTTCTTCCAGGCACTGTTTTAGGCACTGGGGTTACATCAGATAGCCCCTTACCTTGGAGATTACAGACTTCAGTTCTTCAGAAGGAAAACATTCACTAAAAACCACTCCCTTGTTTAAATAAGAAAGTAAATACGAGTTTTAGGTCCTTGAAGTGGTGCTAATTTTAGTGAATGTTTGTTTTCTTGAGACTTGTAGACTGATCCTCATGAGGGCAGGGCCTGAAATGTTTTACCTGTGTCTGGCAGACATTCTGGCATATAGTAGGTATTCAGTGAAGAGAAAAGAGCAAGAAAGTAGAAAAAAATGAAGGGGGACTAGAGGAAGAGAGGTGTGTTCACTAATAGCACTCTTGGAGTTAAAAAGTCCTGTTTTAGTATATTTGCATTTCACTCTAGGTCTGTGTTTTTACTGTGACTGTGTTAGAATTTGGTTCTATTGAAAATAACTTGAAACAATTGGGAAATCACCTGTTATTTTTTCTTTGAGATTTTTTAATGGCATTTTTAGTAAGAATTTATTTTGTAGCTTAAATTTGGTCCCTTCCAGTTCCTTTTAGATATGCTTGTAGTCCTGTGAAACCCCTTGCTTAAGAAAGATTAATATTCTTAGTATCTAGCAGATTTTCCTGGAGTATTTTCTTAGACTAGATCTTGTAACATGGTAGTAACCTTCCTCGTGTAGGATACAATATGAGTATGTCTTCTTTATTTTTCTAGCATTCTATAACAAACATTTCAGTACCTTCTGTGTGCTGAGTTCTTTATTCTCGACACAGCACAGTAGTCTGCAACAAGTCATTTCAATTTGTGATTTAATAAAAACATGACTTTTTGGGGAAGAATTCAAATATTGTTTGCTTTGATGGGACATAATGAAAAATGCTGCTGAGACTAAATGAAAAATTGTAACCCAGCCTTTTAATTTTCACTTTTTGGTGGAAGGAAATCCTTGTGAAATCTATTTACTGTTTCTTGTGCAATCTATGGTGTGTCTGTAGTCGTTGGTATAAGAGAAGTCATTCATTTAATCCTTGTTATACCTTCCATACTGCCCTCCTGTCTGACATTGTTTGGCACACTGATGCCCATAAGATGCAGTAACAGTTCTGCTGCCTGCCCTTTATTGAGAATTGTACCATCCTCAGTATCTCAATATTTCTCTGTCTTCAGTCTCAAAATTTGTGTGGTTTGTTACCCTTAAAACCACCTGTGTTCTGCATTTCTTTGAGTTACACAGTCATTACTGATTAACGCACCCCAAATAAAACTCATTGTTTACTTTCTTCCTTCTGTATTCTGTCTCTCAGTGAATAACCGCATACAGTTTTGTCCTTGACTCCTTTCCCTTCATCTCCCACATCTAATCAGTCACAAAGTCCTATCATTTTGACCTTCTAAATATTATAAGCCATCTCCCTTTCTTCATCCCTCTGCCACTGCCTTGGTTCAAGCAACCATGGATCGCTTCCTCCCTGGATTACTGCAGCTGTTCATTCTTGGCTCTGCAGCCGGTGTGTTGGCTTAGAAAAGGCAGGTCTGACATACCATTCCCGTGCTAGAACTTTCTAATGACTTTCTAGTGACAAATAATTGTCTTCAGAGTAAATTCCAAACTCCCGAATTCCTGAGCATGCTTAAAAACCCGGTGTGATCTGATCTGGTCTCTACTCTTGTCTCTAAACTCTTAGTGCTGTCTGATCTGGGTTGCAGCCATGCACTGAACTACTGCTCTCTGTATAGAACATACAGCTTCTTCCAAGAACATATGCCCTCTTCTAGTTAAAATTGCCATTCTTCAGGTCTCAGGCTGTGTGTCACTCTAGTTAAAGCCTTCCTGATTTCTCATCCTGCCTGAGCCCCTTACATCTAGGTTAGCTATAATTTATTAGGGTCTACTGTGGCAGCCTGTTCAACCTCCGTCATATGTTGTAATTGTCTGTTTTCTTGTCCTAATCCCCAATTAGATTGCTTTGAAGGCAGTGACTGAGTCTTATTTATTTATACCTAGAAGCTTACTCTGTGCCTGGCACAT
This sequence comes from Balaenoptera musculus, assembly GCF_009873245.2. Taxonomy (NCBI): domain Eukaryota; kingdom Metazoa; phylum Chordata; class Mammalia; order Artiodactyla; family Balaenopteridae; genus Balaenoptera; species Balaenoptera musculus. The sequence continues at coordinate 58,353,278 of NC_045794.1, forward strand.
TGTAGGCATTCACTGTACATCTATTGAAGAAATAACTGAAATTGACATCTCATACAGGATCCTGTGCATACTTCTATCACACTCTTCTGTGACCATTGATTTACATGATGTTACTAGTTTAGTTAGACACTTTTTACGATGTGTGTTTTTCCACCAGCACCTTTTACTCCCCACATCTAGTTGGTGCTTAATAAATGTGTATGAGTAAAGAAACTTCTAAATCAGATTAGGTGGAATGGGGGTGATTGGAAGTGTTTGGACGAGCTATTACTTGTGTTCTTTTGAAGGACTTCATAGAAGTTGTTTGCAGAGAGAAGGTATAAAAGCGTGTTCTAGTAGAAGGAACAGAATGCACACACACAAAAAGGCACAAGGTTTTGAGGGAACAGGTGAGTTCAGAGGAGCCCAAGACAGGAAGTATTGGGGAGTGTCAGATGTTGCATAGCTGTAGATGTAAAGTGTGGTGTCAGAAGGATTTTAAGCTCAGGTGTGGTATGGTCAGATGTACATTTTATTAAGATCATTTTTGGCAGTGGTTATACATTTTACAGTTTACACAGATTATTGGAAGGTGATTAGATTGGGGAAGAGAGACCAGAATGTTATTTTAGTAACCCAGGCTAGACATGATGAGGGGTCAGTGTCAGAGAAGATTTGAGGGATTTAGGAGGTAGGATGGGTATGGTGAAAGAGGCATTTAGGATACTGCTTGGATGGAATGTTTTAGACAGAGTTGGGAATATCAGAAGAGCAGATTTAGGATAAAACATACTGAGTATAAGATGCCTGTGGATTATTCAAGTGGACATATCAAGTGGCTGCTTAGATGTTTGGGTGTAGAACTCATTAGAGTTTCAGGGCTTACACTGGCGTTTCCTGGTGATACTGTCTCTAACCCAAAGTTTAAATTATTTATATGCTGAATGATTTCAAAGAAACTGAATTTTTGTAACTTTCTTGTTGTTAAATTTAGCTTATAAAATTCACAGTTCCTAAAGTTCAAGACTGTATGTTGTGTATGGTAGGTGTTGGGTTTCCAGGTTTGGACAGAGATTTAGGGCAAGAATTTTATCCCTAAGCCTAAGAGTAAATTTCAAATATTTGGGTTGAATGTTTTCATTTATCTTTAGTTTTTGAAAATATTATAATAATTATAACACAAATAAAAATCCAATCCCACTTAAGTGTAGTAGCAATATAAAAAATTATCTGCTACTATATTGTGCAACTTCATTCTAACTTTTGCTAAATTAGAGGTCAGTAAGTTTATTCTAAAACATTTGCTGTGGTCCCCAGAGCACCTTTAATGAGTTATGTCGGACATGGTTCCTTTGGGAAAAAAAAATCTGCATTTTCTATTGCCATCAGCAGGCTGTCATTGGAAGTTTTATAAATATAATTACCAGCTTATGCATCTTAGCAAATATTTAAGAATAAAGGAGAACTTGAAGGGCCTGAGACAATTTTATTCCAAATGGAGAACTTTTTTCCTTTCTTTAGTACCTTTACACATTGTTCTTTTTTTTCCTCCCAAGAGGGTGGGGAGCAGTTTAGAATATTCTAGCTTGTGTAAAGATTTTATCCTTTTTATAACATTGCCAGATACATACACGCAAGGAACTTTATCTTGTTTATTTTTCTGTTCTCCATGGTGTCTGTCACATAATAAGTGCCTAATAAAAGTTTGTCAACTCAAGTTTAGATAATTAGTTTAGCACCACCAAGTGGCAAGTGTTTGAATGTCCTTGATAGTTTTTGCTCCCTATGGACACTTAATCCACAATGAAAAACAGATAGGGTGTGATTTTTAAATTTTTTTGAGGCAGGATCAACTTCTTTTTCTTTTTTCTTTCTTTTATGCTTTTTTTTAAAGTAAAATATCTTTACTTAACGTATTTACTTTTATACAGGGTTTTGCAGTTTAAAAAAATAGACTTTTCCTGTAAGTTATTTTTTATACAGCTTTATTGAGGTGCCACTTGACAAACAGTAAGTTGCACATAGCATGTATAATGTGCTAACTTTTGATGTATGTATACACTATGGACCCATCAACAGAATCAAGATAATGACATGTCTACCACTCAGAGTTTCCTCCTGACTTGTTGTAATCTATCACTACCTTCATCCTGTCCACAGACAAACACTGAGCTGCTTTTTGTCACTATAGATTAGTTTGCATTTTCTACAACTTTATATAAATGAAATTATATGGTATGTACTCTGTTTTTGGTCTGACTTTCTTCATTCAGCATAATTATTTTGAGGTTCATTCATGTTGCTGCATGTAACATTAGTTAATTCCTTTTTATTGACACGTAGTATCCTGTTGTATGGGTATACCACGATTTGCTTATCTATTCACCCATTGATAGACATTTGGGTTTTTTCCACTTTTGGCTGTTACAGATACAGGTGTTGTGAACATTGATGTATAAGTCTTTGTATGAGTATGTGCTTTCTCTTTTCTTGGGCAAATATCTAGGAGTAGAATAGCTGGATTGTAATGTTAGTTTCATGTTTAGCATTTTAAGAAACTGCCAAACTATTTTCCAAAGTAGATGTACCATTTTACATTCCCACTGGTGGTGTATGAAAGTTCCAGTTGCTCCACATCTTTGTCAGCATTTGGCATGTTGAGGACTTCCCTGGTGGTCCAGTGGTTAAGACTCAGTGCTTCCACTGCAGGGGGTGTGGGTTCGATCCCTGGTTGGGGAACTAAGATACTGTATGCCACATGGTGCCCCCCCCCAAAAAAAAAACATTTGGCACGTTGGTTTTTAAAATTGGCTTCAATTTGCAGTTCCCTAATGACTTATGATGTTGAGCATCTTTTCATGTGATTTTATGTCATCCCTATACTTTCTTTGGTGAAGTGTCTGTTCATACCTTTTGCCCACTTTATTTTATTGAATAAATTGTTTTCTTCATTTTCTTGTCACTGAGTTTTGAGAGTTCTTTTTATCTTCTGGATACAAGTCCTTTATTACATATACAGTATGATTTGCAAATGTATTTTCTCTGCCTGAGCCTTGCCTGAGCCTAAATTCACTTAGTTTTAGTAGTTTTTTTGTAGATTGCAATGGCTTTTCTACATAGACAGTGATGTCATTTGTAAGTAAGTTGTTTTACTTGTTCTTTTCTAATCTAGATGCCATTTATTTCTTCTTTTTTGTAGTGTCTGAAACCTCAGGTGAAGTGTTGAATAAGAGTGGTAAGGGTGGACATACTTTGTTCCTGATCTTAGGAGAAAGCATTCAGTCTTTTAAGTATATGATGTCAGCTGTACTCAGTGTTTCATAGTTGTTGTTTATTAAGCTGAAGAAGTTTCCCTTCTATGCCTGATTTGCTGAGAGTGTTTGTCTGAGATAGATGTTGGATTTTGTTGGATGCCTTTTCTGCATCTTTTGAGATGATTTATATGGTTTTTCTTTTTAAAATTTTTTATTGTGGTGAATTATAGTGATTGATTTTTTAATATTAAACCAACCCTAAGAGTAAACCCCACTTGGTCATGAAGTATTTTCCTTTTTACATATCGTTGGATTCAATTTTTATTTAAAATTTTTGTATCTAAGTTCATGTGAGATATTGGTCTATAGTTTTATTTTCTTGTTTTTGTCTGATTTTAGTGTCAGGGTAGTGCTGGGCTCCTAGAATGAGTTGGGAAGTATTCCTCCTCTTCATTTTCCTGAGTTTGTATAGGATTGTATTACTTCTTTCTTAAATATTTGGCAGAGCTTACTAGTAAAACCATTTGGGCCTGGAATTTTCTCTGTGGGAAGGTTTTTAACTAAAAATTCAGGGAATTCCCTGGCGGTCCAGTGGTTAGGACTCCGTGCTCTCACAGCCAAGGGCCCAGGTTTGGTCCCTGGTCGTGGAACTAAAATCCCACAAAACCTCGCGGTGCGGCCAAAAAAAAAAGTACAGCAGAAACTAACACAACATTGTAAATCAACTGTACTCCAATAAAAATTAATTAAAAAAATTGAATTTCCTTAATTTATACTGGGCTACTCAGGTTATCTTTTTCATCTGTGAGTGTTGGTAGCTGTGTCTCTTAAGGAATTTATTTGTTTTGTCTAAGTTGTCAATTTTTAAAAATAAACTTATGTATGTATGTATGTATGTATGTATGGCTGCGTTGGGTCTTTGTTGCTGAGTGTGGGCTTTCTCTAGTTGCAGCGAGCAGTGGTTACTCTTTTGTTGCAGTGTGTGGGCTCCTCATTGCAGTGGCTTCTCTTGTTGTGGAGTATGGGCTCTAGGCGTGCCGGCTTCAGTAGTTGTGGCTTGTGGGCTCAGTAGTTGTGGCTCGCGGGCTCTAGAGCACGGGCTCAGTAGTTGTGGCTCGCGGGCTCTAGAGCACAGGCTCAGTAGTTGTGGCACACAGGCTTAGTTGCTCCGTGGCATGTGGGATCCTCCCGGACCAGGGCTCAAACCTGTGTCCCCTGCATTGACAGGCGGATTCTTAACCACTGCGCCACCAAGGAAGTCCGAAGTTGTCAGTTTTATTAGTCTAAATTGTTCATAAATTTCTTAGTATCTTTTTTGTGTACATTTGTAGTGATGTTAAAGTTCTAATTCCTAATATTGGTAATTTGTGTCTCTTGTTTTTTCCTCATCTGTCTGGCTAGAGTTTTACCAGTTTTATTCTCAAAGAACTAACTTTCAGTTTCATTAATCTCTTCCCACCCCCCACCCCCCATTTTTCTTTTTTCTATTTTATTGATTTCTACTCTTTTTCTTTCTGCTTACTTTGGGTTTAACTTGCATTTCTTTTTCTAGTTTCTTAAGGTAGATGCTCAGGTCATTAATTTGAGGCCTTTTTTCTTTTCTAATAAAGGCATGTAATACCATGTTTCCCAGTAAGCACTGTTTCAGTGGCCCTACGCAGATTTTAATACGATGTGTTTGCATTTTCATTGAGTTCAAATGCTTTCTAATTTCCCTTTGATTTCTTCTTGACCCTTGGGTTATTTATAAGTATGTTATTAATTTCCAGATATGTGAGAATGTTCCGAAGATATTTCTATTACTGATTTATAACTTACTTTCGTTGTGGTCACAGAATATACTTGAATTCTTTTAAGTTTATTGAGATTTGTTTTATGGCCCAAGTTTTGATCTGTCTTGGCAAATGTTTTGTGTACATTTGAAAGAATGTGTATTCTGCTGTTGTTGGGTGGAATGTTTTGAGTGTAAATTAGGTCCAGTTGGTTGATGGTGTTATCACGTCTTCTGTGTTATTACTGATTTTCTGTATTGTTGAATCAGTTATTGAGAGAGGGGTTTGAAATCTCTGACTGTAATTGTGGACTTGTTTATTTTTTCTTGCAATTCTATCACTTTATGCTTCATGTTTTTTGAAGGTCTGGTATTAGGTGCATAAACATGTAGGATTGTTAGGTCATCTTGAGGCACTGACCATTTTATCACTATGAAAATATTTTTCTACCTGGTAACATTTCTTTTGCTCTGAAATTTATTTTTGTCTGATATTAATATAGCCATTCTAGCTTCTGATTAGTGTTGGCATATCTTTTCATCTTTTAATTTTTAACCTATTTGTGTCTTTTATATTTAAAATACTTTTCTTGTAGGTAGCATAGATTTTGGGCTTTTCTATTCAGTCTGATAATCTCTTTTTAGTTGGAGTCTTTAGGTGATTTATATTTAATGTGATTACTGATATGGTTAAGTTTAAGTCTGTCATCTTGCTATTTGTTTTTTATTTGTCCCATCTCTCTTTTGTTCCATTTTCTTTTTTTGTCTTCTTTGTGATTAGTCCAGTAGTTTTCATTATTCTGTGTTTATTTTTTATTTCCTTTGTTGACTAATTCACTATAACTCTGCTATTTCAGTGATTGCTTTAGGGCTTACAGAGTACATCTTTAGCTTATGATATTTACATTCAAAAGTTGTTATACTACTTTACATAAGGTATAAGAACCTAGAACAGTATACTGTCACTTCTGTTCTCCTGGCTTTTGTGCTATTTTTGTTATTTTACTTTTGCATATATTACAAACCCCACAAAAACATGTAATCATTTATCTGCTTGTTTATGCTTTAATGAAGGCGATTTGATTAACAAGAAAAATATATTTATCCACATAGTTACGCTTTTCGGTGGCATTCATTTCTGTATGTAGATCCAGATTTCCTTCTAGTGTAATTTATTCTGCCTGAAAGACTTACTTTAACATTTTTTGTAGTGTAGGTCTGATAGTGATGAATTTTTTTAGCTTTTATATGTCTAAAAAAGTCTTTATTTTACCTTCTTTTTTGAATATATTTTCTTTGGGTATAGAATTGTAGGTGAACAGTATTTTTGTTTTGTTTTGTTTTCATTACTTTAAAGATGTTGCTCCAAAGAGGAAGGAGGAAACTTTGGGAGGTGATGGATATGTTTGTGGCTTGATGGTGATAGTTTCATAAGTGTATACTTATTGTCAACTTATCAAGTTATATATATTAAATATGTGTAGCTTCTTATATGTCAATCATACCTCAATAAAGTGGAAAAAAAAAGTATTGCTCCAATGTTTTCAGTCTCCATTGTTTCTAAAAAGGAATCTGCTGTAATCATTATATTTAATGTTTATTCCTCTGGCTGATTTTCAGATTTTCTGTGTATTACTGATTTTGCATAATTTGATTACAGTGTGCCTGTATCTAGTTTTCTTTGTGATTCTTGCTTTCATTTTGGAGTTCATTGGTTCGTTGGTATTTATATCTATGGGTTTATAGTATTAATCAAATTTGGAAAAACTTCTGCAATTATTTTTTCAAAAAAGATTTTTTTTTTCTGTTTCTTTTTTCCATCAACTCTTTCAGGTACTTCAGTTATACATATACTAGACCACTTGAAATTTCCTTGCAGCTCATTGATGCTTTGTTAAATTTTTTCTCAGTCCCTTTCCCCCCTTTTTGTATTTTGTTTTATATAGTTTTTATTGCTGTAATTTCAAGTTCACTATTCCTCTGCAATGTCTAATCTGTCATCCAATTCAGTGTATATTTCATCTCAGACATTGTAGTTTTCATCTCTAGAAGTTCAGTTTGGATTTTTTTAATGTTTTTGATGTCTTCTCTTAGCAAGTTCTAACTTTAGTGTCCTGAACATATGGAATTCAGTTATAGTAATGTTTTAATGTCTTTCTCTATTAATTTTATTATTTATGTCACTTTGGGTCATATTTAATTGGGTGATTTTCCTCGTCATATGAGTCATATTTTTCTGATTGTTAGCATGTCTGTTAGGTTTGTTTTTGTTTTTGTTTTTAAGCCAGATGTCAGATATTGTGAATTTTATCTTTTCAGGTGCTAGATATTTCTGTATTCCTATAAAATGTTCTTGAGTTTTATCCTATAAGGCACTTATGTGGAAACAATTTGATACTTTTGGGTCTTGCTTTTAAACTTTGTTAGATGGGATCAACACAGCATTTATTTATTTATGTGTCTATGTTTTGATTGGCATATAGTTGATTTACAAAGTTGTATTAGTTTATGGTGTACAGCAAAGTGATTCAGTTAATGTGTATGTGTGTGTGTGTGTGTATATATATGTATGTATATATATATATATATATATGTATGTATGTATGTATGTATGTATTTTTTCTTTCTCACATTCTTTTCCATTATGGTTTATTACAAGATATTGAATATAGTTCCCTGTGCTCTGCAGTAGGATCTTGTTTATCAGCACAGCATTTGATGTGAAACTAATTTTGCCCCGCTGCTGAGGTAAGACAATTCTGAGTACTCTACCTAGTGCTCTGTGAATTATGAGGTTTCCCACACCGATGGGAACAGCTCTGTGTAAGCTGCAGATTGTTTCTTCTAATAATTTCAGGTGGTTTTCCTCTGGCCTTAAGTAGTTTACTGACGCGCGTGCATTGATCAGTACTCTGCTGAATACTCGGGGATGTCTGCAGATCTCTTGAGTTCTATCTGTGTACTTTTCTCTTTCTGGTATTCTGTCTTGGCCTTGCCCAGTTCCCAGCTCTGTGTCCTCAACTCAGGGAGACCACTGGGCATCTTCTGGGTTTTCTCTCCTTTGTCACAGCTGGGAACTCTCTCAAGACAATAAGCTAGGGCAATAGTATGACTTAGCTCATTTGTTTCCTTTCACTCAGCAGTCACTGTCCTTCATTACCTGATGAAAACCATTGTTTCATAGATTTGGCCTTTTTATTTTCCTTGAGGGAGGGTAAATCCAGTCTCTTGTTACTCCATCTTGGCTGGAAGCGTTAGCTGTTACAGGGTTTTTTTCCGCTCTTTTTTTTTTTTTTCTTTTCCCTTGGCCGCACTGCACTGTGCTGGATCTTAGTTCCCTGACTAGGGATCGAACCAGTGTCCCCTGCAGTGGAAGCACAGAGTCTTAACCACTGGACCGCCAGGGAAGTCCCTTTTCCTCTGTTTTTGGTGGGATTCTTGGCTGGAAGTGTAAGCTGTTACAGGGTTTTTTTCCTCTCCAGTTTTGGCGGGATTCATACCTATCTCTTCTATATGCATCTTCCACCCCCCCGCCTTCAAGATCAGGCTGACTGTTTTACTTTGTTCCAAATTTGTTTCCTTAGTTGTTACAAACTTTGAGATGGTCTTTTTTCCTCCAGAGTTTTTGTTAATAAATATTTCTTTCTCGTTGGTCTGTATTCTCTTCTGTACCTTCTGAGAGGTGATATAGTTAGCAAGACATTCAAGAATTTTATCAAATGCTAAGTATTTAGAGAATTCCAATAGATATTTGGGTAGCTGAAGGTAATCATCACATTTATAGAATAGGTTATACCAGTTTGTAATTTATATTAAAGTTTCTTTTTTCCCTGTTCCATTGGTAGTCTCTACAACAATAGCATTCCTTCCCCTGTCCCTGCCACCACCCCCCCACCACCAATTTTTTTTTTGGGGGGGGGCGGCAGAGACACTTAATAATAGGTTGTGCTTTTCCCTCAAATCTTCTACTTGATCTATTCTTCTTCTCTTTCTTCTCCTTAAGACCTGTCCTTCCATTGTTGAATTCATGTCATGATTTCCATCTGACAGTATCCCTCTATTATTCTTGAGATATGGTTTAAATTCTGTTTAAGACTTCACATTTTGTGTTTATCACCAGTAACTTTTAGCATTTTGGTTGTGAAACAAAACTTACATACAGAAAATCACACTTACATAACTTAATGACTCATAAGGCAAACGTCCTTGTAACCACCACGGTGGTCAAGAAATAGACCTTTGCAGGTACCCCTGTTCCCCTAAGTAACTACTATCCTAACTTTTATAGTACTTACTTTCTTGCATTTCTTTATTACTATTAGCATTTTTTTAAACACTGCTCTCCTGGGTTTTTTTTGTCCTCCTTCTCTGTCCTCCACTTAGTATTACTAGGTACTTCTTCCAGTTTTGTTTTTCTCAGTCAGTTGCACCTTTGTCTTTCATAGTATTTGATATCTTATTTTTCCTTGAATCACGTTTGAATTTAAATTCCTTGTATCAAACATAGTACTTCTTTATTTCAAAAGATTGGACATACAGGAATCATCAAAAACAAAACAAAACAAAAAACACACCAAACCACCCAAATCCTGATTTTTGACAACAACTATATGTCCTGTTGTGTACAGTTTTCATACTCAGCTTTCTCTGCCATATGAACGGGAAGATAAAATGAAAACACCATTTTTGTTTCCATTAGAGATATACTCCAGATATGTTTTTGCCATGTAATTTGTTCCCTTATAAAGTATCACAAATTAATAAGTTGTTAGGGTTGGAGAATTTGACATAGACTTTTAGTAATATCTCGGGTATATATGCTAGAGAATTGATTAGACTGTTTTATTTTTACATTTAGTGCCTTTGTATCCCTAAGGTAACAATCATGGGAAGTCTTCACTGCCTATACATTGTCTTGCTATTCAGGATGTTTGGTGCTGATAACTCACAGAGTCTGGATTGTTTGCAAAAGGAGTCTCAAACAAGTTGTACATCTCTAGTGGTGCAGACTTTCATTTCAGTCTTTTTCTTCTCATAGCTTTCCATTTGCCAGCTTCCTGACATTAGTTTTCATTACCCTTGACCTCCTTGGAATATAATTTTCTTCTTCTCTGTCTTTCTGACTTACATATTATTTTCCTGTTATGCCTATGAACTCTTCGTCTCCCCTCAAATCTTAGGTAGTGGAAAGAAAGAGGCATTACTGATGCCCTTTCTTTGCTTCCTGTAGCACAGAGGACCTACTCATGTGGCTAATTGGTGACTGCTTTAGATTGGAATATGAGCACATAGGATACTGGAACAATGTTGTCAGTTCCACATATGCTAAGCCTTAACTTGATGGCCTTTTACATTATGTACTGTTTGGACAAATAAAACTTATCAGAGCAGACTTGAGTCTGAACCCCAAAGTAATGGGAGAACCTTGATCAAATCACTTAACTTCCTTGCATTTTTTCCCTCAATTACAAAGTGGGAATGATATCACATATCTAATTGAGTTGTGAGGATCAAATGTGATACTGTAGAAATGCTTTGTAGAGTAATGCATTATAGAAATATTACACAGCCAGTAATAACATTTGAACCTTTCTTTTTATTTTGCATTAGAGATTATGAACAAAACCAGAGTAAGGAAATTGGAAGCCTGTTTTACTGAAAGTATTATCTTAGATGAAATTCCTGATATCATAACTGTTCTCTGTAGCAAAATAATTTTTCATTTCAGACAAGCTTGGAGATAGCTTTTCAAGTATTAATCGTTACCATTGATAAATGTGAGAAGCAGAATGTCCTGTGGAAGAATGGTACTGCTTAGGAATCAATTCACTGTAGAGTTTAATGAAGAAATATTATCTTCATGCTATTGTTATAAGATCAAATTCTTTTTTTTTTTTTTTTTTTTTGGCCTGTGGGAATAGGGATCAAACCCGGGCTCTGGCGGTGAAAGTGTGGAGTCCTAACCACTGGACTGCCAAGGAATTCCCTGAGATCAAATTTTTAGTTGGACTTCTGTTTCTATATTTTGAGCTGTTTCAAGTAGTTGATACAATTGTATTTTATTATATACATGTATCCACAGACTGTGGTGATGAACATATATATGCTATGAATAAAAAAATAAGTAAAATCATTCCTTATAATATTAAAATGAATTATTCAAACCAAGGTGCTATAAAAGGGACTAAGCTTTTTCTGTGGAATGTTTAGGAGTTCAGATGGGGGAGAAATTAAGGATTTTTGTTGAAAGGCCAAATTGTTAAATAGTTAGCTGCTGTATTGATTTATAAATTAAAGGCATTTAAAAATTGTTTTTAGGGAATTCCCTGGTGGTCCAGCGGTTAGGACACCTCGCTTTCACTGCCAAAGGCCCGGGTTCAGTCCCCGGTTGGGGAACTGAGATCCTGCAAGCTGCGTGGTGCAGCCTAAAAAAAAAAAATTGTTTTTAGTCCTTGAAGCAGCATTATTTTGTACGTCTAAGCAATTTCAGAAACCACTTTCCTCTAGGGAAGACATGTAGAATTTTTCTGGTAGTTTCTTGAGACAGTTGAGATTTAAGGGTGAAGATGCCAGGAAATATGAAATCCACTCCTTCCTTTGATGTAAAGTCACTGAACAAGTCTGTGTCTCAGTTTATTTTTCTGTAAAATGGAGATAGAGGTAATAAGATCTATTCTGACTCATTCAGTTTGGCTGTGAGGATTTAATGAGATCAGAGTGCTTTGAAAACAAAGTGCTATTCAGTTAAAATTTATTATTAAGTTATCTTATATTTGAAATAGATTATGTACTAATGCAGCTAGTGTGTGTGTGTGTGTGTGTGTGTGTGTGTGTACCTGTGTGCCTTTAAGTCTTATAAGACTTCATAAGGTTTAGTAGCACATGAAGATAAATTTACAGATTTTATTTCTTCTGCAGAATTAATTTGTATTGAGCGTGTAATATCTCAAGTGTGTAATATTGTAAGAGCGTGTAATATCACGCTCTTCAAATCAAAAAGCTGAACATGACTGCTTTCTAAAGACAGTACAAGTGTGGGTTTGGGATTGTGAAGTTTTGGGCATGTAATTTTTCCCTCAAAAAGTGCTAAAAAGTTAAGAACACAGAACGTGAGATGAGAGCAGTTTTGACTTTTCCTGAGGTACCTGGTACTTTAATACTTTTTAAGATATTTTCCCACCTAAATTACTTTGGAAACTCAACTTTTTCTTAAATGAAAAAGAGAATAAGGCAACACTTCAATAACATATGTATGGGGAAGGAAGAGCTGCTTAATGTGCTTCAGTTAAGTGAAGTGTTTCGTTTTCTTTAGGGTTCATTTATTTCATAAAGGCTCCGGAATCTCTTTAGTATTCATAGTACCACAGAATCTTAGATTGTACTATTAATGATACCAAGCTTTTCTTGGCAAATGAGTGTCCCTTTTTCAGCTATAGAGTTCTTGATTGATAGCTGAGTATTAGGTGAAAATATGCTAAAGTGAAGTTTCTGGATATCTTTTGTCAAAAAAGCTTGAGATTTTAAGGGATTTTTTTTTTCGCATAGCCTTTTCATACTTCTGTTTTGTGGTCCGTTTTATACATTGATAAACGAAAGTCCAGAAAGGTTATAGTTTATACTTCTGGAATTCCCTCTTTTTACTTTACTCATTAAAATTAATTTTTAATTACTGAAGCAATATATAACTATATATTTGTACTTTGAAATTTTCAAATAAGTTCAGCATTAACATAGAAAGTTACATTTCCTCTTTCAACCTTTCCCCATCCCATTGTCTTTTTCGGAAGTAACCTTTGTTAACATTAAAGTGTGTCCTTCCAGAGCTTGTTCTCTGTATTTTACACAGATATAGAGAAACTTTTAAAAGTATAAATGTCATCATATTATGTATAATTGGACCATGTATGTCTGTCTGTTTAATCTACCTCTTAACTCTGAATAGTATTCTCCATAGAATGAATATCGCAGAATATATTTTAGAATTTTCCTCTTTGTGGTCATTTAGATTCATACCTTCCTTTTCCTCCTTTCCTACTCTGCCACCCACCATGTTATAAATAATACTATTGTGAATATTCTTATGCATATCTTTGTGCACATGTATGAATAAATCTGATTTTTCATTTCTATACAAACAGTATAGAGTTGTTTCTCACCACTCCCCAACTCATACTGCCCCCAGTCTTTGCCTTCTGCTTAATGCTAGTCTTGTGTTTAACAACTATTTCATTGAAGGCCATCTTGGGTTTTTGAGACCAAAACTTCTCTGGTGATCTTGATTACTGGAAGGACTCTTTCTTGACATGATGTAAGTCTGTATTACAAGTGATTAACATAACAGGAGAGGCAGTAAAAGTAATGTGGGAGCTTTGTAGTGCAGTGGCTAAGAGAACAGTTCTCTGGTGTCAGACTGCCTGGGTTTCAAACTCCACACCACTCCTTAACCACCCCTTACTATTTGTATCATCAATCTTAGGCAAGTTATTTAACTTCTCTTTCAGTTTTCTTGTTCACACAGATGGGCTCCTCATCCTAATGATGTAGTTATAATGATATAGTTATAAAACCTATGGTCTCGGGTTATTGTAAGGATTAAGCTATAACGTGGAATTCTTAGTGCATAAATGTTCCACAAATGTCAACTGGGGGGCGATAGTGATGGCCTGTGTTGCTTGTCCTGCGTTCTTGGTCCCCATGCTATTCCGAATAGAGATGTGATTGTATTAATAAAAGGTTTACATAAATAGAAAGTACACTGTATTCCAAACTTAACTTATGTCAAAATTACATAAGTTTTGTAATGTCTGGAAGTGACTCTTTTATTTCCCTTTTACTTATTTTCATAATGAAAAAAATTTTTTAATAGTTTGAAATTGGTCCCAGGAGTAGAATCTTTTTTTTTTTTTAATGTTTATTATATATGTTACAAATATTTCTTCCCAATTTGTTCCATATATATATATTTGTTGTTGTTGTTGTTGTTTTATCCTTTGACCGTGCCGCACAGCATGTGGGATCCTAGTTCCCCAACCAGGGATTGAACCTGCGCCCCCTGCATTGGCAGCGTGGAGTCTTAACCACTGGACCAGCAGGGAAGCCCCCTAGAATCTTAATATATAACATTATGCCTTTAGAACATAAGGCTTAACTTTATAAACGTTTCAGTTTACTCAGGAATTTACTTAAGTCTCCCGTGTAGTCCCATAGGACATTGTTCAGGGACCATGTCTTAGTCATATTCTTATACCTACAGTCTTACGTGCTTTTACATATAGAAGCACTCAGTGTTTGTGAGCTTGAACTAGTTTAAACTAGTTTTTCCAAGAAGTCCTCATCATTACTTTTTAATATTCCCATCTTATTTTCTATGCCAGTGTGCTACAAAAGCACACCAAAATAAACTTATGTGCTGTTATGAAATAGTTAGAAATCATTAATTTTTCATTATATTTCATCTTTTCTTATTGTTGGATATTTTCAGTTTGAACCCAATACTTTGCTTAATGTTTGTTAAAAATATATGTTAAGTGGAATTTGCATATAGGGTCACATAACAATTAGCGTGACATCTTTGTTTAAGGAGAAGATCAAGATCATGATTATCACTAAACCAAAAAACTTGCATGCATATCAAAGCAAATTTCCCTCTAGTTTATCTTTGTTTGAAGTGCTTTTAAGTCTGAGTAGTATTTTTAAGATAATACATTTTTATATGAAATAACCAGAAACTTGGTTCAGGCATTATAGGAAAACATCTCTTAATTTTTTTTTTTTTTTTTTTTTTTTACAAGACATAAATAGACTGACACCAAGCATTGTACATGGATGACCACAACAAAAGCAACAATGATTGCAATTACCAAACATGAAACACACTCATACTATGTCATAATATTGACATTCAGTCCAGTAATCCTCCACTGTAACAGCTCCTTTACTTTGCAGTGAAAATTGATTTGTATATTCTTTGCCTCTGAGTCCTTGTGGGATTTTTTTTTTTTTAAATTCAGACAGAAAGTCACAAAAATTATACTCATCCTCATCAGTTCACTCAGTCCCATGTAATTAATTTTTTTTTCATCTTGATCTTTTGTTAGCACTTTTATGAGTTCATCAGTTTTTCATTAGAGTTCTGAAAATGCTTATTCATTCAGTTCAGCAGTACAGTCAGTTACCAGAAACCTGTACTTGTCAGAGTCTTTTCCATGAATTTCTTGAAGATGAAACCCTTTTATAGGAACATATTTGCAAAATCATCAGAGTACACCCAGAACTGTCTATAAATGACAAAAGACTTAAAAATGACCACGGTTAAAGATTTGATGAAAGTTCATAATAATGCAGTTGACAAGAAAATTAGTTATTTCTGAGATATACATTTTAAAGTAATAACTAGGATTATTACTTATAACATTATACCAGAACATATAAGATTTTTAGAAATTTCATGTAATGTCTGAAACATTTATATTAACATATTTCCATACAAATAACCCAATGAAAGTTTAGTATTAGTTGTTTTGTTTGTTTTTTTATACCGCAGGTTCTTATTAGGCATCAGTTTCATACACATCAGTGTATACATGTCAATCCCAATTGCCCAATCCAGCACACCACCATCCCCACCTCACCGCAGTTTTCCCCCCTTGGTGTCCATATGACCATTCTCTACATTTGTGTCTCAACTTCTGCCCTGCAAACTGGCTCATCTGTACCATTTTTCTAGGTTCCGCATACATGCATTAATATACGATATTTGTTTTTCTCTTTCTGACTTACTTCACTCTGTATGACAGTCTCTAGATCCATCCATGTCTCAACAAATGACTCAATTTCGTTCCTTTTTATGGCTGAGTAATATTCCATTGTATATATGTACCACAACTTCTTTATCCATTCGTCTGTTGATGGGCATTTAGGTTGCTTCCATGACCTGGCTATTGTAAATAGTGCTGCAATGAACATTCGGGTGCATGTGTCTTTTTGAATTACGGTTTTCTCTGGGTATATGCCCAGTAGTGGGATTGCTGGGTCATATGGTAATTCTATTTTTAGTTTTTTAAGGAACCTCCATACTGTTCTCCATAGTGGCTGTATCAATTTACATTCCCACCAACAGTGCAAGAGGGTTCCCTTTTCTCCACACCCTCTCCAGCATTTGTTGTTTGTAGATTTTCTGATGATGCCCATTCTAACAGGAGTGAGGTGATACCTCATTGTAGTTTTGATTTGCATTTCTCTAATAATTAGTGATGTTGAGCATCTTTTCATGTGCTTCGTGGCCATCTGTATGTCTTCTTTGGAGAAATGTCTATTTAGGTCTTCTGCCCATTTTTGGATTGGGGTGTTTGTTTCTTTGATATTGAGCTGAATGAGCTGTTTATATATTTTGGAGATTAATCCTTTGTCCGTTGATTCATTTGCAAATATTTTCTCCCATTCTGAGGGTTGTCTTTTCGTCTTGTTTATGGTTTCCTTTGCTGTGCAAAGCTTTGAAGTTTCATTAGGTCCCATTTGTTTATTTTTGTTTTTATTTCCATTACTCTAGGAGGTGGATCAAAAAAGATCTTGCTGTGATTTATGTCAAAGAGTGTTCTTCCTATGTTTTCCTCTAAGAGTTTTATAGTGTCCAGTCTTATATTTAGGTCTCTAATCCATTTTGAGTTTATTTTTGTGTATGGTGTTAGGGAGTATTCTAATTTCATTCTTTTACATGTAGCTGTCCAGTTTTCCCAGCACCACTTATTGAAGAGACTGTCTTTTCTCCATTGTATATCTTTGCCTCCTTTGTCATAGATTAGTTGACCATAGGTGCATGGGTTAATCTCTGGGCTTTCTATCTTGTTCCATTGATCTATGTTTCTGTTTTTGTGCCAGTACCATACTGTCTTGATTACTGTAGCTTTGTAGTATAGTCTGAAGTCTGGGAGTCTGATTCCTCCAGCTCCATTTTTTTCCCTCAAGACTGCTTTGGCTATTCGGGGTCTTTTGTGTCTCCATACAAATTTTAAGATGATTTGTTCTAGCTCCGTAAAAAATGCCATTGGTAATTTGATAGGGATTGCATTGAATCTGTAGATTGCTTTGGGTAGTATACTCATTTTCACAATGTTGATTCTTCCAATCCAAGAACATGGTATATCTCTCCATCTGTTGGTATCATCTTTTAATTTCTTTCATCAGTGTCTTATAGTTTTCTGCATACAGGTCTTTCGTCTCCCTAGGTAGGTTATTCCTAGGTATTTTATTCTTTTTGTTGCAATGGTAAATGGGAGTGTTTCCATAATTTCTCTTTCAGATTTTTCATCATTAGTGTATAGGAATGCAAGAGATTTCTGTGCATTAATTTTGTATCCTGCAACTTTACCATATTCATTAATCAGCTCTAGCAGTTTTCTGGTGGCAGTTTTAGGATTCTCTATGTATAGTATCATGTCATCCGCAAACAGTGACAGTTTTACTTCTTCTTTTCCAATTTGTATTCCTTTTATTTCTTTTTCTTCTCTGATTGCCGTGGCTAGGACTTCCAGAACTATGTTGAATAATAGTGGTGAGAGTGGACATCCTTGTCTCGTTCCTGATCTTAGAGGAAATGCTTTCAGTTTTTCACCATTGAGAATGATGTTTGCTGTGGGTTTGTCATATATGGCCTTTATTATGTTGAGGTAGGTTCCCTCTATGCCCACTTTCTGGAGAGTTTTTATCAGAAATGGGTGTTGAATTTTGTCAAAAGCTTTTTCTGCATCTATGAGATGATCATATGGTTTTTATTCTTCAATTTGTTAATATGGTGTATCACATTGATTGATTTGCGTATATTGAAGAATCCTTGCATCCCTGGGATAAATCCCACTTGATCGTGGTGTATGATCCTTTTAATGTGTTGCTGGATTCTGTTTGCTAGTATTTTGTTGAGGATTTTTGCATCTATATTCATCAGTGATATTGGTCTGTAATTTTCTTTTTTTGTAGTGTCTTTGTCTGGTTTTGGTATCAGGGTGATGGTGGCCTCATAGAATGAGTTTGGGAGTGTTCCTTCCTCTGCAATTTTTTGGAAGAGTTTGAGAAGGATGGGTGTTAGCTCTTCTCTAAATGTTTGATAGAATTCACCTGTGAAGCCATCTGGTCCTGGACTTTTGTTTGTTGGAAGATTTTTAATCACAGTTTCAATTTCATTACTTGGGATTGGTCTGTTCATATTTTCTGTTTCTTCCTGATTCAGTCTGGGAAGGTTATACCTTTCTAAGAATTTGTCCATTTCTTCCAGGTTTTTTTAAAACAAATGTTGAAATAGTATTGAATAAAAATGGTGTGATTAATCTTATTTTTCCCATTCCAGATTATATATGAACAGGAAGGGGTGTATATTCATTCATCTTTTGGAAAGACCAGTGACCAAGACAGCTTGATTTCAGGAATATTACGTGTTTTAGAAAAGGTATATTTCTAGTAAATGACTTTATTTAATAATTGTTTATGTTTAAATAAAAAATAATTTTTATTTAATAATTGTTTAAATAATTTAATAGTAATTGGGGCATTATCAGCAGGCTTGAATTTCACATGTAAGATAAAATTATGTAATTGAGCAGTGGTTGTAAATTTAACATGGAAGTGATGTTAGAAATAAAATGCTTTAGATAAGCCAGTAAAATGGTATGGAATATTTTAAAACTTATGTAAAAGTTGCAGTAATATAATTTTTTTGTAATGAAAGGCAGAGTTTAGAAATCTATACATTGTTGTCAAATAGTGGTTTACATATGATATTCCATATTTAACGTGCTGATAAATTTAAGGGGTTAAAAATTTCATTTTCAGTTCAGGGAATTAAGTATAGGTGACTAAAAATATAAGATATTGCTGAATAGTAAATATGGTTAATAATTTCTTTCTCTAGGATGCTGAAGTAATAGTGGACTGGAGACCATTGGATGATGCATTAGATTCTTCTAGTATTCTGTATGCTGGAAAGGTATTTAAGAAAAAAATGCATGTCTGAAGGAATGCCATTTTTTAAATAAAAGCTTTATTGAGATATAATTCATATACCATAAAATCTACTCTTCTAAAGTATATAACTCAGTGTTTTTAGTATATTTACAGAGTTGTGCAACCATCACCAATATCTAACTTTTGAACATTTCCATTACTTCCAAAAAAGGAACTGTACCTCTTAGCAGTCACCCCTCATTCCCACTTAACTCCAGTCCTCTGCACCCATTAATTTACTGTCTGTCTCTGAGGATTTGTCTGTTGTGGACATTTTATCTATGGAATCATATAATATGTAGTCTTTTGTGACTGGCTTCTTTCACTTAGCATAATGTTTTCAAGGTTCATCCATGTTATAGCACCTGCCAGTACTTTGTTTCCTTCTTTCCTTTTTTTCTTTTTTGCTGAATAATATTGCGTTTATGGATGTGTACCACATTTTGTTTATTCATTCATCGGTTGATGGACATTTGGGTTGTTTTCATTTTTAGGCTAATGTAAATAATGCTGCTGTGAATGTTCATATTCAAGTTTCTGTGTGGATACATTTTTCCTTGAAAACCCAGGAATGGAATAGTTGAATTAACTTATGTTTAACGTTTGTATCATGTGTTGACTTCTCACTATGGAAGGTAGAGATTTAGCTCTATCTTATCTCTAATTCACCTTGAAACTATGGCCCAGTTGTCCACATTTCTTCTCAAAATATTTAATCACATAGACGATCTTCCAATGTCATCTTCTCAGAGACATTTCTTCCAGAGCCTTCTTACAAGTTCCTTCTGAACTGGTTGCTCTTTTGGCTTGCTGTGCAGCAGTTATCCTGGGGATTCTTTTTGCCTCTTTCCCATATTTTAATCCCCATTTCCTGTATCCTCTGCTATCTTATATTTTGGTTTACTCCCTAGTTTTGGTACACCTCCAGTGCTTCCTGAGAAAAAGGGTGTATGAGAGCAAAAACATTTCTGTTTTCAGACTTTTCTATCCTTATTCTGAATTGATAGCTGGCTGGCATAGAATTACAGTTTGAAAATAAATTTCCCCTCATATTTTTGAAAGTTATTGTCTCAGGTTTGACTAATTTCCTTTATTGGTGTTAAGTCTGCTGCATTCTGATTCCTGATCCTTGCTATGTTTTTTTCCTCTTTAGAAGCTTTTACAATTGCCTTTTCGCTTCTAGTGTTCTAGATGTTCTGGAAATGTGCCCTTGTGGTCTTTTTTATCCAGTGTGTTGGGTGCTTGATAGGCTTTTTTTTAACGTGAAAACTTGTGTCCTTTAGTTTTTAGGAAATATTGTTGAATTATTTTAGTGATGATTTCTTCTTTGTCTCCATTTTCTATTTTCTTTCTTTCTGGAACTCTACATGCTTTGGACTGGTCCTGTAATATTTTAATACTTACTTTACTATTTTCTAATTCTTTGTGTATGTGTGTATTATTTTCTAGGAAATTTCTTCAGTTTTATCTTCCAGTTCTTCTATTGCCTTTTTCCTTTTTGCTGTTTTTTAGATTTCTAATACATTTCGTTATGTGTCCCCTTTCCCCCCTTTTAAAAAATAGCATCCTGTTCTTCATGGATGTACTATTTCTGAGGAGTTGAAGGATAGTTTTTCAGATGTTTTCATCTCTGTATATAGTCCACCTCCTCTAATTGACTTTTTTTTTCCTATTTCATTTGGACTTTATCTTTTATGTAAACACTTGCCTTTGACATTTGGTGATCTTTGTATTGTGGTGCTCATATTTAACAGCAAACACAAAAAACTGATTATACTCTCTCTATGTATGGGTAGGTTTGTTAATAGTTGGGACTCAGGGTGACTTGGCTAGGCTGTTTCCTTGGGGAATCCCCGGTATTGAAACCTGGGTCTTTTTTCTTGGGCTAGTCATTTGTCAGAGAAGAATCTACAGATTCCTACCTGGAGAGGGAAAGCTGGATTCCACTGTTCTGGGAACTGAGTGGAGGAAGAGAGCTGGGAGTCTTGCCAACTTATTATATAGATGAACTTTCAGTTAATTCTCCTGTTTTCAGTGTATTATCTCTTTGCTCAGTGTCCCTGGTTTCTCCTAATCCACAGATAATCTGTTTTACCTTTTCCAATGAATAAACCTTCAGCCTTCTAGACTTTTGTTAGTAGTCCCGTTTTCAGCTTAACCTTTATCCTAGTTTCCAGAAGTACCTGATTTACTAGTTCCAAGCCTTTGTGTGGGGTGGGGTTCTGTAAATGCTGCTGCGCTTTCCCTACTGTTGATGGGAGAGTTGGTAGTGATGGTGGTAAGGGTTGCATTTTTTTAAATTGGGCAAACGAGGAGGGCTCCTTGAGAAATGACATCAGAGGAAGGACTCGGAGGAAAAAGCACTCCACTTTACAATTTCATTCATTCAGTTTTTCCCCCTATTCTTCAGTCTGTTTCTATTTCTTACTAATTTCTTTTGTTTATAATATATTCCTGTTGCTATAAATCTTCCTTTTTCCATTTTTAAAAAGAATTACACTAGCAATACACGAATACATTCTTGTTGTAAAAATTCAAATAATAGAAAGTTGAAGTCCTCCTTGACTAGAACCCTGTCCCTAATCTGTCCCTGTTTAATGTATATCTTTCCAGACTTTTATTGGTACACATTTCCTGTCATATCTATCCATCCATCCATCCATTCATCCCTGGTTTTCTCTAGTGTGTTTCTAATTACATATGTTCCATGTAGTTGTTATACTGCATACATTGTTTCTTAACTTCGTTTTATTTACTATTACATATTGAACATATATACGCATGAACAGATATCAGTCTTTAAACTTCTGCCTAGCATTTTATTGGCTACCTGCTAGTTTATTTACTTATTCCTTCATTGATGGATGATGAGATATATTCAGCTTTTCACTTTTGCAAACAATTCTGTGATGAAAATTCTTGTATCTGCCTCTTTGTATACATGTGTGAGTATTTCTCTAAAGTAGATGATGAGAATAGAGTTATTGTGGTGAAACACATGCATATTTTGAATTGTAATAAATATGACTCAATTGTACATTTGAGTCAGTAATTAGCACTGTCATCAACAGTGTGAGATACAGCATTTCCTCACACTGTCTTCCATATTTTTATTTTTTAGTTGAATGGGCCAGAAAAATTTAAATTCATCTTTACTTGCTTTTCTTGGATTGTTTCTGAAGTTGGACATTTTCCTTTGTTTGTCACTTCATATTTCTTCTTTGATTTGCTCGTTCATACCATTTCCTTATTTTTCTCTTTTGATGTTTGTTGATTTCTCAGTAAATTGGTAGGAGTTGTTTTTGTATTCTGGATGTTTTTCTGTCATCGTCCATATGTTTTGGAAACATTTTCACACAGTTTTGCTTATCTTTAACTTATGTGTGGTATCTTTTATTGAATAGAAGTTAAACTTTTTGATTTAGTCAGATTATTAACATAGCATTTTAGACTTTTGGTTTTTTTCTCTTTTAAAATAGAAAGTTCTTTAAAACTGAACATGTAGATATGGTATTTGTAGCTTTTAGCTAATTTTGATTAAGAGACATGTGCAACCAATGGTGGTTTAAATAAGTAACCACCATTGGGTATGTTCCTCAAATAACCAGAAGCCTGGAGGTTTGGAGCTATTTGCAGTGTTTGTCTTTATGATTATAAGGTGGCTATTATGTTTTTAGGCAGCATAGCTTCATCAAAAGCAGGAAATAGGGAAAAAGGGATGAAGCTTTTATTAGGAAAGCAAAAGCATTTCCAAGGCCCTACTGTTGACTTATGCTTATATTTCATTGGCAACCCTAACTGCAGGAGAATCTGGACAAGGTTTTCTTGTCTTTTTGGTCAGCTGAGCAAGGGAGAAAAGGATAGGAAATAGTGTTCGGCTTTCCCACCAGTGATATCTGCCACAACCTACAAACTTAATTTATATAGAAGCTTGAGAAGACATTATTGATTGAAATGAAATTCTAGTCTTAGTCCCTAAATATTTTATATGTTATAATTATTTTAGGACTCCAGTTCAGTCGTGGAATGGACCCAGGCCCCAAAAGAAAGAGCTCATCGAGGATTGGAACATCTGAACAGTTACGAAGCAGAGTGGGACATGGTTAATACAATTTCATTTAAAAAGAAACCACATACCAATGGAGGTATGAATTAAATCGTTTGAAATCTTAAACTGGTTTGCTACTATAAAGTATAAACAAAAGTGCAAAGAAAATTCTTTAATGTTTCTTAGAAGAAGGATGTGTTGGTGCTTTGATTAATATGTATAATTCCCATTTTATTTATATTCCTTTTTCATCTTTTTGTTGCTTTGTTGGTTGTGACCTCATAAAAAGGCTTTAAAAATACTTGTTCTGTTTTGTAGTTATTAATGGCAGAAAATAGAAAGACTTAAAAAAATTGCTTTGGCTATCTCTTTTGCACATTTTTCTTAATCCAGTAGAATAAAAAGAAAAAACTCATGTTATTTCATCCTAAAGCACCAGGGGGAGATGAAGTATACCACTAAACCATGCCGTTCTAATTTCAGTGTTTACTGGTATCTTCACAGCTCATTGCAGCTCCCCTTTGTATATGTTCCGCAACTGTTCTCCTTTATATATACATTAAATTTATGTTTGCTGTGTGGTGACTATCTACATGTAGATAACAAAAAAGAGCCAACCTAGCAATCTGGTAGAACACGTATACTACCCCAGATATGATCTAGCTAGCCCACGTGTGATGTGGCCAGCCTATTTGTGATATGTTTAAAAAATATTAAATACTGTATAGAGTTAAAATTTTTTTTCTATTGATTTCTTTGTGTTTTATAACTAATAGGATATTTTATCTTTCAGTGATTTTTGATCTGAGTTTAGGATTTATCTGCATTTACCAGATTCAAAAAGTCTAGCCTAAATTGATTAGAATATGTATTGATACGTTTATATAGCATTGTTACTAAGTAAAATTGATTTTCACGTATGGCCTGGGGAATCATTCTCATACAGTAGTTATACTTTGTACTGTATCATTTCTTGGGAACAGTGGCAATTAAGAAATAGTAAGTCACAGACTTTCGATAACAGTCAGCTCATGCATATATGTCTTTTTTTTGTTGTTTTGCATTTCCATTCTAGAGAAGGTTCTTAACCAGAACAATGCAAAAATGTTAAGGAAGGGTAAAACCACAGGATTTTAGTATATTTAGCATGTGAGGGATTTTTAACTTCTCTAGGCTGGATCTTCAGGATTGGTTTATGTGAATTGCTATTTTTTGTTTGCCTAATATTGTTAAATCCTTGAAAATGAAAAAGGTTACAGAAATGAGCAAAAGGAGTGAGTTTTCAAAATTTCATAAAAGAAGCATTACATGTTTGAGAAAAGCATAATCTGACAATAAAGGTCTTTTTAGATTAATGGTTTTTAACTGGGTGCACATTGAAATCACATGGGGAAGTTAGGCTTTTGGAAAAAGTACCAGTGCCTGGGTTTCATCCAGCAAATGAAATCAGACTCTGGAGATGGAGCCTGGGCATCCCTATTTTTCTGTATTTTTCAAAAGCTCTCCTGGTTATTTTAGTGTGCAGAGTTGAGAACCTCTGTGTAGCTGCGTAGCTTAGCAAAAAACCCACAGATCTAAATACTGCTTATGTATCTTGGCATTGCATTATGCCTTGTAAAGAGCCTTTATTTAGTAATTATTAAAAGTTAAGGACACATTTCTTTTTCTTTCTTTTCTCCACTGTTTAAAAATTTTTATGATAGCAGTAAGAAACACATTGCACAGTATGGCCCAGTGTGCATACACATGCACATATTTAACAGAACAAGGAGTTAATGAAGTACATTTACTCTGTTTCATCCCATCCCATTCCATCCCATCTTATCCTAGACTATCTACCTCATCCAATCATATTTCATCAAAACTCCTTCTTAAAGAAGACATTTTCTAAGCTTGATGTTTCAGAATTTAAAATTCTGCCTTAATTTTTTACATTTTTGAAATGCATTTTTTCCAAATAAAATTTTTATTTTATTTATTATTATAAACTTCACATTTTTAAACTTTTTACCTTTTTTGTGATTCACAGAGGAAAATGGGGACAAACCTTTAAAAAAATTGACTATTGAAGACTTTTTAAACTTTATATTTCTTAAATATACTGCTAAGTCTTTGTTTTTATATATTAGATCAAATGTTTTGAGAATGTATCTTCCCAGAGCAACAGACTGCCGTGATGTTCTGGAAACCCATTCAGATAAAATGTCATGTCTGTGATGTTAATTCTGTTCAAGACATATGGAGACTTACTGAATTGTTTCGTTTACTTTTTTGCTATTATGGCCAGTTTTCCCACATCAGTGTGTTGGAGTTATTTTTTACATATATTGGGTAACACAGTAAGTTCATCAGAACTAATTAGCTTTATTTACCTTTCTTTAAGGAGAAAGAAGGAAATTTTGAGTTAACTGTTGGATTCTGTTAGTTTTCCTTTGTAACAATTTCTAGTTCTGGTTAGCTATTATTGGTAGACCCAATTGCAGATTACTTTTCTGTTGACTTGGTTAGTAGATTATTCATTTATTTAACACATCTTTGACTACCTACTATGTGCTAGTCACTCTTGCTGTGAACAGAATTAAGTTCTTGTTCTCATGAAGCTTATACTCCAGAAAAGAGATTTCTGGGATTGACTTGTAATGTTTGTCTCATTGTTTATCAGAGCTTTAAGTGAGGAAATGTGGGAGGAATTTTCTTTTGTATTTAATATGTAACGTGTGTCTCTTCCATTAACAAGGGAAAAAACCTGTGTAAAATTTTTACATTTGAATATGCACAAACTTCTGATATGCCTGCATATATTATTTAATATTCTTCATATGATTTTCTTGCATTACTTTGATTAAATACTTTTTGTGGAATTTAAGATAAAAAATTGTATCTGGTTTTTCATTGCTGTTTTGCTGTGAAAATATTTTTGGTCTTTGCAGATAATCTAGTAGTATGTATCCTTTCTAGGTAGTCCAGGTGCATTCACACTTAAGTGATTCATAAAATGTTGGAATTCTAGAATTGTTCTCACTTTGATATTAGTTTGTAATGGTGTTATGAGCTCTGTAGTATAAATTGCAGTGAAACATGATGTGTCGTAAAGTGAGCACATGGTACTTAATCTGGTACCAGCCTTAGATATGAGTTCACCATCTGAACCGGTGTGGAAGTAGGCAGGGCACTGCATAGATAAGTTACTTAGCCTTTCTGGACTTTGTTTCAAACGATAACTTGTTAAAGTGTCCATGAAAGAGTAATGGTGTCTGCATTCCTTGCAGGTAGAGGTTTCTGTAAGCTGTAGATTTCTGTGTCAGTTTAGGGGATTTTGTTGGAGGTGATGGAGCTGTAGTGTTCTGACTATATAGGAAGGTGACATACATGCAGGTCAGTACTGACTGATCTACCCTTTGAGTAAGTTCTATAAGCAGATATTATCTATGCAGTTTATCTTTGTGGAATTGATAGTGTTGGGACGGAATTTATAAAGATTTTCAGTAACAGGATAGTATGACACTTCTTAGGAAATAGCATTAGAGAAAAGGTTTTTTAAAATTTCAGAGACATGACATGCTTAAGTCTGCGTTAAAATGTTCAAGTAAAATAACATTTTTAGATTAGAAATTAAATATAAGTATTAGATAACTTTTTTCCCTTGTTCTTTAAATTTTTATTTAAATAGATAATCTTTACATTGCTTGTTATCAATTGCAATATTATTCACAAACCTAGTATTTTAAGCTTCTATAAACAGCCCACACACTAGGAAATGCTTTATTTTACATAGCTATAGTTTGGTTTGAACTGAGGTCTTAATTTAGTAGAAGGTTGATTTAGCAGGAAGATTGAATGTATTCATTCTTTTTGAAGCATTCACAACTTAGTTACCTTTTCATCCTCAATTCCCCACTGCTCTTTGGGTTTTTGCAAATGTCTGTCTGTGTACTCACTCCAATGTTACTTTTTTTTTAAATTAATTTTTATTGGAGTATAGTTGCTTTACAGTGTTGTGTTAGTTTCTACTGTACAGCAAAGTGAATCGGCTATATGTATACATATGTCCCCTTTTTTTTTTTTGGATTTCTTTCCCATTTGGGTCACCACAGAGCACTGAGTAGAGTTCCCTGAGCTATACAGTAGGTTCTCATTAGTTATCTATTTTATACATAGTATCAATAGTGCATATATGTCAATCCCAATCTCCCAGTTCATCCCACACACACCCCCTTTCCCCCCTTACTTTTTATACTGGTATACTTTTACCTTCACTCAATGTAATCTAGTAAAGATAATTCCAAAAGGAAGTGAGGAATAAAGGTTGGTTTTGTTTTTGGTTTTTTTTGTTTTTTTGTTTTAAATGACTCTCCAAGTGCATAATGCCATTTGTATATGAGGGAAGTGGAAAAGATGAATATTTATTGAATATTTACTATATACTTGGCACTGTACTCATTAGTTGACAAGTATTATCTCTTTTAATTCTTAGAATAACATTGGGAGGTAAGTATAATTATCTCCATTTTACAGATGAAGAAACTGAGGCTCAGAGAGATTCAATTATTTGCCCCAAATCATTCAGTTAGTAAGATGGTGGTGCTGCAGTTTGAATCTGGCCTGCTTGCTTCCAAAGCCATGATCATTTTGGGGCAAAGCTGATATTTTAAATAAGGATAGTATTTTTTTCAATTTGTATGCAGTAAGATAATTATTTTAAAAACTATTCTTTTAAGAAAATGTATGTTGCCATTTCTAGTACAGGTGGAAGCCATGGTAATATCAGTGCTGTAGTTGTTCCCTAGGTTCAACAAATATCTGTTAGGCAGTCACGAAGAGTGCTGTCAGTACCTTTTAAAAAGGTGAACAAAAATATTTTGCCCCGCTTTCTTGTTTTTAAGATGCTCCAAGTCATAGAAATGGGAAAAGCAAATGGTCATTCCTGTTCAGTTTGACAGACCTGAAATCAATCAAGCAAAACAAAGAGGGTATGGGCTGGTCGTATTTGGTATTCTGTCTAAAGGATGACGTCGTTCTCCCTGCTCTGCACTTTCATCAAGGAGATAGCAAACTACTGATTGACTCTCTTGAAAAATATGTGGTATTGTGTGAGTAAGTATCAAATTATTTCCTTCTTATCGAAACCGGATTGTTGTGTTGGTCCCAAGGCAAACTATTTTTACTTGTCATTGGGTATCAGTGACCTATGTGCATATTAAGGGACAAGCAGCTTTGTTTTTTCTGGAATATTGACTACTTTGGATGAGTGACTGAATAAAATTTTGCCATTTTAGTAATTTGGAACTGCAACTTATCACCTTATTACTGTTTTAAAGAAAAGAATGGTTCAGTATTTTAATACACATTCAAATGAATGATGATACATCAATAATTTATGGATTATATATTTACCAATTTTATCTTTTAATATGTAGTTTCTGTTAAACATAGAGTTTCATTTGTAATGCTACAAATTTAAGTCAGGCAAATCTAAATAAAATTATTGTAAGTGTGGAAGTTAGGGCTTTCTCACTTTCCAGAAATCTTGTGTCTTACATTTATTTACCCATGTGCATTTGTACACGCATACTCTTTCTCGCTTTCACTCTCAACAAATACAGTTGTGGTATCTATTAAGTTCTGAGCACTGTGCTGGTTGTTTGATCTTTAGTAGTGAACAAAACAGGCATGTTCTTGGATATCTGAGAGTTTATGGTCTTGTGAAGGATGCTGACCAGTAAATAGCAATAAACTCAAGAAATAAGATGGAGGAAGTACAAGGAAGGGAGGAAGTGTACTTCATTCAGACAGGGGGTTGGGTAAGGGTCAGGGAAGACTTTCTGGAGGAGGTAACATCTAGGTTGAGACTTGACAAATGTGTGAATGTTAGCATGAAAGGGAAGGAGATATTTAGATGGAGAGATGTTTTAGATAGAGGGAGGTATATAAAACATGATATAATCACAGAACAGAGTAGTTCAGTATCACAGGTCTGCATAGTGGGGGAAGGGAGGGTACAGGATTTAAAGATGAAGCCAAAGAGCTGAGTAAAGGCCAGGGCATGAAGGATCTTGTAAATCACGTTAGCAGGTTGTTCCAGTCATCTAGATGAGCTTGTAGTAGCATGAACTACGGGAGTGACAAGAAAGAAGTGTTGGAGGAATATTTAGTGTTAGAGTTTGTGATTGATTGGATATGTGGAGGAGAAAAGAAGGGAGAAGTTGAGATTTTTAGTTTGGGGAATCGTAGGGATGATTGTTAACTTCATTAATCATGTCCTCACTTTAATAGAGTAATGTCATGCCTAAATGTAGATTATATAAAGCTAGGAGTGATGCAAAAGTTGAAAGATATTGACTCTGTGTTTTTTGGCATGAAATTCTCTTCCCTTACCATGTTGACCTCCTCTGGCTGGCACTGGGCATGCTGATTAGTACCTGTAATCATAAGAAAGTCAGATCTGGTTGGTAGTATGTGGGTCTTGGATCTTGAAGTGAGAAGCTGCGAATAGGCTACCACCTACAGTGTTAAGTAGATTTCAGGAGGAGCATTTATCATGACTGGGGCATAAGGCTTGGCTGTTGAATAGCAGCTGTTAAAGACTTGGGGGTTTTAGCATCATAGCAAGCTCAATATCAATCAGTGTTGTGATGTAACTGTTACAAAAGAGCTCATTCATTCTGAGACTGTTGATGAAAGCATAGTATCTAGAATGAAGTGGTAGTCCCTCTCTACTCTTTACTGGTAAGATCATACTTTGGAGAACTAGGCTTAGTTTTAAACACTGCATTTTAGATGCGTTAGACTAACTATACTACGTGGAAAAAGATGGCTAGCGTAATGAGAGGGATCAAAATGGTATCATGAAAAACGTGGGGTTGTGGCGATTTAACTTGAAGAAGAGGAGTTGTGGTGCACCATTAAATAAAACCCGAGCTTATTACTATGGTCAGTGAGGGCCTGCCCTATCTTAGCTCTGTTTATTTCTTAAACCTCATCTCATGCCATTCTCTTCTATATTCTAGCCACGTGGTTTTCTTTCAGTTCCTGAAATGCCCTAAACTCTTTCTTGTCTTAGGGTCCTATATGTATTTCTTTTGTCTAGAATATTCTTCTCCCTTTCTTATCCCTGAGGTCTCAGTTTAATGTCACTTCCTCAGAAGGACTTTTCTGGTTGCTTAGTCTCCCATTTAATGTAGGTTCCCACCCCCATTCCTTTTTGCTTTCTCATTCTCTTGTTTGCTTCCTTCACGGCCCTTAACAGAATAAAATCATTTTGTCTGTTTACTTCTGTTACGTTTTCCTCTAGAATATAAGCCCATAAAGGCAGGGATTGCATCTATCTTGTTTACACTTTCTCCTAAATTCCTAGCCAGAGTGCCTGGCACATAGTGTTTATTCAGTAAATCTTAGTTGAATGAATAAATGGCATGGTACTTATCAATTCTACAAATAATTTCAAAAGGATTGTTAAAAGAAATAGACTAGATTTGTTTTGTATGACTTCAGAGATAAATTAGAAGGAAATAGCTCAAGGGGTAGAAATTATAAGGAATTAGCTCAAGAGGTAGAGAGTTTTCTGTCCTGGATGGGTTCAAGGGTAGACTCAACAATTACTTAGGTGCTTATAAGAGAATATGTACCTTAAATATGTGTTGGTGATGTTTTAATGAAGGTTGTAAGTGAAACTATGTTTCCTTTTCTGTACTGGTGAGGCTTAGATATGTAGCATCATAATAATTCAGCCCAAATTAATGAAGTCATCCAGTTATCATTTTTGGACAACCACAGGTCTCCCTAGTGAGGGCAGACCACTTATGACATGAATGAGAGCAGACTAGAAACCACCTTCTCTGTTGGCAGGCAGATCCAAGAGATAAAGAGAGCCTGGAAGGGGTTATGCCATGCATGCACCTTACTCTTTCCTGATCTCAGCGGTCAGATGTGTCCCTGTGAAGATTTTCTTTAATAGGAGTGCATACTTCCACCTAGAAACAAGAAGCCATGGGAATGGTGTTCCCCTCTCTCTACTTTTTCATTCAACAAGTATTTTTTTTTTGAGGACCCACTGTGTTCTTTCCAGCACATCATACTAAGTGCTGGAAAGGAGCACTTAGTCAAAAAAGATATGGTGTCTGTCTTCATGGAGTTTGTACTATTGCAGAAAAGAAAAAGATCGCTTATACAAATAATCATAAGTTTTCAGCTGTAGTAAGTGCTATGAATCACGGATATAGCACGATGAGAGCATATAATAGGATAATATGTAAGTTTGTGTGTGTGTGTGTTAGTAGTAATTGAAGCTCTGAGAGAGAATGAGATTAACTAAGAAGAGGATAAAATGGGATAGAATGTGAGCATGTGATTAATTGTAGCCTTTAATGACGTGGTCAAAGAGAAGAGCCTAGCAGAGGAGTCTGACTTCCTACACTTTGTGTCCTCTCTTCCCACTAGGCTTAATCACATTTATGGTCAGCCAAGGATGTGGCTGTTTCTGGGGGAGGAGGTAGCTGTGTAAAGTGAGCTTTAAAAGCTTCGTCCTTAGTACCAGCCACTTCTCCATTGTGTATTCTCCTGTGGCACTGAGGGGCCAGTTTATTCTTTGCCCCCTGAATAGTCTGAGATGTGTAAGAATAGTACATCAAATATTTTATCCCCAAGGCCCCTCTGTACACTAGGCAGAAAATAAGCCCCCCCCCCATTCTCTTTCCCATCATAAATTATGCCCAACTGCATTGTGTCATATATGCTGAGTCCAGGTGGTAGAATATAGATATTCCAGATAAACAGTCACCAGTATAAAAATAAATCCCATATTTGTATAAAGCATCTTCCATTATCGGATTCTTAGGGAGATGTTAAAGGTTCTTGTTTTTTATGTTCATTACTTACGATCTAAATAAATGGAATTCACAATTAAGTCCAAAGAAGTGAAAAGTCCCAAATACCCCCATTTTTTACTTTATTAGGTATCATTTCCTGTCTCTGGAGCAGTTATCCTAAGCAAAATGGTACTTCCAGAGTCATGTTCCTGTGGTCGCAGATTGTTGTGGAGACCAGAAGAAGAAGGGTAGACCAGGAAAACCTTGGTGTCAGCAGCTTCGCTGGGATCCCAGCCACTCTGTTCCTGGGTCATCCTTGTGTTTTCTTAGTTCAAAAACATCAATAGAGGGAGATGCAGACCACAGTATCTTTTTTCTCTGATTAACCTAAATTGAAGAATGTGACTTGCATCTGTGGCCATGATGTCTTCCTAACACTCCCCGTAACGAATTAAGGGTCTTACCATACAGACGAACAGAAATTGCAGATTTGCTAGGGATGTGCAGCCTTGAAAGAGCGAGGTAAAGGTTGGGTAGCTATGCACAGTTCCTTCTTTCAATCTCATCAGCTGGATTAGTCAGTGCAAAATAGGCCAACTTCTTGAGGCTTATTATTTCTCAAATGGTTTTCTTATCTACTGGGACAAATTGTCCTATTCATTGATATTCTTTAGTGTTCTTTGAGTTATCACCATTTAGAACATGGTGTTCAGTTGGGTAAAAGAATGAGCCACACATACATTTTTGTTACATTTCTGGAACCAAGTTGGTTGCTAGGATATGAATGAAAGTTATTGGTTCTGTTAAAATTATTTTATATATTGGGCCATTTTAAAATTAATACATAAATATCCAAGCAGTAAAATATTTCCTTAAAAAGCCAAGTTGGTTGTATCATCTTATAGCACCAGTCATTTATGAGATTAGGTCCTAGACCCTTATTTATTCCCTTTGTGAGATACATATATCCACACACACATACATATATACATACACATACACATATATATATATGTATAAATTATATGGATGGGAATAAACTATATAGTTTTGTTGTAAATGTTCTGTACTTTTTATTTTTTATTAACCTTTTCAGCTTTATATCTTTTGCAATGATATTTTTATTTATTTCTTTAGCTTTCCATATTGGTCTTCTCGGTAGCAATATAAAATAGTTACTATTACATCTCATTGCACAAAAATTCTTCAACTTTTAAAACTTCTGAATTCTGAAGCTTTTGGGAGAGGTTCACTCCAAAGTACTTCTGAATTTTTAGTAGTTATGCGTCTGTAGTTGTGATATTAGACAATGGTTTTCTTTAAGCCCTTTAGTAGGATCTAATAGAATTGCTGATGTTAGCATCATTAAAAGTTCTATCTTACTGCTGCAGTGAGTTTTTGAAAGCCTTGAATAATGTTGTCATGAGTGATCAACTTCCCAGAATCCATAATATCCCCAGAATATATAAATATAATATTTAATCTTCCCAGATTAAATCAGTGTGGTAACCTGGCAGGTGGAAATGTAACAATATTCTGGAATGCCAGCCCCCCTTTTGGTGAGCTCTGAAGTTGCTTAACAACATTATTACCTGTCCTCTTACTGCTATACTTTAAAAAAATGTTTTGTTGATTTCTTCAGTGTCAAGCAGGTCTAGTGTGACTTCCCCCAGCCCCTCATCACAGAGCATTAGGTATAAATAAAAGAAATCCTTCGTTTTTAAAAAAGTGTCTGTGGTTCTTTGTTGGTTGAGCAGTCATTTCTTCTTCCCATCTCCAGCTTTGTGACCATAGTTTTAGATCTGAAGCCATAATAATTGGCTGGGCACAGATAACTGAAGGTTGCATATGTGTTCCCCTTCAGCATGCATAGCCAGTGTTTTGACTTTCATGATCATTTTTTTATTTGTAGTATAAAGAAAAAATTTGACTTAATCTATTTTTAGAAACAAAGAATAATAACCATAGCACCAGCAGCACTATGTTAGGAAAAAAATGTTTCTATACTAGTTACTTTTCTTTTTCTGGTGCTATGTTTACAAGTTGACCTATCATTAAGAAATGCCTTGTGAGAACCTATAGGTCTTCATGTTAAGCATGACCCCCAGAAGATGTTCAGAAAAATGGTGATTAATGAAAATTGAACGTTTAAAAAGTTATTTTTTTCCTACTTCAAATGACTCAACCTAGCTCTTTTAAGAAGCTAAGGGGCTTATTCAGCTACTATTGTCTCTGATGATCGAGTGCTGTTTCTAAGTAAGAATAAGATCTGTTTTGGATTTCATATCCCCCCAGCATTGCTGTTGCATCCTGTTATGTTAGAATTGAGAAGAGATAGCTGTTATTAAAGTTCTTATCTCAAACATTTATAATAAACTAGAAGTAGGTAGCAGCAAAATAATGCATTTAATTTTTGTTTTTAAACACAAAAGTTGTGGATTTATTACAGCTGACTTACTAAATTATAAAACTTTCTGAACAGAAAAAAGACTGGATAATTCATTTGATTATTTCAAGTTAGATGTCTATTTGGAAAGCATTTTGTTTATTCTGTAGTTATTAGGAAGTGTGGAGAAAAACTTATATCCGGAGCTTAATAAGCAAGAATTAAAAATATACTGTACCTGAACTGTACATTACAACCATGTGTGTTTATAATAATGGTTAGCATAATTAATGATCTTTAACAAATAATAAAGACATTGTATCTTGTATTTTTAACATCTTATATTGCAGTACTACCAAGCTGTGGAGTGAAGTTGGAAACCATTTCAAAATAGGACATTTTCCTGTAGTGTACATATTGTATATACTGATGAATCCTAAAGTGTGTTTCAACTTTCTTTATAAGAGAAGATATATTCTTATAATGGAAGATATATTTGTAAGAATTTTCTACTATAATTCTAAACAAAAGTTTGGGTTCATTATAATTTAGTCCTCTTGGCTTTACCTAGAATAAAAATATACTTCATCCCTTTTATATTTGTTAATTTAATATTTCATGTTCCATGTAGTTTTGGAACTCATTTAAGATAGTTACTAAATACTTGCTAATATTGAATTAATGGGAAACAGTTCTAGAACTGGACATTTAAGGTTTTTTTTTGTTGTTACGGAAAAATAACTGTGCATTAGTAATTATTTAGGTAGTCATTGATGCGGTGTGCTGTTTTCTACAAATCCCTTCTTTTTATTACAGATCTCCGCAAGACAAAAGAACACTCCTTGTGAACTATCAGAATAAGAGTCTTTCACAGTCTTTTGAAAATCTTCTTGATGAACCAGCATATGGTATAATACAAGTATGTTTCTTTAGTCTATCTTATATTAATCTGTTTGTCTGACCCCATTATTTTGTATGCATCCTACCTCTCACTTTCTCAGAGATGATACAGAATGAGGCAAGTGTCTGCATGTGTAGACCTTATGGAACTAGTCTCTGTAATTTTATAGAAAGAATAATATGTGTCATATTATTTGTAAGACTCAGAAGCTTCCTTGGTTCTTAATTACTCTTACAGCAATTTTCCCCTTTATCATAATTGAAATTGGACATCAGATTTTTATTATCATAGCTTGCACTGATTAGGTGAAAAGTCACTGGGTAAGCCACTTCGAATTAATCAGTGATAAGCTTATGCAAAAATCTGGTTTGAATTTTTATTTTTTGTTTAAGTTGGTTCATTTGGGGTCAGTTTAGTCTAATTCCTCTTAAAGTATTTGAGTATATTCTTGCATTTGGCTAAAAATGTGCCCTTAACACAGGCAGAAGTAAAGATAATTTATTTTTCACTCAGGTTGCTATGTAAACTAATGACATTTTTGTTTACTCATTCATTTATTCACTCATTCATTCAACAAATGTTTGAGTGCTTCTTTGTCCCACATGGTATCTCTTTTTGGTTCTGAAGATAAAGAGGGAACTTTTTAGGAAGGAGGACAAAAGAGCTAAATACTGATTAAAATAAAAAGTGAGGGAACTGTTTTTCTTATTGTGAAAATAATCATTTTAAAGATAGACCTTTAAGAAGTAACTATTTTTGCTAAATATGAATAAGCATGCAGTTTGGGATTTAGAAGTAACTCTAGCAGTAGAAAAACTTTTTTTTACTGTTTTCTAGGACAGCACTGTCCAGAACAAATTACTCTTGTTGGCATGATTCACCAGTTATATAATTAGATTAAAATGTCAACTAATATTTAAATATTGTGAGCGTTTAAACTTAGCTATCAAATATTTTGTGTTAGACTAGTGTGGTACTACCCACTTCAAGAAATACTTTTTTCTGTGTAGGCAGGACTGTTAGAGAGAAGAAAGCTGTTGTGGGCCGTCCATCAGTGGAAAGTAAGCACTGCAGATATTTCTGGTGTGTGCAGATTGAATGAAGCCTGCAAATCATGTGTTTATCTGCAATTCAATCAGTAGCATTAGCTTCCTATTTAATGTACTATTTTAACCAAATGAAAAAATTGGCTTAGAAAATTTAAATTTTTCTTCCCAGAAAAAAATAAACTTTTAAAATAATCTTAGAATACTCTGTTTTAGTTCTGATTTCCCCCCCCTTTAAAAACCTTTACCCTTTTGCCTGTCATGAGGTATTTTTATTCTTTATCTGAATTAATTTTGCCAATATTTTTCTTTCTACTGCATAGAAGATTAAAAAGGACCCTTATACAGCCACTATGGTAGGATTTTCCAAAGTCACAAACTACATTTTTGATAGTTTAAGAGGCAGCGATCCTTCTGCACATCAACGACCACCTACAGAGATGGCAGATTTTCTTAGTGATGCTATTCCAGGTTTAAAAATAAATCAGCAAGAAGAACCAGGATTTGAAGTCATCACAAGAGTGAGTGGAGTTTATATTAATATAGCTCTTGTATTTTAGCAGGAGAAATGCTTTTTAAAGTGTACTGAATGTTATAGAAATAGTGTACTGAATGTACTGAAAAGTGTACTGAATGTTATAGAAATAGAAACTCAATTTTGGTCATACCTGCCTCTTTCTCACAATCCTTTATAACTTTTGCTCACTAATATATCTAACAACTAATGCTTGTCCTGCCACCAAATTCCTGGTCTCTTCTTCGTCAACTACTACTTACACTTCTCTGTTCATCTGTGTTGGATCTCTTTTCTTTGATTACCTTTTGATAATAATGCACAGGTTGTTTGTTTCATTGAGTGTATAGCAGCGAGTAAATAGTAAGCCTTGCATGTTGCCCCTAGTTCTGTTCCTAATTTTTGTTTTCTTAGACACTCTGCACAGGCAGCTAGTCAGGACACTACTCGTGGGCTTTTATTCTTATGTGAATCTTTTCTTTTTTAAGTAAGATGGATTTTGGCCTTGAATTATGGCAAATCTTTATATATGCTCAACAAGACTTGAATTTGCTACAATTCTAGGCTGCACATAGTTAGAACATTATAAAATATCTAAATTGTAGTACTTAATTAAAGGGCTTATCTTGCAAATGGCATTTTAAAATTACCAACATCTGTTAATTGAATGAAAACCTGTAGAAAATGCCAAGTAGAGCTAATGGATCATGAATCAATTCTGAGAGCTACAAATTTTAGTTTGGAAGAAAAGTTAATTTTAAATATGATTAATGGAATAATACTCTTTTTTAATAATATAGCATACTATTTAGTGTGAAGGGTCTGTTTTAGAATTTACATGTTGAATGTTCTGTACTTATGTAATTGAAACCCAAAACAACAAATGTTTTTTTGTTTCTGAATTTATAACCCAGTTATTTGTGTATTTAGTAGGAGGGCAAAATGTATGGAATGCTATTGCAGTTTATAAACTAAACATTGGAAACTAAGGGAAAATATTAGAAATGTTAGAACTTATGTCTGAGTAATAGTATTTTAGTTTTAGTTTCTATATACCTTGATTTCATTTCACTTGTTAAAGGTGTACTCTTTATTGCTTATCTTTTTATTTTAGATTGATTTGGGCGACCGACCTGTTGTTCAAAGGAGAGAGCCAGTATCATTGGAAGAATGGACTAAGAACATTGATTCTGAAGGAAGAATTTTAAATGTAGATAATATGAAGCAGATGATATTTAGAGGGGTAATTACTTTAGTATTTTAAACTGTTGGTATTCAAGTTGTCGTTTTCTTTTGGGAGGTGGGAGAGATGAACTCCTTTTTGATGAGTGTTGCTTTAAAATCCCTGTAGGACAGAGTGAGGTGTTTGTGATATCCCTGAGGGTTGGGTTGGAGGGATATACCATTAAGCCTATGGAAAGGTATTCTTTCTTACTTGAAGTTCTGTGGGTTATATGAAGGAGGCATTTGTGTTCCTCAGTGGTAGTTGCCTTATCTAGTAAGGATTGGGTTTAGAAAGACTAATCAGTTCCACTGTCTGCTATACAGTCTACTGTCCACTCTTCATTGTTTACGCTTTCTGGCAGCTGCTTACATCTTCAGAATCTAGAAGTCAAAAACAAGGTAGTTTTTACTGAATTGAGTTATTTTTATGTACAGACATACCTCGGAGGTATTGTGGGTTCGGTTACAGACTACTGCAGTAAAGTGAATATTGCAAATAAGCGAGTCACTCACATTTTTTGATTTCCCAGTGCATATGAAAGTTATGTTTGCACCATACTGTATTAAGTCGATTAAGTGTGCAATAGCGTCATGTCTAAGAAAACAGCATATGTATTTTAATTAAAAAAATACAAAACAAAAAAAAATAATAACAATGACATCAAAGATCACTGATCACAGATCACCATATCAAATACGATAGTAAAGAAAAAGTTTGAAATATTGTGAGAATTACCAAACTGACGTGGAGACATGAAGTGAGCAAACGCTGTTATAAAGGTGGCACTGGTAGACTTGTTTGGCACAGGGTTGTCACAAACCTTCAATTTAATGAAACATGCAATACCTGAGAAGTGCAGTAAAGCCAAGTGCAATAAAATGACGTATGCCTATATAAAACTGTCTTAAATAGTAGTTTTTCTGTTTATGTGCAAGTTTTGTGAACTTAAAGTATTGCATTCATTTTTTACAAATGTGTTTAATATGCATGTTTTCTTCAGGGACTTAGTCATGTGTTGAGAAAACAAGCATGGAAATTTCTTCTGGGTTATTTTCCTTGGGACAGTACCAAAGAGGAAAGAACTCAATTACAAAAACAAAAAATGTAAGTAATGGTCTTTTGTGTGCTCATTAAAGAAATCCAAGTAACTCACCCATATAAAGTGGAATAGACTAGGGTAGGGGAACATATTTTTATTTTCATCTTTTTAATTTAAATATTGTGAGCACTGTAGTTAATTTCAAACCAGGAACACTTATTAGAGGGACTTCATTGCAGTTACATTGGTGAATATGTAGAATGATGGTAAAAAAATTCTAGTCCCCTTGTATAAACATTTTAAGCATACAAAGATATTGATTTTTAAATATATCTCATTTATCTTGATTCATTTTTACAATTTATTATGAAATTATAAAAATGGCTCATAAGTGTATTAGCTATTTAGGTTAATTACCTTTAAATTATTTTCCTGGTGCTCTTATAACATAAACTGGCCTTTTTTGACTTGAAAAGAAACACAGACCAACTTCCCAGGTATACTTATTCCCAGTTTGTCAGTCTAACCTTTTATTTAAAGCTCACTTTCAATCATTATGTGTATATTCAAACTCAGACAGTCCTTTCTCTTTTCAACATGTTTGCCAGTCCTTCTAAGACATTTTCACATCAACAAGTTTCTGTAGTAATCTGGTTGGAAAATGGTACTCTTATGTCACATTGAAAAAAAAAAAAAAATCTCATAGGTTTGTATTTGTAATTATTCGGAAACTTTAGTGGCTAAAGTATTTAACGACTGGAATAATTTTAGGTCTGATATTAAGGACTGAAGTAAATGTTTCCTTAAAATCATACCTAAATTATTCTAGTAGTTTAAATAAAGTTTATGACATGTTTAAGATTTTATTTTTCCTTTGATCATAACTTTAAACATTTCATTATCATATTTATAAATTTACATCTCACTAGCACCATAAATGCTTTGATACATTAAATTTGTTTTTTAGGTGTTCAAATAACCTTTTTTGGTATAAAATTGTTTTCTATAGTGATGAATACTTCAGAATGAAACTACAGTGGAAATCTGTCAGCGAGGAACAGGAGAAGAGAAATTCGAGGTTAAGAGATTATAGAAGTCTTATTGGTAATTTTTTCTTAATTTTGAAAATGGGTGAGAGGGTTGCATGGAAGTGTTGATAAGATTTAAGAAATGCAGGTATATACTACAGAGTTAGGGCCCAAATGAAAAATCAGAGGCTTGTGGCAAAGATTCTTACCGCGAAAATACCTAGAACCTCCTAGGGCGGCCTTCAGAATGTGATTTGGGCACTCTTTCTAGCTGCAAAGCCTCTATCTGGCTCTCTAGCCCTCCAAGAAAGCTGACATTGTTGTGAACTTGGGCCAGATAATAAAGGTTATAAAACTTTCTCTCAGAGAGGAGGAGATCAGGATGGTGGAATAGAGGACGCAGAACTCATCTTCCCCCTCAAACACATCAAAAATCATCTACATGTGGAACAGTTCTCACTTAAAACTAACTGGAGACTGGCAAAAAGACTCCTGTACAGTAAGAAAGATAACACACGATATTGAGTGGGAAGGAAAGAGAAGTGATGAGGTTGGGACCTGTGTCCCTGGGAGGGCACTCAGAGGAAAAGGGAGATTACATGGGTGGAGAGCCTCCTTGGGGAATGAGTGGTCTGAGCCACATATTGGGCACCCCAGTCCTGGGGTCCAGCAGAGGGAAGACGAGCCCTCTTGGCTGGTTGGAGGGCTGTGAGACTAACAGGAGGGCTGTGGGAAGCCTGGACTCTGCTCTTGAGGAATGTGCACATGCTTGCTTGCTCCTGAGGCAGGGTGGAGGGGGTGGATTGAAGACTGTACAAGTGGCTGGTTGGTTTCCTGTGACTGCCCCAATGCACACCCTGGCTTGAGCTAAGCAAACACCTCAGCCCCGCTTGGGAGATCGGCTGTGAGACACAGAAGCAGCTCAGACGTGAAGCAGCATATGAGCAGGGTGGGGGCAGCCATTACTGGCACTTACACAGGCGGAACGTCAGAAGCAGTGTGAATGTCTGACCCTTGCTGGACCACCATAGCCCATGCCCCTACACACTCGGAATGCCCACACCAGCCCTTCCTGTTCCAGCACTGTCCCTGGTGGAGGAGATACGTGGGGGTGCACACTCAGAGGGAAGGAAGCGAGCTTGGACCTGGCCCTCTCCCTGAAAGGGAGGTGACAGCCACCAAGCAGAGGCGAAGCCCCAGGTCACACCTGGCTCTGGCCCTAGGCCCTTCGTCTCCAACCACACCTCCTACCAAGGTGATAGCTACCAGCATGCTCTCAGGAAAGATGTGACCCGTGTTCAAGTCAAATCCAGCTCTCCCTCCAAAGCCACTGGGCACATGCTAACTGTATGGGGGTTCTCCCACATAATGACACCCTTAAACGGTTTCTCTATGAAATTAGGTGAAAGTTAAGCAAAATGAGAAAACACAGGAATTTGTCTCAGTCGAAAGAGTAAGAGAAAACCCCTGAAAATACTCATGAAATAGAAATAAACAATTTACCAGATAAAGAATTCAAAGCATTAGTAATAAGAATGCTAACTGGGGCTTCCCTGGTGGCTCAGTGGTTGAGAATCTGCCTGCCAATGCAGGGGACACGGGTTCGAGCCCTGGTCTGGAAGATCCCACATGCCGCGGAGCAACTAGGCCCGTGAGCCACAACTACTGAGCCTGTGCGTCTGGAGCCTGTGCTCTGCAACAAGAGAGGCCGTGATAGAGGCCCGCGCACCGCGATGAAGAGTGGCCCCCGCTTGCCGCAACTAGAGAAAGCCCTCACACAGAAACGAAGACCCAACACAGCCAAAAATAAATAAATAAAGAATTATAAACAACAACAACAAAAAAGTAAAGAGAAACCTCATGGTGCGCTCATTTAAAAAAAAAAAAAAGAATGCTTACTGAAGTAAGGAAAGTAATAGATGAACATAGTGAGAATTTTAAGACAGAATTAGAAAATATAAAAAAAGAATCAGAACTGAAGAATACAGTGACTGAAATGAAAAACACCCTAGCAGAATTAATAGCAGACTGGCTGATATAGAAGAACACATAAGTGGTCTGGAAGATAGGATAATGGAAATCATCCAATCAGAACAGCAAAAAGAAAAACAAATTTAAAAAATGAGCACAATTTAAGGGACCACTGGGACAACATGAAGTATACCAACATTTGCATTATGGGGGTCCCAGAAGGAGGAGAGAGTGAGAAGGGGTTGAAAATGTATGACATTTTTTCACAGAACTAGAACAAATAATCCTAAAATTAATGTGGAACTACAGAAGACCCCAAAATGCCAAAGCAATCTTGAGAAAAAAGAATAAAGCTGGAGGTATTATGCTCTCTGACTTCAGACTATACTGCAAAGCTACAGTTATTGAAACAGCATGGTACTGGCACAGAAACAGACACATAGATCAGTGGAACAGTATAGAGAGCCCAGAAACAAACCCATGCTCTTATGGTCAGTTAATCTACAACAAAGGAGGTAAGAATATACAATGGAGAAAAGACAGTCTCTTCAATAAATGGTTCTGGGAAAACTGGAGAGCTACGTATAAAACAATGAGATTAGAACATTTCCTCACAGCATATACAAGAATAAACTCAAAATGGATTAAATACCTAAATGTAAGGTGTGAAATCATAAAAATTCCTAGAAGAGAACATAGGCAGAGTACTCTTTGACATAAATTGTAGCAGTATTTTTTTGAATCTGTCTCCTAAGGCAAAGGAAACTAAAGCAAAAATAAACAAGTGGGACCTAATTAAACTTGAAAGCTTTTGCACAGCAAAGGAAACCACTGACAAAATGAAAAGACAACCTACTGAATGGGAGAAAATATTTGTAAATGATGGGATTGATAAGTGGTTAATATCCAAAATATATAAACAGCTCAAAAAAACCAGACAACCAATTAAAAAATGGGCAGAAGACCTGAGTAGACATTTTTCCAAAGAAGACATACAGATGGCCAACAGGCACGTGAAAAGATACTCAACATTGCTAACCATTAGAGAAATGCAAATCAAAGCCACAGTGTGATACTACCTCATACCTGACAGAAAGGCTATCATCAAAAAGACCACAAATAACAAATGTTGGTGAGGATGTGGAGAAAAGGGAACCCTTGTACACTGTTGGTGGGAATGTAAATTGGTGCAGCCACTATGGAAAACAGTATGGAGGTCCCTCAAAAAACTGAAAATAGAATTACCGTATGATCCAGCAATTCCACTTCTGGATATATATCTGAAGAAAATGAAAACACTAATTTGAAAAGATACATGCACCCCAATGTTCATAGCAGCATTATTTACAATTGCCAAGATATGGAAGCAACCTAAGTGTCCATCAACAACAAATGAATTGGTAAAGATGTATGCGCGCACGCGCGCGCACACACACACACACACACACACACACATATACAGCGGAATATTACTCAGCTATAAAAAAGAATGAAATTCTCCCATTTGCAACAAAGTGAATGGACCTGGAGAGTATTACGCTTGGTGAAATAAGTCAGATGGAGAAAGACGAATACTCTTATCAGTTATATATGGAATATAAAAAAATACAATGAACAAATGTGTGTGACAAAACAGAAACAAACTAAGAGATATAGAAAACAAACTAGTAGTTATCAGTGGGGAGAAGGAAGAGAGGTGGGCCAAGATAGGGGTAGGAATTAAGAGACACAAACTACCATGTATAAAATAGATAAGCAACAAGGATATATTGTACAGCACAGAGAAATATAGCTGTTATTTTGTAGTAACTTTAAATGGAGTGTAATATATAAAAATTTTATCACTATGTTATGTTATATACCTGAAACTAATGTGATATTGTAAATCAACTATACTTCAGTTAAAAAAAAAGAAATCAGAATGGAAAGTACATTAAAATGTGTGTTTAATATTCTTGGTTGTTCCTCTTCCAATAAGAATATGAGTTCAGTCAGTATAAATACTGATATATTTCATTTTGAGTTCCAAAACATGAATTAAAAAAGAAGTGTTTAACTTTACTTGTTAATTTTCGTTAAGAAATTATTGTTATTCCTCATTACAGAAACACCTTGTGTTTATTACAGAAAAATTAGAAACTATAGATGAGCAAAAAGAAGAAAATAAAAATTTTGTTTCTGTCATTCAAAGATAACAACTGTGGTTAAGAGGCTTTGGTTTATATCCCTCCAGACCTTCTCTTAATATGCATATATTTTATTTTTAATTAAATAAATGATTCCAGATAGTAAATTTTTTATCAGTATTTAAGAATTGAGTAACTATTTACCTGGGAATATCTATTCTCTAAAAAAGAGATACTTGATAGAATTTTACTTTAAAAGAATTAGACTTATTTCTAAATAATTCCTGGGTTGTCTGGCTCTTATGATAAAGGCCAGGTTGGCATAAGTTACTGAAGGTATGCATAATTACTGCTGTATATGTCTACCTGATAACCTCCATTAAACAGATAAGAAAATTGAACATTGAGAGCATAAATGACTTGTCCAAGTCACATGGTTAATAAGGGCAGTACCCAGTATTAATGCTGTTAAGTATTTTACATAGCCTCCATATAATTTTAGGATAATTTTTAATAGTAGTGGAACTTATTTGTAAAATTCTTATGCTGTATTTGGTTTTGTGTATCTATAGCTTTATAAATAAAGATAGAGGGATGTTTTTATCACCACGGTCATCACCACCATCCTATGGAAGAAAAAATTCTGTAAATCATAGTTAGAAATCCTAACATAACTGAGTGATTTGGCAGCTTTTGTGTAGACATAAAGACAAATTTCAATTTTCAGTCGAAAAATAACTTTTTTTCCTGAAAAATAAATTAGACCAGAATAAACTATGTCCTTCCTCTGGTTAAGACAAAAGGTTGGGGATCTTGAGGCATGGGGTTATCTGAAGTTTCCAACTGAAGCCTCCTGTTATTTTCTGTTTCA
Source organism: Balaenoptera musculus (assembly GCF_009873245.2). Taxonomy (NCBI): domain Eukaryota; kingdom Metazoa; phylum Chordata; class Mammalia; order Artiodactyla; family Balaenopteridae; genus Balaenoptera; species Balaenoptera musculus. Next base: position 58,398,233 of record NC_045794.1, read on the forward strand.
GTAGGGAAAATGATAATGGACTGTTTCTTCCTGCTTGGAAGTATTGGGACTGAAAGAGATCTTAGAGATAAACTAATCCAGTATGTTAAGCCTTTTCCTTCCACATGCCATACTCTTCCCCTTTTGTCAAGCAACAGCAGTGATGACTCTGATCTTCTCAATCTTTCTTGTGTCCTATTTTCACTGTTTCCATGAGATTGGAAGAAAAATTTAGATGTTTTATATGCCCATTATATAATTTGAATTGAAACAAAATTTAGTCCAATTTTCTCATTTTTAGCAGATAATAAACTTGAAGCTCAGAAAAGGTTAGTAAATTGTCTTAAGTCATCTATCTAGTTAGTTCCATAGCATAGACTCCTTCATAATCAGATCTAATTATTAAGTGGCCTTTCAACTATACTGTGCTTTCTACTAATAGAAGTATGTATACATTCATTTTAAAACATTTTTTTCCTGTAATATTTTTTCCCAAAAGTATTCTTCAGGAAAAATTACCAAAAGCTTTTTGTTGCTGTTTTCTTTGTTTGTTTGTTTTGGTATAAATTCTCTGTATTGAAAAAAAATATACAGATAAGCTGTAGGCCTTGTGGATCATGCCAAGAAGTTGACTGTCAGGTATGAAGAGGAACTATTGGAGTATTTTAAATAAGATCATTATATTTTAAAGTCATTTTTTCTGCTCTGTGGAAATTGGATTGAATCAAGGTAAGAGTAGGAACAGGGAGACCAATTAGTAGGAATGACTCCAAAGCAAGAGATGGTGGTGGTGGAGATGTAGAGAAGTAGATGGATTCAAGTTATATTTTGGTGATAAAATTGATAAGACTTTCTGATGTATTAAATGTGGGTTATGAAGGGGAAAGAGAAATCAGGGATGGGACTACATTTCTTGGCTTGAGAAATTGGTCATTTGGTGGTGCTACTTACTGAGACGCCTGAGGTATAGTGAAATTGAATTAGATGTTATATATATATCTTAAGGAGAGATATACAAATGGAATGTCAAGTGGCTAGTTGAATAATCTGGAGTAGTCTGGGTAGGATATATAAATTTGGGTATTATCAATATAAGCATCCATGGGAATAGATGATGTCACCTAGGGAAAAAAGAGGTAGATAAGAAGGCCCAGGAATCCAAGTCTTTAGAGCACTGTTTCCTAATTTTGGCTGCATGTTAGAATCACCAGGGGTCTTTTTGGAAATCACATTGATTATTTTAATCATATGTTCATTCATTTAATAAATATTTACTTAGTGCATATTATATATGAGGCTCTCCTTTAGGCACTGGGAATTCATCAGTGAACAAAACAGACAAAATTCTTGTGGGGAAGAGCAGACAGTAAACAAGTAAGTAACATATGTGGTATATTAGTGATAAGTGCTAAATAAGAAAAATAAGGCAGGGAAGATGGTTAGGAGATTTAATGTGTGATGTTGCAGGTTTAATTTGGGTGACGAGAGAAGGCTTTTACTGAGGATGTTATATTTGAGTAGAAACTTGAAAAGGGGAATGAGTGAGCCATGCAGATATCTAGGTGATGGGCATTCCAAGCAGAAAGGAACAACACATGTTAGACTTGTTTACATTACATTCCAGGGTCTCTGCATGTTTGAAGTACAGCTGGGAGGTGTGGCTGGAGTGAGTTGGTGTAGAGTATAGAAACTGATGAGGTCAGAGAAGAAACAGTGGAGGAATAGGTACAGATCACGTAGAGCCTTGTAGTGTATTGTAGAGACTCGAACTTTTACTGTGACAGAGATGGGAAGCCAATGGAAGATTTTGAGCAGAAGAGTAACCTAATCTGACTTGTTTTTAGCAAATCACTCTGGCTACTATATGGAGAATAGCTCTGAGGGGCAAGGTGAAAGTAGAAAGACCATTTGAGGCTATTGCTGTAATTTAGATGAGAGATGATGGTTGCTTGAGCCAGGTGGCTAGCGCTTGAGTGAAATTTGAATAGAGACTTAAAGAAGCAGAGGGTGTATGCTTTACCACTATCTGGGTGAAGGACATTTTGGGCAGAGGGGAACAACATGGTCTAGACTTGTTTCTGCTTTAGGACTTCCACATGTTAGAAGAAGAGCAAGGAGACCGTGTGGCTAGAGTGGAGTGAGTCAGGGTGGGGGGTGGAGTGAGTGGGTGGGAGGCCTCAGTGTTGGTTTCTTCATGTATTTTGGAGGTTTAGCAGATATATCAGTGTCAGACAAGAGAAGCAAATACTCAAGAATGACAGAGTTTTTAAGGTGAGCAACTGGAGGTATAGAGTTGCTGTTTTTTATTCAGACAGGGAAAACTATGAGAGAAGCAAGTTTGGAGGGGAATATTTGGAGTTTAGTTTTGGACATATTAAGTTTGAGAAAGCCTATTGAATGTCCTTAAGAGTAGGAAGTGGATATATAGGGCTGGAATTCAGAGGACAGCTAGGGGCTGGGGATAGAAATTTAGAGGTTATCAACATATAGATGGTAGGAGACTAGATGAAATTGCCAAGGGAGCAAGTGCATTTAGAAAAGAAGAGGTCTGATAACTTGAGCTCTGAGGCACTTTAACTTACAAGTAGGGACAATTAGGAAAAGAGACTGAGAAAAGAACCAGAGAAAAAGGAGAGAAAACATGAGAGTTTGTCCTGAAGTCAAGTGAAGAAAGTATTTCAAGAAGGAGTGACTGGGATGTCAAGTAAAATGAAAACTCGGATTGACTGTTGAACAGAGTAATAAGGAGATCACTGAAGATTTTGATTAAAAAGGAGTTTTGGTGGAGTGGTGGATGTGACAGCCTGACTGGAGTGAGTTCAAGAGGGAATGGGAGTAGAGGACATGGAGACAATGTATACAGCTCTTTGAAGAAGTTTTGCTGTAAACAGTCAGGGAGAAAATGGGGTGGCAGTTAGAGGGAAAAGTGAGGTTAAGAAAGGTTTTTATGATGATGAGAGAAACAATGGTATGGTTGAATGCTGGGTGGGAATGGTCCAGTAGGAGGAAAAACTTGTGAAACTAGAAAAGGAGGCAAGAATTAACTAGAGCAGTGTCCTTGAGTAGCCAATAGGGCATGGATTTCATGCACAAGAGGAGGTATTTGATTGTAGCCACAATCATGGAAGCTCATGTATAATGATAGGAGAGAAGGGAGACTTTGGGTACAAGTGCAGTTATGTGGTTAAAATAGTGGGAATCTGTGGAAGTTCTCTTTGGATAACTTCTGTTTTCTCAGAAATAGGAAACAAGATCCTCAGAGCTAAGGTGTGGGAGAAGGTAACACGTTGGAGGCTTGAGGAGAGAGGAGAAGATGTAAAACAGCTATATGAAAAGAGAGAGGGAATGCTGAGGGAAATAGAGCATGATTGCCAGGCAGCATTAAGGATCCACTTGAGGTTAGTGATAGTGAATATAAAATGGATCAGTCAGCATGGTTGTGCTTTTCTTCAGTCTTTTTTAGCTACATCAAGTTAGATAGAGAGTTGGATTTAGTGAAGACCTTTTAAAAAAAATTTCAGTGCTCATTTTCTTTCTAGGAATAGTTTCTAGATATATTACTTCCCTTATATCATTTTAAAAATTTATTTATTTTATTTATTTATTTATTTATGGCTGTGTTGGGTCTTTGTTGCTGTGCAAGGGCTTTCTCTAGCTGCGGCAAGCGGTGACCACTCTTCATCGCGGTGCGCGGGCCTCTATCGCGGCCTCTCTTGTTGCGGAGCACAGGCTCCAGACGCGCAGGCTCAGTAGTTGTGGCTCACGGGCCTAGTTGCTCCGCGGCATGTGGGATCTTCCCAGACCAGGGCTCGAACCCGTGTCCCCTGCATTGGCAAGCAGATTCTCAACCACTGCGCCACCAGGGAAGCCCTGTCCTGCTGATTTTTAAAATGCCCTTATAGAATCTAAACTCATGTCACGTTAGATTCTGCTTTGTTGTAAAATACCTCCTCATCTCTTCACAGCAATTATTGAGAATGTTTTCAGATTATTCAATTTAATGGGGGGAGAGGACAGTTATAACTTTTAAACAAAATTGATTATAGAGTAAATTAATCACTTTAAATTTCTTTAAATTATTTTTTCGTAATTTACTGAGGGATTGAAGTTCGGGGAATGCCTTTTTAGTTGTAAGGTCTTTCACAACAAGATGCATCTAGCAGGTATCAGTGTTTGTTAATTGAATTGTCAGTACAACTTGAGATACACTCCTGGTGATGTTTCTAAAATTGTTTTTAACGTTTTGAAATCGTTTCCAGAAAAATGTGGATTTTCTTTTTTTTCAAAATTAAAATAGATTGCTTATTTTATATGTAAACTATTTATTTATTTATTTATTTTATATGTAAACTGAATAATGTATATATGAGAATGAAGAAGTAATTTGTCCTAAAGATGATTATGGAACATGACAAAGAAGTTGACAGTACTTCTCATAATGAATGAAGCAATTATGAATGAAACAAATCTCTTTGATTACACTTGATTGCATAGTAACTTTTTTCATTACTGTTTTCAAATACTACTGCCTATCACATGTATTCATGACTGGCATTTTTTTTTGTTTTATAAATTTATTTTATTTATTTATTTTTGGCTGCGTTGGGTCTTCGTTGCTGCACGGGCTTTCTCTAGTTGTGGCGAGCGGGGGCTACTCTTTGATGCAGTGCGCAGGCTTCTCATTGCGGTGGCTTCTCTTGTTGCAGAGCACAGGCTCTAGGCACTCAGGCTTCAGTAGTTGTGGCTCGCGGGCTCTAGAGTTCAGGCTCAATAGTTGTGGCGCACGGGCTTTATTGCTCTGTGGCATGTGGGATCTTCCTGGACCAGGGCTCAAACCCATGTCTCCTGCACCGGCAGGTAGATTCTTAACCACTGGGCCACCAGGGAAGCCCATGACTGGCATTTTTATTGCTAACTAATGTGAACTATTACTTGGTGTTGGTTTTAATTAATTGAATGTATTTCCTGCTATTCAATTAAAAGATTTCTATGTTTAGATAAAAATTGAAAAATATTTTAAAATATACCCAAGAGGAGGTTTCCAAAATGTTACTTTATTGCATATCTGAAATGGAATTTGATGAATTTTTTCATTTTAAAAGCTTGACAAGAGAGTAAGATTAATAACAAGAAAAATAACTCTGTACTTGTAAGATGTGAGCTTTATAAAAATCTGTTATTCTAAAGGTTTTCAAATATGTGATGATTTTCTTCCTCAGAAAAAGATGTTAACAGAACAGATCGAACAAACAAGTTTTATGAAGGCCAAGATAATCCAGGGTTGATTTTGCTTCATGACATTTTGATGACCTACTGTATGTATGATTTTGATTTAGGTAAGTTCTCCTCTAACATCCTAATTAAAGATATTATGTACGTTTATTTAGAATTTAAATTTATTAACCTGTTAGGCACATGTAAATAGTTCTGTGGCCTAGTTTTATAGGGGTGTTCCACAGGGGACTGGAAACTTAAAAGGCTGTGGTTCCCAAATTGTGCACCAAGGAGCACTGGGTTGCTGCAGCAGACTCATGGGGACAATGTGGGATATTTAAATATTTGAGGGAAATACAGTGACGTCTGTAGGACACTGCTCTAACTACTAGCTGGAGTAGTTCAGGGTTTTCATCATTAGATCACCAGACTCCTTCTGATGAAGTTATATCTTTACAAAGCAGAGTTTTGGCCTTGCTATGATAAGCAAGTACTGTGTGAAAATAGATGAGGATGGTGGTATCCAATTGGATTCCAAGGTTGAGTAGTGTAGTGCCCCAACAGGTGTTAAGTTAAATAGGATATAAATATTAAGTTGTTTGGATCTGTTTAATAAATGGAAATTGTTAGTAATATTTTTGAGCCTAGGGATGCCTTGGAAACAGTTCCTGAGGCACTAAGGGTACTGTGAATTGAGAAAGTTGGGGAACCTTTTTTTGATAGGCTTTATCCCTTGTGAAGAAAATGCTGATTTGATATTATAGACAAATGGTGCAGATAATTATCTAGGGCGTGTGGAGCTTACTCTCTTTTCTTGGTTAGTCTGTTTTCTACCAAGAATGGGTTGGAAAGACTGGGGTTGGTGGTGGGAGTGGGGGATTGCATGGGGAAGTGATGCTAAGGGATAGAAAGCCTAAGGAACCAATATTTTAAGGGACAAGAGAACTTGAGCTGTTTCTTTAAAGGACCAATAAATTCCCTAAGCATCAACCTTTAAATAAGTATAAAGAATGGAAAAGTTTGAGTTACCTACTGATGTTAGTGACTCCCAAGTAGAGGATAGTGAAAGTAGATGTTTCCAGATTACCTTAATAGAGCTTGAGACATCTTTTGGGGAAGGTAATTGGGTATTTGTCATATTAAACCCAAATGAAACTTGAATTATGGGTACATTTTCTTCACTGTTTGTATCTATGTGAATTCCTTTTGGATTCTTATATGTAAGTTAGGGGAAGATGTAAATTCTGTTATGGATCTTGAAGCATCAGCCTCTGGTGACAATAGTTGAATATCACAGATTTCTCTTTAAAATGTGAAATGTAGCCAGTCCTGTCTATCACACCTATAGTGAGCCTCAAATTGGATTGTTGAAAATATTAGTAGAGTGCTTCTCAGGTTACAGAGTGCTGTTATTACTCAACTTGGATTTCAATTTTGATTCTATTAGAAGCCTTTTGAAGAAGTGGGGAGATAATCCCCACTTTATGAGTAAGGTTATATTGATTTAGACAGTGACTCAGGGTTGTACAAGTAGTAAATATTGGACTGGGGGTAGAGACCCAGGTCTTTATTTCAGCCTGGCATTCTTACCTTTACACATTCAGCACCCTGACCCATTGCCGTCTTAGTTTCTGTTAACCACTGTGGGGAATAGGACTGTCGTCCTAGGGAACAAAAGGCATTGCCCTGTACTCTCAGTTGGTAATTTTGAGATAGGAATTAATGCATATTCTCAGAAGGAGTTCCTGAATGCTCAGTTTTTTCAGGAACTGAGTCCCAGACCAGCTATTCGGATAAATTGCTGTTTCCATTTGTCTGTATTAACCCCACATTCTTTCCAGTCAAATACTTTAAGTTATTTGAAACATACCCAGGGATTTTATTAAGAACTCTGGGCTTGGGAGAAGTCAGGGTAGTTTTCATAAAGCACTGGACCAAATCTCTTGCTTTTTACTCATAGCAAAGTAATCCGGGCTGTAAATTTACTCTTATAGTTGATTCTTTCCTATTGAGTTGTTTGGCTTCTTAGCCCATAGATGAGGTGTAGGTGTATTTGTGTTGAATATAGTCTCATTAATAGTGAGGAAGAAGACAAAAGTTACCAAAAGCAGACAGAAGAGCTCAAGGAAGAGCAATTTTTAGTTATTGCAGACACTGTATCTAAGTTGTTTCTATGGGAGGTATTGTTTTGTTTTGTTTTTTACAGTGTATGTTCATAATCTGATCCTGAATAAGCAGTAAAAGGTTAAATTATACTCAAAATACTGTATGTAAGAAGGCAGGAGAGTGTCTAGTTAAAAAAAAATGATTTCCACCTCTTAAGATTTAAAAAAATAAAATTGATCTTCTAATAACCGAATAAGCTTCAGTTAACCTGGAATGTTGACCTGTATATAGATGAAATTTTTCTTTTCTCTTTAAGAATGTGTACACTAGGATGGTAAGGAGTTCATTTCTCACACCTCCACACGGAAACAACTTTGCTATGAAAATAATTTGGGGGAACTACTTCAGAAATTGTAGTAGTGCTGATTAAGATGTTCATCAGTCAGCACTAGTGCAGAATCTGAGCATCACTGAATGCTAATTTAAACAGCTTTAATCTTTCTTTAATTAAAAGGAATTTGTACATTAATTCCACACCCACAACTCATGACATACCCCAAAGAACATCATGTATAAAATAAAATGGATTAAAAGCAACAACAATATGAAGATTAATTTGACTGCTTGCTTTAACTAAAACTTTATGGTAGTGATCCTGTAAGAAAGCTGAAGACTTAAAGGATTAAATTAGCTTCTTAGAAATTTTTATTCATTATAACTTTATAATAAAGCACTTTTTCCGCCCTAGAGGAAAGGTGCTTTGTAAATCTTTCGAACAGCATGCTTTGAAATATTTCTGTTACAGACTATATGTGGTCAGACCCAGGAAAGTGGTACTCTTTTCCACTTTGTTGAATTCACATAAATTTCCTTCATGCTTTAATTGGTTTAACCTTCATATTTGTCATTGCTTTCACTGTGTCATTGCCATGTAGGAAAGTTCTGATGATAACAATCTAGTCTTCCTTCTAACCTACTTATTCTTTCTTAAAAGTGTTGTATTAGTCAGGGAAAGAAGTAAAGAAAAAAAAAGATTTCTTATAAGATACTGGCTTATGTGATTATGGAGACTGAGAAGTCCCACAGGCTGCCATCTATAAGGTGGAGACTCAAGAGAGCTGGTGGTATAGTTTAAAGACCTGAGAGCAGGAGAGCCAGTGGCGTAGGTGCCAGTCCTGAGTCTGAAGGCATGAGAACCAGGAGCACTGAGGGCAAAGCGCTGTCTCACCTCAACCAACCAAGCAGAGAGCAAATTCAGTCTTCCTCCATCTTTTTATTCTATTCAGGTCCTCAGTGGATTGGGTGATGCCTACTCACATTGCTGAGGGCCATCTGCTTTAATCAGCTCACCAATTCAAATGCTAATCTCTTCTAGAAACACCTTCACAGATACTCCCAGAAATACTGTTTAACCAGACATCTGGGCATCCTGTGGCCCACTCAAGTTGACACACAGAATTAATCATGTCGTGTGTATTATTTTTAAAAAAGCATCTGCAATAAAGTTGTATAAATGCTTACATTTAGATATCATGTCGTATGCCACTTTTTCTAGCACTTTTCTCTAAATGTCTTGGTAACTCCATTGTTTGGTACTGTAATAATTGGATACCTGCCATGGGAACCTAAGTTTGTGTGTGTGTGTGTGTGCTAACGTGCGTAGAGACATACTTTTCCGCAGGGTGTAGGGTAGACATAGTGAGGTTGGGAGGGATTAGGCGTAGCAGTAGATGATAGTGTAACTGAAAGTGGGGTCCGGCTGCTCGTTGCTCAAAAGCCAATAAAGAGGCCAGGTTGGCGGAAAGGAAAGTTTGTTTTGTTTTGGATGCTGTCAGTGTTGGGGTCTGGGGGTGGTAAGGGCGGACGTCTGTCCAGAGGCCGACTCCCACCACTGACAGTCAGTGGGCAAGAGCTGTTATAGACAGAGGGAGGGGCTCTGTGCAGAAACAGCACAGTCAGCTCTGACCATCTTGAAATTGGTCATCAGTGGTCTGGTCAGCATCATCTTGATTGTTTTAGGTACAGCTAATCTTCAGCTCTAGGGTCGGTTTGTTTCCATTTCTTTGAGGCCAGTTCTCGGAATTGTGGCAGCTCATGGCTGCAGTCTGGTCATCATGTAGTTAACTTCTTCCACCTGCTGGGGGTTTCAGTATCTTTAAGACAGACCTCAGGATATGGCTCAGAATATTATCTACAGCCCTTAAGAAGGAACTAAAGATCCTTGACTATGCTTAATGACTAAACTATTATTATTTGGTCTCCTTTGACTGTTTTCCTTTGTTTCTGCATTTTCTCACTTCTCTGGTTAAACTTATTCTTTGGCTAAAGTTTTTCCACAGGCAAAAGGCAGGCGGAGGAGGTGGAGGGCAAGGACCATAGGGTCCTGCTCCGTTTCAACAGGGTAGAGGCTAAGAGCAGATAGAGCTAAACTTTTATGTGTAAGGAGATCCTGAAGTGAACTGTTTCTTTCTGTTATACTTTTAATCTGAGTTTTCTCAAGAGACTTTGGCTTACATGCTTCCTGGGGTCATTTTTAAAGTTTTCTTCCAGAATAGGAAGAGTGATGTAAAATTGTGTATGACTGCAGGCAGAAATATACCCCCCCTTTTAAAAATATACACTGTTTTAAATGGCTTCATTGCACACAGATATTGGTGAATGATAAGAATGTAAGTGTTGGCTGCAAATGAAAGACTATGTTTTCCACAGACTTCCCAAGCTATCACTGGGAAAAAAAAATCTCTATGTAACTTTAACGAATGTACAAAAGTTACCAAAGTTGAATGATATGTCTGTGAAAAGGCTTAGTAAGAGCTCTTGTTCCTTTGTTGATTCAAGAATCTGTATCTTAAGTCTGAAATTTAATTGTAAAACAATTAAGAAAATTGAGGATTTTATAAGATGGAACTAAAAAATAAGACGTTTGACGTGGTCAGGTGAAAAGCAAAACAAAGATTTTTTGTTTGTTTTTTAAGTGAGGGGCCTGATTCTTTAACTTTCCAATTTTTCTTTTAATCTAGGGCTGCAAATTAGTGTCATGATGAGAAATTATAAGAGCACAAGAGAAAGGTGGTTAAAATGGTAGTTTTAGGTACAAAATATTGATTGGATTAAGTAAGACCATTGGCTAGCATTGGTTGGGTCTAGAGTAACAGCAAAAGGGAAAAAAAAGAACATAAATACAACCACTTAAAAGAGGTAATTTTGTTGTGATTTCTTTTGGGTAGATTACCAATGTCTGGTTGCTAAAGCAGTTGGATCCTTTTTAGTTCTTATTTTACTGGGCTTATTCCTCGTAGTTTGGTGGTGGTTGACTACTCTGGCCTTGCAACTTTCTTCCCTTTGACTTTTTTTTTTTTTAATATTTATTAAAGTTGATATTCCTCTGGATTTCCCTTCACCCCTCTTCTTTATCATAATGCTTTTTTGCACATTATTTTTTAATAATATTACCCTCTCTTGATAATGATATTTACACTAAGACACATGCTAGCAGTTATGTATCTGTTGATATCTCAGTACAAAACAACTCACCTTTCTCACCTGATTGCTAGATTTCCTCCTCATTGTTTACGAACATCAGTATCTACCAGTTTCTGAAAACAAGAAAAAAGATGCAGTTTTAAGTGAAATGGTGGTGATATGCACAGATGGATATATAAAGCTTAGGTTTTTAGAGATATGATTAGTTTTTTCTGTTCTTCTTAGGATATGTGCAAGGAATGAGTGACTTACTTTCCCCTCTTTTATATGTGATGGAAAATGAAGTAGATGCCTTTTGGTGCTTTGCCTCCTACATGGACCAAATGGTAAGGTTCCATTCCAAACTAATTTTGAAAATTTTAGTTGTATAATAATCTTATTATATAAGATTGATGTTTATATTTAGCCAATTATGGTAGAACTTAAAAAAAACTGCTCTATGTTGTTTGTTCATTTGTTTCTTTTTTAAATAGCCTTTTCAAGAGGCTTGGAAATGCTGGTATTGTTTTCAATACAAAAAGTAGATAGTAAGTGCCTATAGAACAGGAATAATCAGGATTTAATATTGGTAAATGCTTATGATCTGCAGAACCATGAGTCATTATAGAATATTGATGAAAAAGATGATTTCAGTTCTTGTGAAGTAGTTGAACTTTCATATCATCTGTTTCAGAGATAAAGCTTAGTCATGCCAAGTAATATCCTTAGCTTTTGTGAACATTTTGTATTTTGTCATTATAGTGGCTGATTTTTCTCCAGATGTGTTTGAACTATTTGTAACGTTGACAGCTTCTTAGTTTTTTCCTAAGCATGCGATTATTAGAGTTGAACTGTGTCTATATATACATATTATTATAAGGAACATTTTATCTATTATCATTGATATATCTTGGAGACAGAGTTCTAGGACAATAGTACAGTATTAACAGGAAAATAAAATAGCACAGTCTTCTCAAGTAATCTATTAGAAAGGGGAAAAAAAAAGGAAAGGGGCTAAGAGCATATAAAAGCATATGAAATCCAAAGACCTGACTACATAGGTCACTGTACTGTTTCAAAATAAAATAAATATACTTGATGCTGGGCCTTGATGGTTGGATATTGAGATGGCTTGCTTGCAAAGGAATAAAGATTTGAATATGTAGTCATATAAAATGTTTCCCTGTAGTGGAGAGTCTGGGATACAGATGTGAAATTTTTTGATTACTTCTATTTTTTGATTACTTCTGTTCTTCCTCTCTTGCTTGCCTATTTGTTATTTCCCCTTCTAATTTGTCCCAATTTTATCTATTTCCTCAAGTCTCTTATCCATGGTTCCAACTCATCCTCACTTCTCCTAGTTCTTTTCCATACTTGATAAGATTTGATAGTTTTAAAATATTCTTTTACTATTAAAGTAATATTCAAATTATATAGTCTTTTACCATGAATTAATGTTTTTGGATTATTTGGAAAGATTATTAATTGCAGTAATATGGTAATATCAGTTTGTATTCCTTACCTTTTTGATTGATTGATTTTACCTGCCTTCTTAGTTCCAATTACTCCCAGGTGCTCTAGAAACCTGAGGCATTTGTTATAAAGGTCTGTACAACTGATACTAATTGTGTAAAAACTTGTCTGCTTTCCTTGTGTTTTTGTTGTTTATCCTCTTTTCACTAGAGCTAGTATGCACCTTGATAAAGGGGTCATGTCTTTATTTAACTAGTTCTCTGATATGCTTCCAGAATTTTCCTAATGCCTGACATGAGGTTTTTGTTCAACAGATTTTTGTAGAATAAACACATGAATATTTCCCCAGTGCTTAGTTTAGACCTCTACTTACAGTAGGTATTCCAAGAATTAGCACAAACATACGGCATTTAGTGTTTTATAGTAATAGTTTTCATAAAACTGAGCTAATATTGGCATGTTCAAATATATTGGCTTGTGGTGCCAAAAAAATACATACATGCATACGTGTGCATGTATTTAGGTGTCAAATGTAAAGACTACTTTCTGAACATCTGCAGTGTACCACTTCACAGTCTATTTGTCATTTTTGTGTATGAAGGTTCAAGTTCTTTGTTCTGTCTCTTTCACAGTAAATGTTCTGTGTTTGCCTTTTCCATTGAGAATGGTCTGGGGATTTTTCTAGTCTTTATTCTAAAAAGATCTCTTAATATATTGTCTGCTAACATCTTTTGCTTCATAATATTTGAATGAAAGGGCAATAAGTTACAATCAAAATAATCCGCACAATTATTTTTCACTGCATTGCTGTTGTTTTGGTGTCCTTGAATCTGTGCTGCTGTTTGACTCCTTTTTGTTTTATGGATTTATTTAACATAAGTTTTAACTACTTTAGTGAGGCTGAATTCAGTGTCTGTAGATTTACTTTTGTTGATACTTACATCTAATGTAGGTCTAGGCATAGACTTTGTTTTCGAAATATAGAAATATTTGCAAAATGATCTGACGAACTTTCTTATAGCCACCATTCATTTTGCCATATAGTTTTGTCCCACCCTTCCTTCTCACCCCCATCCATATATATACACACACACACACATACCTATGTATATGTATGCACACACGTATTTATTTACAGTTACACTTGATGCCCTTTGTATATCCACTGTTGACCTCATTTCCCTTTCTCCAGGAGTAGCTACTTTTCTGAAGTTGGCTTCTGTCGTTTTGGGAGTGCTGCTTTTTATAGCAGAGTGGGTAGCAGTGGCTATGCCATGTTGGTACTTCCAAACCAAGTTTAGCTTTTGGTCATGTCACAACAAAAATTATGCTGTTAATCAAAGAGTTATTTCTGCCTTTCCCTTATAGTTCCATGTGGGAAATGTGAAGAAACTATATCCCAAAGGCTTGCGTTAGTCTGTAAAACTATTTCGTTCACTAATTAAACTATTTAAATCACTGAAGAGAAGCCATTTTATTGAGAATCAGTAGCCCTTAATTTTCAAAATTTTTTTTACCAGGAATGAATGGTTTCTAATCAGATAGATACTTCTAATAAAACACTATTATTCTCTCAAAAACTAAAAAAGAAGTGTGAGGGAGGGGATGTTGTTCTTAGGCTTTTCACAAAGGTTAGGGCAGTAGTTCACCATAAAGGGGTTAGAACACTAGGGTTAAAGGGATCAGAATCATCTAAGAAGGCTTTATTTTGGTGCACTCTCCATCCCCAAACCTTGACTGAAGTGTTGGTAGGGAATCTTTTAAACTTCAAAGATTATTTAAAACATGTAACCACAGTAGTTCTCAAACTTTATGATCTCAGGACCCCTTCACACTCTTAAATATTATTGAGGATTCCAAGAGCTTTTGTTTATGTGGGTTATATCTATTGATGTTTGTCATATGAAAAATTAATGCTAGGAAATTTATAAATATTTATTTATTCATTCATTTAAAAATGACAGTAAACCTGCTACACCTTGGTATACATACTTTTTTTTTTAATGAAAAGTAACTTTTCCAAAACAGAGTTTACTGAGAAGAGGGATTATTTTCCATTTTTCATTTTCTTTAATGTTTAGTTTAGGAGTTTAGTTTAATAGAACACAGCTGACTTGCATATCCGCTCCTGTATGCAGTCTATTGCAATATCACACATCATATAGCCTTTACACTTATGGGAGAATTTAAAGTGCAAAATACATAGATTGTTTTAGTGTTGTTATGAAAATGGTTTTGACTTCATAGATTCCCTAATGTCATCAAATCTAAGAAATAATTAGCTAATTCTTTAACATGCGATATATGTTAAAGCTAAACTTAATTTTATTTCATGTTAATTTGAAGAAATATTTAACAGTGAAGTGATTTGATAAAAGTCTATTTTCCAATGTGTGTTCCATTCACCAAGTCTCTTATTTGACATAAGAAATAAGTATTGATATATCAGTCAGTCTACTCCTGCTGTCTCTGCATTATTCTTTATCTAAAAAAAAACGAATAGAGGGAAAAAATAATTCTTAGTTTGAGACCAAAGATTCTCTCTCCCTCCTTTTTAATGTTGCTTTAGCATTTTAATTAGTTGTGATTTTAAAATATAACCAGTGTGGTATAAATCCAGCATTTGTCATTATATTCATGGCATAGTTATCGGTGATTATGTACTATAAAATATTTATTAAATATAACTTATGTGATAACATTTATTTTTTTAAAGCATCAAAATTTTGAAGAACAAATGCAAGGCATGAAGACCCAGCTAATTCAGCTAAGTACCTTACTTCGATTGTTGGACAGTGGATTTTGCAGTTACTTAGGTAAGTTTAATGAAACAAAACTATACCCAGCAAATTGTAAGGTAATACTAACAGAGAAAAAATGTAAAGAGCTCTTTTTAAGATGTATATACTCTACCAATGTTGCCTGGGTTCCTCTGAGGAATAAAAGTGTGGGACCAAACTGTCCTTGTATAATTTTGCCTTAAAACAGTTTATTTTTAAAATGAACTATAGTTGTCCCTCAGTATTTGTGGGGGATTGGTTCCAGGACCCACCTGCCACCCCTATACCAAAACCTGAGGATACTCAAATCCCTTATGTAAAATGGTGCAGTATTTGCATATAACCTATGCACATCCTCCTGTAGACTTTAGATCATCTCTAGATTATTTAGTGTACCTAACACAATATAACTGCTGTGTGAATAGGTGTAAATACAATGTAAAGACTATGTAAATAGTTGCTAGGCAAGGCAAATTCAAGTTTTGCTTTTTGGAACTTTCTGGAAATTTTTTTTTTCCAAAAATTTTCCATTCATGTTTGGTTGAATCCACGGATGCAGAACCTGCAGATATGGAGGGTCAACTGTATTTGTTGTTATTTGGTGGTTTTCTTTTAAAGAAGTTAGCCTGCAAATTAAAATTGTTTCCTTGAATTAGTAGAAGGCAGTTAAATTTATAGGACTTTTAATAGCCTAAGATGAATAGAAAAATTTGAGTTTGAAGTAGGTCACTGTATTCTGAGATAATTAGCATAAGAGTAAGCCATATATATATTTTTTTCTGTGTAGAATCCCAGGACTCTGGATACCTTTATTTTTGCTTCAGATGGCTTTTAATCAGATTTAAAAGGGAATTTAGTTTTCTAGATATTCTTCGATTATGGGAGGTAAGTTCTTAAATTATTGTAAAAATTAATATTTTTTATGGAAACATTTTGTATCTGTAGAGTAAATGGATTATAATATTTTGACTGAAATTTCTAAAGCAGTTATGTTCTGAAAATTCTAATGGTTTGTGGTCTCTCCTTAAAAATTAACCATCTTGAACTGAATGTGTGGTCTTTGGAGCTTTTTTCTGTAAATCAAATCCTTGTGTGATTGGGTGCCAGTGGGTTTCCCAGAACCAGTTCTCTGGACCACTTGTGCCTGTGTTCTTTCCTTGGAAGGCTTGACTTTATGTGAGGCTCTGCCACATTTGGGTGTAGATTTGAATAGAGTTAAGGAAGTTTTGGCAGCCAGTCAATTGAGATAGTACTTTATTTGTAGTCTGAAATATTGGGAGGGAACTGACTTGTGTTTTGCTTTTTTAAAGAAATTTAAGTTGGAGCAGAATACTAAGAATAATATAACAAATATCCTACTATCCACATTTAACATATGTAAATATTTTGCCGCATTCACTTCTGGTTTTTTCTCTTTCTTTCCAAGACAAAATATATTTAAAGATATAGCTCATATCTTTAAGCACCACCCCAAGCCCCATTTCCCTCTTCCCCTCTCTAGAGTATATTCATGATCATGTTTTTGGTTTATATCCTTTTATTCCCTCTTGCACCCAGGGCAACTCTTGATGAAAAACAGAAAATTATTATTTTCTTCTTATACATCTGTTAATTGTTAAGTTAACAGATGGATGTGCTTTTGAAATAGAATATTGGTATAATGACTGCTTGATGCCTTATCTTTATAAAAGTAAAGATGACAGAAATATTCCCAAGGAAAGAATGGGGGAAATAATCTGTTTGGATAATAAATAGACTTGTATACAGTGGGCACCCTGAGGCTTTTACACCTGGAAATTGACTCCTGTACTTCTGGTGACTGTGCTGCCATTAGAGAAGGTGATGCACTGATTGAAGGATCACCACTTTACGGAGGATCACTTTCTTTGTTTGAAATTAGAAGGAAAACTCACATGTTCTTGACCTAGAATCATATTTTAAAGTTAATCAATTTTATTAAATTGTTATCTCAACTTCTTTTTAAAAATTATCAACATAGCTGTAATAACTCCTTAGTCTGTGTTTACCAAATAAATTGGAACTTTTAATGAAACTTTTGAGGTTAATTGCATTGTAATTAAACTTTCAAGAATTGGATTTAGTCTGAAAATTATTCTACTTAATTTACTTCTGGTAAAAGAAGTAAAAACATTTCAGGTATGCTTTAATAGTAGTGTCTACATGGCTCTTTTGATCTTTCCAAAAAATGATATTATTAGGTACATTAACCAGGGGGAAATTAAGAACTTAAGTTTTAGGGCATTAGCTATACTTAGGAAGAAGTGCAGCTATTGATCAAATGTTTTATACATTTGGGTATAAATTTTGGGTGGTCAATCCAGTTCTTGTCAGGGATATTCTGAGTTATATAATATGATGTTTAGAATGTAGAGCTACCTCTGGGTGTTTTTGATTCCATGCAGTGTATAACTGAATCTTTATTCCCGTGATTTAACTCCCCTGTACCCCTCCCCCCAGCCCCCCGCCCCACCGAGACTGAAGATGATTTAAAAGTGAAAAACTGAAGGTTCAGAAAAATACTGAAAATGCCTCTAACCCTTACACTTTAACCTCATGACTGTGGCTCCTTAGTTAATACCATTTATCATACTGGTTAGGCTCAGTGTTACTGTAGTTACCTAAAGAGCCACATTTGGAACTCATCATATTCATATAATAGTTAATATTATATTAACTATTAATATAATAGTTACTTCGTACGTAAAAGTAAGACTTTCCTTCCCCACACCTCATTTCTTAACTAGAAAAAGAGTGGACTACTCCATCTAGGCAACTCGTGCTTTGCACAGAAGTCATTCAGAGTTCAGCATTGTATCTGTGAGGAAAATATTTTAGAATTGATAGAGTTTACTAAATAGGTGTTCTATTTTTTATAGGTAATGTGGACTGAACTACCATGTAAAAATTTCCATCTTCTTCTCTGTTGTGCTATTCTGGAATCAGAAAAGCAGCAAATAATGGAAAAGCATTATGGCTTTAATGAAATACTTAAGGTAGTTATTACTTTAACTTAAATTTTAATATTTTGGCTCTTTCCTCTTTTTGGTGGTATTGATATACATACATTTCCTTGGAGCATTATTGAATCCCTCAAGTAACTTAAATTTTATCAATAACAGTCAGTACTAGGACTGACTCTCTGAGAATGGCAGTTCAGCAAGTACATATTGCCAGTTATTTTTCCTAGCTAATTAGGAAGAAAAGGAAATTCAACAAATGCTCTTTTGTGTAGTTTAATTTTCTAAAAAAATTCTTTTGCTTATAACTTGAGATAGTAGACTTGGGACAACTGCTGGATTTAATGTTCCATAAGCTTATTAACTATTCTTTAGCTTTAAAACTTGAAATGATCTAATGAAAGATATATTAAATTTCCTGTTTACTTGTAGTATGAGGGTGTTGTTATTTTAAGGATTTTATCTACAGTGTAATATAACTGGTAATAAGTTGTATAGTAGAATATAATAGTGTTTCATTTTCATTGAAACTGAATTATTTTATTTTATTTATTGATTATTTTATTGATTTATTTTAGCATATCAATGAATTGTCCATGAAAATTGATGTGGAAGATGTACTATGCAAGGCAGAAGCAATTTCTCTACAGATGGTAAAATGCAAGGTATACAGTGTTTTAAGTAATTACAAGATTTTTTTGTTTGTATGTTTTTGGTGGATTGAGGTCAAGAGATAATTTTTCCTTTTAGAAGTAAAATTGGCAGCAAGTTGAAGGCAGACACAAAGCATTGGCTAGCATTTGTTTACCATTATAAATTTACAGCACTTAATTGAAAACAATTGGTTAATTATGCTAGATAGGAAACATATAATAATAAGGCAAAATGACAAAAGTAATGAAAACACTAAAGGGGCTGCAGAAGCATTGATAAATTACCTAATCAAAGAACACAGAATAGGACCTCATATTAAATATGTAGTATCTTTAAGTAAAGACAGACGCTAATCAGAAATAATTAAATGAAGAGTATTTGGTCTATGTCATTACATTTGTATCAGTCAAACTCTTAATAATCTCTAAAAACAAGGCAAAGTTGATGTGTTATATTCTGCATTTAAACCAAAGTATTACACTTTTGATGTATTTTGGTTTTTATATTTTTTATGAGAATTCTTATTTGGTCTTTGTGTCATTTGATCATGGTTCCAAATATTTATTTTGGTTCAGTTTTACACACAGTTATTTGATAGCTGTTCTGTTCAAAACCTGCCAGTGAGGGCTTCCCTGGTGGCACAGTGGTTAAGAATCCGCCTGCCAGTGCAGGGGACATGGGTTCGAGCCCTGGTCCAGGAAGATCCCACACGCCGCGGAGCAACTAAGCCCGTGCACCACAACTACTGAGCCTGTGCTCTAGAGCCCACATGCCACAACTACTGAAGCCTGTGCGCCTAGAGCCCGTGCTCTGCAACAAGAGAAGCCACCGCAATGAGAAGCCCGTGCACTGCAACGAAGAGTAGCCCCTGCTCGACACAATTAGAAAAAGCCCGTGCGCAGCAATGAAGACCCAATGCAGCCAAACTAAATTTAAAAAAACACACAAAACCTGTCAGTGAGATACTTCTTATGTTTAAGGAACTTCTGTGTATTGAGGGAGAAAGATGGTGTCAATAAGGAGAATGAAATAAATGTAGAATATTAGAAAACAATATGCTTGTGGGAGTGGTGGGATGGGGTGGAGAGTGGCTAATTCAGAACAGAAGGTCAGAGAACCACTTACTAAAACGAGTGGTTAGGGTTTCATTTGGAGTGGAGAAGGATGGTTTGAGAGGGTGCATAACAATTACACTGTTAAAGCAAATGCTTAGATGGTAGTATTAAATAGAAGTGTTAATTTGTGATTACTTTTCCTCTATGGTGAATGATGATTTTATATTTGATTTTTCTTATTCAGGAGTTGCCACAAGCAGTTTGTGAGATCCTGGGGCTTCAGGACAGTGAAGTTACAACACCAGATTCAGACAATGGTGAAGATGAAAATGTTGGCATGACTAGTTGTCCGACATCTGCATTTCAGAGTAACTCCTTGCCTGTACTTGCTGCCAGTGGAGCCAGAGATGACAACCCAACAGAGATATCCATGTCCCCAAATGTCAGCAGAGTAACACCTGCATGATCATTCTTCTTGCTTTTTGAAGAGACACTTCGTTGCAACTTCTTTTCAAGTACTGGAAAGGTGGAAATTTAAAATCTTGTTATTGATCATGCTTTAAGGTTTATGGAAAGAAAGTGTACTGATGTTCTTGCATTAAAGCTTTACGAAGATTTAAACTAATTATTTTTGTAGTTACTTCTACCAAATAGCCTTTCCTTTTCAATAACATTCCTTAGTATTTTTATAGCTAAGTACATTTTATTTTCTCGCTGATGAACTGGAATTGGATAAATATTACAAGTGGATGAGTTGGAAATTATGCACTTTGAAAACATTCACTTTGTTTACTCCAAGTTCAGTGGGTTTGGATTTGATTAAATGTTGAGCCTTTCTATAGCATTCTAAGTTGAGAAGTAGATTGTTACCCAGTGACGAAATAAAAGAATTTGTTTTTCTCTTTTGTTTACAACAATACAGCTTAAATATTTATGCTGGTTGAATGTGATATAAATTGGCCATTTTCATCAATGCAATTTAATGTGTAGATAAAGAGCTATTTCAACCATAAGAAGTGGATTGGCAGTATATTTTTTACATTGAATTTTTCTTCACTTGTATATAAAGACTGTATAAGTACTTATTTATGAGTATAAGAAAGGATAGGCATATTTTCTTTAACTGAATAAACTTGACTATTGATTTATATAACCTGATTTCACGAAGTTAATACATAGCTTCAATATGAGATCTTTTTCAAAACTATTTTCTTAACCAAACATTTATTTCATGAGACTACATCCAACCCTGTACCTGGTATAATTTTCAAGTTAATTGCTTGTAGTCTCACTTTACTAATAAAGTTTACTATCTTTCCTAATAATGTATTAACTGATTAATCAGGTCTTTAAATTTTTATGAAATACTCTTTACAAAAAGCTTATGTCAAAAATTTCAATATACTATTCGTGAGTCTCAAAATAATACTTTTTTGTATATGAATGAAGCTGTTGTTTTTACCATGCAGTGTTGCATGATATTAAGTTATGTGTAATTAACATAACTGATTCCATTTTAATTGTAATTTGTTAAGTTCTGTACATATCATTAAAATAAATTTGAAGTTGAAGTAGTGTTTTCAGTTAAATTACACCTAGAAATAATCTGCTAGTTTTTCATCAGAAGAAAAAAATCCAAGATGGGCCCCAGTGCCTCGTATATTTTTATGTGATAGAAACAGTCATTTGAATGCATTGTGGAAATAAGCAAGAAACATGACCCTTTATAGAACTAAAGAAACTTTTTATTAGCATGAAATTGGGCATAGTGTTGCCTTGGAGGATATAATTATCTGAATCAGTAAAGCAGCTTCCTACAATTGATGTTAATAATGTAAAATAAAAAACACAGTTCTAAAATGGTCCAGTAGGTAGATTTTTTTTTTTTTCCCCCAGAGGCTAGGGAACCAAAAGAACTTTTTTCTTACTTGAGCATTAACTGACAGTCATGATAGTAGAACCATTAGATTTTTAGTTTTTAATATCATGTGTGTGTTATCTTTCATCAGTTAATAATGAGTCAGCCTATTCAGAGAAAAAAAAAGTAAACTGATCAAAACCTTGGCATCTCCAGCCTTTCATTTCCTGCTGTTGAGGAAATCGCTGAGAACATCTTGATGTCCTTCTTGTTCTTCCTGGACAGGGACTTTTGGGGAGTTTTTTTCTACTACGTAATATAATATCTACTTCAGAGTTTTAAAAAATCGTAATACATTTAGTAAGTTGAACTTTTGTCAAGTTCTATTATTTTAAAGCTACTTGTTAAAAACATTTTTACTAAACAGTCTGAATTTCTCTTTAGCCCATTTTTTATATGGAAATGATACTAATGTAGTGCTAAGTAAAGTCTTACTTAATTAGAGTCCTCAAAATCCAGTTATCAAATACCATGTGAACTTGAGCTGTTTGATATTGCTAAAATAGATAGTTCAGGTAAATGTCTTAGTCTAACTTTTTAAAGATTTGTTTCAGTTTTCACAAGATGCTCTGTCCATGCCGATAACATGTAAAATATTGTGTGCTATATTATGTGATATTTAAAGTTAAAATTCAAGTAATTTAGCTGTAAAACGTATTTTCAGTTCTGATAGGAGTCTATGGGAAACCTTTTTGCATTGGAGATCATTCCTATTTTGATTGTTTCGTGTGTCGAAGATTCTTCACCTCTTTATAATGTTAGAAACTTGGTGATGACTAAAGCTTTTTTGAGTAAGGAAAACAACTTTTTGAGAATGATAGTGATTCTTGCTGAACCTGACCTTTCCAAAGATTTTTATGGATGCCAACTAATTCTTACAGGAAATTGATGTAATTATGCCCATTATCAAAGCTACTTTGTATAAAGTAACCCAAAATGTTTACTGAAGAACCTAGAATTTCACTTGACTTTGTGTGTAACTATGTAATAGGTAACATCATTCCAGCTTGCATTTCTTTACTTGGGGTTTCAGAAGATGCATGAACCTCTTATTGTATTTGAAATCTTGTGAGTATACATGCATATTTCGGAGGAAAGGTAATATAGTTTCTCAAAAGTTTCTCTGATTTTCCCCAAAAGTTGAAAACCATTGTTATAAATTGTATAATGTGAGGATAATGACGTAATTTGACCCACGCTAATGATTTTATATGCTGAACCTCCATTAATTAAAATATCTTTAGAGTGCTCATTTCCAAATTCTTGGTCTGTATTGTCAAAATACATATCCAGGCTCTACTTCAGAGCTACAGAATCAGAATCTTTGGAAGTGAGGTTAAGGAATCTGCATTTTAACAGGCTTCCATGTGGTTCTTGAGCCTCCCTGAAGTTAGAGAACTGGCATTATATAGTGTATTTTATAGTTTAACATTTTGACTTATGGTCAGATAGGCAAGTCCTTAAGTTTTTAGAAAGTAGTTCCTTGATTTTTCTCGGGTGGATTTGCCCTAGTTCTGGTCACCGTTTTTAGTAAAAAGTGATGACAGTCATCTTAGCCCATAGGTTCCCCCTCCATTCTTACATTTTGAAGACAAACTTTCAGTGTCATTTTATTTCTGAACATGAAACAGGATTAAATTTGAGATGAATCTGAAAGGTTTCCATCAGTATATAATGTGATTATCCAGTACTAAACATCTGTACTTATTTGTACTTTCAATGTGAATACTGCCATTTGAATGATATAATGTATTTGGCCTATTCTCCCTTTGGGTCCTTATAATATGCGAGTTTTAAGTTGTAGATTTTTGAGGATTGCTCTGATTGCAAGTATTTTTCTCACTGTTTTATAAATAGACTCCTATTTTTCAGGTTATCTGTCCTGACTTAAGGAAAAACAGTGTGTCATCCTTAGATGCAAAGGTGGGGTGGGGTAGGGCAGTGCGATTGGACATACTTCTATAACTTTTGGGTTATCCAAAAGCACTCTTTTAGCCCATGGGAAGCTACATTGTTAACAAAGTCACTGTAAAGAAAAACTGATTGTAATCTAAGTCTCTTCTTCAAGAACTATCAGGAATCAGAAATATCATATTTGCCTAATGCAGTTCAATCCCTAAAGTTAGAATTGAAATGTTAGAATAATAGGTCGGCTGTTAAATATGTTTCTCCTCAAATATCTATGTGGTATATTGTTCCTCACATCTCTCTCTATGTGAAAAAGTAGACAGAGTGAAAAGAACAAATTCCAGTAAGCTTAGCTGTGATCAGTGAGCAGTCCAGTTCTCTTTCAGCTTTTTTTTAATTAAGAAGACTATCAACTTCAGAAATGGGCTTTTGCTGTAACAGTCAATAATAGATACTTCCAACACCACACTAGTCTGGAGGTACCAGACCCAATGGGTTAGTAGACTGCTTTAAAAAAAAAACTAGAGCTGTTTTTAGGTTGCTTTAGATGTCGTATGGCCAAATTGTGTATCTCTTTTCCATGGGTGTTGCAGGCTCACTTTCATCTGCTGTAGTACGGGTTGAAGTGGTGGAGGCCACTTGAGTTGATATAGCTTGGAGCTTTTCTTCATGTGAGCACAGGCCCATCCCTCATTCTGACTATCATGGCATAACCAATTTTATGAAGACTTCTCATTCAAAGCGTGGGATCTTCTAAGGTCTCAGGTGAGCCTAAGCCTTTTTTCCCCCGTACTGCTACCTTTTTTTTTTTTTTTTAATTCATTTGTAGATACTTAACAGGATAGATGACAACTTCATTAACTATGTACGTGACATTGGTTTGTGAATATGTTGAAAAGAAAATGCTGTTACGTAGAAGCCTGCTTGAGTTTCTTAAAAGTTAGTCATGGCAGGCTCATTTCATTTCCTTTTATTGATAGTATACTACCAAATCAAGAAAATACTTTAGCTATGGCATAAATTTATTTTGGTATGGTATTCATGTGGTTAGGTTGGAGGAATTAGGAGTGGATGGTAGTAATAGTGAACAATTCCTGCCAAAGAACCTAAAATGTACCCTGTAAGCTCTAGGAGTCAAATGTCAATGGGAAAAAAAATCCAACCAAACTGATTGTTAGGTTGGTTTTGTGCTGTAAAGTTCAACCTTTTCTCTTCTCCTATTCAGTGTACTTTAAGGATAGAAGGCATACATGTCAAATTTGCTTGTGACACAAACTTGATAGGCTGGAATGATGGCTTAAAACCAAAAAGACAAGCTACTTAAGGGAAAGAGATCAGACTTTTTGTTGATTCCCAATCTCAAAGTAATCACTATTGATTTTTTTCCAAATATCTCCATACTCTCACATCCCGTATCTATCCTTTAATAAATTCACCTGCCTTCTCCGTTCACCTTGGGGAATGACCAGGAGAATTCTTTCTTACTTTCAGTTTATTTCCTTTTATCCTTCCCCTCAAACACATTTCTTTACGTCTCTGAAGCTTAGCTTTCCTTTTGATGACATTTTATTCCCAGTTGGATTTTTATTTGGCCAGGGTGGCGAGGGTGAATGGTGAGGGAGGGAGGGAAGAGTAAGAAGTCCTCGGGGTCTCTCATCTTTTGCCTACAAATGGAAGTATGTGTGTGTAGTGGGGGAAGTTGATAGGAGTGGAAAGATGGGTCTGACCCAGTTGTGCACCGTGGATACTCCTTTGTTTATTTATATCACCTTGTCCATATTTTTTTCCTAGAAGTCTTCAGCCTCCTAGGATCTACTTCCATTTTCCAGGTGGTTTAAGGACTGGCTTATATTATTTCTCTCTTGTTTTTACAACTGTCTTCAGTAGGACAGATACCTACGTTGAGGACTCATTGATGCCCTTAACATAAAACTTCCCTAATTTCGTGGACCTTGTCTCATCTGTCAGCTGTTTATCAGCATGGCCATTCATGATCACATGGCCCT
Organism: Balaenoptera musculus; assembly: GCF_009873245.2. Taxonomy (NCBI): domain Eukaryota; kingdom Metazoa; phylum Chordata; class Mammalia; order Artiodactyla; family Balaenopteridae; genus Balaenoptera; species Balaenoptera musculus. The sequence goes on from NC_045794.1 coordinate 58,423,766, forward strand.
CTTCATCGGTAAGATCTTGTGTTTGAAGGTCTCCTTATCTGGCAATATCTCACCTTATACTTTCCCACTTTCTGACTCTTGGGCTCTGTAACTGCTTGGTCCAAGCCAATTCTGTAGGCTCTTATGACTGTTGGCTGCCTGGTTATCGTGGACTCTAAGGACAGTCACTTCATCAAAACCTAGGTATATGTATCTCCTTAATTTCTGCTAAAGATTCCAAACCATTCCCCTATTTATATCACTCTGGCTTCAGAATCAGTGAAGGATAGGGAGATAACTAACACTTTGAGCATTTAGTATCTGCCAGACACTGTGATAAGCACTTTATACACATCCAATTTAATCGGCATAATAGCCCTATAAGATGTAGGTATTAAGACTTCCCTGGTGGCACGGTGGTTGAGAATCTGCCTGCCAATGCAGGAGACATGGGTTCGAGCCCTGGTCCGGGAAGATCCTACATGCCGCAGAGCAACTAAGCCCGTGCGCCACAACTACTGAACGTGCGCTCTAGAGCCCACGAGCCACAACTACTGAAGCCTGCGTGCCTAGAGCCCGAGCTCTGCAACAAGAGAAGCCACCGCAATGGGAAGCCCACGCACCGCAATGAAGAGTAGCCCCTGCTCGCTGCAACTGAAGAAAGCCCGCACGCAGCAATGAAGACCCAATGCAGCCAAAATAAATAAATAAAATAAATAAATTTATAAGGAAAAAAATGTAGGTATTATCGCCCTGTATTACAGAAATGAAGGCTGAGAAATGTGACATAACATGTCCTCAAACACAGCTAGGTAAGTGGCAGAGCTAAGATTTAAACTCAGGTTTATCAAAACCAATGCCCTATTTCTCTGCAGTATAGTTTATTTTTAAAAGTTTTAATTTTGTCATCAACATCACACATGCACATGGTTTCCACAAGATTTGTTGTTACGAGAATTTTTTTTCCTTCTCCCTACCCTCCAGTTCCTCCTCCCAGTGGCAAGACTTTCAACTTACAGCTGATTCTTTTGGTGTTTATTTCCATATCTCTCAATGCTGTGATATGCTTGTATTGCTCCTACTTTAATTTCCAGTTTGAAGAATTATCTATTGACTCCCTGTCTTCAAAGATGGAGACTTAACTTTCTTCCCCCTCCCCTCAGTTCCCACAATATACCCTTCTTTATTGTTCCATCTTCCAATATAGTTGATATCATATTGGTTAGGGCAATGCAGTTCTTAGCTGAGACATGTCTTTCTTTGGCCCTTTCATTTTTCTTTGGGGGTTAATTCTTATTAAGGTTTTTTGTTTTTGTTTTTTTGGGTTTTTTTTTTCTTGCTGATTTTATATATAATTGTCACTAATCCAATCTACCAAATGTTTAAATTGGGGCTTGTCAACTACGGGGGCTTTATCATAGGGTAATCTAATTGTTCCATTTTGTTCAGAGCTCTTAATGTATTTTTAGGTTTTTCCTTTTTTCCTGGTCAGAGTCTCCAAGCTTTTCCCATTACCTCTCAGAGTGATACTATTCTCAACCACGTCTAGTGCCCTTCAAACCGGAGGCCCTCTGTTTTACCGTGCCCAGAGAATAAGCTCCATTCATCTACCTGGGAGCAGGAGGGGAAGTGGCTTGGCTATGTAGACTAGAAGGGAATATGGGGTTTTAACTGCCTTTAAAAAAAATAACAGTTTCATTAGGATATAATTTATGTGCCATAAAATTCACTCTTTTAAAGTGTGCAGTTCACTGGTTTTTAATATATTCACAGAGTTGTGCACCTATTCCAATATCTAATTTTAGAATATTTTCATCACCGTCAGAAGAAACTCTGTACGCGGTAGTAGTCATTCCCACCTTCCGACTCCCTCCAGCCCCTGGCAACCACTAATCTACTTTCTGTCTGTCTGTCTGTCTCTCCTCTCCCCCATCTCTTTTCTTGTTTCTTTTTGCCTCTTCTAGACATTTTATATAAATGGAATCATACAATATGTGGTCTTTTGTGACTGGCTTCTTTCACTTAGTATGATGTTTTCAAGGTTCATTTATGTCCTAACACATTTCAGTACTTCCTTCCTTTATATTACCATTTATGGACATACCATGTTTTGTTTTGTCTTCTCAGTAGTTGATATTTGAATTATTAGGAATTTTGTTTTTTTGGTTATTATGAATAATGTTGCTATGAACATTCACGTACAAGTTTTTGTGTGAACATATGTTTTCATTTTAGGTGTATACCTAAGAGTAAAATTGCTGAGTCATGGTAACTCTAGGGTTAACTTTTTGAGGAAATGCCAAACATTTTTCCAAAGTGACCACACTGTTGTAACATACATCTAGGAGTAAGATTGCTGGGTCATGTGGTAACCTGATAGTTAACATTTTGAAGGACTACCAAACAAAGTGGCTGTATCATTTTTCAATCCTGCCAACAATGTATGAAGCTTGCAGTTTTTCCACTTCCTTCCAGTACTTGTCTGTCTGTTTTATCTTAGCCATCCTAGTGGTTTATAAAGTGGTATCTCTTTTTGTGTTTGATTTGCATTTTTCTAATGACTAATGATGTTGAACATCTTTCCATGTGCTTATTGTCTATCTAGTCTTTGGAGAAATGTCTGTTCAAATGCTTCGTCGATTTAAAAATTGGTTTACTTGCTTTTTCATTGTTGAGTTGGTAGAGTTCCTTATATATTCTGGATACTGTCTCCTTTGAGATACATGATTTATAAATATTTTCCCCAGTACTGTGGGTTGTCTTTTAATTTTCTTTATGATGTCCTTTGAGGCACAAAGTTTTTAATTTTGATGAAATCAGACTTATCTTTACATTTGGTTGCTTATGCTTTTATCATATCTAAGAAAAAATTGCCTAATCCAAGGTCATGAAGATACTCCTATGTTTTCTTACGAGTGTTAACAGTTTTAACTCTTAAATTGAGGTCAGTGATCCATTTTGAGTTAATTTTTGTGTATGAAGTAAGGTAGCTTAACCGAAAGTGGGGCCCAGCTGCTTGCTGACTGCTCGCTGCTCAAAAGCCAATAAAGAGGCGATCTTCAGTAAGTGGTGCTGGGAAAACTGGACAGCTACGTGTATAAGAAGGAAATTAGAACACTCCCTAACACCATACACAAAAGTAAACTCAAAATGGATTAAAGACCTAAATGTAAGGCCAGACACTATAAAACTCTTAGAGGAAAACATAGGAAGAACACTCTATGACATAAATCACAGCAAGATCCTTTTTGACCCACCTCCTAGAAAAATGGAAATAAAAACAAAAATAAACAAATGGGACCTAATGAGACTTAAAAGCTTTTGCACAGCAAAGGAAACCATAAACAAGACGAAAAGACAACCCTCAGAATGGGAGAAAATATTTGCAAATGAAGCAGCTGACAAAGGATTAATCTCCAAAATACGCAAGCAGCTCATGCAGCTGAATATCAAAAAAACAAACAACCCAATCCAAAAATGGGCAGAAGACCTAAAGAGACGTTTCTCCAAAGAAGATACACAGATTGCCAACAGACAAATGAAAGGGTGCTCAACATCTCTAATCATTAGAGAAATGCAAATCAAAGCTACAGTGAGGTATCACCTCACACCAGTCAGAATGGCTGTCATCAAAAAATCTACAAACAATAAATGCTGGAGAGGGTGTGGAGAAAAGGGAACCCTCTTGCACTGTTGGTGGGAATGTAAATTGATACAGCCACTATGGAGAACAGTATGGAGGTTCCTTAAAAAACTAAAAATAGAAGTACCGTATGACCCAGCAATCCCACTACTGGGCATATACCCTGAGAAAACCATAATTCAAAAAGAGTCATGTACCCCAATGTTCATTGCAGCACTATTTACAATAGCCAGGACATGGAAGCAACGTAAGTGTCCATCAACAGATGAATGGATAAAGAAGATGTGGCACATATACACAATGGAATATTACTCAGCCATAAAAAGAAAGGAAATTGAGTTATTTTTAGTGAGGTGGATGGACCTAGAGTCTGTCATAGAGAGTGAAGTAAGTCAGAAAGAGAAAAACAAATACTGTATGCAAACACATATATATGGACTCTAAAAACAAAAGGTTCTGAAGAACCTAGGGGCAGGACAGGAATAAAGATGCAGACATAGAGAATGGACTTGAGGACACGGGGAGGGGAAGGGTAAGCTGGGACGAAGTGAGAGAGTGGCATGGACATATACACACTACCACATGTAAAACAGATAGCTAGTGGGAAGCAGCTGCATAGCACAGGGAGATCAGCTCAGTGCTTTGTGTCCGCCTAGAGGGGTGGGATAGGGAGGGTGGGAGGGGGACGCAAGAGGGAGGGGATATGGGGATGTATGTATATGTATAGCTGATTCACTTTGTTATACAGCAGAAATTAACACACCATTGTGAAGCAATTATACTCCAATAAAGATGTTAAAAAAAAAAAAGACAGTAAAAAAATTTAAAAATAAAAGAGGCAAGGTCAGTGGAAAGGAAACTGCTTTATTTTGGATGCTGGCAACTGGTGGGTGGGGGTGGGGTGTGGGACGGACGTCTGTCCACAGGCCGACTCCCCCCCCACTGACAGTCAGTGGGCAAGAGCTGTTATAGACAGAGGGAGGGGCTACATGCAGAAACAGCACAGTCGGCTCTGACTGTCATCTTGAAATTGGTCATTGGTGGTCTGACCAGCGTCATCTTGATTTAAGTACAGTTAATCTTCAGTTCTAGGATCAGTTTGTTTCCATTTCTTTGAAGCCAGTTCTCGGAATTGTGGCAGCTCATGTCATGGCTGCAGCCTGGTCATCATGTAGTTGACTTCTTCCACCTGCTGGGGGTTTCAGTATCTTTAAGACAGCCCTCAGGATATGGCTCAGAATATTATCTACAGCCCTTGAGGAGGAACTAAAGATCCTTGACTGTGCTTAATGACTGAACTATTATTATTTGGTCTCCTTTGACTGTTTTCCTTTGTTTCTGCATTTTCTCACTTCTCTGATTAAACTTATACTTTGGCTAAAGTTTTTCCACAGATAAAAGGCAGCCTGAAGACATGGGGGGCAAGGACCATAGGGTCCTGCTCCGCTTCAGTAGGAGTCTGACTTCATTGTTTTTCATGGGGATATCCAAAGTTATTCTTTCGCTATTGAACTGCCTTAGCACTTTTGTTGAAAATCAATTGACCATAAATGTAAGAGTTTATTTCCGAACTCTAAATTCTATTCCATTTACCTGTATTTCTGTCGTCTTGTAGTACCACACTGTTTTGATTAGTCTAACTATTGTTAAGTCTTGAAATTGTTTCACAGCTTCTTAAACAGTCTTTGAGCCATTCTTTTTCCGTCTCCATTTACCTCCACTTCTAGAGGTATTTGAGCCTTTAGGGGATTCGACAGTGTTAACTGAGTTGCTTCTCAGTCTTCTTCACTGATAGCTTAGGGTTCAGCTTTCTCATGTCTGCAAAGTCTTTGATCATTTGTTCATCTCCTTTTAAGCTTTCAATTTTTTGTTGCTGTTGTTTCTCCAATTTATGCTACTCTTCTGTGCCTTAAAAAGGAAAGGAAATCTTTTACTGTTGCTTTAGTAGGATTTCTGGAGGGAGCAAAAATAGTGAAATCTACACTCAATTAGAAAGAGTCCTTTAAAATCTCATACAAATGATCTAGACCTATTGCCTACACTTCAGCACCCACACCCTTTAACTCCTGTAATCTGGGTTTTATTTCCTCTCTCTTGTTAAAACTGCACTCTTTAAGGTCACCAGTGACAGTTTCATCACCAAATCTAGTGGTCTTTCTGTAGTTCTCATTCTTTTCCTCTTCTCTGTTCTAGTTGAAACCGTTGACCACAAGTTTTATCTTATCTCCTTTCTATGTTTCACCTCCTTTAATCATCTTTTTACTTTGACGACTTCTCTTTTTCATTCTGCCTTTAATTGTGAGCATCTTTCGTGGTTTAGTTCCTGGGTTCTCTATATATTTATTATTTTAAAAGCTTTAGATTGTGGTAAAATGCACATAACATAAAATTTACCTTCTTAACCAATTTTAAGTGCATGGTTCAGTGGTGTTAAGTACATTCATGCTGTTGTGCAACCAACCTCCAGAACTTTTTATCTTGTAAAACAAACTCTGTACCCCATTTTCCACTCCCCCCAGCCCCTGGCAAGCTCCATTTTGCTTGTGAGTTCAACTACTCTAGATACTTCGTATAAAAGGAATCATACAGTATTTGTCTTTTTGTGACTGACTTATTTCACTTAGCATAATGTCCTCAAGGTTCATCCATGTTACAACATTTGTCAGAATGTCCTTCCTTTTTATGGCTGAATAACATTCCATTGTATGTATATACCATGTTTTGTTTATCCCTTCATTCACTGATAGACACTTGTGCTGCTTCAGCCTTTTAGCTCTTGTGAATAGCAATGCTATTAACATGGGTGCAGAAATATCTCTTTGAGTCCCTGCTTTCAATTCTTTCAGAAGTGGGATTGCTAAATTGTACGGTAATTCTGCTTTTACTTTTTTTTTTTAATAGATTTATTTTATTTATTTATTGGCTGCATTGGGTCTTCGTTGCTGTGTGCAGGCTTTCTCTAGTTGTGGTGAACGGGGGCTACTCTTCATTGCCGTGCGAGGGCTTCTCATTGTGGTGGCTTCTCGTTGCAGAGCACAGGCTCTAGGCACACAGGCTTCAGTAGTTGTGGCTGGCAGGGCTCTAGAGTGCAGGCTCAGTAGTTGTAGCACACGGGCATAGTTGCTCTGCGACATGTGGGATCTTCCCAGACCACGGCTTGAACCCGTGTCCCCTGCATTGGCAGGTGGATTCTTAACCACTGTGCCACCAGGGAAGCCCCATGCTTTTACTTTTTTGAGGAGGCACTTTACTGTTTTCCACAGTGGCTATACCATTTTATGTGTCCCTCAATAGTGCAAAAGGGTTCCAATCTCTCTAGAGAGGGTTTTTCTCTCTATGTATTCTTTTATTTGGAGAGTTCATGTCCAACATCAGCTAACATCACTGAATTACTCTCAAATTTCTGTTCCCAGCTCTAATCTATTTCCCAAATTCCAGTCTCACATTTATAATTGCATGCTATTTAAAGTCACTTGATAGTACTGCAGTCAACTCAAATTCACTGTCCCTAAAACTCCTGTTTTTTTCCCAAAACATTCCTTCTTCAGAAATAGTGGAAATACTACTATTTACAACATGAAAGCTTGATAATTTAGTCTTTTTCTTATATTGGAATTCACCTATTTCCGAAGTAATAGGTCCTCGCCCCGCCCCCTCAGGCTCCTCCTCCTCCTCCCCCTCCGCCTCCCGCTCCCCCACCCCCACCCCCGCCTCCTCTGCCTTTGCCCTGCGCTCCCGGGCGGCAAAATGGTGGCGCAGCCACAGGACCGAGAGGGTAGTGTGTTGCTGGCCAGGCTGGGGCCCCTGGCGGAGGCCGAGCCCCTGGGCTGCTTCCAGTGTCCCGTGTGGCTAGAAGCCAGTTCAGGTGCCCCATGGACACGTCCTTTGCTCTGCATGCCTGCAGGAATGTCTGAAACCAAAGAAGTGTGGAGTGTGTCGCAGCACTCTAGCACCTGGCTTCGGAGCCCTGGAGCTCCAGCGACAGATTGACAGCACAAGCACAGAGACTTCTTGCCATGACTGCCCTAAAAACTTCTTCCCATCCAAGATCTGGGCGCACGTGGCTACATGTTCCAAATACCAGAATTACATCATGGAAGGTGTGAAGACCGCCACCAAGGATGCATCCCTTCAGCCAAGGAATGTCCCAAACCGTTATACTTCTCCTTGTCCTTACTGCCCCGAGAAGAATTTTGATCAAAAAGGACTTGTGGAACACTGCAAGTTATCCCATAGCACAGACACCAAATCTGTGGTTTGTCCAATATGTGCCTCGATGCCCTGGGGAGACCCTTTTGTTCCACTACCTTCGGCCATTTTTTTCAGGCAACTTCATAATTCCGTTTCCCCAAAACTTTTTATCTTTTTGAGCAAAGAACTGTTCCAGGTGCCATGTAGTCTTCCAGGGAATTGAACATTTTTCCATTAAGGTAATTTTGTAAAGACCGAAATGAAATCTGAAGGTGCAATGTCTGGTGAATACGGCGGATGAATCAGAACTTCCCAGCCAAGCTGTAACAGTTTTTGCCTGGTCATCAAGGAAACATGCAGTCTTGCGTTATCCTGACAGAAGATTATGTGTTTTCTGTTGACTAATTCTGGATGCTTTTCGTCGAGTACTGCTTTCAGTTGGTCTAACTGGGAGCAGTACTCGTTGAAATTAATTGTTTGGTTCTCCGGAAGGAGCTCATAATACAGGACTCCCTTCCAATCCCACCATATACACAACATCACCTTCTTTGGATGAAGACCGGCCTTTGGTGTGTTTGGTGGTGGTTCATTTCGCTTGCCCCACGATCTCTTCCATTCCATATTATTGTACAGTACCCACTTTTCATCGCCCGTCACAATTTGTTTTAAAAACAGAATGTTTTCATTACATTTATTCGTTTTGGTTTTTTAAAATTTATTTATTTTATTTATTTTTGGCTGCATTGGGTCTTTGTTGCTGTGCACAGGCTTTCTCTAGTTGCAGTGAGCGGGGGCTTCTCATTGCAGTGGCTTCTCGTTGCGGAGCACGGGCTCTAGGCACGCGGGCTTCAGTAATTGTGGCATGCAGGCTCAGTAGTTGTGGCTCGTGGGCTCTAGAGCGCAAGCTCAGTAGCTGTGGCGCACGGGCTTAGTTGCTCCGCGTCATGTGGGCTCTTCCCGGACCAGGGCTTGAACCCGTGTCCCCTGCATTGGCAGGTGGATTCTTAACCACTGTGCCAGCAGGGAAGCCCTCATTACATTTAAGTAGAGAATCACATGCGGAAATAGCGTCAAGGAGGGTTTTTTTTGCTTAACTTATGTGGAACCCAAACATCAAGGCGATTAAAATACCCAAACTGGTGCAAATGATTTTCAGTGCTTGATTTGGATATTTTGAGTATTTTGCAGGCTATCTCCTGCATGGTATAATGTTGATTGTTCTCAGTTAATGTCTCAATTTGATCACTATCAACTTCAGCTGGTCTACCTGACCGTGGAGCATCGTCCAGTGAGAAATCTCCAGCACAAAACTTCGCAAAGCACTTTTGACACATTCAGTCAGTCACAGCACCTTCTCCATACAATGCACAAATCTTTTTTTGCATTTTGGTTGTGTTTTTACCTTTCTTGAAATAATAAAGCATAATATGCCGAATATGTTGCTTTTTTTCTTCCATCTTTAATGTTAAAATGGCTACACAAAAATTCACCAATTTTGATGTCTTTTTTAAAATACATGCTGATATGACAGCTGTCACATACAATCTAACAAAATTGTTTTGAATGAAGTTAAAGACAACTAAGTGCTACTACAGCCACCTTATAGAAAAAATCCGAATGAAACTTTTGGCTAACTCAGTACCTTAGGGGAGTTGAAAGAGGCTTCTAGGAGGTGTTGCCCGAGCTGAATATTTAAAAATAAGTTTGTATTTGTTAACTGGAATGGAATGGGAGATAGTAAGGAGGTGATTCCAGGTAGAGAGAATTAATATAAGACAATATATAGAGAACTGTTGTTGCTCAACAATGATGGAGTGTGGGTTTGGGGCAAGGGTGCCAGTGAAAGATAAGACTGAAGAGGAAAGTGGGATCCCAATCCTGATAAACCTTGAATGGCATTCAGTGGGTTTTTCAGTTTATCACCTTATCCTGTAGGGGAAAGAGATCAATTGGAAGGGCTTTGTGCAAAGCAATAGCATAACCATACTGGTATTTTAGAAAAGTAGCAGCTCAGAGGAGGACTTTAAGACTGAAGGCATAAACCACTTAGGAGTTGAAATATAGCCAGGAGATTTTGACCTGGATTAAGGCAATAGCATTAAACATGCAGTGAGAAGAAAAAGAGATGTTAAGATGTAAAATCCATAGGACAACATGTCTACTTGGATGGGGGAGCAGATAAAAAGGTGCCAGAATAACTCCCAAGTTTCTGACTTAGGGGACTGGGTAAATTATTGTGTCATCCAATGAACCAGACCACACATAAATAATAGCAATTTAAGGAAAAAAACTCTTCAGAGTTAGATCTTATACATATTGCATGTGAATGGCCAAGTGAAGCTGTCCAATAAGCATTTGAATATATGGGTTTAAAACTTGATATGAGACCTAAGCTGGTTATAGAGATTTAGGTATTGTCAAATAACTGAATCTATGTGATATAGCTTCACCCACAATATATTGTTTGAGAAGAGAGTCAAGAATAAAACCCTGGGAAACACCAAATTTAAGAAGCAATTTAAAAGAAAAAGAAAAAACAAAAAAAAGAAAAAAAAATTTCAGAGAGGTAGAAAAAGGAACACCAAGGGAAGATAAGTTTTTGGAAGACAAATATTAAACTTAAAAGACAGATTGAAGGACTGATTATTTGGAAATTTGAATGCCAGGATAAAAAATTTATATTTAAAAAGGAAGCATTTATTATTTTTGTATTGGGACTATAGCCTAATGAAAATGATGCCTTAGTAGGATGTAGTCTAGGCAGGAAAGTCTGTTAGAGGGAAGAAAATTGATAAAAGGCTTCAACTAGAGTGGTGGCAGTTATGACTATAAAAAGGAATGTCAAAATAAGAATCAACAAGGAGTTGGTGACTCACTGAATATTACTTCTTTTTTTGGATAAATCATGAAATGTATTTATAAAATTTTTCCTTTTAAAAGCCAGAATATAACAAATATCACTTTCTGGAAACTCATCTTATTAGAAATATCAATAACATTGAGCACTCTGTCCTCTGTGCTTCTAACGTCTTCTGTAGAGAATTCAATGTATTTTATTTCACTTATTTATTTGCACGTATATTTCTTTCAGCTAGTCTGTGATTTGCTTGAGGGTAGGTACTGTATCTCATTTATCTTTGCATCCCCAGGACGTAGTTTCACTGGCTAACAGAGTGAGTGCTTAGCAAATCTTTACAGCTTCCCAAAATTACACAGCTTCCCAAGTCCTGTTCTAGCTGAAGTAATCCATGTATGGTTTTTTGAGCCTACCTTGAGTGACCTTGTTACCTACTTTCTTGAAAGTACTTTCTTGAAAGTTACCTACTTTCTTGAGTTACCTTGTTTGGAATACTCAAGGGGCTGTGTAATGTAACAGTTGAGAGCATGGATTTTGGAGCCAGACTGCCTGAACTTAAATCCTGCCTCAGCCACTTTTTAATTGTGTAAACCTTTGGCAGGTTACCTAAATTCGTTGTGCCCCAGTTTCTCCGTATATAAAATAGAAATAATAGTTACTGCATTGTAAGTGTTGTTGCGATGATGAATCACATTTTTATCTAAAAAAGTGTTTAGAATAGGAATTGGCAAATACTAAGCACTCAGTAATATTAACTATTATTATTACTTCAATGTATTTATTGATTTAGTATTTATTTATTTTTGGCTGCGTCAGGTTTTCTTAGTTGAGGCATGCGGGATCTTCACTGAGGCGTGCGGGATGTTTCGTTGCAGCGTGAGCTCTTTGTTGTGGTGCGCGGGCTTCTCTCTAGTTGTGGCGTGCCTCTTCTCTAGTTGTGGTGTGCGGGTTCCAGAGCGCGTGGGCTCAGTAGTTGTGGCACGTGGGCTTAGTTGCCCTGTGGCATGTGGGATTTTAGTTCCCTGACCAGGGATCGAACCCACATCCCCTTCATTGTAAGGTGGATTCTTTACCACTGGACCACCAGGGAAGTCCCAATCAACGTATTTAAACTTCACTTTCCTATTAGGTTATCAGAGCTGATTTTTAGAGGAAATTCAAGCCAAATATTTAATATTTCGAAGATTAGATCAAGTAATAATTATGTCCCCTCCAGACTCCAGAAACAATTAAAATCCAGTTAATTTTTGCTCATCCATTCCTGTTTTGAAAAGTTTTCATCCTGTTTTCTATGTAGACAAGTAGTGCCAGTCCTAGGTTTTGTTTAGTTTTACAGTCAAACAAGTCCATTTGGTCAAGAGTCTTCCATCCTTCCGGAGGCTGGTAATATTTTCCATGGTTATTTTATGACTTACTAAAGTTTGAATAGTAAGTACATCAACTGATCTGTGCATTTCAAATTGTTGGACTTGTTCTAGTTTCAAGTCATCAAAGGAATGACTATATGGGCATTTCATTTCCTTTTCCTTCCCACTTAGGAAGATTCTAGGGTTAGTGTCTCAACTATATCTATATGTGGCTAAATCACAGCCTCACATTTCCTTTACAATACAGTTGCCTGAACATCATTGCATAGTGGCATCACATGATTGGAAAGCAGTGCATTTTATGAACGCCATCACACACACAGTCATAACACATCAGATCAGAAAAAGCTTATTAACATAAAGTAAAATGGCTTAGGGATTCTGCAGTGCTGATCTTTCTTGAATGATTTTCCTTGGAAAACTTTGAATTCATAGTTACCTAAAGGCTGAGGTTAACTTGCCAGTAGCAGGTTTGAGAGATGAGAGCTAATGTCAGGGGATAGATGTTTTCTTTTACAAATAACACCGTTAGATATTGTTCTCCACCACCCACGCCCAAACCGCTACTCGACCTATGAAACAAATAGCACCACAAACACAGATAACCCCAGGCTTCAGGTCTGTAATCTGACTGTGGCCATCGGCAGCCAGAAATGAGTTTCTTTCTAATCAGCCTTCCATCAGTCCCCAGTCACTCATATAAAGGAGCCTGGGAAGGGGAAGATTCACATTGCTTTTTCTTCAGCACCAGGGTTCTGGGCAGCGCCCTGAGAGGTCCACTGCTCGCACGCCTCTTCTCTCAATCTCCACCAGCGCTGCCACTGCCCCTCTAGTCCCCCCTGCTGCAGAGAGAGAAAATTACATCGGAATCCATGCAGCCGGCAATGATGATGTTTTCTAGTAAATACTGGGCAAGAAGAGGGCTTTCTCTGGATTCAGCAGTGCCCGAAGAGCATCTGCTGCTTGGCAGCTCAACAGTGAGTACTAAGTAGCTGGCACTCTCTAGAGGAGTGTTTTCTAGGGTAGCGATAGTTATCCTTGCCATTTGGACACCTGCTGTAAACACCTCAATTCTTTCCTCTATCATCTGTCTAACCTGCCTCCACTCTTCCTTCTCTCTCCATAAAGTAAAGCGGGTGTCCTGATGGCTACGTGCTAAACTTCCTTTCCTCAAAGTTTATAAGTTGAAAGTAAAGAAGTTCCCGAACATTATGAATGAGAGGTTGTATAAACCAGTGTCTTATATCAAAACCAAAAAAAAGGGTGCAGAATTTTGAAAGGCCATTTATTATGAGTTGGAACAGGGCGAAGAAATTAAATAGATTTCTATGGTTCCTGCAAGATTATTGTGTCTTCTGTACCCCCTTCCATCTACAAAACCTGGTCTTTAAACACAAAGTAATATTTTCTGTTTTTGTCTGTAGGTGCCGGTTATTGGAATAAGAGAAAGATCAGATTCCTCTCAAAAGTTTTCCTGTGTTCCTTATTACTCCATTATTTTTCGGTTTAACTGATGGAGTAATGAAAGCAATACACCACTTATTTCAATGTTTAAGGCAGTTTCTGTGTTTAAATAATAACAGAATAAAAAAGTAATATTTTGCAGGATTTTAGATCCTGATATGGGGTAATAGTCATAGGATTTAATAAAAAAGATAGTGAAAGAAAAATGTATTCAGATTTCTAGTTACTAAAAATATTAAATGATATTTCATTACTGTCTACCAGAGTTTATCAACCAATTGCAATTTAGTCTGTATCATAGAAGAATCTGTTTTAGTATTGTAGCTCCAAATATGTGCCAGAGGGTTGTATTGTACTGGTATATTATTACACCTAAAAATGTTGAAAAGTAATCAGGGCAAGTTTTGGAGAGCTGTTTAAATCAATTTGCAAAAATGAGTCTAAAAACATACATAGGTTTTCTAACATTTAAATATCATGTATATTTGAATGCGATATTACAATGAGGAATTCTGAAGCCATAATGAACTGCTAGAAGGAAAACAAGGAAAACTCAGAGTTATGGTTAATGTATAATAATCCTTTCATATAAAAAATGCTACTTAAATATATAAGATCTGTGGCAGATGTTGAGAGTACTACAACATTTGAGCTTTTAATGACTAAACATACTGTCAAATGCGAATGCCTATATAAACTTCTCTCCCTCAAGTCATAAATTATAAAATATTTATTTCTATGACATATAAATCTAGTGAGTGAGGCAATAGTAACTGCGTGAAAATAAAGCCAGTAGAGAAATCAGAGGAAGAAAATAGCAAAGCACTATTCACTGGGTTCCATATCAAATGTACATTTTTCAGTTTCATGAGGAAGTAATAGATTGGAATGACTGCATTATATTACTCTCTGCCAGGGAGAAAGTTCTGTTTGCCCAGTTCTTCATTTGCATATGAAGAACACGAAAAAGTACACTCTAATTTGATTTGTCTGTTAAGTAAAAGTTTCCAGCTTTTTAATTGTGTATTTCTGGCAATGTGATCTGAGTTTCTGGAATCTGCCATTTTTGTCTTTAGCCAATAGGACTAACAGTCATTACTTAGTCATGTATTATAGTATTTGACTGGCCAATGAAGTGGTAATCTTTTCCAGTTTCTCAGATTCTCCTCTTGGCTCCTGAGGATGAGCTAGTTTTTCTTTCTTTCTTTTCTTTTCTTTTTTCTTGTGGCTGAATTTTAATAACCACTTTTCAGAGATCATCTGCTGACACAGATGGCCTTAATTGAATACACTCTTTGTGGCGAACTTCTGCAGATAGATTCACATTGACGATGTGGATCTAATTACAGAATGTAAGGTGACCAATTTTAGTGCCTGTCCTGACATATTTCAGAACAAAACGATTATTTTGTTTTTAAGATTTAATCAAAACAAAAATTATTGTGAAAAATATATGTTTAGTCTTAATTTTGTTACGTTTAGTAATTAACATAGCTTCTATATGATTCAGCTAGGCTAACAGATCAAATTTCATGCTGTAAAATAAACCTAGAAAGAAAGACAGGAATTATTCATACATGATACTTTATACTTTATGATGATCAGATTTTTGTTGCTATTAAAGTGAAGTAAGTATGATTCCCCTTTCATTTCAACCACCGGTGATATCTTTGAGCATTGGAAAATAGTGTCCCTGAGTAAATTAGACTTGTACTTCCGACTGAAAGTTATGAGTGACTTGGCAACTTCTCCTCGAGCTTGTGTGATTGCTGGGGCTTCCAGCATATGAATGGAATGTCTGAAAAAGAATCTAGTTATAGAGAACTCTGGAATCCTAACTAATACTTTTATGTGTGTGTTTCTACCTTCTTGAAGCTAAATAAAACTAACGCTGGCAAAAATGATGATAAAAAAGGCAACAAGGGAAGCAGCAAAAGTGACACTGCTACCGAGAGCGGCAAGATGGCAGTTGTCTTCTCCTTGAAAAATGAAGTTGGTGGATTGGTCAAAGCACTGAAACTCTTTCAGGTGAATGTAAAATATCATTATCTAACTTTAAAAGCGTCTGTGTGCCGGGTTACAAACTTGTCATCTGTTACGAAATATTACTGAATCCATTTCTGGATAATGTGTTGAAAGTTTCAAAGAAACCAAGCTTCATGAGGCTTTACAAGAGTTGGTCTGTCAAACAATGAAATAAGCAGATTCGTGGAAACCGTGTTTTATTAATTCAGCGTCAGCCTATTAGTAATTCTGCAGACTGTTGCCAGGTGAGGAAGTCAGTAATTAAAAAGTGTGAGCCTCACACCTGGAAATGCAAACACAAAAGCGGTCAAAGAGGATATCTTTAAACATCAAGAGCCTGCTGCCTGATTTGATTTGTTCATATTTGAATCGTGCACATGTCCTAGAGCACATTTATTGCATAAAATGAGATATATTAGTATAGGTACTCGGTATTCCCCGAAGCTTCATTGTTTCAAGAACTTAATGTGTCTTTTGTAAAGATGAGTCATTCTCCTTATATATGAGCTAGGGCTAGCTCTCTTTTTATCTTGTAGAAACGTAGTAGCCTTTTCCTAAGCCCAGGTGGGTGGTTTGTAACCTCAAGAAAGAGCCCCGTTAAGGGAGAGGTTATAAAAGGCCAGGAAAACTGTTGCCTTTTTGCCAGGGCACACCTGATGGCTCCCCTACCCTTCAGCAAGCGCCTCCTTTGCCAGTGCATTTTGTTTGGGGGCATGGGCTGTGATTAGAGCTGTAGGATAGGGAGCTTAGCTCTGCATGGTGCCTTGGGCTGCTGGTGCAGTGGAAAGAGGGTTGGAATTGCAGTCAGAGGATTCAGACCTGTGTTCTCCTGGCTTGGCTAATCACTAGCTGCTTCCTAGGTTCAATTGCTTCATTTGTAAAATAGCAATAATAATTCCCACCTAACAGGGTTGTTGTGATGAAATAATATGAGTGGAAGTGCTTTGTAAAGCGTACAGATATGAGGCATTATTGTGATGCCTCTTTGAGGACCATAGAGGGGGAATTAGCAGCCTGTTTTTGCAGATATTTCCTTGTTCTCTTTTGACCTTGAAGAAAGGATCAGGCACCATAAAGAGTGGTAATGGAAATCTGGGGAAATATTTTACGCATAATTATATCATCCAGCACTATCTCCATACAGTTCCCAAAGGCAGGGCAATTCAATTAGACAGCTGGGTGCAGTGGAAAAATCCCTGGAGAACGAGTGAGCAGCCATGAGTTTCCACTCGGCCATCAGCTAGTCATGGGGTCTTAGTTACCCCATCTGGTTAGTTAACCCATCTGGACCTCAGTTTCCTTGTCTAAAAATATCCACTTTGCTTCAACCAAAGGACATTAAAAGCCCAAAGTGACACAGTGTGTGAGAAGACTCTTGAACTTTGAACCTAATGTTAGTCTTACCTTTATTATCTGCCGATTTAGAAAATATGGCATTATTGCAAAAGTTATTAAAAACAGAAATAGAGCATTTAGTGTCCTGGTCAAAAGACTAGTTTCTTTATACAGAGAAGGATGTCATCAGATTTTATCTTAGTCTGGTACCGGAAGCTACCTATCTGCTGCTGTGCTGAAAATTCTGAGGTCATCCAGGATTGTATTTGGAATTGTGCTGATAATCAGAGTGTACCATGGAGTGATGGGGAGGGATCTGCTTATTTGGGGGTGGGTTAGGGTGGAGAGGAGAACTTAGTCTTCAGTTAACTCAGGACAAAGGAAGACTATATCACTGGGAAAATTTAAACCTGAGATTTAAGTATTAAATTGCTGCCCTCCTACGAACACCTTATTGTAAGGAGATTTTACCCGTGAAACCCATCATGATAGTTGCAGCAACACATCCTTGGATGAAGGTAGCCTGGAGGTAGCTGAAAGAGACCAGTTACTAAGTGGTTCCATTAGGGATTCTTCTTCTTCTTTTTCTTCTTCTTTTTTTGCCTGCAGAGATCCTTTCTTCGCTACTTTTCTTGCTTCCTTTTTTTTTTTTTCCCCTACAATGGGGCCACACTTTGGCCAGTGTTTCCCAAACTTCAGTCATTTTCATATCACCTTCCCGGTTTCTGCCTCATTTGCCTGCTATTCATACTATTAATTATTTTTTCAAAGATTTTAAGCTTTATTTCAAAAAGAGATGTTATACTACCAGAAAATCAGGAGTTTGAGTTTTAGGGTTTTTTTTGGAAAATATATAAAAATAAATAAATAAATCTGGGGATTATATGACAATAAACTAATTTCCTCCCAAACAATCATGCATACCACCAGTGGGATGTGGACTGATCTGGGAAATGATAAAGTTCATAATTATCACACATTTTATAGGGCCCTTTATATATCTGAATGTCCCCCCCCCCTTGTTAAAAATGAGACAGGAAATCCTACACACAGTTACTATTCTTATTAATAGAGACAATGGTTGGAAAACATTTCCATGTTTTAGTCAAGCAAACGGTGAGAAGGTCGTCTTTTCCTCTTTTGTGGGCACTTGGTACCTTTTTGCTTACGAGTTGAACAAGAGCAGCCCATGGCATCCCTTTTATTGTGCCCTGAAGGTGATTAAGAGATGTTGCTTGTATTTCCACAGGAAAAACATGTCAACATGGTTCATATCGAGTCCAGGAAATCCCGGCGAAGAAGTTCGGAAGTTGAAATCTTTGTGGACTGTGAGTGTGGCAAAACGGAATTCAATGAGCTCATTCAGTCACTGAAATTTCAAACCACGATCGTGACGCTGAATCCGCCAGAGAACATTTGGACAGAGGAAGAAGGCAAGGCCAGTTTTTGCTTGTCGGGTGATTTTGCAATCTGACAAATGTTGCAAAGGGGAAAATACAATCTGTGAGCTAATATTTTGAACCTGCACTGTGTTTCCAGCAGAGCTAGAGGATGTGCCCTGGTTTCCCCGGAAGATCTCTGAGTTAGACAAATGTTCTCACAGAGTTCTCATGTATGGTTCTGAGCTGGATGCCGATCACCCAGTAAGTGTGCAGTCAAATCCATTCCACGTGTGCTCTTCCAGCTCCGCCCGTCTGCCAGGCAGTGTGCCATATTCTGTGCTGTAATGCTGTATTATAGAGCAATTTATTATTTATTCCCCATAACTGAGAGCAGACTTTTAAATGATAGTTTCCCTGTACATATGCGTTGGCTGGAAGCAGGTTAGAAGGATGGCATTTCCACCTAGCATTTATTTTTAAAAGGGTTGGAGAGAGGAGGAGGGTATAAACCTTGGAGAATATTTCCGTAGAATTAGACAGCCTGAAATATACTTGCAGATGGTGACCCTTGGAAAAACAGTGAACTGAAATTGATCACCTCGTTGGGAAACTGGGGAGGACTAGGCATTATGGGGCTCAGTGAGAAAGTAAAATTCTCCTTGTTCTTTTCCTTGATTGGAGGTAGTAAGGGGTAGAGTAATGTGGTGGACTTTAGTCTCAGTGGAAAGGCAGAGGGTGATAGAATAAGACCATAATGGAAAATGCCTCTCTTTCCCCATCTACACTGAATCTATTTATCGCCATCTCTCCTCTACTCCAATAAAAATGACCACCTTTAAAGAAATATGATATGTAGTAAGCATTTCCCATTATTCCCTCTCTCCCCCTTTACATCAGTTTTTATTTAATACAAGAGGCCTGGAGCCTCTTTATGGTCGGAATGAAGTACAGTTAATAGTCTGGGAGAAGCAATCAATATACTCATTTGTTACAAGCAACTTTTTCCCCCGGTGCCCCTTCTCTAAAAATGAGCATATTAAAGGGTGAAACCCAAGCAGATTGGTCATGCTTATAGGAGACTTTGTGGTCTGAGGGTAATGGTTTTCAGATATTCATTTTATTTAAATGGAGGATATCTGGAAATCTGATAGTGAGACTGTATGCAGTGGTTCTCTAAGTGTGGTCCTGGGACCAGCCACATCAGTATCACCTGGGAGCTGGTTTTGATAAGCCCACACTTCAGTTTGAGAACCATTGCTTTAAAGGAAACTATGACAACTTCAGCAAGAGGGAATTTTTCAGTCAAACCAGTCTTCTGGCATAAAATACAAATTCAAACCAATTCATAGCATACCATTCAAACGAATGGTCAAAAAAACCTAATTCAATTCCATGATTTTCAAAAAGCTGAATTTGCTCAAAGGCACTGTGTGTTATATTTGCCAGCATAATTCCCAGCAGTTCACATGTAAGGCTCCTGAACTTTAGAAAAATACTCAAAAGTGTCTTTAATAATCATCCATTTGTTTATCTTCCCCTTCCCCACTTCAGAGGAGTCAGAATTAGCACAGAAGCCTGATTTAAGAGCTTAGCAGTAACAGGACTGCCCAGACACCAGCTGTTAATTTGCAGGATGACCTTGGGCAAGTTCCTTTACTTCTGCAACTCAAATTCTTTATGCAAAAAGTGGAAATAAAATGCTTATTGAGCTCAAAGGGGGTGTTCGAAAAGCCTAGTTAATAAAACAACTGGAAAGCATTTTGGCAAGAGTGAATGCTTAATTCCAGGAAAGGAAATGCTGTATTAAATCATCCTGATCAATGCCTGGACAGTAAAGGATTTTTTGCTAACCTCTTATTTCCAAATGCTCCCCTTAGTCTAGTTTGGAAATTACTCAACCTGGAGAAGGGGGTCAAAACAACCACAGGAACCACTGACCTTGCTGTGAAAAAATTTATTCTAATACCCAGCATACATTTTCCTGGGCTTAATTTTGTTCCATTACTCCTAATTACACCCACCTTATGATACCTTCTCTTATTTTCTGTGCAGCCATTTGAAATAATTGCAAGTACTTAGCAATCTCCTACCTCACTCATCATTTTTTTTTTACACCGTATTTCTTTTATAAGCACATCAAATATTCATTATGCAAAATTTGATATTGGTAAGTTGGTGGTTTTTTATAAGTTATTATTTGATGAAGATAGAAAAAAGTTTCTAAGGAATTTTTGTGCTTGGGAATAATTCCAGTCCTAAGGCAGGGATTATTACGTTAGGATGGCACTCTTGTGCGGAGATGGCTCAGAAGGGGCTTGGAATGTGTCAGGCTGCTGTGGCTCCCTAGAAAGGGTTAAATATGTAGGTCCGTCCATCTTAAACTTTAATGGACAAACAGATCATGTGAAGGATCTTTGCAAAATGCAGATGGGTGCACCTGAGATTCTGCATTTCTAGTGAGCTCCCAGTTGAGGCTTACAGTGGAGGTCTGCGGACCACACTTTGAGTAGCAAGGCTCTACACTGAGAGGGTCTTTCAAAGTGTGATTCAACGTCCCCGCACAAGGTGCTTATTAAAAATGCAATATGTTGAGGCTCATCTGAAGCCTACTGAATCAGAACTTCCAGGGACGGACCCTGGAATCTGCATTTAAACAGATTTGCCGGAGATTCTGATGAACTCTAAAGTTTGAGAACTAATGTCCTAACTCAGTGATTCTCGGCCCTAGCTTTCCATTCAAATAATCTCTGGGGAACTAAAAAATTTCCTATGCCAGGGTGTCACCTCAGAGTGCTTAAATCAGAACCTCTGGGAATGTGTCCAGGTTTGGAGTGTTATTTAAAGCTCCGCAAATGATTCCAGTATTCCCCCAGGTTGACTTTTTGGGAGAGCCAACGTACATTCAGCTGAGCACTTTTGGGTACCAGCTGGGTCTTGATTTAAATCAAGTTCCTCTTGATTTAAATTGAGAGAGGAAGGGTGGTGTGCAGCAGATACTCTCTGAGTGCTAGTGTTGCCAGATTTAGCAAATAAAACTATAGGATGCCTAGTTAAATTTGCATTTCACATAAACAACAAATTTTTTTTAGTATAAGTATGCCCCAAATATTGCATGGGTCTTCTCTATTTTATCTGGTAACCTTATCCCTGGCATCAATTTAGAATGGCTGGCCAAGGAATGCTGTGTCTCTGTAATCGCTAGCGTAGGCTAGCATTGTTTTGCCAGTCCACGGTTCAATGCTGGAAGCTCTGGTTCACCCATAACACTTGTGTAATCACCGCCACACTAGGCTGATGAGGCATGATGAGTAAATCACTCTCTTTCATGCCTGGAAAAAGTGCAGGTGTTTGCCGAGGAGAGCTACTCGAGATTCTTTGGGAAGCCCAGCAGATTACGGTGCTGTTACCATGGTGTCCGGTTTGGCAGGAACCAGGGAACGGATGCTGAGCTTTTCACATAACTCTTTTCCTTTTGTCACGGGCTGCTTTCTTTTTCAGTAATCAAGGTGCTTGGAATTCTTGTTTACCACCACCAGGTTGCTTGGTGTGACTAGTGAGTGTTGAAATTCATACTTTCTAGCGACCATGTCTACCCTCTATGGCATAAGACCTTTTCTTAGCTCACATACCCATTTGTAAAGGTGGTCACACATTTTGTAACTATGGTCACAGATTTTGCATATACACATTTGAAGGCTCCACAAGCCTGCCTATGAACTCCAGTTTAAAAACTCCCAATTTGTAGCAGAAGAAAGAAAGTTCTAGCTTTAAGGGCAGGGGTACTTCACTTCTGCAGGGCCTTTGGGTGACCTCAGGGCACTCGCTCTCTGCCTCTGTTAGTGACCTTTTGTCATTCCTGAGAGAAAGGCTGTTGGCAATGGACGTTCTTTGTTTCTGTTCAGCATACAGTCCTGTGACGATTTCTGACCTCAAGGCCAGTTCTCCTTCAGCTGGAAGAGAGAACAGAACGAGCTTCTCTGAGTTGAGGTTCCTCTTGAGCAGCCCCCTTGCGTAAGGGTCTGAGTGGACACTGGGTGAGCAGAGGTAGTCCAGGCCTTTGTGGGCCTGTCCCAGTTCTCCTCCCAGAGCCCACGACCCCTGCGGCCTGTCTCCTTGCCTGGCCTCCCTTCTCAGACTGGTCAGCATGTCCTGGTTTCCCTTCGGGTTTTCAGGGGTTGCGCAGGTAAGAAGTTAAATTGAAACAACTCCTGCTGGGCTTCCAGCTGTCTGAAGAAACAACCCTGGAAAGAACTGATTGTCTGAAAGTACCTGAAGGAAAGGAAAATGGAAAGTCTGTTGACAAGAGGAGATTCTTGAGTAAACCAGGAAGTCCTCTCAGGAGGATTCCACTTGATGGGAGAATGGCAGACAGGAAGTTTAATTTCCCAAGTGCATGATGATGGGTAAAATCTTGAACTTGGCTGAAGACTAGTCAGAGCCATAGGAACTCAGAGGGGAATGGAGCTAGCCTGCTATCTCGCGTGGATCCCTTGTAATCGATTTTGCATTGTGTGGCTGCGCTCATAACATACAGCAAAACCTCTTTATTCATCCTAATTTGGGGTGTTGATGATTATTCTGAATGATAGAATTTTAATACATGTACACTTATTGGTAATTTACGCAAAGCAATTAAATTTAGGTTCTTAGTGAAAAATCCGTGTTAAAGGGACCTATTTTAATGAACAGATAAGATTAATTTGTAATTAAGATCAATTACATGTAAATGATACTTGAAAACCAAAGGATATTTTTCACAATATCAATTTGCTTAACTAAGCCGTTCTGCCTACTTCATGGAAAGGTTAACTTTAGTCTGAATTCCCACACATCCCAAATTAAGACAGCCCAAATTTAATGAGGTTTTACTGTAAGTACAATTCGCTTCTGCCTGTGTCATCAAGGTGGTTATCCAAGGGAAAAAATTTACATTTGAATTGGACACTCAATAAACATCACAATGATTTTTTTTTAGGTCTTCTGCAGCTAATTTTTTTGGCAGTCCGTTAAATAACTTAATCTCTTTTCTGTTGAAGGGATTTAAAGACAATGTCTATCGACAGAGAAGGAAGTATTTTGTGGATGTAGCCATGGGTTATAAATAGTAAGTACCTGTGTAACTCTTTTCCTGTGACTTGTTGCTGGCGAGTTAGGAAAAACACATGCTGTGTTAAACAGACCCGTCTTCTACTTCACTTTAACTTTTGCAGAAAGTAGACATGAAGCATTTTAAACACTCACCAGCTCTGTAGGCTTTAAATGCCAGCACGGACACTTGACATCCGGGATATAATTGTCAAATAATGAGAGCTGCGGGCCACCTACCAAGTGCTACGTTTTCACCGTTGTACTCATAGCTCAGCTAAGGCAAGGAGCCATTTTTGTACACTCTGCAGGGCCTGGAAAATGTGTTTTAATTTTACTTTTGACTTGACTTTTTAGCAACCCCCTTCCATGTCTGGCTTCCCCAGTGAAAGTAGAGGATTCAGCAAGAATGGTGAAAAGACTCATGTAAGCAGCCATCATAGAAATGTGTTTGCTTTACAGGAAAAGGGAAGCTTCCTATAAGCTGGAGGGTTTATGGAAGAGTTTCATATCCAGTCTGGGATCAGTGTTGGGATGGAACTGGAGAGCCTCAGGACCGGGCTGAGGATGTGCAGAGTGCGTGGTGCTAAGTGGCAGTGACAGGTTTGTGATCGGCAACAATGCAGTGGTCGTGACCGCAGGCCACATCTAGAAAGCTGGAATGGATGTTAGGCCTCTGTTTATTCTGCTCACACTAATAAAACTTACAGACCATTGTAGCTCAGTCGCTGTCTTTCCTTTGGTATGTGATCAGCTACATGAATCTTCTGATCAGAACAAAATGTAAATCCATACCTGGTAGGGAAGTGTCTTTCTTATCCTAGTTGAGACTAGTGAGAATCTTGACTGTCCTGTAGGGCAAGTTTGTCTTTGGTGAGAATTTAGGACATTACGTGTGTTACAGCGGGTACCAGTGTTTGCTTTTTTTTTTTTTTTTTTTAAAGGAATCTGACATATAGGTGCTTAAAGCAAAGTGAGAGGATTCCCAGCCACACCTTTGACTGACAGTCATTTGCTCATTTCTAACCTCCTTTGTTGCTTTGTTGCTCTTCTCTTCCTCCTCCCAAGCCCCAGGCATCCTTCATTCTTTCTCCACCATGCTTATTAGCATGAAAACCAAGATTCTTTGGCACACGCTTTTCCACGTGTGTCTACTCCAGTCCTGTCTCCTCTGTTCCAAGCAGGTTCTCGACCCTCTTTAGACAACTGTGACTTTTTTTTTTTTTTTTTTTTAAATTTTTTTTTAATTTTTATTTTATTATTTATTTATTTATTTATGGCTGTGTTGGGTCTTCGTTTCTGTGCCAGGGCCTTCTCCAGTTGCGGCAAGCGGGGGCCACTCTTCATCGCGGTGCGCGGGCCTCTCACTATCGCGGCCTCTCTTGTTGCGGAGCACAGGCTCCAGACGCGCAGGCTCAGTAATTGTGGCTCACGGGCCCAGTTGCTCCGCGGCATGTGGGATCTTCCCAGACCAGGGCTCGAACCCGTGTCCCCTGCATTGGCAGGCAGATTCTCAACCACTGCGCCACCAGGGAAGCCCGACAACTGTGACTTTCTGCCCCCTCACAGCGTCAGCATGCTCACGGCTTGTCCTGGCCCGAGCCCAGCCTCATGCCCCCTTTTTACCCTCAGCGCCATCACTCACTAGCTCCATCTCCCAGTGTTTCCCAGGCAGATGCCAAGAGAGGACTCTGATAGGCCACATTCACTTTTTCACATCAGGCCCTGATAAATGGTTGTGAGCTTTAATACTGGTACCCCTTGGTTCACAGATCCTCCCTGTGGAATCAGGTCATATCTGCATAGATGGGTGTAGGCAGGACAGGCCTTTGGGGCGTGACCTGCCTAGGACTTGGTAAAAGCTCAGTTCTTGGCAGAGACTTTCTCTTTAGATAAAACAGATAGATAAAAATGTATTTTGTACATAGATGCTGTATGTGATGTATTATATATATAAGAACAAAATACGTATGTATGTACATAAAAGATTTTGTTAGCATGGTGATCAAGGGACTACCTCAAATATTAGTTATTTCTTCTTACTAGAGCCAAGAAACTGGACAAAGGCAAGCTGATAATGTGGTGGCACTAATAAAACTGGTATGTATGAGTCAACCAGTTTCAAGGAACATTGATAATGGGGGGGTCTTATGGTTTTAAAGAAAACATATTTATGTGGAGAGGAGAGGAAAAGAGCATATAGTTAAAACGATGGAGGGTGAAGCCCTCAAAGTGTTAACAAGAGTTTGCATTTGACATTTTTCCCTTAGCTAAAGAGTGAAATTGAGGTGTGGTGTCTATGGAAGGCCAAAGTAAAAACTGGAGGTTGGACGTGGTGGAGGTTTTCTACGAAGGAGGGCTGCATGCAGGTAGAGCATTCCAGGATCTGGTCCCGGTTTGGAGGGGCCTGACTCTTAGTTCAGGAGGCTGAGGTAGGCAGGGCACCACCAATTCACCATTACACAGGGAGAAACCACTCTCACAGGACTCACAAAACTCCCCCTGTCATGACGCCGGAGAGGCCAAATTACGCTATTCGGTGGATACAGAGTCAAAGCAAAGGGCGTTTAGCTGAGAGAGTCTGGAATCCAGGGACATTAACCCTCTCCCCTGGGCAATGCTGACTACGTAGAATAACAAAGTGATTAAAACCTAGGGTTTTGGAGTCAGACAACGTGGGGTTCGAGTTGTAGCTCCACTACTTCCTAGCTGGGTGAGCCCCCTCACTCTGCCTCTCAGGTCCTCCGTCTGGGACGTATGTCAGGATTACGAAAGAGAATGCATGTGCTGAGTTGAGCACGGAGATGGCACATGATTTGTGATCATAAGTGCCTGTTACTGCTATTACATCCTCCCTCTCCCTTTCCTCAGGCTGTCTTCAGTTTCCCATTGATCTGCTGGTTTATTCTTTAGCTATGTTAACGCCATTGTTTATGCTCCAGCTTAGCAAATACTATAGCTCAAACGTCCCTAGAAGTAATCCTTGAAAGGAAACTCCTCCAGTTTCTCACTTAAAGGCTGTTCATGTACTGATACTTTTCGTGCTGACCAACCTCGCTCTTTATGGAGAGATTTCATAGAAAGCGATCGTATTCCCATTTGGGTGTGCGGGAAGCTGCCAAGATACTGAGAACAGATCGCCAGTTGCCTTAGGTGCTTCTTGTACGTGGGCAGTGTGAGGAAAGTGCCTGCCAGGAGTGGTTAACCCTGGAAAACCCAAACCTAAGACTTGAGGAGAGTAGAGAGAAAAGGATCGCTCCTTAATGCCCCTCATGCCATCATTGCTGTGGCTTCTCTGAGTATGACCTTGAGAATGGATAAGGGCTAGCCATTGTGTGTATGTGTGTGTGTGTGTGTGTGTGTCCACATGCGTGTGCAAGCTCATGCAATAGTGCTGGTGGGGTGGGGCACAGGTGCTCACAAATCCCAAGTGGGTCTGAGCCACGGTCTCCATTGTGCCATGCAGTAAGGAAGGTTTCCTTTTGGTTTAAAAGAAAATAAAGATGCAATTTCTAATTGCAATACGTATTTTTCTAGTGCTGATGGCTTTCCAAGTGAGCAAAGGAAAAAGACGTCAATACAATAATTACTTAAAATAAGCTCATTTGTGTGGCTTCTGGCAGCCTGCTGCGATCTGATTTTCCAAACCAAAGCTTGGAACCACTGGCTTGAAGAGAAGATTATCTGAAATTGGGGTGGTCCTGAAAAATCCAGCATGTGCCATCTCTGCAAATATAGTTTGGTAATACTAAAATTAGGGACTATTTGGACATGGGGAGAATAACTCAATTCCCTGTTGGTAATTCGTTCAGGTTTATGGGCACTGAGAAGAAGTCAAATATATGGTGGTGTGTTTGGTGGTGGTGTTGTAGCAATTGGCAGGATGGAGTCTGAGGTGTCAAAAGATAAAGAGAAGGAAAAGAAGAGAAATACAGAATAATGTATATTGAAACCACAGCCAAGAAGTCCTCTGGGGAATTTGTGTTGAATACTGTATTTTCTCTGATAGTCTTGAAAGGATAAAGCAGGGGGAAAGAATCAACACAAGCAGAGAAAAATGAAAAAAAATTCCACTCGATGATGGAAAAACAGCAGGCTCAAAGTCTGTGTTACCATGAAACCTAAAGGGGAGAGGGAGTGGGGACGTTCAGCATGCTGGGAACTGTCAATAGGTGCCACTCAGGGGAGTTTCTGATTGACAGCGCTGCCAAGAAACAGGGTTGACGACCCAGAGGCCCGCAGACAGACCTGAGCAGCGGGGCCACGAGGGTCTGGAAGGCCCAACTGCCTGACCAGTAACAGCAGAGGAAACATTCATTAATGCAAATATCATTCTCCATAGCAGACCTGAGAAGGAAGGCTGCGGATGGGGAGGGCACTGTTTCTAAAATAATCGGTGAGGCAACGGGCAGATCACACCCCGTCCTCCTCCACCCAAATAAAAGAAATCCTAGTATAAACAGAAAAAGAAGCCCGTGATTAGACAATGTGAAGGGCCTATAGACGTGCAGTTCAGATGAAATGGAAGTGCTTGGGGGAGGGGGGCAGATGGCATGAGGAGGAAGAGAAAATTATGACTGTGATGGTGTAGCTGTTAGGTTTGTCTGAAACTCTCCAGTTCTCTGCCATTGGCACCTTCATATTTTAAGCCTGGCGTTAGCTTTGCTACGTTTCTGTAGGTTTCACAATTGCTGTATTGTTGGGGAAGAAAACTCAGTAATATATATTTTTTCAACTGACTAGAAATAAACACCTTTTTCTTTGGGAGCTATTGTAATGATTATTCCTCAACAATGGGCATGCATATTTAATTTAATTATATCTTTGGTTGGGGTAGCCGTAGTTATTTCAATCCATCTTACTGTCTTGGAAAGAGGCCCCGAGCTCTGACTTTAATTTTGCCACTCTTGTTTGCTTAAATTGGATATTACTGTGATTGTGTTTTGTTTTGAATGTGTTTTCTTCTGGTTGAAATTGAGGTGGTATATGAATCTCACGTTCTTTTCATGGGGCTGCTTCCTCTTTGATTTATTATTTTGTTAGTCCATGGAATCTGAAATGTAAACAGGTAAATGCAAATATCAATGAGTAAGGTAAACAAGGGCGTTCCAACATATCAGAATTTGCTTGAAGTTGAAAAATTCCCTAATTTGCCAAGAAAACTCATTTGATTTCACATTGAGGGATCCAAGTGATTCCTTAACATCGCTCAGCCTCAGTAAAATAGAGATAATAGTATCTCCTCTGTAAAATGGAGATAATAGTATCTCTTCTGCCTCTCTCCTGGGAGTGTTTTAAGGGTTAAATGAAATCAATGGAACATTGCTCTATGGTGTACTTTATTATTACCTTTATCAAAACAATAGTGAAGGACTCTAGACCAAAAGCTTGGGGTTTACTCAGACCCCTGACCCACTTGGAGGGCTTTTGTTGCTTTCTCCAGTTTCTCTTTTGATCTGAGAGACAGTGTGTGGAGGGGTTAAGAGTACAGAAATTGGAGCTGGACTGCCTGGGGTGAATTCCAGCTTCACCACTTACCAGCTGAGTGACGCCTGCAAATTATTTGTCTTCTGTGCCTCAGTTTCCTTGTCTGTAAAGTGGGGATAACTCTACCACTGCTTTATAGGATTGTTGTAAGGATTAAATGAGCTAATATATCAACAGCGCTTTGAACACTGCTCAGGAACTGCTGTATAAGTATTTGCTACTACTGTTATAATATTTTTCTCACTTCAACCCATCTCTCCTTTTTGTCTACCCTCATGCACCAGATCTTTTTATTACCCTTTGGTGAATACCCTTCTTCACTCCCCTTGGCCAAGGCTTTCTTTAGGCCCTGACTTCCGTCTGATTTTTGTACTGTGTCATTCATTGCTGTGTAACAAATGACCCCCAAATTGGGCAGCTTAAAACAACAAAGTTATTATCTCACAAAGTTTCTGAGGGTCAGGAATTAAAGAGCAGCTTGGCTGGGTGGTTCTGCATCAGGGTTTCTCATGAGGCTGTAGTCAAAGTGTTGACCAGGGAAGCAGTCATCTGAAGGCTGGATGGGGGCTGGAAGATCTGCTTCCAGTATGGTTATTCACATGGCTGTTGGCAGGAGGTCACAGTTTCTTGCCTTAAGATATGGCAGCTGGCTTCCTCCAAATCAAGTGGTCCAAAAGAGAACAGGGCAGAATCTACCATGCGTTTTATAACCTAGCCTCAGAAGTGACTTACCATCACTCCTGATATACTCTGTTGGTTTCATAGCCCAACTCTGATACACTGTGGGAGGGGACTACACACAGGCATTGATACCAGGGGGTAGGGTTCATTGGGGACTGTCTTGGAGGCTGGCTACCAAATACCTTTAACTTGTGTTTAATTTTATTTCTTTAAGACCCTCCCTAACTGCTCTACCACAGTGGGAACTAATGCATTTTCTGCAGAACTAATTCTCATGAAAGCAGAGGGAGCATGGTGTAGTGGAACATGTGGCAGAATGTATAGGCTTTGGAGCTAAACAGAACTGGGTTTGAATTCCTGCTGCATCACTTACAAGCTCTGTGGCTATGAGCACTGACCTAGTCTCTGAGTCTCAGTGCCCTCATCTTAGAATAGGCACAATATCTACCTTGTATGGTTGGGAGGATTATCAGTGATTACAGGGCTGATTGGTAGAAACTGGTGTTGAATCTGTGATAGATATGATTATTATTATCAAGTGTTCAGTAGCTGAAGGTTCCTCGATTCCGTGTCATCATCTGTTAAGCTCACCTAAAATGAGCAAAGTACCTGAAGGAGTGAACGAATTAGGGAATTTCAGGCTCCATGATGGACTGGGTTAAAGGAGCTTTTAAAAAAATATGTGGGGTGTGTGTGTGTGTGTGTGTGTGTGTGTACACTACAGTTTCAGGTAACTCATGCATGCACACAGCTTGCTTCTTCAGTCTGAAAAATTGACTCTCTCCAATGCCTTCGCAGGCCAGTGAGTCTCAGCTAAGGTTAGAGGGAGCGGATGGTGGCTGGGCTGTGTTGGACTCATTTCTGAGTGGCTGATGGTGGTAGAAATGTTCACCAAAGCTGGACTTCTCTGCCGTCAGGCTCAGGTAGTTTTAGCTTCCTTTTGTTAAATTCCTGCCATGTGCTGGACATCGTGTTAAACACGTTGCTTATGGTCTCTCCTTAGCCTCACAATAAGCCTTTGAGATAGGTGCCATTACTGCTCTCATTTTGAAGATAAGGAAACTGAGGTTCAGAGACGTTAAGAAACTTACTAAAGGTGACACAGCAGATTGTGTCACCTGCATAAACACCAGTTGTTGATGCTTTAATTTCTCTGAAATTGAGTAGTAAATTGAAGAGTAGAATGAAAGTAAATATTTTGTAGTTCTAGGTTTATTTCCCAGTGACCAGAACAGTTTCTGAATAAGATCACTTTCACGGGTACCTCTCTTATAGAATCTAAATGTCTTTCTTTGCTCAAGAAGGCACATTTTTTCTTTCCTTCTTCTCCTTTTTGGTCTGGAAGTGGCTGTAGCACTTCCCTTTGACATAGGTGGCATCATACACAGGTTGAATATAACAGTGACAGAACTCAGGGACTTGGCATTTTAAAAAGTCATTCTTCTCTTTACAGAATTCAGCATATTTGAAATGCACATTTCTTGTGTGTACTTAAGACACTTCAGACTCTGTGGAGCCAGGGCTCAAACCAGCCCTGTCTGACTTCAAGGCTGTGCTGTCTCTCCGAGGCGCCCAGGACAGGCGCCCAGGACATCTGCCTGGCCCTGGCACGGCAGGGCCACGTCCTCGCCCTGCACAGCGACTTTGCTCTGCTCTCTCAGGCCCTGTGCTCCTTTCCTCCCGCCCGAAGCCTGACCCTCGTGGGATATATATCGGCTGGAAATAAACACAGCTGGCCTGAGGCTTGAAAAACAATTGCCAGGGATTTGTCCCTCTCTGGCTTTTTCTATGTTGCTAGCCTATTTATTTCTTGATTTTTTGATTTACAAAATTGCACCCTTTGTGATTCATTTGCTTGGAGTATAAGTACACAGCTAAACAGAGACTCTAAAACAAAATAGCCCCAAATGGGGACTAGCATATTTGAAAAGTGCAATCACCCAGCCCAGCAGGCTCATTCAATTTGGGTGAGCTTGTGAATTTTCTACTCAGCGCCATCGGGGAGAGAGAGAGAAAATTCTCTCATTCAACATGGTATAGTGATGATTCTAACCTCCTCTCCCCATCAAAGCAGAGAGGGGCATTTTCTTACCACCTTCCTTCCTCCCACCCACAGCCCCAAATACCCACGTGTAGTCAGATGACACCTTCTGGGGCTAAGATTCAATAATATGCGGTGCATTCTAAGATGTTGAATAGATACATAATTGTGGAATGGATTTGCCTTGGAATAAACATATTGGGCTTCCAAGCCAGCACCTCACTTCTCAGGAGGTCTCCTCAGTTTTCCCTTCACTAGGTGACTCAGCAGGAGTCAGCCATAGGTTTGTACAGAAAAGGAAGGAGATGGATGATCAGAGACAAAGGCTCCGGACAGATATGGGGTAGAGCTGTTTGCTGCCCCTCCTCTTACCTCCGGATGCCCAATGCTTTGCATACTGGGGTTTCCCTGCTCCTAGGTAGCTGTGATGATTTAGCTTACGTGTGAGCTGGAGGATTACTGATGCTGAGTTTTTCCTAGGAGGCATTTGCAATTATTGCAAATTGCAGAAAAATAACTGGGGTGGCTCCACCTCTCCACCTTTCCAGAAATTTCAGTTGACCGTAGCATTTCTCATTTCATGCAAGAAGAGGCATGATTTATGGATCCTGCTTGGTTTTAGAATGTAGCTTAGAGGAATACATTACTAACAGGGCTCGTGAGTGCCACATTACCGATTTTTAGATAGACAAATCTTAATTGGAAACATAAATAGAAGGTAGAGGAAGAATGAAAGGGAAAAGTTATGCTTTCTTAGTGGGAAAAAAACGGGGGTTGCAAGTTTTATCCTTAATAACATTTTCCTTATCAGTTTCATTGGCAGATGGTCACCTTGATGAATTGTAGTCTTTATTGTGATGAGGGTCCAAGTTTTAATTTTTTCCCTTCTCTGCCCTTTTGAGAAGAGGCACCTGAGAAGGCAAATATGTTTTCTTCCCGACTGAGCTAATTTTATCCCGTTCCATTATCCTCCATTGATTTGCTTTCTCAGCTTTTGAATGAAGCTGAGATGTATGCGGCTGTTGAGGTACTTTGTGAGTCCTGCATAAGCACCAGTTGTTGATGCTTTAATTTCTTTGAAATGGAGCAGTAAATTGCAAAGCAGAACAAACCCAAATATTCGTCCTGCTGGGGTCATTTCCCAGATGACTTGAATAGTTTCTGAGGAAGGTCACATGAGGGATTTCAGGAGTCCCTCTCTTGCAGAATCTAAATATTTTTTCTGCCCAAGAGGCAACACTTTTTTCTTTTGGTTTTCTTTAAAAAAAATCTGCATAGCTACTTCCATTTGACATAGGTGGTATTATACACAAGTTGAAAACAAGAGCAACAGAATTAAATGACATGGGTTTCTAGAAAGTTATTCTCTGTATAGAATTCTCTGCATATTTGAAATGCACAGTTCTTGTAAGTATTTAAAAGACGTCAGGCTTTATGGGAGAATCATTTTCATGCCAAATGTTTCTCTCTACCTGGAGTTCAACTCAATGGCTGAAAAGGAAGGGAGCCTGAGAGTCGCAAAGAAAGACAAAAGGGAAAATTGATTTGGAAAAGGTTTCGCCGTTCCATTTTCGGGGCTTGGTGGGTTTTTTAGATGTGCGTCAATGCCTCAGTAGGATGTTGTCTGATTATAGCACGGGTCCCACAGCTGTGGAAAACGTTAACACAATACGGCATACTGACAAGGACAGAAGTTGCACCAAATTGTAATGTCTTTCACGGAGAATGAGGTATGAGTACTTTTACTTTGAAATGATTTCTGCAAACATGAAGGATTAAAATTACTTTCACAAGTAATGTCTGAGAGGTGAATGGATCTATACGGAAGAATGTGGTTTTTTATCTCCAGACCTATTTCCGACCCTGCAGGGAAGTGATGAAATGTTTTTTTTTGGTTTCTATACACCAGGAGGAAGTGAACCAACTATATCGAGTACCTGTTAGGTACTAGGCATTGGCCCTGGCACTTTGCAGATGATGCCTCATCTGATACTCTGTGTTGTGTGGTTGTCTTACTTCCCTCAGTTTCAAATGAGGAAACAGAGGCCAAACTCACTGCTAGGTACTCAAGACCTTGCTCTGAGGTGTGTTGGTTTAGAGTGGGGTCTCTAGGGCTAGGCTTCCTGAATCCAAGTACCTGCTATGCCACTTACTAGCTGTTTGATCTTGGATAGATGACTATGTCTGTAAGCCTTAGTCTCAACCATAAACAGTCATTTAATCGCTGTATAAGGTGAGCATTATATGACAAAATTCATGTCATGTGCTACTATGTTATTGTTATTGCTACAGTTAGATGGATGGATGAATGGATGCTATTATTAGGCCTATGAACTGTAGGATAACTGCATTCCCTCATCTACTACCGAAAGAGGGAGGTCAGGGCCCAGTGGTCAGCAACATTTGGTCCCTGTTGATCAAGATGCAAGATATATGGCATTGAACTTGGAGTTCTTGGAGAGCCTAGCCTGTGTGTCTTCATCCTAGTGGCCTGAGATTGTTGGCTGCTCTTAACTTTTAGTTCTCTTCTGGATTGCATTCTCCGAGTTCCCCTTGTATATGTTGAGCCTGCACATGTTGGTGGATGTTAGACCCACTGTTGCTGCTGTTGATATTTAATTTCATGGTAGTTTTGGCAGAAGAAAATCACTCCTCTAGAATGTGACAAGGGCTTTCTGCAAGGTGAGCAAATGGTGAGAAGCCCTATCCTGGGGTGCACAGGACAAATAAAAACAAATAATTTCCAGGAGTTAAATCTTCCCTCTTCCTAAGGCTCCCTAGGTGCAGTAGTTTATTTTCATTATGTCTCTTGTAAAGGCAGCACCAATATTAACAATGTGAACAAAACAAACTAACGTTTCTGTTTGCTACCATCTGAAAGTTCCTTAGGGCCCATAGACTCATTTACGAAAATTCATGTGCGCGAAACTCATTTGCAAAAGCAAATAAAATATGTGATCACAAATGCTCTTTACCTGACTAGCCTAGGGGACTTGCTGAAAATGAGTTTGTGCCGTTACAGTTATCTTTCTGGTGTAATTTACCTGTCCTAGTCTGCCCAATCTCCTCATCAAATGAACCCCTTATCGAGCCACTTAATGTCCGATGACTTGAATGGTTTCAAATCTTGGTATAACTCAAGATTTGGTTTGTGAGTTTCCTTTTTGAAAAATAGCATTTAATCATCGTGCCTGTGGCTTTGAGAGTTCATTCATTAAGATATCTAGCCAAGGAAACATCTCTGTGTTTATTTATGTCCCTTTGGGTTTGCATAGGCCACTTTCTTTCCAGGTGAAAATTTTGGCTACAAGTGTGACGGGTGACAATGCCTAGAAAACCTGAGTGAGAAAATTAGAAAAGAGAAACCCCTACCTGTAAAGTAAGCAGGACATAAGGTTAATCGGAAGTTACCAGAAAACTTCTTAAAATCTCAGTCTTAGAGTTGCTTTTTCCATAGCAATTAAAATACATGAGGTAGGGATGAGGTAAGACAAACGCCTATCTGGCAGACTTCCTG
The DNA here is from genome assembly GCF_009873245.2 of Balaenoptera musculus. NCBI lineage: Eukaryota > Metazoa > Chordata > Mammalia > Artiodactyla > Balaenopteridae > Balaenoptera > Balaenoptera musculus. The sequence continues at coordinate 58,458,820 of NC_045794.1, forward strand.
ATAAACAACTGTACTTTTTTCTCAAACTTTAAGTGCGTGGCTTGTTTTGGTCTGATTGGTTGATTTACATATTCAACGAATATTATTTATTGAACACCTATCTGTTCTAGGCTTAATTCTGCGGGGCAGGGATATAAAAATGAACAAAGCAAACAAAAATCCCTGTCTTCAAGGAGTGTACATGGTAATAGGGGGATAGATTTAGCAGAATACTAATTTTGGATATTTTACTTGTTTTTTTCCCCTGAGTATTACTGATAGTATTTTATCATAAAGTTATTGAGTGTCCTCTATGGTCTGAATTCTGAAGTGTAATTTTATCAGATTCGAGAGCCTTAGACTTTTCTCACTGACTCTTAAAAATCAGTAGATGAAAATGGCATTTGCTTTCTGGTTAAACTTTAACGGAATTCATCCACTTTACTGAGGATTTTTTTCTTCTGGCTTGTAGCAACATTTTTTTTCTGGTCTCAAAGGCATAAGCCATCATCTTGTGGAACACTTATTGACTATATGGCTCTACTCTGGCGACACCTGGCTGCAGGTGATACTATTTATGAAGGGGGTACCAGCCAGCATAGTACTAGGTGACATTACGTCACTGGCTATGGGTGAGAGTCAGTACTCAGTACTGATTGAAATTTCTACACATTGGTGTGTCACCTCAGTTGTTAGAAGTATAACAAATGCTGGGTAATAATTAATAATTAAGTTTTGTGAATGATGACTGTTTCCTTTTTAAAATTACATTAGATCAAAATCAAGATTATTCTTAGAATAATGTTGGAATAATGTCAGTCTCACTTTTCCGTATTCTTGTGTGGTTTCTTGAATGAGGAGAGAGGGTGAATTATAGATAGCTCCCTGGAAATGATGCAGAATTCAGGGTATGCCCATTGAGGAGTGCCGCACACACATCTCATAACTCGAGGAAGAACAGAGACCTCCTGCCTTCATGCTCCAATAATCGTTCTCCAAAGGCTTTGTCCAAACCCTTAGAGGAGCCGCTAATTGCTAATGAGTTGCAAAGATGGTGGATTTTTACATATTTCCTGTTCTCATTTCCCTTCGGCACCCCCCAGGTAGAAGTGTCAATCACAAGAGAAATGCCTAAGGTGGGGAAGGAGAGAAGAGATGAGGCGGAGATGAAAGGGACGGTTTATTCCAGGCAGATAAACAGGTCTTGAATAAGTGAGGCATCTCCAGCCGGGAGGAACCTGTAATAAAATAAAATAGAAAATGAGTTCATTCCTAACTGTTTCTATGAGATTCACTGGTCCCCCCTCAACCAATTCTCCGTTTCCCTTCTGCTCTGTTTCGTCCTTGCCACTGAGGAAATCCAACTGTTTCCAAAGAACACAGTCTGCACTGTGATTCAGTCAGTCTCGCCATCTTGATGTAAATACTATCAACTTCAGCCTGTCTCTGTCTTCCTCCACTGAATAGGGGAATTGCTTCCCCGCACTGGAGTTCCTCTAAAGATAACACAAGCAGAGAAACTGCATCTCACGTTAGGAATTCTAGCAGCAAGGACTCCAGGAGGTAGGCAGGCTGTACCAACATAATCAAATGTTTTCCAATTCCCCAAATTAAAAAAATATGTATAAGAAAAGGAGCTTGCTGTTGGACCTGCTGGAGGAGAAGATCAAACAAATAATTAAAACAAAAGCATTATTGCTTATTCATCTGGCTGGAGAGAGAACTCCCATAATTTCAGCCCCAGTGGGGTTTATGTCCCTGGATTTCAGTGTAAAAATGTGTTTGTTAAACAGCATTGTTCTAACAAGCTCAGGACTTAACATAGAGTAACTCTATCGGTACCTGCCCCCAATTAGGTTTGTCTATGCACTTTCTACTTTCTCCTCCCTGCAGGGAATGCGCAGGTTTTTCAGAATCATCGCCCTGCCTCTAGGAAGAGTGGGATTTAACCTTACAGGCAGAAAGATGCCTCCCACAGTCTTCAGTATTTCCAGAGAAAGTTCTTAGTCATCTCTTAGTCACGTATTGCACCAGGAAGCTTTTCCTATTGTCAAGCTAAACCCTGACAGTGAAGGTTTCAGCCCTTTTCCTTGTACTGTCTTCACTGAGCAATGGTTCCCTGTCGTGTTTGTAAAGTCTTAGTTTGCCATTCTTTGGCAAGAGGGCAGAATCTGCACTGAGTGGAAACTGCTGAAAGTCACATCTGTTTTTCTCCAGTAAATTAGGAATCTGTGAATAATAATTTTGGTGGGTGTTAAGGATTCTGGAAGCCCAACTAATTCCATATAAGTGGAAGAGATTCCCTAGAGATCTAAAGATAATATTCACTTGTAATTAGTTTCTTGAGGAGTCTCATCTTGTTGGGGTTTATACCAACGTAAAATGGTTTTATTTTCCCTACTCACTGCTTTCTACTGTATTGTGTTGAATCCTACTTTCCTGCTGGGAAGCAAGTTCCTTAGCAACAACTGATTTCCTTTCATTTTCAATTATTAGTAGAGTCTCATTGGGGTATTTAAGACCTAGTCCCATTCATTTAAAAAAAGATTAATCCTAAATTTGATTCAAAGTGTGTTATCCTCCTCCTCAGTTCTTTGGAGTGTGTGTGTGTGTGTGTGTGTGTGTGTGTGTGTGTGTTTGTGTGTGTGTACGGTTCTGAGATACCTTTCCTTCTCTCTTCTACGACCTAGTTCCTCTGGAGTTGGGAGCTGAGAGGAGGGAGAGAGGAGGCTGAGGGCTTTTTGCAGGATCGTTAGAATGTCAGGGGTGGGCAGGCCTCTAGCCGCTCTCCGCCTGGTTCGGACAGGTTCTTTCTGAGGCGGTGGTCTCTGTTGAAGTGTTCTCTGCACAGTGCTGTGTGTAGTCTTCCTGGGGTTGGACCATTTCCTCCACTTCCACCCCTGCAGATAAGCTTCCTGTCCTCCCTTGGCCTTTCGGTGCTCACAACATCATCCTTTTCTCCAGGTTGGCCACGTCGTAACTTGGGTACCCCTCATGCACCTGGCCTTTAGTGCTTCCTCGTCAGGGATGAGGGGAGCCCCCGGAGCATTCTTCTGTCTCCTGAGAACTGAGCAGACCTGGATGGGGTGGGGCTTCCCCATCTTCCTACCGGGCACACCACATTGGGTCCCATGGGAATCTCTAGATGTCCCTGGGCATCAGGCTCCACGTTCACACAAACCTCAAGTTTCAGAGGACACCTGTCAAGGGTCCCCTCGTCTCCCCCATAGCACGCCATCGTCCTGGGCTTCCAGACACTCTCCCAGGGCCCATCTCCATTGCTCCAGTCTGGTGGCAGCACCGGGGGAGCAGGGCATCCTGCGGCTCAGCAAGTGTCCAGATGGGAAAGCAGAGACCAGAGCCTGCTTCTTCAGGGCGCCTGCAGTCCTTGCAGGTGATTCCTGCGGCACAGCCTGCCCTCCTCCCCTAGGGAAGGAGAAGGAATGGGGCCTTTCCTTCTAACACCAGCCTTCCCCACAATCCTGCATGTCTGATTCCCTGTTAGACCGGTAGGTGAAGTTTGGGGGTGGGGTGGAAAGGGTGGTATGGGGGGGGGTTTGTTGGTGGTAGAGCCATTTCTGCTGCCTCTTCACAAGCCCTGCAGGGAGATGGTTGGCTCCAACTGCTGGGAGCTTTCTCTAGAATGTGGAGTACTTAAGTGACTTTAGTTGTAGGCCAGAGCAGAGTTTTAGGACACTGGGATATGATGCTCATTACATACATGTTATGACATGTACTCAGAGATAGATGCATAATGATATGGGGGTATATGTCCTAGGCCCTAGAAAGATCAGGACACCCCTCTGTCATTCTTCTCATGTATAATTCACAAAAAGCCTACTAACCCATAACAAGTACCGAGAAGTACAACACATTTTGATTTTTTTTTTTTAATTTTTATTTTATTTATTTATGGCTGTGTTGGGTCTTCGTTTCTGTGCGAGGGCTTTCTCTAGTTGTGGCAAGCGGGGGCCACTCTTCATCGCGGTGCGCGGGCCTCTCACTATCGCGGCCTCTCTTCTTGCGGAGCACAGGCTCCAGATGCGCAGGCTCAGTAATTGTGGCTCACGGGCCCAGTTGCTCCGCGGCATGTGGGATCTTCCCAGACCAGGGCTCGAACCCGTGTCCCCTGCATTGGCAGGCAGATTCTCAACCACTGCGCCACCAGGGAAGCCCCACATTTTGATTTTTCTTATGACAATTTTTATTTTTCCAAATGTCAAATTACAAAGTTTTACAAAAATAGGTGTCCCTGCATTCCTGGTGCCCCAAGCACTACCTACCGGTCTTACTGAGAAGGTTAAATGAGTGAATAAATATGAAAGTATTTTATGTGATCTATACAAATACATGCGAGTATCATGATTACATGATTGTATATGAGATTTTCTATATATAAGTACATATACCTATAAGCCTTATTTTAATTTGGTATGTGAAAATAAGCTGGTGCCTGGGATAAATTTTTTATTTCATTGGTGTACACTAATCAGTTAAGACCACAGCCAGTCCTGAGCCTGACAGACTGGGTTTTAAGCTTGGCACCATGAGTTTAGTCAAATGGCTTAGTTTCTCTGAGCCTTAATATCCTTATCTGTAAAATGGGGGGGGGGGTCTACCTCAATGGAGTTGTGAGAATCAAATGGGCTAAGTTATATAAAAACACTTAACTTTAAAAAAGTGCCTGGCCAATAGTAAGTTCTCAAAGATGAGCTATTATTATATACCTTTATTAACTACATGGAAGAGTGGGAAATTTCTTATTTTTTCTGTATTTGGGATATGTTTTAACAGAAATTAAATGGATAAGAGTAGCCTTTACTTTGTGTGAAGTTGATTTTTAAACATTTACCTTAAATAGTTACCCGGGATATGGGGGTCAGAGCGGTGTGAGAAATCTCTTGGCGTGACCAGTCAGACTGACCCGTTCAGGGTAGCTGCAGGGTACTGCACCAGCTATTAACTTAAGGAGA